>NW_024424453.1:46689010-46788471 GCF_017311325.1 Ursus maritimus | reverse complement strand
CCCCCCCCGTCGTCCCCTAAAGGAAGGTGACCTTGCTGCAAACGATCCATTCTTCTTAATAACATCCTTGTCCCACCCTCTTCTGCCTATGAAAGTCTTTCATTTTGTATGCTCCTTGGAGCTCCTATTTGCTAGATGGGATGCCGCCTGATGCATCAATCAGTGAATAAAGCCAATTAGATCTTTAAAATTTACTCGGTTGTATTTTCTTGTTTAACAACAGTCAGCAGGCACTTCTGTCTTGGTTTATGGAAACGAACTTCCTACAGGGTCTTGGCGTCCTGGGAATTCACTGACTGCTTATGGAGCTGATGCAAGCTGGAGCCTCTGTGCAGACATCACCCACCATTGCCCTTTCTGTGAAGGCTTGTGCACGCAGCAGGAGAAAAAGCTCCCGGTGCTTTCTTTGAAAATAAAAGCTTTAAAAGTCCACAGCTCTGAGTACATTCTCACAGATTAAAACAAACTCACCTCCCTTTGCTAAATCTGGCAACCATAGGCAGCGGCTATCCACCTCTTCTGCCCCACATTCTCTCCTCTGACCTATCTTCTTTTCTAGCAGTTGCTGCAGAAACCTGCTGTGAGCAAGTGTAACCTCACACCATCCTGCCTTAGCTGCCCTGCATCCCTCCTGCTTTCTGCCCCTTCACTGATCATAATAAGTTTTATCAGTTTTTTTTCCTATGGTGTGTACTTCCGAGTTTCATTGAAGTCCTTCTCGACATAGATTGTCTCCCACATTTTTTCATTTTAACTTTATATACTGATTTTATGTCCATCTGGAGCTCACCTGTGTCTGTAGTACTGATGCAGGCAGGCCAGTCCAAGGACCCAGAGGGGGTCCTGCAGAATCAGCCAAGAGGGTCCTTGGCTTCGAGCAAATGAGAACCAGCAGGATGTGAGAGCAGTTTACTGAAGATACAAAGAGAGCAGATACAGAGGGAGCATCTGGGAGACTCAAAAAGGAAGTGGAGGATGAATCTCATCTTTGCCTGGGGGTCTGGAGGTTTTTTTTTTTTTTAAGATTTTATTTATTTATTTGAGAGAGAGAATGAGCAAAAGAAAGAGAGCATGAGTGGGGGGGGACGGGGGTGGGCAGAGGGAGAAGCAGACTCCCCACTGAGCAGGGAGCCTGACTTGGGGCTCCATCCCAGGACCCCTGGGATCATGACCTGAGCCAAAGGCAGATGCTCAACCGACTGAGCCACCCAGGCACCCTGGGGGTCTGGAGTTTTTACTGAAGTTGTTGATCTGGTGTACTGTCCTTTCTGGCATCCAGGAACTGATTGAACAAGGACGAGTGCTCAGGTGTCCTCCGTAAGTCACTTATGCCCTAGAGCCACGGTCTTGGTGTTCAAAGTGTTTGGAGTCAGTGGTCTTGGGGAACGTTCATAACCACCCTGCCCTGTCACTCCTTAGATGTTATCTACTGCACTGAAGACTCCAAAGAAATAATTAAGTCCTTGACTTTATAAGGAGGACACACACTGAAGCATGTGTAAGGCAGGGGTGCAGTTCCCAGGAAGAAAGGAAGCAGAAAAAAGAGCAAAGAAAAAAATAACAGCCTTTTTTTTTTTTTTCATGGAGTCCCTTCAGTTTCCCTGTCTCAGTATTATGGAGGGATCCAATTTTATTTCTCTCCAAAATAAAGCCATGACTTGGTAGATCCTTCTTGAGACTTTGGACAAGCCAGAAGAAAGCAGAAGGGACAGAGAGAGAGAGAGAGAGGTTTGAGCTCCAGATTTGTTTAAAGCCAGAAATCTCCCTAATACTTTTGTTTTTGCATGGGTTTTTGTCATTTGCACCTGAAATGACTAGTACAACCATGATGCCCTAATCTAGCTACTATCTAGAAGTTAATTTCATACCCTGCTAAGATTGAAATGATAATTCCAATCAGCATAATTTATTCTTACTCGTATCAATTAATTGAATCTGTGATTCATTTACTTGGATTCTTTTGTTCTCTCTGAACCTGTGGCAGAAGAATATTATGCAGTTGAAAATGTGGTTTTGTTCTGAGATAATTGGAAATGATTTTGAGGAACTGACAGTGAAACAGTTCATGAGAAAAACAGAGGGAAAAAATATCTTTGGGCTAGATTTCTTAGATACAAAACCGAAAGCTTAATCCATAATAAAAAATTGATAAATGAGAGTACCTCAAAATTAAAACCTTTCTCTCTTTGAAAAATACTACTGGGAGAAAGAAAACACAAGCAATAACCTGGAAGAAAATATTTGCAAAACACTTTTTGATAAAGGACTTGTATCCAGAATACATGAAGAACTCTCAAAACTCAATCATAGGTAAACCACTTACCCAATAAAAACTGAGGAGATTTGAACACACACTTCACTAACAAAGATACACAGATGGCAAATAAGCACATTTGAAAAGATGTTGCAAAGATGCTCAACGTCATTAGTCATTAGGGAGATTAAGACCACAATGTGATGCTACTAAACATTCATCAGAAGGGCTAAAATAAAAAGATTGATGATGCCAAGTGCTGGTGAAGATGTGAGACCACTAGAACTCTCATACACTACTGGTCTGAGTGTAAAATCACTCACTGGTAACTATTCAGCCTAAGTTCCCCAAAAGACATTGTATTTGTTTCCTAGGGGGTTCTGGAAAATAAAAGTACCGCTAATTTAGGTGCTTAAAAGAACAGAAACCTATTCTCTCACAGTTCTGGAAGCTAGAAGTCCAAAATCGTGGTGTAGACAGGGCTGGTTCCTTCTGAGGGCTGTGAGGGAGGATCTGTTCCCTGTCCTTCTCTTAGCTTCTGGTGATGGCCGGCAATCCTTAGCTTTCCTTGGCTCACGGATGTATTACTCTAATCTCTGCCTGTGTCTTCACGGGGCCATTTTCTCCCTTTGTGTTCTGTGCTCTGTGTCTCTCCTCCACTTCTTACACTCTGATCAAGTATGACCTCAGCTTAACTCTGCAGATTACACCTGCAAAGACTTTATTTCCAAATAGGGTCACATTCACAGGAGCCAGGGATTAGTACTTCACACATCTTTTTGGAGGATACCATTCAATCCATAATATACGTGAGCTAGAATATTCATAAAAGGAATATTTGTAACTGTAAAACTGAAAACTATTCAACTGCTCATCAACAGTCAACTAGATAAATCATGGTATGTTCGTACAATGGGATCCCATAAAGCAATGAAAATTCACAACTTATAACTATGGACAACAAAATGGGTGAATTTTACAAATACTGCTAAGCAAAATAAATAAAAAATGAAGCTGTTTTCTATTTATATCAGATCTATTTATATAAAATATAAAAGCAGGCAAAACTATTCAGTTAGAATTTAGGAGAGTGGGTATATTTGGCCGGGTTAGTGACTGGAAGCAAGTTTGACGAAGGCTTTTTGGAGTGCTAGAAGTCTTGTTTCTTGATCTGGGTGCTGGTTATGTGAGTGAGTTTAGTTTGTGAAAATTCGTTGAACTGTAAACACTTAATATGCCCTCTTATGTCTGTTATACTTTTATTAAAAGATTTTTAAAAGTCATGGTTATGGGGGCGCCTGGGTGGCACAGCGGTTAAGCGTCTGCCTTCAGCTCAGGGCGTGATCCCGGCATTCTAGGATCGAGCCCCACATCAGGCTCCTTCGCTATGAGCCTGCTTCTTCCTCTCCCACTCCCCCTGCTTGTGTTCCCTCTCTCGCTGGCTGTCTCTCTCTCTGTCAAATAAATAAATAAATAAAATCTTAAAAAAAAAAGTCATGGTTATGACTTAAGGTTTTCTCTCATATATCTAAATTTAATTTCTACACTAAGACTATGTTTTCAAAGCAGCCATCAAGCATTGTTAATAAGTCTACCAGAAATCAAGTGGCAAGTATTTATTGGCATGAACTATGCTTACTTTGTTAACTTTGAAGATTACTAAGAATTCAAAGGGGGAAGTAAAACTTTTACAATTACTGTTTATTTTTTGAACAGATAATTCAGACACATGGTACATAATCCAAATGGTCAAAAGCATATTAATAACTTTAAAACTACCCTGGGTTTTCTAGCAATAACAATCCTTCTGGTTGAGGTGAAGCCGGGGAAACCACAAGAACTACAATGGGCATAAACTTGGCTCACGAGAAAATGATTCTTTTTCACAAGAATTCTTAAGAGTCCTTTGGAGATCCCAAAGGCTCAGGCCACCATTTTTTAAGGAGATATATTCATACATATTTTTTAAATGCCCAAACATGGGGTGTCTGGGTGGCACAGTTGGTTAAGTGTCAGGCTCTTGATTTTGACTTAGGTCGTGATTCCCAGGGTCCTGAGATTGAGCTCTGCACTGGACTCCACAATCCACATGGAGTCTGCTTCGGATTCTCTCTCTCCTTCTCCCTCTGTCCCTGCCCCCCACTCTCTCTCTCTTGCTCTCTCTCAAATAAATAAAGAAATCTTTGAAATGCCCAAACAGGGTAACAAATATTGGTAAGATATATTTTGTAATGTATTTTATGTTTTTGCACTTAACAAATTTATAATTTTAACAGAAAACAATCCCAAACAATATAATGGTGCAATTTGTTATAGATCATGTCAAAAGTCCTAATGTACATCCTCCTGACTATGAAAGCACTATCCTGGGTGGTGTAGACACATTATAGAACAGAATAGACAAAAATCCCTGCCCTCATAGAGCTTGCCTTCTAGGTGGGAGGAGATAGACAATAAACCATAAATATAATAAATACACTAATTCTATAATATGGTAGAAGTGAAAAGCTTCCATGAGAAAAAAAGTTGAGCAAGATAAAAATGTTTACAGGAGAGTGGGGAGGGACCGCAATTTTATGGGGTAGGCAGGTTAGGCTTCCTTGGGAAGGTGACAGTTGAGTAAAAATCTTGAAGAAGAAAAGAGACTGAGCCATCTGGATATCTTGGGGGGGTGGGGAATCATTTCAAGTAGAGGGCACATATGCTACAAAGGCCCTAGCATGTAACCACACTGTCATGTTTTAGGAATATAGCAAAGACCAATGTCTGGAGAGGAGTGTGTGCATGGGTGAGTATTACAAGATGAAAGAAAGAGATACAGGGGGCCCAGATGATACAGAGCCTCTTGGGCACCATAAGGACTATAGTTTTCACTCAGAGAAATGGGAAGTCTTTGGAGGGATTTGAGCAGAAGAGTGGCTTTAACACGATCCCTCTGGCTGCCATGATGAGAATAGATTTTAAGAGGCAAGAATGAAAGTAGTGAAACCCGAAAGGAGGCTAATTAAATGATCCAGGTGAGAGATTATGGGGGCTTAGATCAGAATGATAGCGGCACAAATGGTTAGAAATGGTTGGACATGGACATACTCTGAGTGCAGAGCCAGCAGGATTTGCTGACAGACTGGATGGGGGTGGAGGCCATATGAGAGAAAGACAAGAGTCAAGGAAGATGCCAAAGCAAGGACCAAGATGGAGGCCTGAGTAGGTTTGGAGTAGAAGGTAAGGAGCTCCGTTTGAACTTGATAAGACTGAAATGCACTATCAGTCTCAAATACAGATGTCCAGTGGGCAGTTGGGCACAAAGGTCTAGAGCTCAGGAAAGAGGTCTCAGCTAGAGATACTTGGAGAGTCATCAGCATGCAGTGGTATCGAAGGCTATGAGAGGGGATGAATTTGTCATGAGAATGAGGGTGGAAAAGAGGAGTGGTCCAAGTCCAAGCCCTGAAGTCTTCTATTGTTACAAGATTTGAGAGATGAGAAAGAACAAGCAAAGGACCAGGGAGAGGACCACAGTATGGAGGGGGGAAACCTGGGCACTGTGGAGGCACAGAAGCCAAGTGAAACAAGTGTTTCCAGGAGGTAGGAGCAATCAACTTGATCCAATGTTGCCAACAGGTCAAGAAAGGTAAAGATTGAGAATGGCCATTGGGTGGACAGTGTGGAGGTCACCGTGACCTTGACAAAGGCAATGTGGTAGGAACAATAGTATGTGGGCTTAAGACAAAGTTTAAGAGAGAATCAGGGGAAAGGAATTGGTACCACGCCCTTCTGTAAAGGGGAGCAGTGAATTGGGACAACAGTTGAAGGGGAAGATTCCTTGAGAGGGATTTTTAAGATGGAAAAATAAGAGCGCATCCAATGGACACTTGGGCCTTATCCCTCCTCACCCCTATAAGCCTTGTATTAACCTATATTATAATAAAGATGAAATACTTAGGGAAACTCCACAAATTTTAGATATCCTTGTTATTCAGATCAGAATCCAGAAAATCTTACATTTTTCAAGTTTCAAGTTTGTTCAGATAGCCAGATTGGGTTTTGGGGGATTTTCTTTGGTAAAAAGCCAAGCCTTATAAAACTCTAACCATGAATTCTTGCTTCAGAATTGGGACCAGTTCTGCATTCTTCTGAGGATTTAGGGGAAGAGCCTAATTTCAGTTTAGAGTAATTATTTTAAGAGCATACCTTCTTGATTAAGGCTGCTGGGGTTGGAATCCCAGCTCCACCACAAATTAGTCGTGTTATTTTGTATAAGTTATACAATCTCTGGGCTTCAGGTTCCCCATCTGATAAAACCAAGGTAG
Organism: Ursus maritimus; assembly: GCF_017311325.1. Taxonomy (NCBI): domain Eukaryota; kingdom Metazoa; phylum Chordata; class Mammalia; order Carnivora; family Ursidae; genus Ursus; species Ursus maritimus. The sequence continues at coordinate 46,781,910 of NW_024424453.1, read as the reverse complement.
TAATAATACTTAATCCATAGGATTATCATAAGGATTAAATAAAATAATACTTTAGAACAGAACAGTGCCCAGAATGTGGTCAATAATAAATGTTCTTCACTTTTCATAATCCTGTATTCCCAATGAGCAGTGAGTAAATCATGTTTTGGTATATTTTAATTACACCTGAGAGGCCATTTAGTAAGATACACTTTTGGAATACAAATAAATGACCTCTTAGTCAATGATCTGTTTAATTTTTAAAAAGCTGTCCTTTTCCACAAAGGACTTCTTGGCAACTATGACAGTCCCTGTCACTAGGTGGCACCTAGTGACACTCCAGGAGAGTGAAACAAGGAATCTTAAAGAGCATCTGACCCAGCATCAGCTTACCAGCTGCCAGATGGATTCATAGGTGAGGTTAATTTGTCCTGTAAGGAATTCACAGATTGCCAATATTAAAAAATCAGGAGGCTTCCTAGAAAAAACTGATTTCCAGCCTCTCAATAAATTGGTAGATCTGGCCGGTCCAGGCCTGCAGCAGTGCCTCCTTTACGCTGGGCTGGGATTCACTGGTCCAACACAGACCCCACCACCCCAGCCCACCTGCTTCTTTCCTCTGTCTCTCTTTGGCTCCTCCAGGCATTTGAGTTTGTAACCTCTGATTAGTCCAATCCTTCCCTTTTCAGATGTGAAGGCTGAAGTCCTACAGAGAGGTTGAGGGTTGGTCCTGGAATCCCTACCTTCAGGCCAGGGCTCCATTTTTATACCTTGCATTGTTTCTTTTACATTTGGTTGTTTTCATAGAAGGACTGGAGCTAAAAACAGGCATGCCATAGTGGGAGAGCTGAAATTTGGGGATCTGGGGGCACCACTGAGACGATTAAAATGAGGTGTGGGGAAAATTAGAAGTCATAGGATTCTTTCCTCTTCCTTGTGAAAAATAACTTCATTATATCTTTGGGAAATAATATATGTTCAGTGCAAAAGATTCGAACAATATGGAAAAATAAAAAGAAGAGGAAAAAGATTCCCCAAGATTCTACCTTCCTTTATAACTTCCGTTTACATTTTGGTATATATCCTTCCAGCCCTCTCTCTGTGTATTTATAGATATACTTAATATAGGCACTGTATGGTCCAAGGAAGGCCTGGGAGTGTGGAGCTTTAGAATTCACATATGATCTCCATCAGCTTCTCTCCAACCAATTCTTTAATGCAGCCAATTGGGAGTTTCTTCAGTCATATGAAAGTGCTATGCAAATGCTGCCTCAAGCCTATTTGCCCACCCCAACTCCCTTTCAATCAGATTGTTATTCAGCTCACATACATAGAAATTCTATATGGAAATTCTGGAGCTGCCATAGTGCATGTTTGAAATTTTCCTAAATGAGAACATCCAAGTTGTTCTGTAAATTGGTTTTTTCCACTAATAGTATTCCTAGAATATCTGTCCCTAGTTTATAAATACAGATTTGAAAAAATAGATCTCTCACCTTCCAGAACATCCTTAGCATCCTCAAGATAAGCTCATTGGTCTCTTAAACAGGTTTTGTTCCATCTGATTGGTGACTGGAAAGAGGGGGGCCACCTAATTGGAATATGGAGTGCAAATTCTAAAGTCTGTGTGATTGCTCATGGTAGGCATTAATAAGAACAATTAGTTTCTCAATGATTCTCTTGGTCAGGTTTACTGCAATAATGTTATATAGCAAACAACCCCCAAATGTCAGTGATTCAAGCAATAGACATTTGTTTTTCTCTCACTGCTCTGTGTGCCTCATGTGGGTTGGCCAGGCTTGCCTTGGCCTTAGATTCTAGTCTGCTCCACTTGATTCCCTTCCAGGAGCGAGGCTGAAGGGGTGATGGCTACCTGCCAGAAATGCAGAAGGTTAGGCCAAATTTCACAAATTCACATACAGACATGTGAACGGTCAGACATGGCATACGTTACATCCACACACATTCTATAGACGAAGTCCAAAGCAAATGAGGTAGTGAACTGCCCTTTACCTGCAGTAAACCATGGCAAAGGTAGAAAATGAAGGAAGAATCATGAAAAAAAAATACCACCTATCACAGGGACCAACCAGGCTGGAATGAAATTTAGACTGAGACCTACTCTTGAACCTTATAAATGCAGCTTGAACTCATCCTGCTTGAGAATCACAACAGTTTTATCTAGCATGCCCCTTAATCAAAGACCCTTTGTCATCAGAGATCCATAACGAAGGGTCCTCTCTGATCATACTCACTCTACCTTTATGTTTTATATGCTCTATGCTCTTCTATCTATGCTTTTTATGTTGTTTCGAGATATGCACTTGGGTCTTTAACAAATAAATGGATTAAACTGCCCTATCAATTTTTGAATGTGGAGAGAACTATTTTCTCCTTTGTCTTTCCCTGCCAAAGTTGTACCAATCAGCAAAAATAAATCTTCCTGTGAATAAAAACAAGGAGTACTGTTGCCAGGCAACAAATAAGAGCATTATTTTTATGTTTTCTTTTGGGAAGGTATAGCATCTTGCTCCACTGTTTCCATGGGAATCCCAACTGTCAAGATTAATAAGATGCTGGAAAATTGAAATTTATGCAAAGAGACTAGCTTAGTAAGCAATTACCGATGCTAAGGGACAACTAGGAGAAATATTTAGATGAAACCTCTTACCACAAATGAAGCATTATCCCCTGACATCAACTTACTCGAGTTAATACTTTCATGTGTGTCAACTGTTTTTCTAAAGGTATTGCAATAATATTTCACTAAAATCACAAATTACATGTATACCATTTCCAGTATAAATCACCACTGGATGTTTGGAATGCATATGAACTGTATCAGGATACTTGTAAGAAATATATGAAGAATGGTTGTAAACCAAGGTGTCTCTATTTTGTTAGCATGTGAGCAATGTGTAAATTTCTGAAGTTCTTCCCAATAATTTGATAAGACAGAACAACAAAGATCATTCAGAAGAAGTAAATGGAGGGAGGGCAAAGTTCAGAGGGTAGTCCTATTAGATATTAGAACATGAAAAATAAAGAGAGAAATGTGTGGCTCTGATAAAAGAATAGGCAGCCAAATGGAATGGAATAGCAAAGCACACTTGATAAAAAAGACATACAATTAATTGGATAAAGAAGATATATAAATGACCAATAAGTACATGCAAAGATGCTCATCATCATTGTCCATCAGGAAAATCAAAACCACATTGAGATACCATTTCACACCCACTAGGAAGTCAGTCTATAATAAAAAAGATAATAATCAGTATTGGCAAGGATGTGGAGAAATCATAACACTGTTGGTGGGAATGTAAATGGTGCAGCCTATTTAGAAAATAGTCTGGCAGCTCTTCAAAAGGTTAAATATAACTGTTTGACCCAGTAATTCCACTCCTGGGTATATCCTCAAAAGAACTGAAAATATATGTCCACATAAAAACTTGTACACAAGTGTTCATAGCAGCATTATTCATAATAATTCAAATATTCATCAACTAATGAATGGATAAATAAAATGTACCATATGTATACAATGGAGTATTATTTGGCTATAAAAAGGAATAAAGTAAATACAGCACTAATGCATGCTACCACATGGATGAACCTCGAAAACATTATACCAAGTAAAAGGAGCCAGTTATCAAAAAACCACTTATTGTGTGATTCTTACATGAAATGTCCAGAATACACAAATCTATGGAAACAGAAAGTAGATTAGCAGTTCGTTAAGGCTGGGTGGTTGAGAGATAAAGGGGAGGGGGTGTTGCTCAAGGATACAGGGTTTGTTCTGGGGGTAATGAAAATGTTCCAACATTGTGACAATTGTTGCACAACTCTGAATATATTAAAAACTAATGAATTGTATACTTTAAGTGTGTGAATTGTATGGTAGGTGAATTATATCTCCATAAAGGTGCTACAAAATAATAATGGGGAAAAGAAAGATAATTGCTTTGGAAATGGATTAGCAACTTGAAAATAAAATTAGTTCAGACCTTTAATCAATATTAAACTTGAAAATCATTTCCAGGGATGCCTGGGAGGCTCAGTTGGTTAGGCGTCTGCCTTCAGCTCAGGTCATGATCCCGGGGTCCGGGGATCGAGTCCCGCATTGGGCTCCCTCCTCAGTGGGGAGCCTGCTTCTCCCTCTGCCTGCCGTTCCCCCTGATTGTGCTCTCTCTGACAAATAAATAAAATCTTAAAAAAAAGAAAGAAAATCATTTCCAAATAAGCCAGAGTTAACGAAAAATGATAAAACAAAAAGGTAGTTTTGGCATGTAAGCCAGCATTAAGGACAGCAGGAAGGAAAGTGAGGAGAAGCCTGGACTCTTTGTGACCACAGAATGGCCACACCAGCCCTGAACTACTTAGCTCTGGACTTTTATGTTTAAAGCACTCCTATTTGAGTTTTCTGTAAAATGTGGCCAAATTCCAATCCCAAGTGATATAATGTCTTATATAATTTTTTAACTTTTAATTATCTTCAATACTTTCTTTCCATAAATTTACAAGAACTCTTAATAAATTGTATTCTAATTCACAATTAAAAAAAAAAAGGTAGGGGCGCCTGGGTGCCTCAGTCGTTAAGTGTCTGCCTTTGGCTCAGGGCATGATCCCAGTGTTCTGGGATCAAGCCCCACATCAGGCTCCTCCGCTGGGAGCCTTCTTCTTCCTCTCCCACTCCCCCTGCTTGTGTTCCCTCTCTCATTGCCTGCCTCTCTCTCTGTCAAATAAATAAATAAATAAATAAATAAATCATTAAAAAATAAATTTAAAAAAAAAGGTAGAAGAGGAAAACTGGATATCTACATGCAAAAGAATGAAGCTAGGTCCTTACCTTAATTAAGTCAAAATGGATCAACGATCTAAATGTAAGAGCTAAAACTATGAAACTCTTAGAAGAAAACATAGTGGAAAGGCCTCATGACAATTAGGTATAACATCAAAAGCACAAGCAACAAAAGGAAAAAAATAGATAAACTGGACTTCATTGTTTTCACTTATCAAAGGACACTGTCAACAGAGTGAAAAGGCAACCTAATTGGGAGAAAATATTTGTATCTCATATTTGACAAGGGATGAATATTCAGAATATATAAAGCACCCTTACCTACAACCGAACAACATGAAATCTTGATTGATTGATTGATTTTTAATTTTTTTCTTTTTTGTTTACAATTTCTTTCTTTCTTTCTTTTTAAAAAAAGATTTTATTCATTTATTTGACACGGTGGTGGGGGGGAGAGCAAGCACAAGCAGGTGGAGCAGCAGGCAGAGGGAGAAGCAGACTCCCTGCTGAGCAAGGAGCCCAATGCGGGGCTTGTTCCCAGGACCCTGGATCACAGCCCAAGCTGAAGGCAGCTGCTTAACCAACAGAGCCACGCAGGTGGCTGAAATCCTGATTTTAAAATGGGCAAAGGACTCGAATAAACATTTCTCTAAAGAAGATATATGACCAATAAGCACATGAAAAGATGCTCAATAACATTAATCTTTAGGAAAATGCAAATCAAAACTACTATATCATACCACTTCACACCCATTAGGATGGCTATTATCAAAAACAAAACAAAACAAAACAGATAACAAGTGGTGAGGATAGAGAGAAATTGGAACCCTTGTGCACTGCTGGTGAAAATGTAAAATGGTAGAGCTGCTATGGAAAACAGCATGGTGGTTCCTCAAAAAATTAACCATAGAATTATGATATGATTCAGCAATTTCACTTCTGTGTATATCCAAAAGAACTGAAAACAGGGACTTAAACAAATATTTGTTCAACCATGTTCATAGCAGCATTACTCACAATAGCCAGAAAGTAAAAACAACCCAAATGTCCATTGGCGAATGAGTGAATAAATAAAATATAGTACATATATACCAGGGAATATTATTCAGCCTTAAAAAGGAAAGAAATTCTGACTCATACTATAGCAGGGATGAATCTTGAGGACACTGTGCTAAGTAAAATAGCCGGACACAAGAGAACCTGAATATAGTTTTTTAAATCCTAAATGCTACTGCTGGGCTATTGCAATATTTATTACAATCATGGGCTTTTTTTTTTTCTTCTGGAGTCAAATTCTCCTCCTGGAAAGCTGCAGATTTTTCTCTTTTATTGGGTTTAAGTAACATTTGGGAGGTGAGGTCAGATAATTATCTGTTTCAGAATTGGAAGGGGTTATGTTGACTGAGAAACAAAATCCAATATACCTCCTAGAAATATACGTGAACAGAAAAAACAAAAAGGAATCCAAATAGCTGTGTGTGAAGTTTACTGTTCCTGCAAAATGAAAAGGTGTAGTGGCCGAATACTAGCCCTGGCAGCTGGTTTGAACCACCAGTACTTTTGGAAGGAATTGCATGGATAGAACCTCACTGCAGGTAGCCCTTCTCACTGCTGGGGAGCCACAAGAAAGGGGTGTCTGGGTCCTTCTTATGGGAGTCAGTTAAGGGCCAATCACTGGCAGCAGGCAACACAAAACATGTTGATCATTCTGGAAGAATGACTCTATGTGGGTAACATGTGGCACAATAGCCCAAAGCAAACAGTGAAACCTTAGATGTTCAGAGGGATTGACTAATGAAGCAAAAGGAAAGGCTCCGCACTTGACTAACATGGGGCCAGAAGGAACCAGCTATCAATCCCTTCTAAAACACTCCCAGCCACATGTGATGGACCAGATTCTGCTCTAAAGAAAAGGAGAAAATCGAGACAGGGTCCTAGGTTGTCTCAAAATATAGGCATTATAGGTTCACTGGAGAAATTTAATGGAAGACCCAGAGACTCAAAAAGACTCAAACGCCTTTTTTAGACAATTTGCCATTCTTCCACCTGCTGGATACTTCTTAGGCTAACAAATAAGCACAAATAAGCCCACTTCTTGGACTAACAAATACTAAGGACTAAGTGTTTTGGTGGTGGTAGTGAGTTAGTTGTTGACATCACTTTCTGAGGATCAGTTTAACAATCTGTTTTCCTAAAATCGAGCTGGGGTTCAGTGAGGGAATGGGAGTATTGAAGGACAAGGAAAAGAAGGTGGGGCAAGAGGAGACCAGAAAATGAGAGGGAGGACAGAAAGATGTTCAGAGAGGAGCATTTGAGAATAGGACCAGGAAGAAGTAGGAAGTAAAGGTAAGAAGGGCTATGGAAAGGGTGGGAGAAAAAAGTATATCCACAGGATTTTTGTTCAAATGGACCTGCCTTATGATCCCTATAGAGCAAGAATATTATTCAAACATAGACTTGTGTCCATCATGTTAGATTTACCAGAGGGTCCAAAGTTGTATCAATACTATAGAAAGTGGATTTCTGTATCTTCTATTTAGACAAATATTTCAGCCCGTAACACACAGAAAAATCTAAAACAAAAATCTTGTTTGATCTTGTATTTTTCTTCATAAAATAAGTGTGATTTTCCAAAGATCCAGCACCCATGATGGTCTAGAAACTGTCACAAACCTGGATGAAAGCAGAAATTGGCTTTGGAGCAAAAGGGATACATCTACACCAAATAGCTAAGACAATCTTGAAAAAGAAATACAAAATTGGAGAATATGAGCTTCCTGATTTCAAAACTTACTACAAAAATACAGTAATCAAAATAGTGTGGTATTGGCATAAGGGTAGACAAAAAACCAGTGAAATAGAGAATCCAGAAATAAACCTAAACATTTATGGCAAATTGATTTTCAACAAAGGTATCAAGACCATTCAATAGGGGAAGGAATAGTCTCTGCAGACTAAATAGCCACATGCAAAAGAATGAATATGGATCCCTATCTCACACCACATACAAAAATTAACTCCAGATGGGTCCATGACCTAAATGTAAGAGCTAAAATCATAAAACCCTTAAAAAGGGGGGGGGGTAAATCTTTGTGACCTGGAATTTGGCAATGGATTCTTAAATATGACACCAAAAGCACCAGCAACAACAATCCATTAAATAAACTGGACTTCACCAAAATTAAAAACTTCTGTGCATCAAAGGACATTATCAAGAAAATGAAGGGTCTCCTGGGTGACTCAGTTAAGCATCTGCTTTTGACCCAGGTCACAGTCTCAGGGTTCTGGGATTGAGTCCCAAGTCAGCTCCCTGCTCAGTGGGGAGTCTGCTTCTCCTTCTCCCTCTGCCCCTCCCCCTGCTCATGCTCTCCCTCTCTATCTATCTCAAATAAATAAATAAAATCTTTATTAAAAAAAAGAAAATGAAAGACAACCTAGAGAATAGGAGGAAATGTCGTGTGATAAGGGCTAGTATCCAAAATATATGAAGAACTCTTAAAATTCAAAAATAGAAAGACAAACAACCCATAAAATGGGCAAAGGACTTAGACAGACATTTCTCCAAAGAAGATATACAAATGGCCAAGGAGCATACAAAAGATGTTCAATATCATTAGCAATTAGGGAAAGGCAAATCAAAACCACAATGAGGTACCACTTCCTACCCACTAGGATAGCTATAATTTTTAAAAAAAGAAAGAAAAATAGAAAATAACAAGTGTTGGCAAAAACATAGAGAAATTGGAACCCTTGTACTTTGTGCTGGGAATGCAAAATAATTCAGTCCTAGTGGAAGACTGTCAGTTCCTCAAAAAAGTTAAATATAGAATTACCATATGACTCTGAAGTTTTACTCCCAGGTATAGACCCAAAAGAATTGAGAACAAGCACTGAAACATGTACATGTGCCCACTCATAGCAGTACTGTTCATGACAGCCAATAAGTGGAAACAGCCCAAATGCCCATCAGTAGATGAACAGATAAACAAATTGTAGTGTATACATACAATGAAATATCACTTGGCCATAAAAAGAAATGGAGTGCTGATACATGCTGCAATATGGATGACCATGAACACATTATGCTAGGTGAAAGAAGCCAGACACAAAAGGTCACATATTATATGATTACCATTTGTAGGAAATATTTAGAATAGATAAATTCATAGAGACAGTTTGCAGATTGGTGGTTTCCAGATGCTGGGTATAGGGCCCGGGGGAGAAGAGAGCAGGTAGAGTGCTTGATGGATAAAGGGTTTTACTTTAGAGTGATGAAAATTTTTTACAAGTAGATAGAGGTAGTGGTTGTTTAACAGCGTGAATGTACTAAATGCTACTGAATTTTTCGTTTTAAAATAGTTAATTTTATATAATGGAAATTTTACCTCAATATATTATTTTTAAAAAGGGAAATATCTATTACAAATCACATATTGCATATTTTATCCTGAAAGGTTAGAGTCAGGGTCTGACTAAAACCTATTGACCTGAATTGTCAAAAACTAAACTCATTGATCTCATAAAATTGATTGTCTTTTCTTCTTGTGCCACTTTCAGTTCTTCCTAGGTCTCTGTGAGACATTAGAGTCACTATGGGCACAAGTGGGGGAAACTGGGAGGGTAAAGAATTCCTGGTAGAGTAATCCTGACTGCTGGCCACATTATCAGTAAAATTTCTGTGATTCTATAAGTCTAATAACAAACTGAACCCCTAAATGAAGCTTTATAAGTAAAACAACTTCATAAATATGACATATTTTATATAAATAATGACTTTATACTTTATAAGTATAATGGCATTCTATATTACCTAAGACATTCTGTCAGGTAAAATTTATATATTATTAGAGTTCTATTCAGATTTTTTATTTCTTCTAGAGCTTGCTTCAGTAGCTTGTGTCTTTCAAGGAATATTTGCATTTCATCTAGGTTATCTAATTTGCTGGATACAATTGTCCATAGACCTTCCAATACTTTTTATTTATGTTAGGTCTGTAGTAATGTCCTTTCTTCTATTTCTGATTTTAGTAATCTGAGTCTTCTCTTTTTTTCTTAGTCTAGCTAAAGAATTGTCACTTTTGTTGGTCTTTATTAAAAAAAAATAAAAGTTTTGGTGATTTTCTATATTATTTTCCTATTCTATTTTTCTATTTTTTATTTTTTTATTGTTCTTCTATTTTTCTATTTTCTATTATTTTTCTATTTTTCTATTCTATATAATTTCTGTTTTAATTCTTATTGTTTCCCTCCTCCTGCTTGGTTCGGGTTTAATTTGCTCTTCTTTCTCTAGTTTCATAAGATAAAAGGATAGGCAATAGATTTGATATCTTTCCTTTTTGGAAATGTAGGCATTTACAGTTATAAATTTTTCCCTGTGAGCACTGCTTTATCTGAATCGTCTAAGTTTTAGAATATTGTGTTTTCATTTTCATTCATCTCAAAGTATTTTCTAATTTCACTAGTGATTTCTTCTTTGATCCTTTATGTTTTTAATTTCCACATATTTGTGAATTCCACAAGTTCTTCTGTTACTGGATTTAATTTCATTCCATTGTGGTTGAAGAAGATGCTTTGTATGGTGTCAATCCTTTAAGATGTATTGAGATGTGTTTTATGGCCTAACATATGTTCTATCCTGGAGAATGTGGTGCATGTGCACTTGAGGAGAATGTGTATTCTGTTGTTATTGGACAGAGTGTTCTGTAGATGTCTATTAGGCCTAGTTGATTTATAGTGCTAAGTCTTGTACTTTTTTTTTCTGACCTTAAGTCTTCTATTTTCTTGTCGATCTTCTGTCTAGTTGTTTTATTCATTACTGAAAGTAAGATGTTGAAGTCTCCAGCTATTATTGTTGAATTGCCTATTTTCCCCCTTCAATTCTTTTTTTATAATAATTTTTTATTATGTTATGTTAGTCACCATACAGTACATCCCTAGTTTTTGATGTAATGTTCCATGTTTCATTAGTTGTGTATAACACCCAGTGCACCATGCAATACGTGCCCTCTCTAATACCAATCACCAGCTTATCACAATCCCCCACCCCCTCCCCTCTGAAGCCCTCAGTTTGTTTCCCAGAGTCCATAGTCTCTCATGGTTCATTCCCCCTTCTGTTTACCCCCCTTCATTCTTCCCTTTCTTCTCCTACTGATCTTCCTATTTCTTATGTCCCATAAATGAGTGAAACCATATGATAATTGTCTTTCTCTGCTTGACTTATTTCACTTAGCATTATCTCCTCCAGTCCTGTCTATGTTGCTGCAAATGTTGTGAAATCGTTCTTTTTGATGGCTGAGTAATATTCTATTGTATATATGGACCACATCTTCTTAATCCAGTCATCTGTTGAAGGGCATCTTGCCTCCTTCCACAATTTAGCTATTGTGGACAAGGCTGCTATGAACATTGAGGTGCATATGGCCCTTCTCTTCACTACATCTGTATCTTTGGGGTAAATACCCAGTAGTGCAATTGCTGGATCATAGGGTAGCTAAATTTTTAACTTTTTAAGGGACCTCCACACTGTTTTCCAAATCCCCCTTGAATTCTGTCAGGTTTTGGTTAATTCATTTTTTTGGCCCTGTTGTAAGGTGAATACATATTTATAATCACTACATCTGGAGGGATTGATTCTTTGATCTTTAGAAAATGTCCTTCCTCATTTCAGTAACAATTTTTATCTTAAAGTCCATTTTGTCTGTTATTAGTATAGCCATTGTAGCTTTCTTTTGGTTACTCTTTGAATGGTATATCTTTCCCATCCTTTTGCTTTTAACCTATTTGAGTCTTTGAATTTAAATCGTCTCTTGCAGATACAACATAGTTGGATCTTTTTTAAAACCATTCCGCCAATCTCTGCCTTTGATTAGAGTATTTAAACCATTTACATTTAATGAAATTATTAGTAAGATAGAACTTGTGTCTGTCATTTTGCCATTTGTTTCTGATTTGTCTCATGTATTTTCGTTTATTCCTCCTATTGCCTTATCGTGTGCTACATATTTTTTACTGTACCATTTTTTTCCCTTGTAGATACACACACACACACACACACACACACACATATATATTAGTTGTTTTATTAGTGGTTGCCTTGGAGACTACAATTAACATCTAAACTTCTAATAATCTAGTTTGTACTAGTACCAACTTAATTTCAATAGTATACAGAAACTTTCCTCCGATATAAGTCCATTCCCTCCTTCCTCCTTTGTGCTATTATTGACATACAAAGTACCTTGTTATACATTATATCCCCAATGACACATATTTATAAGTATTGCTCTATGCAGTTGTCTTTTATTTATTTTTTTAAGTATTTTATTTACTATTTGACAGAGAGATTCAGCGAGAGAGGGAACACAAGCAAGGGGAGTGTGAGAGGGAGAAGCAGGCTTCCTTCGGAGTGGGGAGCCTGATGTGGGGCTCAATCCCAGGACCCTGGGATCATGACCTGAGCCGAAGGCAGACACTTAATAGCTGAGCCACCCAGGCACCCCTACCCAGTTGTCTTTTAAATCAGGTGGGAGAAGAAAAGGGTTTCAAACAAAAGTTATATTTATAGTCTTTTATATTTATCTATGTGTTACCTTCACCAGTGATCTTTATTTCTTCATGTGGGAAGAGGGAGATGTAAACAGGGTAAGTTAAAATGCCACAAAGCTCATTGTTCTTACCATGATTCAGTGACTTTTCTTGGATAAATGTTTTTTGGATTATTGCAAGTCTTTGATTTATATCCAGCATTCTGAAAAAGATTTTGACAATTTTTGCCTGTGTTCTCATTACTTTTATGGAGGAATGGATTTTTGGAGATCTTTATTTTGTCATTCCCACTAATGTCACTCTAGTGCCTAGCCAAATTTTCCATATTCCCTATCTTTCCTGGTAACTATTGTGACTATGTGACTAACTTTTGGCCAATGAGTTATAAAAGGTAATATGTGGCAGCTTCTGAGGAAACCAACTTAAAAGACACCTGGGTGATGCAGTCAGTTGAGCCTTCGCCTCTTGGTTTAGCTCAGGTTGTGATCTCAGGGCCCTAGGATTGAGCTCTGCACAGAAGTCTGCTAAAGTTTCTCTCTTCCTCTCTCTGTGCCTCTCCCTCCTGCTCTCTTCCTGATAAACAAATCTCAAAACAAAAACAAAAACAAAAAAAACAGCTGTGATGTGCCCTTTGTTCCCTTTCTATTCCTTTCCTCCAATCTTCTCCCTAGAATATGAATATGAGGTTAGAGCTCTGGCAGCTATCTTGGACCCTGAGAATGAGGGCCACATGCTAAGAATGGTGCAGTGGAGAGCTATAATAGACACCTCATGATGATTTTGGAGCCACTGTACAAGCTCTAGACAGCCTGTTTCCAGATATATTAGATAAATATTATTCTGTCTTACTATTATTTTTAATATTCTCCCCCTGATAATTAATCCTGATTTATATAGCACTTACCATTGGATTGTAGGAATATTGGTTGCTTTTATTTTTTAAAATATTTTTTGTATTACCTGTTTTTTCCTTATTAGCATTTATTATTTTATGTGAGAAAAAAGCTATTTACATGTAAATAAATATATAGTGATATTAATGCATATACTAAAACATACATATATGAATTTAATACATATAGATATGAAAATACATCTATGCCACATTTGTATGTGTATATTGTATGTGTGTGTATGTGTGTATATATATATATATATATATATATGGACATACATAAACATACATTTCCATCTTTTTATGTTTAGAGGGTTGAAAACTGTCTTCTTTTACATAGTCATATATCAGAAGGATGCATTTCGAAAATAATTGGAACACAATTACAACTAGTCAATCAAGTAAATCAAGAACTGAATCCCAAGACTTTGTTTCAGTTGCTAGGATGGGGGGAGGTGAGGATGAGTTAGAGGTGGGGGAGGAGATTACAGTGTGTGGGAGATGGGGGTGGATGGAGACTGGGGAAAGACATGCTAGGAAAATAAAGAGCACTGACACACATCAGCACAGCAAGGTCTGAAACAGCACCCCCCCCTCCTGTTTTTGGTGGGAGAAAATCCATTAGGATCTAGACTCTAATGTTATTTCAATGTTCATATAATCTTTACAATGGTGCTTTTCCTGTCTTCTCTGACTACTACATAATTAAAACCAGGTAAGCCAGTTCTCCACCCAGAACCATTACAGAGGAGGCAGCCTGGAGTTACCTTGGGGGTAAAAAAAAAAAATATATATATATATATATATATATATATATATATATATATATATATATATATATATAAGCTTAGGTGACTGCCACACTTACCTCTGGGTAGAATATAAAAGAAAATGGTTTAGATGAGATTAGAAACAAAAGATCAGAATAAGCACTTCTTTAATCTCTTATGAAAATAAGAATTTAAGCCTCTCTCTGGAACTTTCTATGTGGTAATAGAATGGCTGAGTCTTCCATGTTCTCTTTTCCTGTATTGTTTTTAATTGTTTATATATATACATAAATTTTAAAAATAAAATAATATTAAAAAGCTCAAAATCACCACTCCTTGCCCTCCAACCATACTATCTAGAACCAACTGCATTCAATACTTTTGTTTATTCTTTTATTAGTTGCCTATTTGTAAACAATATGTTTATTACATTAATATTTATCATATTTAGACATCGTTTACAGCTTTCTGAATCAGTTAGTGTCAAGTTAGAAAAATTAAACCCTCATCAGATTATTTAGTAAAGAAAATGTGATGCAGCTAAAGAGGAGTTGGAATTGTCATTCTCAATTTGGGCTGATTCCACTCCCCAGGGAACATTTGGCAGTGTCTGACAAATGTCTGAAGACATTCTGTTGTCATAGCTGCATTGAGGCTCCTGGTATCTAGTGGACAGAGTCAGTCCATGGATGCTGCTAATCATCTTATAACACACAGGACAGCCCCTGCAACAAAGAATCATCCAGCCCAAAATATCAATAGTGTTAAGATTGAGAAGAAACCTTAGATTAGACGAACTGGAAAGAACTGGGGGAAGGGGAGGCAACCCTAGGATTAGCAACTGCAGAAAGCCACTATCACTTTCAGAGCCAGTGGGTCAGTGTGAGAAGGCAGTGCTAACAAAGGCCATCACAGGAGGCAACAAACCAGGTAGGATGGCCTGGCAGTATCAGGAAATGTTTAGAGGAAACTGAGGACATAGAGGAGAAGCAGCTACTACCAGAGACGTTGTCCAAAGCAGAGAGAATGGGAAAAAGAAATATTCTGGAGGTTGACTCCCAACCTCCAATCTCCTGGCACTTCCATTGGCTGAACTTAGCCAGAAGTCAGTCATCCAGGTCTGGGAAGCATAGCCCTTGCAATAGGAGCCCAAGAGGGGAAGGCAGGGTATGAATTAGAGAGCAAATAGGCAAATTCCCAGCATACCTTTCCATTATGGAAGATGGGGATTAAACTCTATTTAATGGCCACTTCCCTCACTACTCTCCTTTCTTCAAATGCATTAGAAAGGCTATCCATTTCTTTGTTTTCTTTTCAGTGATCTTTTTGTAATCCTCTTTCCTTATATATATCCTTTGAATATATTCATAAGTTTCCATATCTTTTCCTTTTAAAGAAATTCTACCTCTTCTTACACCGTCTGTTGGTATTTGTTAATTACATAATTTTCCCTAGTGAGACAGCCACATAATAAATAATCTCTTTCATCTGACCTGTCCCAGAATTAGTGGTAATCCCAGGATGCTTGTGCCAGTCTACAGATGAGAAGCCCTGGACTTAGCAAATCAAATCCAAATGTCTTGCCTGTCTTACTGTGGTAGTAGTCAACATTGTAGGTGTCCTGCCCTGATCCCCTGTACTGTGCTGGTGCCCTATCCTCAGCTATTGTAAGTGTTTGAGCTGCTATGGCTCAAACATATGCCCTTCCCTGGAGAACTATTCTTGGCCAATGAGAGCCACCTTACGGGGAAATGCCTGGGAGGCTATATCTCTCCTCCAGGCATCATGCAGCCAGTGACTAACTGATATGTGTATACAAAAGCCGAGCCCCCTTGCCTCAAAGAGGACAACTCTGTGGTGTCATTCACACTCCAAAACTCCCCACGGGATTAGGTTTAAGTTAGACTTCAACAGAAACCTCATCTTTGTTTAGCCACTTCCCCTGCTATCTATCTTGTTTCCCTTATCTCTTCCAAGTTTCTCCTGAAAGCACAATTTCAATGTGTCTCTTGAATAAGAACCCAGCCTCAGTCTCTGTTTCTAGAAACCCAACCAAAGACGATAGTGAACATCAGACATTTTTTTTCAAAGATTTTTTTTATTTATTTGACAGAGAGAGAGAGAGATTGAGTACAAGTAGGGGGAGCAGCAGACAGAGGGAGAGGGAAAAGCAGCCTCCCTGCCTGAGCAGAGAGCCCAAAGCAGTACTCAATCCCAGGACCCGGGGATCATGACCTGAGCCAAAGGCAGATGCTTAACCGTCTGAGCCACCCAGGTGCCCCCAACATCAGACATTTTTTTCACTTCCCAGCATGCATTCTCCCTTCCTAATCGCATCAGAGTTTCCTTTGGGAAATGATCTCCCCGCCCCTTTTGAATAGTCTTGATGTGACCAAATCCGGGTACATGCTGTGGATCATGGAAGCTGCAGGGGCTTGTGAAGGTCCCTTCCATTAAACCCTTCCTTTCGCGGCTTAGGTATAGCAGGCCCAGGCATGTGACCTAAATTCAGTCAATTTGACATTCTGTTCTGGGATTATGAATCTTAAGTGAGTAATACAAAGATAGAATGGTTCTTTGAGGTTCATTTATTCCATTACAGACTTCTGCTAGCCTGTTTCTCCTTCTCAAACTTTCTGTGCCTTTTAGCATCCAAAGCCTTGGTTCCTGCCCATTTTCAAGCTACTTGGCTAGCCTTTTGTGAGTGCTCCAAATCCTTCCAGTAATTTCCCTCTTGTGTAAAGCCTATCACCCAGGGTCTTTTGCTCATCACCAAAAGAATAATAAGTAATGCGGTTATCTTACTGTCTTTTGTCTAAGCGCAGAATAAAAACGAATGTTATTACAGGAACACTGATTCGGAAGAGGATAGACACAGGGCTTCTGAGCTTGGTGAGTAACAGCCTACCTGAACAGCTCTCCTGGCTTCAAGGAAGAGGTAGGCGTAGACAAAGCATTTTCAGCTGGGTAAATTATACTTTGATCCTGTGTGAGATGCTGAATTAGTCTTTTGTCTTAGAAAACCATTGTCTGGCTTTCAACATCCAAATATACATACACCTCAATCTGAAACGTTCCCTCAGTTGACATTTTTCCTTTTCTTATATGTTGACACATTTTTCCCATTTCTTTTCTTATAAGGTTATACAACAATCCTGAAAATAGAGGAATTCAATGGTATGAAGACAGCTATACTCCCTAATAAAAATATCTTCTGGAGGAAAGTTTTTCTTATGAGTGGAATTTTCCCCCGAAATTGTTCGGGTTTTGGATTATAGGGAAGGAAATGAGCTCAACAGAAAAACCAAAAGAGACACACACGATTCCAGAGGAATCTAAAGACAACCCTCTGGTTTGAGTTACTAGGCAACTGTCTTTCCAAGGATGTTGTCATTTTGATTTTATAGAATAATCAGGTACTTGAACTTCTGATTCAGGAGATCTTGGGATCATAATAAATTTATCTTCATGATTTTAAAAAAGTATAAGCAGAAACCTCTCTCTTTCTTGGCACATGTGTTCCACTGTTTTGTTTTGTTTTGTTTTTCTTTCACAGTTTCTTTGTTGTGTGCCTTTAAAGTTCTGTGTCAAAAGGTTTTCATCTGTTTGGGATGTTTTTGTTGGATCTTGATGAGAGTAGGGAAGAATGGAAGACCACTTAAGATACTGATTTCTAGTTGCTTCAGATTCTGATCTTATGGTCAGTAACATGTTTTGTCTATCAGAAACAAAAGAAAAAAAGGCACATAAACATCACCTAAAACAACAGTCCTGGGAAACTCAGCTCTATGCCTAAAAACAGGGTCGCTGCACATAGGTAAACAAACTATTATTGTATAAAGAGGAGAGGGACACAGGCACATGGAAGAGTGTTTTCATCAATATTTCAAAGAAATCCTTTCAGTAACATAGTTGTGTTCAAGGACTTGTGTATAAAATCTCAGAGTTGAGTTTTAGAAAAAATTCCATACTAATTTTCCATTTCTTTTTGTCTATACTATGATATGCTACTTTTTACTCATTTTTTTATTACTAAAAGCCTAATTTGTGCAAAGATTTCTGCTAGATATGAGTCTACTCCAGTGGAAGCGTCCATAGTCCTAGCCTTCAAGGTGTCTCCCTTCTAGAGATGGAGAGAGACATGTCAACAACTCTTGACCTCCATGATGTAGGAGTGATAGGAGGATCTACCGTCTATGCCATTACAGTGGCCTGCTGCCTAAGGCCTCAGAGTTATGAAATATATTATTTATAGTGTGAGCCTGTTGTGTCTTCTCAAGGTTCTTGGCTGCAAACAGTGGAAACTAACTAAACAGAAAAAGAATGTAGGAGAGGATGTTGGGGAATCAGGTCTGCATGGCCAGCCATGGAAAAGGTGAAGCCTCAGGGGCTCCAGGGGGCTAGGCATCAAGAACCCAGGTGGAGGCCATATGCAGAAGAGTGTAGTCAGTAAGCGCTGCTGTCTGCAAGGAATGGCCTCCAAACCATCTCCACCTCCAGGTGTCACTTACTCCAAATTCCAGACTCAGGAGAGAGTACCCACATGATCTAGAATGCCTGTATTGGACCTGACGGGGGAGGGGGGCTAGGCCCTTTGGGAAGCTGCCACTGTTTTCTACCAAGACCACACATGTGGGGGAACTCCCTCAGATAGTGATCAGTGAATAGGAAAGTAAGATTCAATTATAGAAACAAAGAAAAAAAAGCCAAGTGTCCTCTACATGTATTATTTACTGTTGAATCTTGAAATGTAGGTACAGTCTAGCCACAATGAAGACAATTCTTAGTTATTAGTGGTGAAAGTATCTATGGAAGATTGGAGGTAAAATCATCTACTTCAAACCTTTCATTTTATAGTTAAGGAAACTTATGCCTTAGGTGACTGTGGCCTTCTATTGTCATCCTGCTAGTTCTCCCAGTTCTCAGGTCTTCAGATGCGGACTGGAACTATACCACTGGCTTTTCTGGGTCTCCAGCTTGTAAGACACACAAGTACTTTTTAGCCTCCAAAATCATGTGAACCGATTCCTTTTAGTAAATTTCTAACTTCAGATATATATTGATTCTGTGTCTCTTCACTGTGTTTCTAACTTCAGATATATATCTACATATATATTGATTCTGTGTCTCTAGAAAACCCCGATTAATACAGCATCCTTTCTTGGCTTCCTCCCCTTCCCTGTCCTGCCTCATTCACTTTCTAAATGGCCTTCCCTGGAAATATTTCCTTAGTAAATCACTTCTACAGGAATACACATCTCAAAGTCTGCTCTAGGGCACCTGACCTTCTAGGATAATTCCCCTAAACCCCCCCTTTTCAAGGCCCCTCCGGCCCCTTCCATAGGATGTCCCACATCTCCCCATGATCTAGTAATGACAGGGTTAATGCTTGATCCAGCAGGGGTCCTTCCGGACCCTGTTCCTGGGCTATGACCAGCATTTGCTCTGCATAATCATTGCCTGGGCCATGGCAGTAGTTAAGTATTTTGAATACCAACCCAGAGCCTATTTAAGTGTTACGGCTGCATAACATAAGAACTAACCAGAGTGTCTCCACCTTTCATAAAATCTCCTAGTTTTCAGATAGACTTAATATATAGGGGAGGTCCTCCTGGCCATGTCTGAGCCACATGAGCCTGCCCTTCTGGCCATGATTGATTAGACCAAGGATAGACACCTCACCCAAGCTGGGCTAATCAGGTTCTCTCCCCCAGAAACTTGAAACTTGAACTGAGAGACAGAGGGTTGCTATTTGTTCGGGCTGAGTCACCATAATGGTATCGTCACCCTAAAGGGAAGGTCCATGAACACTTGGTCTTGCCCTATCCAGGGCTTGAGTGTTGAACTCTTCCAGGAGTAGCTTTCCAATACATTACCATTTTTGCTTACATTTGCTAGAGTAGCTTTTTGTTTCTTGTAACCTGAAAGCTCTTGCCTAATATCCTATATGAACACTGCTTACTTGTCTTGTGTATTGCCTCCAGCACTTAGCATGGTGCTAGCATGGATTAGGCACTAACTTAGTACATATTTGCTGCCTCCATACACAGTTCCCTGTTTATGTATTTTATTATTATTTCTGTAGGAAAGAGATGAGCACCTTATGTACATATAAATATACAGGCTTTAAAATGGGAAAATTTCACCATATCACTTGCGTGTGTATGATCTCTGGAGGAAAAAACAAATTTAGGGGCACCTGGGTGGCTCAGTCAGTTAAGCGACTGCCTTCGGCTCAGCTCATGATCTCAGGGTCCTGGTATTGAGCCCTGCCTCTCTCTGCTCAGCAGGGAGCCTGCTTCTACCTTTCCCTTGGCTGCTCCCCCTGCTTGTGCTCTTTCTCTCAAATGAATAAATAAAATCTTTAAAAAGGTAAAAAAAAAAAAAAAGTAAAAATTTAAGAATTAAAAAAAAAATTCAGGGGCGCCTGGGTGGCGCAGTCGTTAAGCGTCTGCCTTCGGCTCGGGGCGTGATCCCGGTGTTCCGGGATCGAGTCCCACATTGGGCTCCTCTGCTGGGAGCCTGCTTCTTCCTCTCCCACTCCCCTGCTGTGTTCCCTCTCTCACTGGCTGTCTCTCTGTCACATAAATAAATAAAATCTTTAAAAAAAAAAAAAAGAATTAAAAAAAAAATTCAAATTCCTCCTGCTTGCTTGTGTTCATACTTTTTCTTCATCAAGGTTTCCTCCAACTAAATAGCCTATCTCATGGCCTACCTTTTTTTCCCTAAATGTAACATAGTTAATAAACTTATTAGTGTTAAAAAGCTTTAAAGTTAAAAATCTTAACTTGAATTTAGGAGGTTTCTGAAATCCCTGTCAGATTGGTGAATATGAACTCACTGCTACTGAAGTAAACCATTTGGGGACCATTTTATTTCCCCAAGTCACTATTCAACCTTACTCCATTTATTTTCTTTCTTTGCTCACTCTATATTCTATACCTCCTGCTACTCCATTTTGATCTCTTAAGTTAGAAATTGTAGCAACTGCGGGTTAGGAATTTAGAGATAATGCGCTCAAGATACAGTCTTTTTCACTCTGCTAACATGAACTAGTCCTTTAAGTAAGGAGAAGTAAATTTGGGAACATAAATTAACAAGTTAACCGTCCATACTGTTGCTCCTAGCATCTTGAGAGAGAAATCTACAAATTTCACCTCCAGAAATCAGGTTGCTGTCACCATCACTGCCAGAGAATCAGGCCAGCAAGAGGGTGTTCTCAGGCACAAAACAACTGGTTTTGCTTCTGGTGGCTTCTGCTGAATCATCAGTAACAGTCAGACAACATGTGGGTGTCAACAGCAGCAGTCAAAACAGGCAGAAACACACAGAGGGAAAAAGCTGAGTTCTATCTCCTGTTTGTCAGTAGACCCAGTCTGTCGTTATTTTGAAGTGATTTGAAAGTTCAAGCAAACAGAACTTTAAAGGATTTGCAGGTATTGTTGCTTAACTAGGAAGTCTGCATAAGCCAGACGCTTAGGAATGGAGCACACGGATCCAAAGAAAATGCTTTTTGTGTGTATAGGGCAAGAAAATGGACTTGAACCCATAGGAACAATGAAATATTTTCATTTTCTGCCACTTGAGAAAGATCCATGACAAAGGTGTCACACAAACTGAATAACAGAAAAGTCTATGAAAGCTACTTTAACATCTGAGGGTGTGACAGCTAATAAGAAAGAGGCCTTCTCATCACGATTCCAAAGCATTACTTCATTTTGCCCTTGGGTGACTCAAGTGTATCCATCAAAGCAGAGAAACTGTCTGAACATGTGGAGCACACCCACTAAACTGCTGTTTAACTTTGGGCCCGTGAAAACAAAGCCAAGCCCTCACCTTGAATATAAAGCTGAAGACAGCAGGCTGTTGTTCAGTTCTCTCGATTCCATCTTTGCAATAGTGAGACATGGCCCCATTTACGGAGGGCTTAAATGTGCCAGGCATTCTGCTAGGCCATCAGACACACTGTGTCACAAAGTCTCCTGGACAACTCAGTAGGGCATGTATTACCTACACTCTCTGTTTTACCAATGAGGAAAATGAGTCTCAGAGATGCTAAGTGACTTGCCCATGACCACCCAGTAGGTGGAAAGCAAGGATTAGAATAGAGCTTTGTCCCAAAAGCCCAGGCTCTTTGCTACAAGGAAATGCCTGGAAAAAACAAGCTTTTTGCTGCCCCTCTGAGCTGCAGAAATACGTCCACGGGCTGTCCTTCACCTTAGTTGCAACTTAGTAGCGTTTCCTTGCTAAGTGTGGTCTCCAGTTCAGCATATCAGCTCAGTATCTTCTGGAAGCATCTTACACGTGCAGAAACTCAGGCCCCACCCCAGACCTACTAAGCCAGAATCCACTCTCTGATGTTGGAAGAGAACTGATCACCTTCCTTACTGGTACCTTTGTTACAGGCCTTTAATAACAGACTAATTATCCTTTGGCAGAGAGCAACTCCAAGAAACAGTTTCTGTGCCCATCATCAAACCTCTGACTTTTAAAGTGTGTTCCTTCCACTGAAAAAGGGGTGTCACTTCTACTGACCCCTTGCCAGAGCAGAAGTCTCCATCAAACAAGCAGGGAAAAGAAGCAAGAGAAGGATTTCAGCAGGTTTTGCTGATAAGGCTGCGGACAGCTGCGTTCCCTGGCACCTGGGTAGTACAAGGTAATGCTAAATATTAACACCTAAGAAGATTAGCAGGGATTGCAGGACGAGAGTCTCACTGGGTTAAAGGTCATTTGCTCACAAATCTCCTCAGTACAAGAGAGCCTCAAACAGTCCTTGGGGAGGAGCCTCACAGTTAAAGGACAAGGCAGGAGGCCAGGAGGAAGGTCATTGTTCTAGGGGCCTCCTGTGGGGTATGAGTTCTGTTTCTCCAGTGTGGGTGGTAACCAGTCATGGCCACTAGGCTTAAAGGGACTTCTCTTCTACAGGGGAGAGTGGACCTAAGTGAAATAAGTCAGACAGAGAAAGACAAATATGGTATGATTTCACTTACATGTAGAATCTGAAAAACAAAGCAAATGAACAAACATATGGGAAGGGCTTCTTGAGGCTCCAGGGTTTGGATAGAACAAAAGGTTACTAGGCAGAGGAAATTAGTAAGAGAGACAAGAAAAGAAAAGAATAAACTTGAAATACAGTGAAGAGGTGGGTAAATAAAAGAAAGTAACTCAAGATGAAAGAAAGAAGAAATTCTTCACTCCTAGAATCATACAATAATATCTATTTTTTTGCTGAGATCACTTTTTTTTTTTTTTTGAGATTTAAATACCATTGGCTCCAACTCCTGGACCCTTGGAAATCTAAAGCCCTCCCAAAGGTGTCTTCAGGTTACCAGGAGCTCATTTTCTCATAGGGTCCATCAGGTTTACAGTTGCACTTTTTTTTTTTTTTTTTAATGAATGTGCTTTTAATTCTCTCCTAATTTTAAAAATGTGAACATTCTGGGATTCAGTCACAGCCTTAACTTCCAGGTGACTCTTTCACTGCATCTCAATTCCCTCTTAAACAATATACTCTTGTTCCAGAAGGTAGTTAGCCTTTCATCAGTCTTTCTGTCTAGATAACATCCAAGGACAAATCCCACAGGCACAAGTATACGTAACTGGTGGTCACAAACAATCTCAATTACGTTTATTATGAGTGCTGCAGCCTTGGCGCCAAAAACAACCCCACCACCACTCTGCACGTCTTTCTAATGCTCAAGTCCCTTCTATGAAAAACCATGCAATGATTGCACCCAGCACAATACTTGTTTATCTTATTCAGTGCATAGAGTGATTCTGCCCAGGTAGAATTATATGCTAACTATTTTATTGATAAGGAAGGATATGGTGGCTCAGAGAGGTTAAGAAATTAGCCAAGAACCTTAGCAATATTTTTCTAGATATGTGTCCTCAGGCGAGGGAAACAAAAACAATAAACTATTGGGACTACACTAAAATAAAAAGCTTTTGCACAGCAAAGGAAATCATCAACAAAATGAAAAGGAAATCTGAATGGGAGAAGATATTTGTGAATGATATATCTGATAAGAGGTTAATATCCAAAATATATAAAGAACTTATACAAGGCAACACCCAAAACCCAAATAATCCGATTAATAAATGGGCAGAGGACCGGAGTAGATATTTTTCCAAGGAAGACCTACAGATGGCCAACAGACACATGAAAAGCTGCTCAACATCACTCATCATCAAAGAAATACAAATCAAAACCACATGAGATACCACCTTATACCTGTCGGAATAGCTAGTATCAGAAAGACAAGAAATAACAAGTGTTGGTAAGGTTGTGGAGAAAAAGGAACACTCATGCGTTGTTGGTGGGAATGTAAATTGGTGCAGTCACTGTGGAAGACAGTATGGACGCTCCTCAAAAAGTTAAAAAATAGAAATACCAAATGATCTGCTAATTCCACCATGGAGTATTCATCCAAGAAAATGAAAGCACTAATTCAAAAAGATATATACAGCCTTATTTTTATTGCAACATTATTTACAACAGCTAAGACATGGAAGCAACGCAAGTGTCCATCCACAGATGAATGGATAAAGACACGGTACACACACACATACACACACACAGAGGACTAGTACTCCGTCATAAAAAAGAATGAAATCTTGCCATTTGCTACAACATGGATGGACCAAGTGAAATAAGTCAGACAGAGAAAGACAAATACCATATGATTTCACTTACATATGGAATCTGAAAAACAAAGCAAATGAACAAACAAAGCAGAAACACACCATTAATAGAGAAACTAGTAGTTGCCAGAGGGGAGGTAGATGGGAAGATGGACAAAAAGGGGTGAAGGGAGTGGGAGGTACAGGCTTCCAGTTATAAAGTCACAAGGATAAAAGATCCAGGATAAGGAATACGGTCAACGGTATTGTACTAGCACTGCATGGTGACAGACGGGGAGCTACACGTATGGTGAGCACAGCGTAACTTCGAGTTCTCAAATCACTATGTCATGCACCTGAAATGAATGTAACATTATGTGTCAAAACTATACTTAATAAAAATAAATAAATAAATAAATAATGTTAGGTGATTAATTTTGAGAATTTTACTTGCTCATATTAAGTTCCTTTGGAAGGTTTGCTTATCGATCAACTGCCTGTAGCTCAAATATTGATCTGTTTCCTGGATCCTGAATATGGATGGGACAGGACTATAGTATTGGGTTTACTATAGTTAACCTAACGCCTTTTTAAAAAGGTAGCCTGAGGGGCGCCTGGGTGGCACAGCGGTTAAGCGTCTGCCTTCGGCTCAGGGCGTGATCCCGGCGTTATGGGATCGAGCCCCACATCAGGCTCCTCCTCTATGAGCCTGCTTCTTCCTCTCCCACTCCCCCTGCTTGTGTTCCCTCTCTCGCTGGCTGTCTCTATCTCTGTCGAATAAATAAATAAAATCTTAAAAAAAAAAAAAAGGTAGCCTGAGAAATTGTTGAATGGTAAATATCAAGAGCCCTTTAACCATGGAAATGTTTTCATACCTACTATTGTGTGTGTGTGTGTATGTGTGTGTGTGTGTGTGTGTGTATCATTTGAAATTTGTTATCAATGCCTCTATATTTCAAAATCCAAGAGGGGGCTAATGCTAAAAAAGGATAGTGGTAAAATAGAAAAAATGCATAATGATAATGCTGATTTTATTTTTGCATGTATATTAATAAAAGTCCTAGGAGAAGGGAATGAGGGAAATCTGTCTTTTGTGTCAGCTTGAAGCTACTGGACTTGATTTATTTTATAGTTTATAAAATTAAAGAGTAATGCTCACTTGACTTTACAGTCAATGTTTAAATTCAATAAATGTTTTCATATTCAAATTTTATTTTTTTAATTTTTTAAACAACAGTTATTTTATTTTATTTATTTTTTTATAATTTTTATTTTGTTATATTAGTCACCATCCAGTACATCCCCAGTTTTTGATGGGTATTAAGGTGGGCACATATTGCATGGTGCACTGAGTGTTATACACAAATAATGAATCATGGAACATTGCACCATTGCATATTCAAAATTTAAAAAAAAAGAAAGAAAGAAATCAGGCCAAGGAAATATAGTTAGCAAGCCAAGAAGCCAGGATTTGAATTCATATCCATCTGACTCTGTGGTAATGTTACATTGGTGGCCCCAATGACCCACGTCTCCTGGTATTCATGTCCTGTGTGTTTCCTTCCCCTTGAATCTGGACTAGGCCTGTGACTTGCTTCAGCCAACAGAATGCAGGTAGAGCTCGAGGTCCAAGTTCCTGGGAGCCCTGAGCTGCCATGCAAGAGGGCTGACTGTGCCCCTGAGAGACCACGTGGAGAGGGAAAAGCTCTGACACCATATGGAGAAACTAGGCACCCAGCAGCCAGAGTTAAGGTGAAGCCCCAGATATATGATCCCAATTAAACCATTCCCATCAGCACTTACCCCCACCCTTGACAGTGATCCTAGCGGAGGCATCAGACATGATGGACACTATGCCCCAGCAGACATCATGTGGAACAGAGATGACAGGGCTTTGCTTTGTTCAAATTCCTGACCAGTGGAACTGTGCAAAATGATTAAAATCGTGGTTATTTTAAGTCACTAAGTTTTGAGTAGTTTGTTATGTAGCAATAAGTAACCAAGACACACCTCTGTCCTGTGGTTGAGGAGAAAGAGACAATGATGAACCTATGAAGTCCTTGAACAAGAGAGAAAGACGGGAAGGGAAAGAGTNNNTACAACACAATTGCCAGGGGTGGAAAGAAAAAAAGACAAAGAGCATAATTAGGCAGACATCTAAGTAGGGGATACAAGAACTAACAGAATCTTTAGGTTGCACACCTTTGCCAGGCAGCATTTCTGCCCCAGAGCAATCCTCACAATAGAATTAATGCAAGGAAAATAAAAAGGCAAGATTCAGAACTGCCTATTTTCAACAAGAAGGTAATAGACCAAAATGTTCATAGCAGCTCTCTGTGGGTGGTGGTATCACAAAAAAAGCCTTCATAAGTTAGCTTTGTGCTCTCTTCCAGTGCTTCCATATTTTCTACAATGATTGTTTTCAATTTAAGTTTTTCAAAATCTTAATATCAAAGAGATAAAAGTACATGGATTTAAAAAACCCCTTCCTCAAGTGCCACAGAAAAGCACTAACTATCCATCCTTCACTTTCTCTCCCCATCTTGCACCCCACACGCAACCCCTTTAACTATTTCTAGTTTTAGTGGATTGGTTAGGTCCACATCCTTAAATAACGTGCTTACACTTCCATTACCTGATTTATTAACCTGAGGCATCTATAGGTTCCCTGTTATGAAAGTCTTATTATTTTATTGAACAAATGCATTGAATACCTACTATGTGCCAGCACCGTTCAGGTACTGGTGACAGGGAAGAGAATAATAAAGAGACGGTTCCTGCCCTTTTATGGCCCATACTCTAGTAAAGGGAGATGGCTGATCAAAAGCAAAGAAATAATATCCAGTAATAAAAAATACTATGGAGAAAACCACATAGAGTATGGGGCAGTATGACTGAGTATATTTTTCAAAAATAGGCCGCAATGGCATCTTCCATCTCACATGCTCATCTAGAATCTTACCATTCACTTAACAAGAAGTAGACTATATTTTCCTTACCTTTAAATCTGAGTGGATTGGTGACTTGTAACCAGTAGAACACAGTAGAAACAATGCTTATGATTTCCAAGGCTAGGTCATAAAAGGTGATAAAATTTCCCCTGTTTGCTGGAATACTCTCTTGAAACTTTCTTGCCATAGAAAACAGTCCAGCTGCCCTGAAACTGCCATGCTGTGAGGAAGCTCAAACTAGCACACAGAAAGGAACCAGAGAGAGGCCCTAAAACTATAAGAAGAGAGAGGGGTGACCAACCAGCTTCCAAGTGTTCCAGCCCCCAGTCTGCCCTCTTAAGTCTCCACCTGACAGCATGGTGAGAAAGCCAGCCTTGCAAAATCCGGAGGCAAAGTAGTCCAGGTAGAGGAAACAGCAAGTAAAAATGACCTGAGTGAAGAATGAGAGTCATCAGGGATGCCTGGCTGGTTCAGTCAGTGGAGCATGTGACTCTTGATCTCAGGGCTGTGAGTTCAAGCTCCACACTGGGCGTAGAGCTTACTTCAAAAACATTAAAAATTAAAAGAGGGACAGAGAGACAGCACAAGCAGGGGAGAGGCAGAGGGAGAAGCGGTCCCACTGCTGAGAAGGGAACCTGACATGGGACTTGATCCCAGGACCCCAGGATTATGACCTGAACCAAAGGCAGACACTTAACCGACTGAGCCACCCAGGCATCCTTCCCTGTATGTATTTTATACCTCAATTTAAAAAAATCAATTCTCGTGCTAGAAGAAGAGGAAGCAGGTAGTGTTCATTTAGTTCAGGTTCTCTACCTCCTCCTCATCACTGATTACCTTTGCAACTTTAGACAATACACTTAAACCTCTGGTTTTTGTTCCATCAACTTCTGTCAATAGTTCTTGCTTCTACCAAGTAAGATGAACATATTGGGACTACTATGCTTACTCCCCCTTCTTCTCCAGCCCCTCTTCCTTCTCCCAGTTGTTTTCAGCTGTCCTTTACATTTCTTAGATCAATAAGAGTTACATTCTGTTCTGTAACCATAATGAAGTCTTCTGGGTTTTAAGTTATTCCTACATGTTGAAATCCAAGGAAAAAAGTTTACATTATTGTGATGATATAAATCTTGTTCCTGGCTGACTCAAATGGGATGGATAGAAATACATTTTCTTGACAACAGGGCCAAAGTCATGCCCTCTTTATCACTTGAAGAAGAATATTCTTAGTATCTAAGTCAAATAAATACTCTTTCATTTATGTATTAGTCAGCTATTGCTGCATAACAAATCACTGCTAAACTTAGTCCTTTCAAAAAATAATGATCCATTATTTCTTATGAGAGCAAAGGTTAGTTAAGTGGTTCTGCTCATCTGACTGGACTTGGCCAATCTCCAATGGAATCACTGTCATGGCTGTATTTGGTTGCTGGATTAGGCTGGGAGCTGGTTGGTCTAGAATTGCCTTGGCTTTGAGGACTTAGTTTTCTTCTATGTGTTTTTCACATCCTTCTAACAGGTTATCCTGTGTTTGTTCTCATGGTGGTGGCAGGGCTTCAAGGGAGAGAGCTAAAACATGCAGTACCTTTTCATGTTTTCTTCTTCCATCATTTGCTACTGTGCTATTAGTTAAATCAAGTCCTATGGCCCAGAGTTGGGGTGTTGGTAGGGACTCCACAGAAAGTGTGGATACAGGATAGCCATTATTAATTGGGCCATTAATGCAAGTCACTAAGTCTGCTACACTTACATTACCAGTGCCTCAAAATTATACCACATTTTCCTTTGCTTCATTTGTACATTTATTTTCTGGTATTTCCAATTGGTTCTTTTTTTTGCTATTGAAAGAAGAAATATAAGCTTTCTTCACTACATGACTAATATTATTTAGCTTCTTATTCCTTTTTCCTATTGTTTGAAATTTATCCCATGCTTCTTAAAAGCACTCTTGTGAAAGCCCACTGAGTTTTTGGTCTAATGTGAACTGATTGTGTTTAGGCTGGTTAAACAGTTGATATGCTAGAATGTCTTTCTACAGCACTCCTTGGGGAGTTCCACTGTGTCATATATATCACATCTTCTTTCTGCAGAAAGGATACTTGAGAGACAAAATTTCTAAGCCCTTTCAAGTCTGATAATAAGTTTGATGCCTTACTCTTGTTCCTTTATTGATGACCTGCTGTTTTTTACACTCCTGGGAAACTTGTAGGTTCTTTTCTTAATCCATGATGTTCTAAAGTTTCATTCTAGACTTGGATCTTTTTAAAACATTTATTTTACTTTTTAAAACACTTACTATACCAGATACTCAGAAGGCTCTTTCAAACTAAGGATTTCTATCTTTGTAGAAAATGTTGTTCCATATTTATTTAATAACTTCCTTCCTTTGGTTTCCAAATTCTCTCTTCACTGACCTACTATTATTTAGAGACAAAACCTTATAGAGTGGTTTTCTATTTTCACTATCTCTTCTATTTTCCATTTCTTTGATTTTGTTCCATTTCCTAGATGATTTCGTTCCCCTCCCACGGGCTCTCTATTAATTCTTTTATAACTGCCAGTATGCTTCCAAAGATCTTTTTGCTCATGTTCCTATTTTCCCCTACAGTATTCTGTTCTTGTTTTATAAATGTAATAACTTCTCAAATCTCTTTGAAGTCACTTAAGTTTTTCTTTGTTTACATATTTGATCATGCTGCCTTCTGTTCTCTGATTTATCTCCATTTCCTCTGGGGTTAATTTTTCCTTTGACTTCGTATTTCTTTTTCATGATTCAAATTTTCTAAATATTTTTGAGAGTCTTTTGTTAACTGTACATACCTAAGATTGAGAGACTAGATAGATTTTTCAAGATAGTTGATACTAATTTTCTCTGTGTATGTATTGGTCTCTTTCTTTTGGCCTCTCTCTCAACTGAGAGTTCTGTTTAGGTGGCCAGGGCTTATTTATGAGCAGACTTTGCTTTAGAATGAACAAGAAAGGAGTAGGTTGTGGTTATGAGATCCAAAGATCCCAGAATGGGGGAAGGCTTCATTCCTGGAGCCCTCTAGGCAGTTTATTTAGTTTCTTTAGAGAGTCTATGGTAGATTGTTAACAGTATGGTTCCCAATGAATCACATCTCCCTGTGTCCATGCCCTTTTGCAGTGGCTTTGCAGGAACCCCATCAAAGGTGAAGTCTATTTCTCATGTCTTAAATCTGTTCTGGCCTGTGACTTGCTTTGGCTAACGGAATGTAGCAAAAGTGACAAAATGCAAGTCCTGGAGCCTTGGTCTCAAGACTCTCTGTCTTAGACAGAGACTTGGACTCTCTGTCTTAGAATGTTGCCACCACAAAGTAAGAAAGACTGAGCTGGATGACTGAATGATGAGAGACCACGTGGAGAGGGGCTCAGATGACAGTCAGAACTAAGGCCCCAGGCCATCTTAGACTCTCCAGACCCAATGAAGCTGCCAATTGACTGCAGCTGCATATGTGACACTAGGTGAGAGCCCAGCCAACCCATAAAATTGTGAGAAATAATAAATAATTTTTAAATTTTCGGCCACTAAAATCTGGAGTGGTTTGTCATGCAGTTGTGATAACTGATGCAGAGCTTTTAAAATTTTGTTTTTGTTTTTGTCTGGATTGCCTGTGTTTTGCATATGTGAGGTAGATGCAAAGTAGAGATCTAATGGTTCAGTTATTCTGAAAACATAAGTTCAACTAACCCCTGTTTTCTGTCCTTCTCATTTCAGCCCTCACACCAAATATCTCTAACCCTTGAATCTTTCTTGGTAAGGTAGAGATTGCTGGTCACCTGACCCAACAGCCATTCTCCCCTCCCTACTTAGTAGCACAACTCTGATTTTAGCAATGCATCCAGCTAAGACAGTATATTCCTTTATTTTTAAAGATTTTATTTATTTATTTATTTATTTATTTATTTATTTATTTATTTATTTAAGAGAGAGAGACAGAGCATGAATGGGGGGAGGGGCAGTGGGAGAGGGAGAAGCAGACTCCTGGCTAAGTGTGAGGCTCATTCCCAGGACCCTGAGATCATGACCTGAGCCTAAGTCAGACACTTAACTGACTAAGCCACCCAGGCATGCCAAGATAATATATTTCTAAGCCTTGCAGCTAGGGGCTGCCACATGAAGAAGTTCTAAACAATGACATCTAAGTGGAAGAGTTCTGTGGGATTTCCAGACATATTGCTTAAATGGGATTAACCTGCTAGGAAGGATCCCTTTTTGCTCTTCTGTTCTTCCTTCTGTGTGCTGCCTGGAATGTGGATGTAACGGCTGGAGCTCTAGCTGCCACCTATGAGATGACTTTGAGGATGAAAGCTATGCACAAAGGGTAGTACAGCTGAAGAGGAGACTGAATGTCTGATGACAGGGTAGAGTTGCCCTTTCAGCTCTGCACTGCCTACCTCAAGATTTCTTTTATATGGGACAAGAATAAGCTTCTCTCTTGTTTAAGGTACTGCTAATTACCCCCCCCCCCCCCCCCGCCACACACACACACACACACACACACACACACACACACACACACACACACACTGTTTTGTGTATCTGAATTTAATCCTAGCTATAGGAATTTGGCGTCTGCCTGTTACCCAGGGATCCTCCTCCACTGCATCCATCACCCATGTATATCTTGGGTTGCTTCTATTTCTAGAAGTTTCATTGGGCTTTAGAGTATCTTCCATGTCTCATCTTAATATGTTCAATCTTTCCTCTATCTTTTTGAAAATATAGAATACAGTTATAATAATGGTTTTAATGTCCTTGTCTGCTAATTCTAACATCTGTATCAGTTTGTGTCTACTCCACTAACTGAGGTTTCCCTTTTCAGGATTTCCTACAATTAATTCTGAAAGGGCTATGTTGCCTTAGGTTGGGCTCCCCTAGAAGCAGACACTGGTACAAGGATTTGAGTTGGGGGTGATGCCAGACTGGGACGGCAGTAGAAAACTGAGACAGGGAAGGAAAGTTAACTCGGTAGAGTGTGATAATGAGCAGGTTATTGCCATGGGCATCTGGGACCTACTTCCACTAGGGACCTGGTGAAATGGTATAGAACAAAGATGTCCTACCCAAGGGACAAGGAAACAGGGATATTTAGACACTGACTCCCCTAGGTCATTGGTTGAGCATTGCTTCAGAAGGTATATTCTTGCATTTTTAGGCTGCCTGTTCAGATGGGCCTGAGCAAGGCTCCTTTAGCTAGTGAAAGCCCTCAGGCAAAACTTCTCAGGTTGTTTGCAGTATGAAGTGGTTGATATATCCAGGAATGCTATGTGCTGAGGGAATATGAGCAGGACTCTGACAATGTCTGTAATATACATCATTCCTGGAGCCCCAGTATTCATTCAACAAACAAGGAAAGAACTATCTGCTCTCTCGAAAGTGCTTTGCCTTTCCCAGTGTGGGTTTCATTGACTTATTCTGATTCAATGGACTGTGTTCCTTCTGGTTTATTTTTGTTCCTAGGCACTTCACCAGACCTTGTGGTTCTTCCAAATGTAGGAAGAACTATTTCATCCCATTATGTGTAGTCAGCTGATGGGGAAGGCGGTGCTCTTTCAGGTTCCCAAGCACCAGAAGAACACAGCCTCATTTCTAACTGGGCAGCTGGCCGTCTGGCCATTCCATTTTCAGTGCCATGATGTAATTTAATTTCTAAAAACAACCCAAGTCTGGAGCCTGATGGCCTGGCCAATTCTGGCAAATCTTTGCGACTCAGTTTCCTTATCTGAAAAACAACAAAGAGGGTGTGGGCAGAGGTTATCTTTAGGGTTCCTGCAAGCTTAAGGACTCTGATCTGTGTGTTGGCAGGCCTGGCCTGCAGCTCCACAGCCAAGGACAGTCATCTTCGTATGTCACACCAGGGACTGCTGTGGAGGCTTCCCCTCAACTCTGTCCTCAGACTTCTGGTCTTATTCCCTTTTGACTCTGTAATCCCATACCTAAGAGAACATCCCAATGAAATACCCAGAAGTCAAGTGGTAAGCACGAAAGTGTTCACCACAAATTCAAAGAAGAATGGCCAATGGTTTATAGCATATCCAGGTGATGGAATATAATTCAGGTGACAGAAACATTTTGAAGAATTGTTAGCGACACACAGACTCACACAGCCCACGATACACTTTATGAAACACAGATACCAAATTATATATGTAGAAGGGTCCCAACCGATTCCAATATCTGATTATAGTATGAAAGATCTGAATTGTAATTACATATTTATAAGTTAATCCATTTTGTTTACATAGTTGTAAAAGATTGGAACATGGAATTACAGTAGATTTTTCTCTTCTTTACCGTTTCCTGTATTTTCTAAGTTTTCTGCAATTATTATTACAGTATATATTATTTTTATGAACAAAAAAGAAAAGTGTTTTCTCTTTTCAGAAGAATTAAAACAACATATTTGAGCCTTCTTCTTTGTCTGCAAGAGCTCTAATATGGGCACTGGCACTCTGCTGGACACTCTTTCCTCACTGGATTTAATTATCATGGATCATAGGTATTTAACATGTTACCTGCATTGTCTATCCACATAGATGATGGAGTCTGAGCCTCTGTTCTTTCCTGCGTCTTGCAAATGCTGCAGTCTCAGTTTTCAGCTGAGTGTCAACGGCGTCATCTCCTGCCCAGACTTGTGCTGACTCTACAGGGAGAGGGTGACCTCATTTGCTCTGGGTACAGTTGTAGAAGGGGGTTGGGAATTGCAAATGGTGAAGGCTTCAGTTCCGATTTGCTTTTGGTTCACAGCCGATAGCTACAACTGGATTTTCTGCTACTTTACTTTAAAGGCAAACAGATCCTACAAGGCAAAAAATGGGTTTTTCAAAAGACTATACTGTATACTTTAAGTAAGGAACACACAGCCCATTTATGAATATGACTCTGACTCTTATAGCAGAGTGTGTCAGTGCCCCACCCCTATGCCCTTTGCCTCCCTGGAGCACTCCCATGACTCTCTGTTTGAGGACATTTTCTGACCTCGGGGAGTGGGCATTGTTGGGTCCACTCTAGAACAGGCCAGAAGTGTCAGACAGCTAATACCCTGGAGCAACCTAAGACACTGAGGGATAAATGTATAAATACCCCCATTCTCTCACCCTTAGTGGGACAGTTTGGAAGCACGTCCCAGCACACTCTCAGATAGACCTGGGCAGGATTAAGCCCCAGTTGCTGACAACAGAAACCTGCTGATTAACATCTGTTTTATTGGCTTTCCACCCTTTCCTTCTCCCTTCCCTCACTACGGTCCTGAATAAACTACTTGCACCAAAATCCTTGCCTCGGGGTCTGCTTTTGGGGGAATTCAAGCTAAGGAAAATTCACCCTTTGTGGACCTAACAACGTTCTGGGCCATTTGGAACAAAAGACATCATCTTGATCCCCCCAAAACCAAAGCGGAATTAAAGATATTAAATTTATCTACTACATAGGCCATAAAGGAGAAGGGTGCCCTAAATTCCAACAGTTTGAAGGTCTCTAAGTTGGCTGTGTTTAGCACCGATTAAAACCCTAGGTGCCAGTAAGCAGTGCGCTGTTTCCTGTTACTACAAAGAAAGAACTCATTCTGGACACTGGCTGCAAAAGAAAAGACAGAACTCACTTCGTTTACCTAAAGCATTGAAGACATTTCCCCCCGGGCCAGCAAGAGCTTTTAAACTACTGTGCCCTAAAAATAACATTTTCACTCCTGCATGGGTTATAAAAACTGAAATGGTGGGTTATTTCCATCCACCTCCAGAGCAGCTGCTCAGGAGCTCTGAGTGTTGAGAGGGATTATGTAATGACTTGGTGCTATCTTTGGGCAAAGCAAATCACTCTTCTGTGATGGGCTTTCAAGGTAATACAACAGGACATTTGAGGATCCACACAGGAGGGAAGGAAAGGGGTGAAGAGGGAAGAGAGGATTGGAAAGTCTGGATCAGCGAAGGGCCTGGCTACTTCCCTACTTGCGTTGGGAAGCCTCCTACACTCCCCACCGGCACCATGCTCCAGAAGGCCCTAATCCTCTCTGTCTTGTTCTTCATGGCTGGGAATTTCCCCACACTGTGTCCAGAATTGATTGCTGACCTAGACTTGACCACTGACCTGTAGTTTACCACTGACCTAGAGTTAACCACTGACAGGTATCTGGAGAACACACAGGCTTTCAAAAGGTCTACTGATAGGGAATCAAACACTCTCAACTTTGTGGAAGAAGCCAGAGGCCATAGTTGATTCCAATTTAATTCATACTAAGAGTTTTTTGAGTGACAATTATGCAGCCGTCACTGCTATTTATCA
Source organism: Ursus maritimus (assembly GCF_017311325.1). Lineage (NCBI taxonomy): Eukaryota > Metazoa > Chordata > Mammalia > Carnivora > Ursidae > Ursus > Ursus maritimus. Next base: position 46,746,044 of record NW_024424453.1, on the reverse strand, counting down.
TGACTGGAGCACTAGACCAGACCAGCATCTCCATGGGAAGTAATGAGTCCTTCTCAGTACTTGTTTAAAATGAAACACATTGCCAGGGTGCCTCAGGTGGCTCAGTCAGTTAAGCGTCTGCCTTCAGCTCAGGTCATGATCCTGGGGTCCAGGGTTCAAACCCCACATTGGGCTCCCTGCTCAGCGGGGAGTCTGCTTCTCCCTCTGCCTCTCCTCCTGACTTGTGCTTTCTCATTCACTCTCTCTCTCTCTCTCTCAAAACAAAACAAAACAAACAAAACAACAAAAAAACCTTTAAAATGAAACACATTGCCATTAGCTGTGACCATCACTCTGCTATCCATCACTTTCTAAAAAGATTCTGAGCTTTTGAACAAGGCTGCCATTACATTACAGGACTGCATAATTATAGAGTGCATAACTGTAGAAAACTAGTGGACATACGATGTACCCAACTGAGGAGGAACAGCAGGGTGAAGGGAGTTGTACACAGATGGGGGAGGGGCACTTCTTAACCATGTCCCATTTAATATGGGCTTGATAAATGCTCATTTGAATTGAAAAAAAAAAAGAAAAAAGAAAATCTGGATAGAACTACAGCTTTCTGAGTCCCTGAGAATATGATGACCCAGGACTGAGCAAATTTACACCTGTCATCCCAGTGTAACCATGAATAGCATCCCCTTACACTCTCAAAAGTGTCCTGATTTGGAATAAATTGTATGGACACTCAACCTAAGAATGATAGTTCAAAGAGGCAACTGACTGTTTTGGTACTACCCATATATGTATCTCTGGGGTAGCTTCTACTGCTCATTGCCCAACTCTGTGAGCACATCCAGAACTTGCTCATCCTTCTTATTCCTGGTGCCTTGCAAATGATGGATGAAGACATTGACTTTATCCATCCAAGGAATGAATGAATGGGAGGAGGCCCTACCTGCCGATGATAATTGGGATCTGGAATCACTGAGTTAGAATGGGTAGAGACCTTCAAACTCATCTATTTTATTGGTGAGAAAGTTCAGTCTTAGAACTGTAAAGTAGCGGACGCCTGGGTGGCTCAGTTGGTTAAAGTAGCAGATGCCTGGGTGGCTCAGTTGGTCTGCCACCAGCTCAGGTCATGATCCTGGGGTCCTGGGATTGAGTCCCAAATCAGGATCCCTGCTCAGCGGGGAGTCTGCTTCTCCCTCTACCTGCTGTCCCCCCTGCTTGCTCACTCTCTCAGACAAATAAATAAATAAAATCTCAAAAAAAAAAACAAACCAAAACCCCTGTAAAGTAGCTTGCTGACTTGAAATCTCAAGATTATTACTATTCAAAGTATAGTGGGTAGACTAGTAGTAGCACAGAAGTACCTGGTAGCTTATCAGAAAGGCAGAATCTCAGATCCCACCCAAAACTCATATCAAGGTCTATGGAGGATTGGAGGCTTTACCCCACTCTCAAGCTAATAAATGAGCTTGTTACTGTCCCGTGGAAACTGACAGAAGACATAAGACTCCTGAGTCAAAGGATTTTATTACTCACAGTGTAGCAAGCAGCATGAGCATGCTGTTGGTTTGCATTGGTTCCCCTCGCCCCTCCAAGTCCCAGGGCGGAGACATGGAGAGGTCCAGGTAACACTATTTGCATCACAGCTGAGGAACACTTAGCTAAGGAAATTCACTGCTTTTAGAGTGAGCAGTAAGCAAGGCTGCTTTTTGTTCTTTGGGGGGGGGGGTCCAAAGAGATGTTACCTTATCCTTCGCTACAAAAACAACCCTAAGAAATGGCCCGGTAACAAGGAGTCAAGGGCCTTGCATTCTTAGCATACACAGCAAGAACACACAGGGGCACTTAGGGCCCATGGCACCTACTTGTCCTAACAACCTATTGAATTGAATGCTGCATTTTAACCAGATCCCTTGGTGATTTATTTGTATATTAAAGTTTGATAAGTGCTTCTCTAGACTGCTTGTCCAGAGCATCTAGAGTTTACTAATCAAGCCACTCTTACAAGTGCAATCAGCCTAAGACTCATCACCATTATTAGAATCTGTGGCTCTTCCTCTCTTGCCTTTTGGTTACTAATTCCTCAGTCATGTCTGCCTTCATCATATGTTTTCATCAGGACCGATCTTACGGTATAAAAATATTAGGAAAGGTAGACGGGGAAAGAGTAAAGAGTGGAGAAGAAAGAGCAGAGCTCAAAGAGTAAGTCCCAAATAAGGAATTATTTTTCTCAAATATCAGGAAGTCCAAAGGTAGGTAGTTCAAGCCTAATATGACAAATCCACAATGCCATTAGGAACCCAGATCTCTTACATCTTTCTGCCCTTCCAACCTTGGCATTTGACTTTTATACTCTTGATGGCAAAATGACCATTGTACCTCTAGGCAGCACATCAGTATTCAAAGAAGGAAACTAGAAGGGCAAAATCCACATGCCAGATGAGGCTCTCCCTTTCCAGCAATAAAATAATAATGTTCCTGAAGTCCCATCCAGCAGACTTCTGTCCAAATCTTATCAGCCAGGAATGGGTCACATGGCCTGTCCCAAGTGTAAGGAAGACTGGGAGACTACATATTTTAACTGGCATGTTGATCCTCAGGCAAAATCACAGTTTTGTTGGTGAGAAAGAAGAGAGGCCTGGATATCCAGTAGACAATTAGTAGCTCATGCCACAGAGCCCACCGAAGCACATTGGGACTGAGGAGGGAGGGTGGGTATCTGGTCCCAAAGCTGCCCAAGGCGTATCACAGGGAGCAACGAGGGCCACTGGCTTTGGCCTCACAGTCACAAGGGGCCTCAAATTTTGTCTTTTGATCTTATATATGTTCAATCATTGCATTTTGTGTACAGATGACCCTTGAACAACACAGGCTTGACCTGTACAGGACCATTCATATGGTGATTACTTAGAGTACAGTAAATGTACCTTCTCTTATGATTTTCTCAACCCTTTCTCTTCTCTAGTTTACTTTGTTGAAAGAATACAATATATAATACATAGAACATACAAAATACATGTTAATCAACTGTTTATGTTATCAGTAAGGCTTCCTATCAACAGTAGCCTATTAGTAGTTAAGTTTTTGGGGAGTCAAAGTTACACGTGGTTTTTCAACTGTGTGGGGGTTGAGTGCCTCTAACCCTTGCGTTGTTCAAGGGTTAACTATATATGTTAAAATTCCAACTTTATTAAAAATACATAAGATAAATAGTACATTTTTTACAATTCTCTTTTGACTTTTCTTCACACACACACACACACACACACACACACACACACACAAATGTTGCCAGGAATTTAAAATATAGAACTATTCCTGATGTCTCACATTTTCTCGCTCTGTTGCATTGGCTTAACTAGTAGTAATGGGCAGTTGATGGAAATATGGGTTCCCACATACAACAGAAAGAACTACCTTATGTGACCTGGAGAAGTCTGTTTGGAGAAAGGCAGAGTAAGGAATATTTGATGTTGTAGTTTTGGTCTCTCCCATGGGTGGTGAAATGTGGATATTCATTCTGATGGCCTTGACCTTACCCAGAGGACTTCCATAGACACTTCCCAAATTAAATTCCTGCTTCCGTCTAGCCATGGTCTGTCCTCTTAGGCAGGAAATAGATAATAAGCTGAATTCTGAATCAACACCATGACATCCAGGGTGCCCACTTTCCCCCACAGCTCTCACCCCTCCATCTTCCTCAGTTCTTTCCTTTAGGGAATTTCAGTCTGTCTTCTTACAGGGCAGATGCTCTGAATGTAAAAGTTGCTGTAGTAAGTTTGGTTAAAGCAAACCATGCATTCAGCTTTAGTTTGTTCTTACTCGAAATCTGGACACCAAAGTCACCCCTAGCTGATGGTTACTCTGGTTGCTTCAGCTGTTGTCTTCCAATTGTTAGATAAAACACCAACAATTTTAGGAACAATGCTTTAGGCTCTTATACCCAAAGTGTGGGCCATCGACCAGCATCATCTAGGAGCTCACTAGAAATGCAGAATTTCCATCCTGATCTCTGATATTCTGAATAAGAATCTGAATTTTAACAAGATCCCTGCTGATCCCCGGTGATCCAAGTTCACAGTGAAGTTTGAGAAGCCCAGCCTTAAATGTGTTAGCACCTTAAATCACAAATCATAAATCTAGCCTCTCTGCTCATTCATTCAGGCACCTTATGATTATAATTTGGCTGCTACAGTGGAAATGTTGACCCAAACATCATTTTCCTTGCCTCTTTAATAAAAGAACTTCAATTTTACTTGGGGAAGCAATGTGCCTTCCTAAAAGCCCATACTTCCCAACTGCCCCTGCAGCTAGAGGAGGCTATGAGACTAGATTCTCACCAATGACATACAAGTGGAAATGTTTATGGGCCTAATGGGAAGTCTGAAAAACAGGTGGCATATCATTCTTTCTTCTTTCCTCCTAACTGCTGCTGGCATATGGACATCATAACTGGCCTTCAGCAGTCATTTGGGACATGAGGTGATCTTGAGCATGGAAGGCACAGGCTCAGGATGGCAGAATAAAAAGATATAAGCTTATATCCCAGATGACACACTGAAACTACTATGTCAGCCTGGAGTTGCATGCGTGCAGACTTCTTTTATGGGAAAGAGAAGCTCTACCTTGTTTAAGTCCCTGTACTTTGGAATTTTCTGTTATATGTTGCTGTTACTTGTGTAAGTGTCTAGAACTTACTGCCCAAAAAAGAAAAGAAAAGGCGAATGTTCAGCCCCTCAGCAGTTAGCTCTCTCCTTGTACATTAATACAATGAGATTCTGCTTTATATACCAGTCTCTCTGAATTCTGACACGTGACTTTGTCCCTGAGAAATGAGCTGGTGACTGAGAGTTGAGGGCAGAGCTGTAAGGGTGCCAGTGGAGGAGGACCACCAGGTGGCCAGCTGGTCCCCTTCCAGATAGCACTCCTCTCTCTCGCCTTTCATTTTCCTTTAACCTTAATATGTACTGTTAGCAGGAATAAAAAAAGGAGAAATAAAAGGCCTAAATAATTCTAGACTGAAAAATCCACTATTCAATCTCTTAAGAATCCACCTATTTATAAACTGTTTCCTGGGTTATGAAGAGTTAACTGGTTTTTGTATATACCTCAGTATTCTAGACAGAACTACTGTTCCATGCTTATTATTAATCCTGGATAATTTCACTGTAATTTTGATATCTTATTTTCCAAACTACAGTGATAACAACATTTGTTTTATGCTTTCTGCCTTACAAAACCCATTCATATAGTTTTATTTAATCCTCACCAACCCTAAGAAGGTATTCGATCCATGCATTTATAGATGAGGAAACTGAGACTCAGAGAGGTTAAGTAACGTGTCCAAAGACACACAACTAGGAAGTGATAGTTATTTCATCAGGCTCCTTGCCACAGTGCCATGTACTCTAATCCCACGCAGGGACTCAATGAGGCCAGAGAATAGGTGCAGGAGATATATTGGGAAAGTGGCAGAAAGTACCCTCTCTAATCACACCATATAGACTTTGTGCATTTATACACACTGTATACTAGATACCACTGGCTACAAGCTGGTTTGATTTTTCTTTTCTTCCTGAGCTGGAAGGGATATCTGTTATCTGTTATTACATAACTCATCTCCCAGATGAAGACTCCAAAGCTCAGAGAAATGAAATAATTTATCTTAGATCTTAAGCTTAGATACAGGTCCTAGATTATGCCACAGAACTCCTTATCTCCAGGAAAGTGAATGCTCCTCCAAAAACATCCCCTGATTCTTAGTAAATTCTGAGATCATGTTATCACAGCAACGTTTTGGCCAAAATAAAGAAGTATGCTTGTTTAGTATATCAAGATGCAACTCTGGTTGCTACCTAAATCTGGCCCAGACTTGCACTGATTAACACCAAAATGAATCACTGGCTGTTCCGGGCGTGCATATTAGTACGGGAATTAGTCCACTTAGAAGCTGCAGCTTGCACAGCAGCTATGGTCTTAAATCAGCACATGATTACCTTTGTTTTTGTTTTCTTTTTTAAGATTTATTTATTTATTTTGGCGGGGGAAGTACAAGCAGGGAGGAGGGTTAGAGGGAGAAGCAAACTTCTTGCTGAGCAGGTAACCCTATGCAGGACTAGATCCCAGGACGCCAGGATTGCGACCTGAGCCGAAGGCAGATGCTTAACTGACTGAGCTACCCAGGGGCCCACATGATTTCCTTTGAACTACCTTGAGTTTATATTTGAAAAAATGCCTAAAATCAATCACTACATAGCTTTAGTCATAAATATTGCTCTACAGAGATATGGATACAAAACCAGTTTTCTGTGTAAGCCCAAAACAGCCAACTTTTCTTGCCATGTAGGAACATCCAGCTGTTTCCTCAATCAAACACCGGATGAGAAAGCTGACTTGTAATCAGGCTTCACATTGTGGGAAAAGAAATCCACACCTTTAGATACCAGAAGTATCTTCAGTGTGCCCAGATGTCCCCACTACAAGAGGCAGGTTAAGCAGTGATGTGCTGGCCAGCCAGCTATCTAAAATAAAGCACCCCGGGGTGCCTGGGCAGCTCAGTCAGTTAAGCGTCTGCCTTCAGTTCAGGTCCTGTTCTCTAGGTCCTAAGATCAAGTCCCTGTGCACATCGGGCTTCCTGCTCAGCAGGGAGTCTGCTTCTCTCTGTCTCTCTCTCTCTCCCTCCATCTCTCTCCCTCTGCCCTTCCCCACCACTCATTCTCTCTCTTTCCCAAATAAATAAAATCTTTAAAAAAATAAAAAATAAAATAAATCACCCCCATTTGCAGCATCTGCTGATAAACAGCCAGTTTCAAGCTAGTAACATAATATCACTGAACACTGAGTTGGGAAGAGGTGTGCACATTTGCTTCAGCACCAGGAGAGGCAAGGACCAAGACAGACTGGGAGATCAGTCACTTCTCTCTCATTCCAGGGCATATGCTCCATGTCCAGATTATCGGACACAATTGGCTATGCTATTTAACATTTGTGTTCTTTTAATGTTTTGCTTTTTGGTCAAATTCATTTAATCAAGTCAATGCAAGTGAAATGTACTTCTGATCTTTCTCTCCCTTAGTTGGGAACAGGTTCATGCTCAAAGTTGACCACTCAGATGATATTCACCCAGGTCACTGGGGGACCAAAGTTTCCTTGCTGGCCAGGCTGAACTTACGAAACACAGAAGAGTATGTTCTCCCATCTCCACCTCAGCCTCTGCAATACTCCTAGACTCCTTACTACCTTGGTCTCTGCAGGCAAGCAGAATGTGGAGTCAGTTTCATGCTGGCAGCAATTTTAACATTGCCTACCTGTGCAAATATGTGGATGTTAAAACTTTATTTTCCATCACTTTTTCTTACGTTGGTAGATACTATTTATGCAAGACAATAAAAAGAAATATTAGCTGTATCACACTAAAAATAAAAATCAGAATTAGTAAAAAAGAAAAATCAGAATTAGTGTAACAGCACTTAAATTTTATTTTTGGCAAGAAGCATATTCTTCACCTTTTTAATGAGGCTAATATGTGTATGTATGTATAATGTACATTAATCTTAAACGTACAGCTTAATGACTTTTTACTGAGGTACACACACATAACTACCATCCAGATCAAGAACTAGAACATTCCCAGCATCTTCCTCATGCTCTTGCCCAGGCAATATGCACCCTTTCCACCAACCTCAGGTATTTTAGTGTTTGTTGGTTGTTTTTTTTTTAAAGATAGTTCCTAAACATGGACTCATAAACTGGTAGAACTGATCCAAAATGCTTGCTGTTCTAATGACACAATAGAAACTCAGAGGCCAAGTAATCCTCCCAGGGTGATTAATTTGTTGTCTGGGCTCATTCTAGAACTTAGGACCTAATTCTAGTCCAGCGGTTCTTAAAGTGTGACCCCCAGGCCAGCAGGACAACATCACATGAAAACTAGCTAGAAATGCAAATTCTTGGGGCACCTGGGTGACTCAGTTGGTTAAGGATCTGCCTTTGGCTCAGGTCATGATCCCAGAGTCCTGGGATTGAGCCCCATGCTGGGCTCCCTGCTCAGTGCGGAACATGCTTCTCCCTCTGCCCCTCCCTCTGCTCATGCTCGTTCTCTCTCTCTCTCTCTCTCAAATAAATAAAACCGTAATTTAAAAAATTTAGAAAAAGAAATGCAAATTCTTATCTACCCCTCACTCCTACCCGTTGAATCAGAAACTCTGGGGTGGGGTTCAGTAATCTGTCTGAACACGCTCTCTAGCTGACTCTCATGCTCCCACAAGTTTGGGACACTGGACTACAACAAAGTCCATAAAACAAATGTTAGAGTTCATAAAGTTCTTGTTAACTGTGAAATTTAATGTAATATCAGACATAGACTAGTTTTAAGGGATACATAGGAAGTATGCACGCCTACCTATACAAGGCAATCAATTAAAAAATACTCAGCAGTAGAATGATGTGGAAAAGAATATAAAATTAGTTCTGCCATTCATTAGCTCTATAGTTTGGGCAAGACATTCTATCTCTGTGAGCCCTAGTTGTTTCCAATTGTAAAATGACTCTAGTATGTTAGCCCCTAGGTTGAATCTAGATGGCACTTGTATTTTGTTTGATCTGCCCAGAGATTTTGCTGGTTTGTCTGCTTGTTTTGAATTAATTGCTATGATAGGAGCAGTGAGCAGTCATCAAATATCCAACTTCTCCCCTCCACTTCCTTGCCTTCTTTGGAATCAAGCAATTCCATCTGATCAAGGGACTGTGAAATGAAACAACGTGCGTCATTTCCTGGCCAAAGCACTTAAGAGCTGGTGTGCACCTTCCTCTCTTTCTTCTCTGCAGTGGTGACCTTGGAAACCATGTGTTGAGGTGGCAGCCTCACAAGGTAAAGGGATCCCGGCTCCCTGAGTCACCAGATGGAGGAGAATCCTGCTCACCTGCATCTGATTTTGTATGCTGTACTAAACCAATGATATTTTGGATGGTTGGTGATGTTGGAAAATTAGGAAATTTTACACAAAAAAATCTGGATTCCTGACTTGTCTAAAGAAACAGAAGATCTGGCAATGCTGGGCTTCAATTCCTAAATGGCAGTAATTGTCTAAAGCAGAGTGATGCCTCCCCATCTTGCACTCTTTATTTCACCACTGTCCTCACCATTTTCTGTAGAATACACCTCCTTTCCTAAGCCCCGACAATACAGCTGAACATCAGCTGCCACTTGACATCACTCTTGTGGAGTCATTTTCTCATATCAAGAGGAAAGTGAAATATCTCTATGCGTTATCCCTAACAAAAAATGGGAAAATTAAATATAGATGATGATGGCTATGTATTTAAATAAAATTAAAAGAGAGCAGAGTTCTTTGTGGAAGAGAAGAATACTTATAAGTGTTTACTGTGCAAAGTGTGTCCATGTCAAAAGAAGGCAATTTAATGGGCTATTCTGAAATGGCCCACAGGAAAAGCTGGGTGTAGAAAAAAATGCCTGCTGAAAATTTATTAACTAAAAAAAATGGGGCTTAATTTTCAACAGGGGTTCTTTTTGTTTGAGAATAAAATAAAATAAACAGTACTGCTGTGAAATACAGTTACATATGAAGTGAGAAAATTACATCCCATTTGCTTTACTCATTTGCCTGCCTAGACCCTAGAGGCATTTGATTTTGAGGACTGAAGGGGACAACATCTGAAGAATATCTAACATGGTATAAAGAATGTACAGCCTGGTGCCTGGCGTGTAACTGACTCCAAAAATGTTAGTTTCCTTTCACTTAGTTTATTCATCTTGATCACAAAAAAGAATATCGGAATCTATTTCCAACTTTACTCTAAAGCCCAACAGTTCAATATATACATACAGTCAATAAGACCAACAAACTGAGTCATTTCCAACAAGATAGGGAGATGAGAAGGGAAAGCAAAGCAGGAAGAGAGTGACTTCTTTATCAGGAGAGAAGAAAGAGATTTGAATTCCTCAGTCTGAAAAAACAAAGGCTGAGAAGAGACATGATCAAAACTATGAAGTCTTAGATGGAAGGTGTGGAAGATAAGGCTATTGTTCAGTATAAATTCTTCCCCTTTCCCTGCCCACCTCCATAGGAAAATAGTACTTCCCCATCCCTTGGACGTCCGACTTGGCCACATGGCTTGTTTGGGCCAATGGAATGTGGCCTCTGGAAGCTTCTGACCTCCACCAGGAAAAGAACATCATCCAGGTGGCCACAAGCCCTCAGCCCGGACCACTGAATAAGCCCAGTGGAGCAGACGTGCAGTCTAGAACCAATTTCCATTGACCTGCTGATCCACAGCAATAAATATGTGCCTAGTGTATACCACTGAGTTTGGGGGTACCTTTTTATGCTGCATTATTGCATTATTGCTTGCCACTATAGAAGGTATATATAGTGAAGAACTTTTCTAATCCCCCAAATGCCAGAACTAGGTATCTAGACATGGTTCTATGTAAAACTTCAAAAGATAAAACATTTCTATTTGGTCCCTCTTCTTCAAAGCCCCCACTGTTACTCTAGATGCCCCTTCCCTTCATTGCCCTCAACTGTTTACTTTCAGTCATACAATGTAGGTAGATTTTCCCCATCTCATTATTCCCTCAAAATGATCTGTCCTTTGGGCCATTCCTTTAGGGTTTTGCTTTCTCTCTAATGATTGTAATAATTAAGGCTAACAATAAATAGTACTTTCTATGTGGCAGGCACTGTTCTAAGTGCTTGACAAAATTGAACTCATTCAATCTTCACAGCCACCCTATGTGGTAAGTACTATTAATATCTCCATTTCATACGTGAACAAACTGAGGCACACAGCAATTAAGTAATGGCTTCAAATAACAGAGTTAGTAAGTGCAAGAGGGAAGTTCAACTCAGGTGGTTTGCCCTTAGGCTCCAAGCTCTTCCCCCGTTGTCTTCTACTTTTCCCACAGTGATCAGTTAAATGGATAAACCAATATACACTAACATTAACTTATTATCTAATATTAGCTTATTATTTCCTCAGCTAATATAAGGCCATAATTCATTACATGTGTAGAGGGCCCTGAGGAAATGAATCTAATGATGGAATTTTGTCCTTATGACAAGCCATAAAGGAGATAATTTGAGGGTGACATTTTTTCTCATGCTCCTCAAATCACAAACACTCTAATTTCAATGAAAGCCAAAAAATCAGCAAACTCAAAACTTGAAAGCAGAAATCTGGGAGGGGAAAGTACATAAATCCTGTCTTTTGACAGTGTGTAGGGAACATGCAGCTAAGGTGCTGTCAATGAAAACCCAAATATCACTTAGGAGCTTTCCTACCCTAAAAGGTTGAGGAAACTTGGGTTAGATTCTCCTTCTAGAGGCTGGGCAGTCCTTCTCCAAGATTTCAGGCTCCACCTCCTCATGCTTGTTTGAGTCCTGCCTCCAGTGGTTACAAGGCAGCTTCAAGCCTACTGTCCCTGCATCATGTCTTTAGAAGTTCCCGCAAAAATATCAATGAGACCAAGTATGTGATTGCTTTCATTTTTACTAAAAACTTGTTAAGACACAGAGAGTGGGATCACATCACAGATTATGCAGCCATCTGTCATTTCATGAGGCCCCAACAAGTTCTACAGGTCACACTCCTTTCGAAAACCCTTCCACCCTCCATGAGGGAGCTTTTGGTGGGCAGTCCTCCAGCTCTGGCTGCTTCTCTCAAGGGAAACAGCCCCACCAACCCATCTGTTTCTCTAGCTTTCAACAGCTCTTTCCCCTAGAATTCTGATAAATCCAAAAATCTCTATCTTGTCATAGTGAAAAATATTAAGGAAAACAGTGAGCTCAGGTAACCTGATTCCCCCCAGGAATACCTACTTGTAGATAAACTATTGGAATAAAAGTTCAGCAAAATTGGTGGATATAGGATCAATACATAAAGATCAGTAGCATGCCCAAACATATATAACCAACAATCATATACCCTAATTTATTATTATTCTAAGAAATAATAAATGAATTGATATATATTTACAAAGATGCCATTCAGCCTATTTGCAAAAACTATAGAACACCTAGTGATAACTCTAACAACAGATGTCTAATAGAACAACCTAACTGTTCTTCTAAGGGACAGTGAATTAATTAATAAACTGTGGCTTATCCATACAGTACAATTCTATATGGCAATTAAAATGAACAGTTCAAACCCTACCTATATGTCTACATGGCTCAATCTTGAAAATATAACACTAAGTGAAAAAAGTGATTTGCAAAATGTACATGTAGTATATAATTCATGTAAAAATTTAAAACAGACAAAACAATTGACTATGAATAGATATCTGCATGAGAATTAAGTTCACCTATTTTTAAGGCAGACTAACTCTAATGAAGAAAGGATTGGAAAAGTATGAGAATAGAGTGGCCTTTCTTTAAAAAATTCTAAGAGGATTATACACCTTATATTTATGTTATACATCAAATATATTCAATAAAAGAAAGTTCTAAGAGGGGAAAACTTTCTGTGGTGCTATTACATTAATTTTATATAATGTGTTGTTATTATTAATGCATATTAATGTCAATATATTTTTTGATATTTATGTTCTTGAAATACTTTAATTAAAAATTAAAATGGAAATTTTAGGAGTTCAAGGAAGATTGCAGTGAGATAACACTGAAAAGCCTTTCATCTTCTTTAATTACTTTTACTCCAATCGTGTATATTTTTAAATGTCCAAATCCAAAAAGAAATTTGGCCCTTAGCAGGAAGTTAGAGAGACTAACCAAACTTTGTAAAATAAGGATCAAAATCCTTGATTGAAATTTTATCATCACAGAAAGGTCAGATTAGATGTGCAATAATTTGCCTGTATTTTTTTTTTAAAGATTTTATTTATCTATTTGACAGAGAGAGAGACAGCCAGTGAGAGAGGGAACTCAAGCAGGGAGAGTGAGAGAGGAAGAACAGGCTCCCAGAAGAGCAGGGAGCCCGATTTGGGGGGGGGGGTTGCGGGCAGCTTGATCCCCAAAGGCAGACGCTTAACAACTGAGCCACCCAGGCGCCTCAATCTGCCTGTATTTTGAAAGGTTTAGTCCCGTAACACTCCTGCCCGTTTTCTTATCTACTGGCTGAACTATGAAATCCCTTCCAGCTCTAACATTTTTTGTGAGAGCCTAGACCTTAGATCAGTTTGTCAGGAGTGCTCTGCTCCTGGCTAAAGTGAAAAGCAGTAGCTCTCTCCTCAGCTAGAAAGAATTAAGCGGGGAAGCCTCAGAATACAGAGGACAATGTGGAGTGGACATCAGCACCTAGACTTGGCAGACCGTTTAGGACCGAGAGGGTGCCCTGAGAGGAGGGATGCTAAGGTCAGTCCTGTAGATGAGACAATGATTGTTCTGCCTCCTTCCACAACAATCGACAATCGCAATGGTTAGGAAACAAGTGTATTTACTTTGTTTTTAAATGTTGGGCTATTCTGAATTCTACTTTAACATGTATATCTTATTGCCTGTAGTAAAAATTGTATGGCAATTTAAATATAAATTCAATAGTTGCATTTTTGTTTAAAATACTATATATATATACATATACGTATGTATATGTATATATATATATACACATATACGTATGTATATATATATATATACATATACATATGTGTATATATATATATATATACATGTGCATATATATATGTATATACAGTTTTTTTAAAGAAAAAGAATCCTTATTTTTAAAGATATATATTGAGGGGCGCCTAGGTGGCTCAGTTGGTTGAGTGTCCGATTCTTGATTTTGGCTCAGGTCATGATCTCGGAGTCATGAGCTCCAGCCCTGAGTTGGGCTCTGCCCTAAGCAGGGAGTCTGTTTGAAATTCTCTTCCTCTCCCTCTCCCCCTCCACCCCTCAAATAAATAAATAAATCTTCAAAGATATACACTGAAATATTTATGGATGTAATAATGCCGTATTTTGGATTCGCTTTAAAATAACTCAGAGATGGAGGAAGAGGGTGAGAGTCAAACTAAAAGACTGACCATGTGCTGGTCACTACTGAAGCTTAGTAATGGTATGTGGGGTTCATTAAACCTCTCTATTGTAATATATATTTTTAATTTCCATACTAAAAAAAGTAAAATTCATCCTAGTAAGAAACAATGCTTCATGAGCTAGCTTCTTTTGTGTTACCTACACTTGAAGAAATTCTATCCACTGTGACTTTAGGCCCACTACTTGCCTGGGGCATTTTCCCAATCTGTTCCCACAACATCTGGTATAAATTGACTTACTTGCCATGCAGTGACAAACGTTTAAAACAATGTTGACATTGATTTCATAATAATAGAATTTTAATTAACTTTTCAAAGAGAATTGGAATTTTCAGCTCTTTCAGGAAGGGAAACTATCAGTCTCCCATACTAGAGGGACCACTAAAGCATTTCATATAAACCGAATTTAGATTTATGAAGCACCTACAATATGCCAGGTATTGTGTGAATACATTATTTTTTATTTAAATGAAAACTGATTTAATTAGAAATGCATATTATTCTTTCCATCTCAGAAATCAGAAAGCTTGACCTTGCCAAGGTCATATTGCTACCATGTGTGGAGCCAGGATTCCAGTCCATGGATGGATAAACCCAAAGCCTGTGTTCTTTCTCCTGCATACCCTTGGTTTGTGATCAAGCAATAAGGATACCAGCCTGGAAGCTTGTTGGTGCAGGCTCACAGGCCCCACCCCAGGCTTACTAAACCAGAATCTGCATTTTAACAAGGTTCCTAGGGAATTGGGGAACATTGAAACCATTTGAACAGAGAAACTCTGTTCTATAAAACACCTTATACCTCAAATAAGAGTAAATATTTCTGCTAACATTTATGGAGTCCTCACTATATGTCAGATTTTGTTTGTTTACTCTTCATGACAATTCTATTAGAATTGAGAAAACTGAGGCTTCAAAATTTAAACAACTTTACACAGTTAGTAAGTGGCAGAGTCGAGATGTGAGCTCAAATTGGTCTGATTCTGGAGCCTGGACTGTGACCCATTACCCTACATGCCTCACTCCAAACACTGAGTCCAAACATTTTATTTCATCTAAATGATGCAAATTAGCTGTCTATATCACTTGATTTATAATTAACATTTTTTATTCTACTACTTAGGTTTGATGGTATGGACAGAGTCCAAAATGACAAACTCAATATGATATTGCTGCTACTTAAAATTTTAAACCATGAGATCATATGGTTAATATACTTCTTAGGCTAGAGCTAGTATATGAAAAAAAAATGTAGACACACACACAAATGTGTACACACACACATACATACACACATACACACATATCAAGGTACAAATTCTAGTGGGTTATCTGGCTATTCCTCATTTATCAATGGATGAACTGAAATATAAGGCGAAATTGAATGAGATTTACTGAGAAAGGACCAGAAGGACATTCTGCTTCTTGTTTTCGCTTTTACATTACTAGGCAACTCTATGTTTCCTACTAGTAAAAAGTTTAGGATCATTAGACTCTCCTTAAACACCTTCAAATAAACAACTCTTTGATCTTATATAGTGTCAAATAACTGATTCATTTTGCTTAAAAGAAATCTTCCACTGACCAACTCTTTCATCCTCTGCCATGTGGGGAAAAAAAAGAAACATATATAATACTTTTGTTGGTGCACAATATAATAGGTTATAACTCTAGGCTTACTTTCAGTAAAACCAAGAAGGGACCACAATTAGCTCTAGACCAAAGCTGACTAAATTGTTATGAATATGATATCACCTGCGGTTATAAAAGATTGCACATTTCTAAAAATACCAGGGAATTTCATATTTTTTCCCATTTTGCCTCATGTAGAGCACCCAAAGCAAAAAAACTTAATGACCTTAGTGACCTAATGTTTGCAGATCTCAATCTATAAAATCAGTTAATAGTTATCTTCTCTTTTAGGAAGTAAGGAGAGTGGCAGAGTAACGCTGGAAATCCAAGAAGTGAGTGACATTAAAATCACTATTTTTTTTAAAAAAGGTAATGGACTTTGAGGGCACCCGGGTGCCTCAGTCGGTTAATGATCCCAGGGTCCTGGGATAGAGCCCCGCATAGGGCTCCCTGCTCAGAGGGGAGTCTGCTTCTCCCTTGCCCTCTGCCCCACCCCTGCTCCTGTTCTCTCTCAAATAAATAAAATCTTTTAAAAAAAAAGTAATGGACTTAAATTTCAGAGTATTTAATTATAAGGAAATGAGATTCTCCAAAAATATATGCAATAAATATCTAACTATTATCAGTGGTAAAGAACAGATTAAAACAACGACAACTAAGCATTCTAAAAATCCTATCTATTCTGTATTTTAAAATGTATAAGTAGATAATTACAACACTTAGATGGAGAAAAAACATTCTTCCAGCCTAAAAGATAAGTCTCTGTTTTCCCCTGTGCATTGCACTATCTGTGAACATGAATTAACTTATATGCTGTTCCCCTTTCATCACCCATTTTCCAGAAATGGATATAGATAAACATGGTTAGGATCTGATTCTGAAACGAAAAGGTAATTCTAAATATTACCCTATCCTGGAATTTTAAAAATACTCAGGAGGTATTCTTTCTCAAAGATACATTTCTAAGCAAATGAAAAAAAAAATTTTTAGACCTAGAAATCGAGGAGATTCTCTTCCTAGTGTTTTCTATGAAGGAAAAACAAAAACACCAAGAAAGTTTGTTTCTCCTGTTGGGTACTTATTTCCCCAACTCTTTCTTTATTTAAGACATGAAGTTCTTTGAGGGCTGACCTGATAAAAATCCTAGGTGAATAGGAGGAGAGAGGTTAGATCTGTAATTCAAGGGACTGGTGACTGAAAAATGAATTAGATACCCTTCATTTCATTCATTCTATGTAAGTACTTAGAATGAGATAAACATGACTCAAAGGAAAGCAAAAATAAGCAACACTGGGCATCTGCTCTCCCTCTAATTGGATCCCTGGATCTCCTGCTGGGAGAGTTTGTAAGCAAGGAATCTGCCAATTCTAACATTACCATTTGTTACCCAAAAAACAAAAAACCCATATACTGAGTAATGGATGGGGACTATTCAATCACTGAAGTTCTTTACAACACTATTTTATTATTTGAGTTGCTCACAGAGTCAAACTTCAAGGGTCCACTCATCTTGCTTATTTTTCTTTCCTTTTTTCTTTTTATTTTGGCTTTTCAGATGGCACTTCTATCAACTGTGATTGCCAGGATTTGGCACAGTGGGTGAAGCAGGTCTTATTTGAAAATCTGTTGGAGGCAGCCTGTGGGAGCTGGTACAACAGGAAGCAGCTCAAGCAGTAGCTGCCTTGTCCCAGTTCTCAAACACAGAGGAAGGCATCCCCAACAAAAAGAGGAAGTGGCCTGTATCGCCTCACCTCAGCCCCACAGAAGGCTCCCCTCACGAACTGGTTTTCTACAGAGCTCTTGGGCCTGACAAACGGTCCCTTTTCTTGAGATGAAGAATATCCGACTATGGCCTGTAAGAAGTTGACGAGTGAGGAGGAGATGATGGTCGACAGAGAGAAGAGAGGCATGTAGCTCCCAGGAGACAGAAAGCTGGAGAAAGGAGCTGTCTCTCCTCTGGCTCATGTTCCATTTCCCACTTCCAGGCCCCAAGGCTCAGCTGAATTAGAAATCAGACTAAAGAAGACATCTGTGGTACACCTCAGGGGCATCTCAGTAGGATCTAAGCACTCCCTTATATAAACACAGGGTACTGTTATTGATCAATTTAACAAAGTCCAGAGCCTCCAAGAAAAGGTAAATCTGTATTCACATAACCTGTTAAAGCAAGAGAATGTGTAACACATTTTAGGATTTATATCAAAAGTGATTAAAATACTATAAAAGAGAGGTCCTGCTTTCAAGTGTTGGAGTGAAGAATTTTTTTGTATCCTCTTCACACACATATATCGCACATATATATCATTATAATCCTGAAATTTTAGAGCCCTTGTGACAAGGAGTATGAATGTCTACTATATTCTAGGCACAAAGCGCTTAGGGTTCATTAACGAAGCCCTTACAGTTCTGATAAGTTCTGATAAATAAGTAAATCCTATACTATATTAGGAGATAATAATAAGCAAATGTTACACTATCTTAGAAGGTAGTGTTATGGTAAACAGAAAGGCAAGCAAGGTAAGAAGAATCTGAAATTGCAGGGGTGAAGGTTCAAGTTGTAGTATTACATGGGGAAGTCAGGGTGGACCTCACCAAGAAGCAGAGATCGGAACAAAGACTTGCAGGAGGAGTAGGAGTTAGCTAAGTGCCTGTCTGGGGGAAGACACTGGCTTGGGCGCCTCCTTACATCCTTCAAGGCAGAGGAAACAGCTAAAGCAAAGGGATAAACAGTAAGTTTAAGGAATAGCAGTGGGGCCAATGTGGCTAGATGTGAGAAATCGACGGAGAGAATAGAGCAGAAAAGTTCAGAGGCAGTAGGGGCCAGATCCTGTACAGCTGTATGGGTCATTGTAAGAACATTGGCTTTTACTCTGATTAAAATAAGGATCCACTGTAGGATTTTGAGTAGAGGAGTGGCATGATCTGGCTTATATATATGTGTGTGCATATGTGTATCTCTCTCTCTCTCTCTCTCTCTCTCTCTATATATATATATATGTATTTTTTAAGATTTTATTTATTTGAGAGAGAGAGCATGAGTGGGGGAGTGGGGAAGGGCAGAGGGAGATAGAGAACCAGATTCCCCACTGAGCGGGAAGCCCAATGCGGGGCTCAATCCCAGGCAGATGCTTAACTGACTGAGCCACCCAGGTGTCCCTAAGTATTAATCTGGCTTATATTTTTAAAGGATCCCTCTAGCTGCCATATTGAAGAGCTTTTTAAAGTAATTTAGACAAAGATGATAGCTTGGCCCAAGGTGGCATCAGTGGATGAAGTGATAAGAAGTTGGACTGTGGGTATATTTGGAAGGTGGAGACAACAGGATTCCTAATGGATTTAATGTGGGGTGTGAGAAAAATACAGAAGTCAAGAATGGCTCAGGCAAAAAGGAGCTGCTACCCAGTGGGAAGGTCTTGGGTTAAGGAGCCTTTTCTTGGGAAAGTCAGAAGTTCAGCTTGGAACGTACCGAGTTTGAAACATGTTATTAGACATCCAAGTGGAGATGTGGAATAAGCAACTGGATATATTAATTTGTTGTTCCACATGGAGCTCTGGGCTAGAGAGATAAATTTGGCAGTTTTTATCATACATTTGAGATTTAAAGTAATGAGACTGGATGAGATCACCAAGGGAGTATAGATGGAGAAGAGGAACAAAAACCCAGCCCTGCAGTCCTTTAACATTAAGTGGTCAGGAAAATGAGGAAATGGTGAAGACTGAGGAGGAACAGCTTGTGAGGCAGGAAAGAACCAGAAGAACATGGCAACCTGGAAGCCCTGTGAAGACAGATATCCACAAGGAGTGACCAATTGTACCATGTGCTGCTGATGGGTTAAGAAAGACAAGGATGGAGAATTTACCACTGGATTTAGCAAAAAGGAGGTTGCTGTCCACAAGTATAAAAGCAGTCTCTGTGGAGTCAGAGGGGTAAAAGTCTGATTGAAGTGGGTTATAAGGGTAAAGGGGAGGAGGAATTGAAGACACCAAATAAAGACAACTATTTTAAAGAATTTTGCTATTAAAGAGAGGAAAGAAATGTAGCAGTAGCTGGTGAAGAAGTAGGATTAAGAGAGGTTTTTTTTTTTTTTTTTAATGGAAGAATAGCATGTTGGTATGTAAGGGAAATGATCTAGTGGAGATCAATAGATGATTATATAAAGGGGGGAGAATTGTTGGAGCAGTGTCCTAGAGTTGAGAAGAGATGGAAACTAGTGTGTAAGTGGAGAGATTGCTTTAGTTCAAGAGTATAAATTCTTCTTCTGTGATAATTGGGAGGATAATTGGTATGAAATTACAGACAGTGGGGGGGTAGTAAATGTGTTAGTGGAAATCTGTGGAAGTCCTAGAGGCCTCCAAAGAGGGGGAAAGAAGAACATATAACTAAAGATTAGGAATCAGAATGTCTTTGAATTTCTCAGTGGCAATATTAGAATCCAGCAAACAAGGGGTCAAGGCCTTTAAAAACCTAAGGGAAGGGGCGCTTTGGTGGCTCAGATGGTTAAATGTCTGCCTTCGGCTTGGGTCATAATCTCAGAGTCCTGAGATTGAGCCCCTCATCGGGCTCCCTGCTCAGCAGGGAGCCTGTTTCTTCCTCTCCCTGCCCCCTGCTTGTGCTCTCTCTCTTATAAATAAAAATTTAAAAAGAAAAAAACCTAAAGGAAGATAATTTGCAACATAAGAATTCTATACTCAGTCAAACTATCACTAAGTGAGTATAGACTAAATGCATTTTCAAACATATAAGGTGTGCTGGATATCTTCTGTTTGCCCCTTCAGATCCACTTTCCACGCTTCTCTGTCCTTCTTTGCGCTCTGGGAGGTAGACCTGCATGGACTGCTTCACTTGAATGCTCTTGTCCTCCAGCTTCTGGTTGGGTTTGGCCAACATGAGACTCTGGCAAGATACCAGGGGCAGAAAGAGAGAAGTCAGTGCTGTGTTCCTTTACTGAAGTCACAGACCTTCCTGAGAAATTCTTTCCTACAACTCTAACTCTCTCTGGATTCTAGAAAACACCCCTTCCTCTTTCCCCTTCGGGCCTAAATCTTCCTGCTCTCCCTAGCCCCATCTCAATACTGTTCACACCTTTGTAAATAGTTCCTTTGTTGAGCTTTCATCTAGCACCGCCTCAAGAATGCCATTTTTCTCCTGGCTAGACCCTAGCTGGATATCTCCAAAACTGTATCTATACAGCTTTTCTCACAAACGATTCGAGGAAATTCTCCACTAAAATAAGAGAAGGCACAGGCTTGAGACAAAGGAAATCCCCCAGAACAATGGCGAGAGAAGATCCCATGATGACAGCTCTGTATTAGGCACACAGAAAAACCAATTCAAATTGAAGCGGGTTAGAAAGTTCTTAAAGATGTGTTTAAGATGAAATTGTTCAAACACCTAATGAGAAGTTTTAAACAACTGGGACAAGAATTTGAGACTGAATGAGAGTTAAGGGCATAGAAATCTAAGCAAATGAAAAACCAAGAGAGTTGTTAATTTTGGATATAACAAAAAGTTGGGGAAGAAAGAAAAGTAATCATAGTATAGGAAAGAGCTCAATTGTAAATAGCATTTATATAACAAAAATTCCAAAAGACTTCTGGATTCTTTCCTTTTACAGACTTCCTTATACTGCAAAGGTTCTCTATTTTTGTTAGGTAGAGATTTCTATAGAAGATATTTACCATAACAGTATCAAAATTTGCCACGACTTTATTTTAATGTAATTTGACCAAGGCCATTTGACAGGTTAGAAAGTCAAAATATCAATTTATCTACCTCCAACCTGTGGGGTAAATTACTTAATTTCACTGACTCTTTAAGAAGTATGAGGATTGCAAAAAATAACATGTAGTGTGCCTGGCACATAGTAGGTATCATAAATGACCACTCTTGTCAGCCATCTTAATGGAACAATGGTGGGTAGGGATATTCTAAAACCACATGGAATACAACTTTGACCTCGGTATAAGTGGGTAGTTGGACATCTAGAAGTCATGGGGCATTAGAAGCCTGACACCATTATAAAGTTAATACTTCCCAGGTTAAGTAAATATGATATGGAACTGACAACTCTGTATACAAACAAAATTGGGGAAAACAATGCTCTGACGAGAAGAGATGACTGAGGGAGTAAAGTACAGAGAGTGAATCAACTCTCAGAGGGGCCCAGTGCAGTAAACAGGTCTCCTTTATAGCAGTGACTTAAACACTCAGGTTCCCCCAGAAGTCCTTGTCCTGCGTGTCACCATAGAAAGCCTCAGATCCCAAGACTGGATTCTGGTTCCCTTCCTAACCATATAAACAAACTAACAAAAAATGAAGAGTTTTAGCTGCAGGAGTTCATTAGCCTATCAATTCTAGGGGTTGGTCAGATACAAATGGTTTGAACAGTAAAGGAAAATATTAGTCATTAAAAATAAACACGTATCAAGCACTCAAGATTTGTCAGTCACTGTTCTAACCTATTTTACATGAATCAATCCATGTAATCTCCATAAAAATTCTAGGTCCTTTTATCCCCAACTTACAGATAAGGAAACTGAGATTCAGAGAGGTTAAGGAAATGGCCTATGGTTACTGATACAGCTGAATCTCAACGAGATTTGCCAGCCTCCAAAGCCTTCTAGGCTTCTACTGCACTGTTAACCTGTAACAAATACAGTCGTTAGCTGTGGATGTTCTCACTAGCCTAACAGCAATGATCACATCACATATTAGCAAGCGATGTTCAAATACGATAGCAATAACGTACAAAGGGCCAGACTATTTTAAGCAAAGGCTCTGACAAGATGTACTAAGACAAGCCTTATAACCATCAACTCTTTCTGGAGGTGGGGCTCAGACATTCGAATCAATTTACCCAGTCAAGTTTTGATAGAAAGGGAGTTATTTTGGGGCTACTTTAGGTTCTTTTCCATCTGTGTATGCCCAGTGCCAACTGTGCCTGCTATATAGTAGGTGCTGAATAAACGTCTGTTGACTGGATGGATGGATGACTCACCTACTGGGTCTTGTCAAATCTCACGCGGGGCCTCTCATACGAAAACATCGAGGCTATTATTAAAGCAAGCCCCGTCAATACTTTTTCTGTCACGCAGCTACTTAGGGGCCGGGGGAAACTGCTTCTGATGTGGGGCCCGGACTGAGGAACACGGCGCCACGTGAGACTGCAAAGTAGAGTCCAGAAATCCGGGACCCCAATAACACTCCGGACTCGGGCTGCACAAAGCCTCTCTGCAGCGGGGCGGCCCATTTCCATCTTGGCGCGGGTGATGTGCGGGTAGGCGGGTGACCACCGCTCAGCCTGAATGAGGTGGCGGGGGTGGGACAGCAATGACAGTGCAGGAATTCCACGCCGGCTGCGGGGTTTGTAGACCCGACTGAAGAGTGGGTGGGAGCACTGCTCACCTGACACACCCCAACCCGCTCTGCTGCAGCCCAGGGTGGGGCGGCAGGAGGTTTCTCAGCACGCTGAGTCCTGTAGAACCGGGCGCGCAGCACAGCCGCCTGTCGGGCCGCCCGCGCACGCGCATTCCTTACGCGCGTTCGACAGACTGCAGCGCACGCGCGTTGCGTCCTCCCTCGTTCCGTCAGTCCCCGCAGCGCCCGCGGCTCCGCCCCCGCAGACCCCGCCCCGCTCCCGTGTGTTGAATGCTCCATATCCGGGTTCCCGCCGCCGCTACCGCCGCCGCCTCGCTCATTCAGCTTTGCCGGGAGTGGTGTGATTCCCGACCAAGATGGCGGCTGTGGGCCGAGTCGGCTCCTTCGGTTCCTCCCCGCCCGGATTAGCCTCGACTTACACAGGGGGCCCCTTGGCTAACGAACTAACATCGGGCAACGGCGGCGCCGCAGCGGGCGACGACGAGGACGGGCAGAACCTTTGGTAACGACCCCACCCTTCCCTGGGTCCCCACTGACACTCCCGGCCCTGCGGACACCTCGGGATCCCGTGCCGAGGCCACTGCGTTCTCAGCAGCCCCCGCCCAAGCGCGCCGAGGCCGGGTCCGTCCCTCCCGCGGGCCCCGGTCCCCGGCCTTAGCGTGCGCCTTTGCTCCCCGCTAGGTCCTGCATCCTTAGCGAGGTCTCCACCCGCTCGCGCTCCAAGCTCCCCGCGGGGAAGAATGTACTGCTGCTGGGTAAGTGTCCCCTGCCTCGCTCCGCCCCGCCCGGCCCCCACCCCGGCCCGGGTCAGGGTCCGCCCGCCCGCCCGCTCGCTTTGTGCGGACAGCCGGGCCTGGCCCCGCCCAGCCGCCGGACCTGTCGCTGACAGCTGGGGGAGAAAGGGAACGGGGACCCCGGCCCCGGTACCTATGGGGACCCGCCCTCCCCAGAGCCCTTCCTCTCCTGGATGTGGAGGTGGCCCTGACAGTCTCCCATGGGAAGGACAGAATGCGGTAGCCCATCTGAGGGATTCTAGAGGCTTGGGGTTTGCATAGAAAAAAGGGACGGTTTTTCTTTCATAACAAAAATTGGTAGCAGGAGGCTCTTTGCAAGAGCTCCAGTGCAAATGGCATGACATTAATATTTAATAGCTGACTCTTTGTATAATTGACAGAGAAGCTAGAAATTGAGACCTGGTAAGCGTGGTAAATGTTCTTATTTGATTCAGCTTTTTCGGGTACAATGGACTCGTGTTGCAAATGCGTTTTTAACTGTCACTTATAATTCTGAAATTTGGAAAGGACAGTAGAACACCTTACTAGCCCAGTCCCTTCAGCCAAATGATTGTAATAAGGAGAAATGGTCTAATGTCTCAGTTTTCCTGTTCTGTAGCTCCTGTGCTCTCTGGAAGTTAAGTATTTTATTTCTTTACTGATTCTGAGGGTGGGCATATTGGACATTGAGTGAGAATAAATCACAGATTCACAGTTTTGCAGGCTTAGCTCCTGAGTCATTTACAGAAGACATTTCTTTCATATTCTTTAAATGTGAGATGTTGACGTTTGCTTATAAAATGATGGTTAAATTGTAAAAACTTAGGTATTGGTGTCTCAAGACTATTTTTATGTACATCTAAAAACAGGAAAGGAAACAAAGAAGTCAAATGCTACATGACAGGGTCTGCTTTTAATAAAAATGTTTAGATTGTCGACAGATTACTTGTTTTTCCCGAATTGCTGCCAATCTAGAATATATGATACTTGATGTTCTTTATTACATGGAGCTAGTTGAAAAATTAGTTTTTATCTTATTTTTAATGGGATTGAAAGTACCTACTGCATGTTAACCTGAGTTCAGTCACAGTCCTATGATCTTAAACAAGTTCCTTGATATCTAGAAACCTTAGTTTCTTTATCTTCAAAGTGGGTGTTATAGAAATAATAACACCTCCCTTCTAGAGTTATGGAGAGGACTTGATGAGATAATACTTGTAAAGTGATAACAGCACAGTGACTTTTTGTGATGGATTTCTTTTAACTGAATTAGAGAGTGTTTTATCAGAATTCTCTTTTTGAAAATTGAATTAGTGTCCACATAAGTGGTATTTATAGGGCAGAGATGGATTAGGATCCAAATGCAAAAAAAAAAAAAAAAAAATCCCAGAAAATGTTCTAAGTTTACTAATTTAAACAAATTACTATTAATTGCAAAATTAAAATGGACTTAATGTGACCTCATTGAAGTGGATTTTTTTTTAATGACTCTAAGTTAAATAAGACTTCTTTTCGAATACTGCCATTGTAAGGTTCCTGACTTTGTTTTCATTTTCTAAGTTCCTCTCAATTATTTCTGTGCATTAGATATTACTTAGATTGTTCTGGTTGTAGTGAAACAAAAGTGACAGTTTTGTTCATTTTTGATGTCCCTAATGTGCTGAGCTTGCACCATGCTTTTTTTTAACCCTTTTTTTAACCTGCCTTTGACACTGGATCAGTGTATATGACTGAGTGTACTTAGAGGCCCCAGACACTTCTATCCTTCCATACTTAAAATAGATTAAATTTCCTTCTTTATGAGCTTAATAGTGTGTAAGGCTCCATCTAGTATCAAGTTGTACAAGCTTGAAACTTAAAATTTTTCTTCGGGTACTATTGGGATTTTCATCAAAGTCCTTTTCAGCTTTGGAAGAACAGATTTTTATACTGATTACATAAATAGGATTAATTTTTAAAAATATCTCTCAAGATTTCTTAAAGACATTTTACCATCACATTTTATAGCAGCATTCAGTCTGTGCTGGTAGAGGGAAGAAATATATAAATAGGTATTGTGGTTTTCTTTGTTATGAGTTTGAGGGTGCAGGAGGATGCTTGGCCTTAATGTGTCTTTCGTGAATTATGGTGATCTCCGGAGTCCTGTATTTAAGGAGCAAAATCTGAGACTGTAATAAGGTTTTACATTTCCAGAAACAAGTTGAAATAGGAACAATGATCAAGGCTTGCTTATGTACGCCAACACAGATTGCAGTTTAACCTTAGTGTGCCACATGGCCTTCCCTCCCACTGCCTATGGGAGAAGAGGATGAGGACCAGCAATGTATACATGTGTATGAGCCATTCTCAAAGCATTTTCATATAAATCTTAGTTTATCTCCCCTCTTGCCGCCCTTCTTTCACCACCTCCAAATCTGAGAGGTAGATGTTAGCACCAATTTATAGATGAGATAATGAATTTTAAGGACTTGTTAAGTGAGTGTTCCAAGGTCACACAGTTATTAAGACCCTGTGCTCTGTGACTGGCATGGCTTTCCAAGTCCTCGCAAGGGAGAGAGTGCCTCGTATTCTTCCTACTGCGTAACTTTTTAAAAAGGCTATCACCGAGTAAAAATACCAGTAATTATTTTAAAGTAAAATCCAAATATTTGTTGGATTCTAGGATGCAGCTTACTGAGGGACACCACTCTGGCCATGGCACTTGTGTTAAGCAGTCCTTTAATCTACCTAGGCCTGACCTGTAGTGAAATCCAGAAACACTCTGACATTAGTGCTTACCCATTTTCTTTCTTGAAAGAGTTTGAGAATGGGCTTCAGTAAAGTTTATTTTTAATATTAAAGGTAAAAATTCTCGTGCACATATTTTAAGTAGGGTTTAACTTATAAATTGCCCTTTGAAGAACTATTTTTTTTTCCTCTTTACCCTTTGTATTTAATCAACTTTTACTACAATGATTGTAATTATATTTTAATAGCTGCTTTTTAAAGGGCACTTTCTCCATATCTTGGTTACTTTCCTCTGTTTTATTAAGAAAACTCCCTAAAGAAAAAACAGTA
Organism: Ursus maritimus; assembly: GCF_017311325.1. Taxonomy (NCBI): domain Eukaryota; kingdom Metazoa; phylum Chordata; class Mammalia; order Carnivora; family Ursidae; genus Ursus; species Ursus maritimus. The sequence goes on along the minus strand of NW_024424453.1, from coordinate 46,719,196 downwards.
GTAGTACCTAACACTTACAGAGCATTTACATGTACCAGCCATGTAAGGATTGTTTACAGAATTTGATTATCCCCTTAAAGATCAGGAAACAAACACAGAGCTGTTAAGTAACTTGCTGTAGAGTTATACATCCAGAGTCAACATCAGGAATCTAAATTGTGTAGACTACCTCCAGAGTCAGTATTCTTTTTTTTTTTTTTTTTTTTTTTTTTTTTTTTTTACTATTTTATTTATTTATTTGAGAGAGAGAGAGAATGAGTGAGCATGAGAGGGGGGAGGGTCAGAGGGAGAAGCAGACTCCCCGCTGAGCAGGGAGCCGGATGTGGGACAATCCTGAGACTCCAGGATCATGACCTAAGCTGAAGTTAGTCACTTAACCAACTGAGGCACCCAGGCGCCCTGAGAGCCAGTATTCTTAACCTATACACTGGACTGTCTCCCTAAAGGAAAAGAGAGCTCTCTTTGCAGGAAAAGTAAGGTGTTTAACAGTTTATATTAAGGAATTTCATATGATTCTCCTGATGTATCTGTTTCATTGCAAAAAATCCCATCGATTTAGATTAAATGAATTCATTGCTTACTAAGATTCATATGTAATCTTAGCCTCTAGCATAGTGCTTGGCTTATAAATAGAACATCAGTATAACTTTCTGATTGGGGGCCAACATAAATTAATGAAAACTGGTTGGCCCTCTGGTAAATCACATAAGCCTCATCTTTCTCATCTCTAAATTAAGATATTTGGATTTAGTGATCTCTGAAGTCTCATCTGATCCCACATTCTTTAATTTGTTTACATTCTAAAGCTTGTGGGTTGTTAAATATTTTTAAAGAAATATTTTGAGGACATATTGCAGTGAGACTGAAATTAAGAAAGTATTTCCTTGTAGATGTGGGCTGTTTGACTCTACTCAGAGAAGAAATCTAGAGTCTGTATTTTTCCCTGAAGGCACTAGTCCAGGATTGTGTACAGCCAACAAAGCCCCACAAAATGCTGAGCATCTTCAGGAAGTATGTTTGAAATAGTCTTTCTTATTCAGGAATAAAACTAGCTTCTATTATGCTTGAATTATTGGTAGGAAACCTCAAGATATATAGCGGAACTAGAGATCTGTTCACAGAAGTAACTTCTATGTGAGGACCGACTTTGAAAATAATGAGACTGTTCACTCTGAAACTGTTACCTTGTGAGGAGCTGGGATTAAAGATCATCAAGTTCCCATGACTTCTGGAAAACACAGATTTTTATCAGTGGAAGTATGTTAATGCTGTTTTCTGGAATGATTGGTTATCGGAATATGCTACAGGGAATAGAATGTTAACCACATATTTGATATGGATATAGATGATACTGGATTGGTAATTTTCAAAGAATTAACAGAATTACTTACTGCATGTTACGTGTTGCCACTATTAAAGATATATCGTGTATAGAGTGTTTTGAGACTCCAGTGACATATCAGTATTTTACAATGGTCAGTCAGTGACCTATTATGTAAAGGGCCAGATAGTAAATAATTTAGGCTTTGCGAGCTATATGGTCTCTGTTGTAAATACTCATCTCTGCCCTTGTAGCCCCCAAACAACCATAGACAATACATAGATGAATGGGTGTGGCATTGTTTAACAAAACTTTATTTACAAAAACAGGTAGCAGACCAGATTTGCGTGCTGGTTTGTGGACCCTTACTTTAGGGTATTATGGGCATCAGTTGTATCAGTAAGCACAGATGCCAGTTAATAGAGTTTTCTGACTAATAGAGTATGATGTTTGGTACGTAATAGGGGCTCAGTAAATAAATGCTGAATGAATGGTGACAAGCTTTTACTTAAAATATCATTGTTATTCCAGCCAGCGGTATAGTCTGAACATAGGTTTAAGAGGTGTTAAGAGGAGTTCATGTATTTCTTACAGCGCTGAGAGAGAGCTCGAGCCCACGTGAACAAGGGCACAGCTTGAGTTAGGAAAAAGAAAGGACCCAGTAAGTGAGTGACCATGGACTAATCTTTTTGGGCCTTATTTTATTTGTAAAATCAGGGAGTAGCTGTTAGACCTCACAGGTTATCTCTATTCGTTTGTTCATCAAACATTTATTAGAACTTGCTGTGCATACAATGCTTTGCTGAATCATCTGTGGAAAACAGCAATAAATAGGACTCCGTCCCTGCCCTCTAGGAGCTTATAAACTCCTGTGGGAAAAGACTCAAAGTAGGAAAATCAAATGCTAGTATAAAATAATTGCGAAATAGGTCACATAAGATTTTGCAGAAAAGATAGTGTCAGAGTACAATTTTGCTAAGTAACATGGGGAGGAGGAGAACACTGGGCTGCAGACTAAGGGAGCAAGTTGCAAACTAAACGCCTAGTGGAAAGGCCAGGGTGGCTCAGGTGTGGTGGGATCCTTACCTAGAGGCACCAGGTCTGGGAGTCAGCCCTTCCTACCATTTGAAGCTGTGGCATTGTGGGCGAATTACAACCTCCTGATCCGTTAACTGAGATTCTTTCATACTTACTGGGATTAAAAGAACTAAAAGAAATTATGTCTTAAAGCACTTTCCTCTCAAAATTGGAAGTCACTATTTTAACTTGTAAAGTAATACGTGTTTCTTGTCAGAAAGGAAATATTATGAAGATAGGAAAATGAAAATAACACATAATCCCACCCCCTAGAGATACCAGTGTTCATTTTTTCTGTGTGTCTGTAGTTGTTTTTTAAACATAGGCTCATACCTTATATACTATTTTGAAATCAGATTTTTTTTTTTTTTACTCCATCAGGGTTGGGTTTTTTTTTTTTTTTAATCCCACCCCCTAGAGATACCAGTGTTCATTTTTTCTGTGTGTCTGTAGTTGTTTTTTAAACATAGGCTCATACCTTATATACTATTTTGAAATCAGATTTTTTTTTTTTTACTCCATCAGGGTTGGGTGTTTTTTTTTTTTTTCATGACATAGATGTGGATTCCTCCCTTTTAGTGTCTGAATAATATATGTAGGTATGCCATGATTATAACTGGTGGGTAAACAGATTATTATTGTTGTATCTGAGTTTCCACTTTGCCCAATATTATCCCATTATCTTTGGGATAAATTCCTGTAAGTTGAATGGCTGGATCAAAAGTGTGTATCTTTAGGGTCTTTCTATATATTACAAAACAGTCTTTTAGGAAAGTTGTTCCATTTTACATTCCTACTGTCAGTATATGAGAGTACTTGTTTACCTAGCACCTTTACTAACACTAAGGATTATTCACTTTAGTCTTTACGTGTCTGGTAGATAGGTTAAAAGTTGGCAACCTAATTTAAAGACAGTTGAACTATAGAATATATACCATATTTGTTGTTTAAAAACTCTTAGTGTAATTTTGACCTCCTGGAAGATAGGAACTGTTAATAACTATTGGGATTAGCATTTATTGGCTGTGATAAATCTTTATTGAATTAAACTCAGTGATTTTCAGTTCATGTCTAGTTAGTCTGCGAGAGTGAGGGAAATGATAAAGGATAAATTCTGTTTTTTAATGTGGATTACTGAATGATGATGTTCAAAGGTAGAGCTTTGGCCATCAGATGGGATAGGAACATCATGTGCTATGCCTGTTGCTTGGGTGTTCTGCTTTATTATATAGCATGTTCATTTTTTTACAGAAGACGGTTTGAGCCCCTGGTTACACAGCTGAAGTGGGATTCAAAATTGAGTTTGTCTAACTTTCCACTATACAGGTACTCCTTGACATATTAGAGGCATGTAGTCTTCAACAGCCATGCATACATGTTTACTTGGAACCACTGGGTGCAGATGCTGCAGCTGATTAGCAGCCTCTCCCTGTTCTTGCCAGCTGAGGCAAGGGAGGAGATGCTCTTTGTGAGATGGGGAGCAGACCAAAAGCCCCCACCCTGCCTGGGTCATCCAGATAACCTATGGAAGGCCACGTAGCAGGTATGAGTCCAAAAGTAGTTCCACTGAAGACCCCTCATGGCTCTTGTCACCAGAGCTTTCAGATAAAATAGAATGATTTCTTTTACATCATGCCAGGCCAAATAAAAAATATCAACTTCAAAATGTTGGTATCTCACTTGGAGAAAGAAAGAACATGGAAGGCTAGAATTCTTTCTGGTCTGATTATTCTGATGCTGCAGGCCATAATGAATCTAATATAGCTGTGGAGACGTGAATCAAAGCTCGACACAGAGAGCAGGTATCCGGCATCCAGACCTGTGCAGCGCGAGAAGAGCAGTGTCTCAGCCTTCCACCGCAACAGGAGAGGAACCGGGGAGAAAGAGGAGGCAGTGCACTGCTTAATTGTATCTTTTGTCATCCCTGTTTATCGTGAGTGAAGACTGGAAGCTGCTCCAAGTACAGGGGCAATGTCTATAGTGTTTAGGAGCATTGCTGGATTCTAATCCTGACCCTTCTTTAGCAAATTGCTTAATCTTTCAGATTATACTATTTACCTTTTAGGATTATCGTGTGGATTATAGGAGATAATGTTTGCAAAACACTTCTAACAGTGGCATATCCTGGAAGTGTTAAAGATAGCTATTATTAATGTATTACGTGAGTACTTGTGTTTTGCTTTGACTGTTCATTTTCTTGTGATTTTTGGGTTTTTTTTTTTCAGATTTTATTTATTTATTTATTTATTTATTTATTTATGAGAGAGAGAGAGAGAGAGAGAACAGAGATAGCGACAGAGAACAGGATCAGGGAGCAGAGGGAGAAGCAGGCTCCCAGCGGAGCAGGTAGCCTAATGTGGGGCTCCATCCCAGGACCCTGGGATCATGACCTGAGCCGAAGGCAGATGCTTAACTGACTGAGCCACCCAGGCACCCGTGATTCTTGTTTTTATATTATTTTTTAAAACACTGTTGAGGGGCGCCTGGGTGACTCAGTCGGTTAAGCGACTGCCTTCAGCTTAGGTCATGATCCTGGAGTCCCAGGATCGAGTCCACATCAGGCTCCCTCCTCAGCAAGAGTCTGCTTCTCCCTCTGACCATCCCCCATCTCGTGCTCTCTCTCTCTTATTATCTCTCAAATAAATAAATAAAATCTTTAAAAAAATTAAATTAAACACTGTTGATGTCTTATAGAAGGATTTTATTTCTGGTGTATCACTAACCAAGAAGTAATGAATTGATAATAGTCATAGAATTTTAAGTCCGCCACCGTAAATTTTGTCTGCTTTACCCCCCTCTACTTAGAAGATGGGGAGCACATGGAAATACTTGACTTGTCCAGGTTTACACAACTAATTGTGATATTGTTACAGTTAGAAATCACATCTTCTGAATCTTCCTATTTCTAAATCTGTTAATTAAATTGTCATTATAAAGTTTATGGACATTACCTCTGGTGTTGAATTAGAGATCTGTTGGGGTGATAAAACAGTATCATGAGCACACCTTTATCCCTATAGTGTTTTGGTCGAGTTTACAGAGACTTTCTTTTGTAATCAATTTTGTTTTTAAACTTGACCTGAAAAGAAGTAAGAATTGATGGTTATTATTGCTTAATGCTAAAACTGAAGTTCTTTTGGGACACCGGGCTGGCTCAGTTGGTAGAGCATGCGGCTCTTGATCTCAGGGTTATAGGTTTGAGTCCCACATTAGATGTAGAGATTACTTAAAAATAAAATCTTTTTAAAAATTAAAATAAAATTGAAGTTCTTTTAAGTGCGTGGATCTTAGACTTGGCTTACAGAGAGTGACTGATTTGAACAGCGCTCAGACAAATAATTTAGAATACAGACTTATTTGCTTTGGGGAATTTCACTGTCATCTGATCAACAAGTCTTTCCTCCTTTGGTCCACACACTAGGACAAGGTTTGGCCTGTGGACTATTTTTGTATGGCCAGCAAGCCAAGAACGGGGTTGGTTTGTTTATATTTTTAAAGATTTGGGGTTTGAAAAAATCAAAGATGAATATGTGATAGAGACCTTATGTGAACTGCAAAGCCTAAAATATTTAGTATTTAGTCCTTTACATAAAAAGTTTCCTGGCACCTGGATGAGGACATGAAAATAGCCCTATTAGAATATAATTTGATCTATGAAATATTTGTTTGTTTTAAAAACATCTGTAAAATATGCCCTCTTTAAGAAAATCTAATATAAAATGAAAATTTAGATAAAATATTTAGAGAATAACTTCAGCATCATTAAAGGGTTCTTTGTAGAAGGACTTTCATCTTAGTCTCTTTAAACAGAACTCTCAGTACTTGTGTAAGTGTATGTTTACAGATCATTAACTATTTGGCTTGCACACTTAAAGCTAGTATGTCTGTTTCACTGCCAGCTGAAGGCTGAGGAACTGAAGATAAAGCTTTCTTAGAGTTTATACATGACAGGTAGATGAATTCTTTGAGCATTTTTTGAAACCATGCAGGCCTCATTGCCCTACTTGCCACTTTAAAGATATATTAATTGCATAGAATGAAGTATATCTATAGTTATTTTTCTTTTATTTTACTGCTGAAACCATTAGGTTCTGTGTTTTTTCAAAAATAACTTGGAATTTAGTGATTTTTGTTTCCTGAATGGTTTGGTCATTAGAGATGGTTTTTATTTTGTTTATTTTTCTCCGTGCTGTCCATGGTTCTTTGTGGTTTTGGTAACATAGGAGAATTTTAAGATCTCATTCTAAGTTATTCTAAGAAGTGTTTATGTGATTTTAATGGTCTGTATCATTGATTGATGTACTGTAATGCCCCTTAGTGTTGTAAAAGTCACCCAAATATTCGTATATTTCTGGAGTTTTTTTGTCTTTCCTCCTTTTATTTTTGTATTTGGCGTCGAATACTTTCTTTTTTTTAATTTTACTTTTTGACACCTTCACCCACCCTCCCATCCCCCGCAACCACCAATCTGTTTTCTATATCTATAAGCTTGAGTTTTTTTGGATTTTTTTGGATTCCACACATAAGAGAGATCATAGTGCATTTGTCTTTGTCTGACTTATTTCACTTAGCACAGTGCCCTCACAGTCCATCTGTGTTGTCACAAATGACAAGATTTCATTCTTTCTTATGGCTGAATACTGTGTATTTCACATCATCTTTATCCATTCATCAGTCGAACACGTAGGTTGTTTTCTTATCTGGGCTATTATAAGTAATGCTGGAATGAACATGAGGGTGCATGTATCTTTTCAAGTTAGTGTTTTCATTTTCTTTCAATAAGTACCCAGAAGCAGAGTTGCTGGATCATATGGTCAAAATATGATCAAAATTTTTAATTTTGGGGGAAACCTTACACTGTTTTCTTCAATGGCTGTACCAATTTACACTCCTACCAATAGGACACAGAGGTTCCCTTTTCTCCATATCCACTCCAACGTTTGTTTTTTCTTGTCTTTTTGATATTAGCCATTCTAACAGATGTGAGGTGATATTTCATTGTGGTTTTGATTTGCATTTCCCTAATGATGAGTGATGTTGAGCATCTTCTCATGTGCCTCTTGGGCATCTGTATGTCTTTGGCGAAATGTCTGTTCTTGTCTTCTGCCCGTTTTTTAATTGTATTGTTTGGTTTTTTGCTAGTTGAATTGTATGAATTCTTTATGTATTTCGCATTTAACTCCTGATCAGATATATGATTTGCAAATATTTTCTTCCATTCAGTAGGTTGCCTTTTTATTTTGTTGATGGTTTCCTTTGTCGTGCAGAAGCTTTTTAGTTTGATGTAGTCCCACTTGTTTATTTTTGCTTTTGTTGCTTTTGGAGTCAGATTTTTAAAAATCATTGTCAAGACCTCTGTCAGGGAGCTTACCACCTGTGTTTACTTCTAGGAACTTTATGGTTTCAGATATTATGTTCAAGTCTTCAGTCCATTTTGAGTTAATTTCTGTGTATGGTATAAGATAGTGGTCTAGTTTTATTTTGCATATGGCTGTCTAATTTTCCCAACATCATTTATTGAGGAGACTGTCCTTCACCTATTGTATATTCTTGACTCCTTTGTCATAAATTAATTGACTGTATATGCTTGGGTTTATTTTGGGGCTCTCTGTTCTGTTCCATTGGTATATGTGTCTGTTTTTATGCCAATACCATACTGTTTTAATGACTGTAACTTGTAATAGAATTTGAAATCAGGGAGCATGATGCCTCCAGCTTTGTTCTTCTTTCTCAAGATTGCTTTGATGTATCCAGAGTCTTCTGTGGTTCCATATACAGTTTAGGAGTGTGTGTTCTATTTCTGTGAAAAATGCCACTGGAATTTTGATAGGGATGGAATTGAATCTGTAGATTACTTTCGGTTTGAAGCCACAAAAGCCGCATTGCCCTGCTTGCCACTTTAAAGGTATGTTAATTGCTTAGAATTAAGTATGTATATAGCTATTTTTCTTTTATTTTAGTTTTCAAACTGTTAGGTTCTATTTTGTTTTCTAAAAATAACTTGGAATTTAGTGACTTCTGTTTCTTGAATGGTTTGGCCAGTAAAGATGGTTTTTAAATGTCTGTCAATGCCAAATATAGGTATCCTGCATTTTAATATTTTTTTAATCCTTCTAATTGCATAATTGAATAAAGAGAAGGGGTTCATGATGGACTTTTTAATATGTCAAACATAGTTCACCTTGGCTATGGCAAGGCATCTGAGTACTGACAACTCAGGCCAAGCTTTTCTAAATTTGGTGAAAGAGGTGTGTATTATGAGTTACACAATTAATTGATCTGTTATTGAAGAGAGGTAGCCCCTTGAGTTTTATAGATATGAATGCATTTTAATCTATTTTTATAGATTGTGGATAAAAGTCCAGGACAAGTAATTACAGATGAAGTATAGTTACGAAAATAGAGACTGTAGTTGTGATTAAGAGATAATGAACGTTGGTAAAGGATCTTCTGACTATAGGATGGGTACTATAGGGTGAATGTGTACCTCCCAAATTAATATGTGGAAATCCTACCCCACAGTGTGATGGCATTAGGATGTGCGGTCTTTCCTAGATGATAGGTCATGAGGACAGAGGCCTCATGAATGGGGTTGGGGCCCTTATAAAAGAGACACTAGAGAGCTCTCTCACCCCTTCTGCCATGTGAGGACGCAGTGAGAAGACACCTGTTTATGATCCTGGAAACAAGCCCTCATTAGACGTCAGATTTGCCAATGCCTTCATCTTGAGCTTCCCAGCCTCCAGAACTGAGAAATAAGTTCTGTGTTTAAAAGCCATCTAGCCTATGGCGTTTTTGTTTTAACAGCCCAAAAAGACTAAGACAACATGGTTTCTGTTTTTGTTGAGCAAGCAGGGACAGTGTCTGTTAAGAATAGGATAATTTCTTATCTGTAAGTATCTTAAAAGCAAGGACTTTATATCCTGCTTACTGTTAAGAGAACTTGCCCAAAGAATATTCGTTGAATGAAGGGGGTTAGGCTTGGCAGACTTATATTCTGCTGAAGGAAACGCATAAATGAGCTGACACACTACACTACAGTGTCTTCAGTGTACAGTATGTTGTTGGGAGTGTGAGGGAGAGCGCTTAACCAGACTTAGGGAGGCAAAGAAAGCTTCCTAAGGGAACCTAAACTGAGACCAGGATAAGCTGCGGTTCTCCCACATGTGAGGGGAAGGGAAGAATATTCCAGAAAGAAATGAGAGCATGTGTGAAGATTCAAGAGTTGGGAGAGAGCACCCTCTTAGTGCTCTGCAAGAAGTTGTGAATGGCTGGAGCCTAGCATGTGGGTTGTGGGATATGGTGGGAGAGGGGCAGAAAAATTAGGTGCTATTGTAAGGAACATTGCATTTTATAGTTTACACTTTATGGCAAGAGCAGCAGGAAGAGCCTGAGGGTTTTTCCTGACATCTTATGAAACTTACAAACATGTTAAAGGAATTTTACAGTGAATACTCATATACCCAAACCTAGATTCTACCATTAAACTTAGCTGTGTTTGCTTTATCACATAAGCAGTTCACTGTTCCACCCCCTTTTTTTTATGCATTACAAAGTAAGTTGCTGATGCTAGTTTGCTTCACTCTAAATACTTCAGCTTTTGTGTATCATTAACCAGAATACCCTGAAGGGTCTTAAGAGGGAGAAGTGGCATGAGGAGATTGTTGGAGGAAGATCACTCTGCTGCAGGATGAGGAATGGGATGGTGTGTGGTATGAATTTAGTGGATGTTCACTTTTGAGGAGCATGTTTGTATACTGAGAAGAGAACCAGGCAGAGGCCATGGGTTAAGTGCCTAAAAACATAAAAAGAGAAAAAAATAGTCTGACGAATAATGTGATTAGAAGATGTATAGAACAGTAGAACAAGACTACATCTTTGTAATACCAACAGCATTTTTCGCAGAACTAGAATAAACAATCCTAAAATTTGTATGGAACCACAAAAGACAAATAGCCAAAGCAATCTTGAAAAAGAAAGACAACACTGGAGGTATCACACTTCCGGACTTAAGTTATATTACAAAGCTGTAGTAATCAAGACAGTATGGTACTGGTACAAAAATAGACATATAGATCAATGGAACAGAATAGGATACCCAGAAATAAACCTATAACTGTGTAGTCAATTAATCTTTGACAAAGCAGGAAAGAATATGCAATGGGAAAAAAGACAGTCTCTTCAACAAATCGTGTTGGGAAAACTGGAAAGCAACATGCAAAAGAATGAAACTGGACCACTTTCTTAAACCATATAAAAAAATAAACTCAAAATGGATTAAAGACCTAAATGTGAGACCTGAAACCATAAAAATCCTACAGTCAGTAATGTCTCTGATATTGGCCATAGCAACATTTTTCTAGATATATTTCTTAACGTAAGGGAAATAAAAGCAAAAATAAACTTTGGGATCACTGCAAAATAAAAAGCTTCTGCACAGTGAAGGAAATAATCAGCAAAACTAAAAGGCAACCTGCTGAATGGGAGAAAATATTTGCAAATGACATCTGGTAAAGGGTTAGTATCCAAAATATAAAAAGGACTGATACAACTCAACACCCAAAAAATAAAAAAAAAATCCAATTGAAAAGTGGGCAGAAGATCAAAAAAAAAAAAAGGACCCAAAAAATAAAAAAAAAATCCAATTGAAAAGTGGGTAGAAGATCAAAAAAAAAAAAAAAAAAAAGAAAGAAAGAAAAAAATCTCTGAAGAAATCATACAGATGGCCAACAAACACATGAAAAGATGCTGAACATCACTAATCAGGGAAATGCAAATCAAAACTACAATGAGATGAGATATCACCTCATACTTCTTAGAATGGCTAAAATCAAGGACACAAGAAACAACAAGTGTTGGCAAGGATGTGGAGAAAAAGGAACCCTCCTGCACTGTTGGTAGGAATGCACACTGGTGCAGCCACTGTGGAAAACAGTATGGAGGTTCCTCAAAAAGTTAAAAATGGAACTACCTTACCTTCTAGTAGTCACACTAGTGGGTATTTACCCAAAAATACAAAAGCACGAATTCAAAGGAATACAGACACCCCTGTGTTTATCGCAGCATTATTTACAATAGCCAAACTGTGGAAGCAATGGATAAAGAAGATGTAGTATATATATACATTGGAATATTATCCAGCCATGAAAGAATGAAATCTTGCCATTTGCAACAACATGGATGGAGCTAGAGAGTATAATGCTAAGCAAAGTCAGTCAGTCAGAGAAAGGCAAATACCATACGATTTCATTCCTATGTGGAATTTAAGAAACCAAACAAGCAAAGGGAAAAAACAAGAGAGAGACAAACCAAGAAACAGATTCTTAACTATAGGAACAAACAGGTGGTTACCAGAGGGGAGGTAGGGAGGATGGGTGAAACAGATGAAGGGGAGTAAGAGTACACATTTATCGTGATGAGCACCGAGTAATGTATAGAATTGTTGAATCACTCTATTGTACACCTGAAACTAATAACACTGTTAACTAGACTGAAATTAAAATAAAGAACTTAATAAAAAATATTAGTAGCAAGAAATTATGTGATTTATTTTATTTTTATTTTTTATTTTTTTTAAAGATTTTATTTATTTATTCGACAGAGATAGAGACAGCCAGCGAGAGAGGGAACACAGCAGGGGGAGTGGGAGAGGAAGAAGCAGGCTCACAGTGGAGGAGCCTGACGTGGGGCTCGATCCCATAACGCCGGGATCACGCCCTGAGCCGAAGGCAGACGCTTAACCGCTGTGCCACCCAGGCGCCCCAGAAATTATGTGATTTAAACTTGGCGTAAGTTATAGGGCACCTGGGTGGCTCTGTCTGTTAAGCATCTGCCTTCAGTTCAGGTCATATCCCCGGGGTCCTGGGATCGGGGTTCTGGGATCGAGCCCTGCATTGGGCTCCCTCCTCTGCTTCTTGCTCTACCCCTCCCTCTGCTGGTGTGCTAGAGAGCTCTCTCTCTCTCTCTGAAAGAAATAAAATCTTTAAAAAAAAATAAACTTGGCACAAGTTTAAAAACTTTAAAACTAGGCTAGTTTTGGTAGGGATTTTTTTAAATATTGTAAATCTATTTAGATACTACGTATTATTGTCTCTTGAGCTTCGTTATTAGCAATATCATGTTAAAAATACTTATAATAAAGGTGAGTTTCTTAGATCTAAGGACTTATTCCTAGAGAATATTTATGAGTTCTCTGAAAATTTAAAAATTGTTTTCATTTTCATGTTAAACTTTAAGAAAAATTATGTTTTGGATTTTCTGAATGACCATCTTTAGATCTAAATGCTCCGCAAGATCGCAGTACTCACTTGTGCACAGGTGTTCACAGCCCTGCTGGTGACAGGCTGAGGCCAAGTAATGCAGACAGAACAGAGAGAGGACACACAGATCTGTCAGACACGAAAGAAAGCATCCCAGAACAGGCAGTACTGTATTCAGTTGTATTGGCCAGACTGGTTCTTTTTATGAACTGTTTTCCAACACTTCAGAGCAATAAGGATCACCTTAAACAGGCAATAAAAAACTTGTCATTAAATAAGTACTTCCTTTTCAGTGCTATTTTTTGCAGTGTACTGTTAAAATGGGCCAACAAAATAACGGATTGGGTTGAAAATAGCAGTATTATGATAATGACAATGATTGTCCCCATGATGATCCATCATGCTTAAAATGGAAATAATAAAGTTAACTAGTGAAAAATATATAAGTGCTTCTATTAAACCCAACACTGGCATTTAATTTAAGCAAAACATCATTTGTTATATTGATTGCTAATTTGAATTTTATCAACTCTGTCATTTTTATGGCATTTAGTTTATAGTATTTTCAAGTAGTTGTTCAAGAACTATACACAAATAGAATTTAAAGCATTTCTATGTAGTCACTTCAGTATGCAGGAGCACTAGACATAATAAGAATAATTTAAATCACCGTGTGAGGAGATCCATGAAAACTTTACCTTTTATAGAGTCTGAATAGGCAAAGCAGAGGATTTTTAGGGCAGTGAAACTGTTCTGTATCATACTGTAATGGCAGCTACATGTCATTATACGTTTGTCAGAACCCATATAATGTACAACACCAAGTATGAACCCTCACGTGAACAACAGACTTGGGGTAATAATGATGTGTCAACGTGAGTTCACCGATTGTAATAAATGTACTACCGTGTCAAGAGTCAGGGAGGTTGTATGGATGTGGAGACGGGATATTCATAAATTCTCTGAATTTCTCACTCAATTTTGCTGTGAACCTAAAACTCCACTAAAAAACAGAGTTTATTGGGGCACCTAGGAGACTCAGTTGTTTGAGTGTCTGACTCTTGATTTTGGCTCAGGTCGTGAAATCAAGCCCCGCATTGGGCTCTGTGCTGAGCATGGAGTCTGCTTACGATTCTCTCTTCCCCTCTCCCTCTGCCTCCTCCCCCACCACTTGGACATAAGTGCTGTCTTTTTCTAAAAAATAAAAAATAAATAAAATAACCCAAAGTTTATTAATTTAAAAAATCTGAGTCTATTCTAGAACTAGAAAGAAAAGAATCACAATTTCTCTTACGACAGACTACTTTACTGAAAGGAGTCCTCTAAGTTAAATTGACACCAACTGAAAACTTATTATCCCACAGAAACAATGTTATATATTATAGGCAAAAACTTAGTGCCCAGACTTGTAATAGAAGCTTAAATCAACAATAAAATGTCTTATTTTCTAAAGTATATATGCATCCATAAAAATAGGCGGTGGTCAGATAAAACTTCATTTAATATAACGCAAGATTTATCTTTTTAATTCCTATTTTAGATGTTAGAAAATAAAAAGATACCTTAAAAAAGGGTCAGAATCAGATGGGTTTATTTCAAATCCTTTTTAGTATTTCAAATGACTTAAATACAAAAGTTTCTGAATTTAAAAAAACATACAGAAGCAAAAGACCCAAAACCATAATAATATCACCTCGAAATAGTCACTGATTTGCTTATCTGTAGTGGTGATACTATGGACTGGTTCTTCAGTGCAGAGGATCATAGGAGAAGGGAGGGAAAATTGAACGGGAAGTAATCAAAGAGGGAGACAAACCATGAGAGACTCTTAACTCTAGGAAACAAACTGAGGGTTGCTGGAGGGGAGGCGTGGGGGAGGATGGGGTAACTGGGTGACGGGCATTAAGGAGGGCATGTGATGTGATGAGCGCTGGGTGTTGTATGCAACTGATGAATTATTGAATTCTACATCTGAAACTAATGATGTAATATATGTTGGCTAATGGAATTTTAAAGAAAAATTTATGGAATTGTTCTTCAGATAACAAGTTTGTGTCTTCTTTTTAGTTTATCTAATTCTAATTGTAAAGGTTTAAATCCATAGCCTCCAAATAGGTTTTGAGCCCAAATTCATGACATCAAATATACAGTCAATCTTAACTACATATGCTGTATTTTAAGTTCTTGTAGCCATCACGAGAACATGGCTGTTTCCTTTTTTTTTTTTTTTAAGATTTTTATTCATTTATTATTTGACAGAGGGAGAAAGAGAGACAGGGAGAGAGCAAGCATTAGCAGGGGGAGTAGCAGGTAGAGGGCGAGGAAGAACCAGACTCCCCACCGAGCAGGGAGCCTGACATGGGGCTGGATCCCAGGACCCCGAGACCGTGACCCAAGCTGAAGGCAGACGTCCAACCCAGAGTCACCCAGGTGCCCTGGCTATTTCCTTTTTCTAAGGACTGAAGTTGAAGAGTTCTCCCCTACTTACGAGACCAGAGTTTATTCCTCTGAGTAAATGTCCATCATTCATTTCACTGGACTAACGGTTTTCAAAAGTGCCACACTCACCCGGGGGGGTTATTAAACACATGTTGCTGGGCCTCCCCTCCTAGATTTCTGGGGTGGGGGTCCAAGAATCTGCATTTCTAACAAATAACCAGTGTTACTGATGCTGCTGGTGTAGGTGCCACATTTTGAGAACCGTCAAGTTAGACATTTACTACACTGTGCACGAGGAATGCAAAGATCCTATATCAAAGCCGCTGTCCTCTGGGAGGCTTGTAAACTGGAGAGGGAAAACAAGCAGGAGACAATTTCAAGATACTGTCATTAGGACTACACTGGAGATAGGCAACAAACCAGGAAGCCAGCCCTAAGGGAATATCCTTGGTTTTGCCTGGAAATGAGAAAGGGCTTTGTAGAGACGGTAGGTAATGCTTTAGCCAGATCTTGTAGTGTTTAATGAGCCCTGGACAGTTAGTCATTCCAGGCAGTAAGGAAAGCATATACAGAGGCCTGGAGGCAAAGAAGTGTCCTTTCACAAAGGACAAATAATTTGAATGCATGAACTTTAGGAGCCACTGGCAGTGTTTAGGTATTTTAGAAAGACTGCTATGGCAGAAGTGTGGAAGACTGGCTGACAAGGAGTAAGAAAACTAGGTAACTAGATATTAACGGAGTCCTAGCAAGAAACGAAGTAGGCCTGAACTAAGGTGTTAGCCTGCGGCGGGGACAGCGGTACTCCAGGCAGAGAGAGGAAGAGGAAGACACAGAAGTCAGGGAAGGCTCTCCCTTGCCACTGCTTCGGTAACATCGCCCTCTGCTGCTCTACCACGGACCTTGGAGGTGGCTGGTCCTGAGTCTTCCTCGCAGGCTGCTCTTCCGTCCCCACCCGATGTTTGTGTTCCCCAGGGTTCCTTTCTCAGCCTTGGACTCTTCTCCCTCTGAATGTAACTCCAGGAGCAGCTCCACACACAACTTCAGTACCACTTGTACTAGTGACCCACACGTTTCCTTCCAGCCTCAGCCTCTCCTGAACTGCTTACTGGTCATCACTACCTGGATGTCCCATAAATACGTCACGTTTCAATATGCACAAAAACAGTATCATACTCTTGTTACCTTTCCCCCAGACACTCGCCTTCATAATTATTAATGTAAGATTCCAACCTCAAAGACTTTCTGTATGCTGTTCCCTCTGCCTAGAACATACTCTCTTCCGAAACCTCTGTGTTGCCTAAACTTCTCCCTTCTCTCAAAGATCACTTCCTTGGGCAGGCCATTCCTAACCACCTGATTTAAAATCACAACCTCCCTTACATTCCTGTTCCTTCTCATCTTATTTTTCTCCATTGAACTTACTAACATAGTATGTGTTTTGCTTAGTCACCCTCTACCCTCAAAAGCTTCAGCGGTACAGGCATTTTTGTGTTTTGTTGACTGCTGTATCCCCAGTATCCAGAAAGTACCTGTGACTACAGTGCCTTTTAACTCTACACTTTCCATAATGAAATGTACATTCCTAAGCCTCTTGCAGGGCAGCCACTGATACATCTGGTCTCAGACAACAGAAATTTTGCCAAAATATTAATGAGTTTCACAAATCCCTGCATGAAGGATATAAATTTTGTTTCCTTATCCACTTTGGAAACTTTATTGTGTATTAATGGGTTTGAAAGACAAAAGCTTAAGAAGTTAGGGCAGAAAAAGGCTAAAATTTCAAGTCTGTCCATGTGTTTCTATATAACAAAAAACAAAGGACTGTAACTACTCCCTTTGCCCACATCCTAGTCAGATGGGACCATCAGTGGCTTGCCGTTCCATCTCTGTAGCAGGAGCAGCAAACATTTTCCAGAGTGCCCGCTGCACTCATCTAAGCAACAGTAATTCTAACATAACTATGACTGTAATGGGCAATGGTGATTATCTCCCATTTGGCAGACGAGGATACTGGAACTCAGAATTGCCAAAGATAAGTATCTTATTCAAAGTTTCATCGGTAGGAAATGACAGGGCCGGGATCTAAATTCATATAAATTTAAGTTCAGAACACACTCTTTTCCAGTATGCAACAGTTGCTGCTATTTTAGAGGCCATTAAAATAATACTGTTGATTATTTTTACATTATGACTCATAAAAGAAAAAGATACTCCTTCTTCCAGGGGTCATTGCTATTTTCAGAAGAAAAAGAAAATGATGCAATGCATTCTTCTCTGTGGGCTGCCTCTGAGTGACAGGTGGTCATGTTCCTATTCTCTTGATTCTGCCTCTAAAGATTGGGAATAAAGTTTGTTTTGGTAATTTCTTCTCTCCTGAAATTTTTAAACGATAATAGTTGTGCCTCTTAATATTCAGCACGTTGGAGAGCCATTGTAAGATAAATCTTACAACATTAATTTTGAAAAAGAGTATACTGTCAAATAAATGTAATATGGTAAGTACGGTAGTTTGAGATTTTTTTTCCCCACCCTGCGATTTCAAAATTTCTCACTTTGGTAACAAAATGGAAGTATACACATTGAGAATAAAGAACATTTCACAGACACACACAGGCTGTAAGGAAATCTAATGAAATCTGCTCTACGTAGAGATGAGAAAGTTGAGAACAGGCTAGTCACAAAGATTGTGGGAACATGGCAATAATCCAGCCTTTCAAGAGAATCCAAGTCAACCTTCTCAAGAGTGTGACTCTTGTTGGCTCTCAGGAGAAAATGGAATGAAGGCAAAAACAGAAGAATATCTTATTCCGAAGAATATTCTAACATCTTATATGCTTGGCACAGAGAAGATTCTTAAGATGTCTGAAGAAGCACTCTGCTACCTGAAACAGAATTTTTCTGGGAGCAAAACTTCTATCCACTACTCTTCTCTCTTCTTCAACTTTAACATTTGGGAGTTACAGTTGGTTGAAATTGAACATTCATATTTTACACATATTTTAAGCCCATTTCTTCTTTTCATAAGTCTTAAGCCTCAAAATGATCAATTTCTGCAGCTGTCACTTTTTTCTACACCTAAATGAACTCTGATGTGATTTGTCTTGATGGCAAATGCAGACATTTGAAAATAGACGTGTTTCATAAAACATCTGAAAAGGCCAATGAAGACATATTCTGTAGATAAAATCTCATTTGTTACCTACCATTTCTAGGAAGTACCTCTTATCTGAGGTATTTATAAAGATGCAGGGGTTTTTTTCTTTTCTTTTTTTTTTTTTTCTTCCAAGATTTTACTTAAATTCAAGTTAGTTAATAAATGCCGTAGTTCCATTTCAGGAGTAGAATTTAGCGATTCATCACGTACATATAACACCCAGTGCTTATCACAACACATGCCCTCCTTCATGCCCATCACCTGTTTAGCCCATCCCCACACCCGGCTCCCCATTTTTTTTCTTATAAGTTTTTAATTTAATTTAATTTAAATTTTTTTAAGTGGGCTCCACAGCCTCATGGCTTGAACTCACGACCCTGAGATCAAGACCTGAGCTGAGATCAAGACTCAGATGCTTAACTGACTGAGCCACCCAGGAGCTCCAAGTTTTTTGTCTTAATTCTAGACTAGTTAACACACAGTGTTATTAGTTTCAGGTGTACAATAGAGTGATTCAACAATCCTATACATTACTCGGTGCTCATCACGATAAATGTGTACTCTTACTCCCCTTCATCTGTTTCACCCATCCTCCCTACCTCCCCTCTGGTAACCACCTGTTTGTTCTCTATAGTTAAGAATCTGTTTCTTGGTTTGTCTCTCTCTTGTTTTTTCCCTTTGCTTGTTTGGTTTCTTAAATTCCACATAGGAATGAAATCGTATGGTATTTGTCTTTCTCTGACTGACTTACTTTGCTTAGCATTATACTCTCTAGCTCCATCCATATTGTTGCAAATGGCAAGATTTCATTCTTTTATGGCTGAATAATATTCCAGTGTGTGTGTATGTGTGTATATATATATATATATATACCACATCTTCTTTATCCATTCATCTGTCAATGGGCACATGGGTTGCTTCCATGGTTTGGCTAAATAATGCTGCAGTAAACATAGGGGTGTCTATTTGAATTAGTGCTTTTGTATTTTTGGGTAAATACCCAGTAGTGGGATTACTGGATGGGAAGGTAGTTCCATTTTTAACTTTTTGGGGAACCTCCGTACTGTTTTCCACAATGACCGCACCAGTTTGCGTTCCTACCAACAGTGCAAGAGGGTTCCTTTTTCTCCACATCCTTGCTAACACTTGTTGTTTGTGTTTTTGCTATTAATATTTTAATATATTTTTATAAAATATATATTTATATTTTATATTTATTAAATATATAAATATTATAAAATACTTATTAAAGTATATTTAATATATTTTTAATATAATATTTTTTAAGTCTGCATTTCATTTTTGTCCGTTCTGCATTCCTTTTCCCCTTGTTCTTGTTCAATTTACTACC
This sequence comes from Ursus maritimus, assembly GCF_017311325.1. Classification (NCBI taxonomy): domain Eukaryota; kingdom Metazoa; phylum Chordata; class Mammalia; order Carnivora; family Ursidae; genus Ursus; species Ursus maritimus. The sequence continues at coordinate 46,699,595 of NW_024424453.1, read as the reverse complement.
CCCACCCCTCTCCTTTACTAATATTTCTTATGACTTCATGGTTTTGGTGAGGCTACAGCCACAATTTCTGCCCTGGTCAGTTTTGATGTACCATCCATCCTCCATAATTGTGGCCGGTGGGTGGGTGACCAAACCAGGCTAATTAAGAGTCTTTACCTGAGATTCTTCATACTGAAAGCCAGTAGGGAGAGTCTTTTGTTCCTTGTATAGTAAACTGGGATGACATAAGAGTTGAACTTCCTGAAAAATACCCATAGAGGAAGCCATTTGTAATAGGATAGAACCAGACTTAACAGGAAGGGCGGAGACACCAGGACAAAGAATCTTGGAGGTGAAGTCTGCATCTTCAGCTGTGTAATTACCTAGATATCTTCCATCAAATTACCCTTTCGGTTAAAGTTAGTTGCAGTTGGGTTTTTCACTTGGCACTAGAAAGCATCCTTAAATAATCCGTATTACAATTATAAAGAGTTACCCTCTTTTACAGGTGAAGATGGAGCTGGAAAAACAAGCTTGATAAGAAAAATTCAGGGAATAGAAGAGTACAAGAAAGGAAGAGGGTTGGAATATTTGTACTTAAATGTTCATGATGAAGACAGGGAAGGTGAGTGTCATTTGTATGTAAAACAAGTTTCCTGAGGCCTTTCCAGAGGTGCACTGCTGCTCATATTAGTCTTTGACTTCTCTTAGTGTGTCACTTTTCACTAGGAGTCCTAGTCTGTCATGCTAGTCAGTGAATAGTTATGCGTGGGCATATTTTTATTGGTTTGGATTGGGATTCATGCAGTGATATTTTTTAACATCTTAAGGTATTTCGGTGTGCAGACTAGCTTTCTTGCTATCCTTGAAGAATCTCAATTTTTCAGTTCATTTCCCCCCTGAGATAGTGAAATAATAGTATCCTAGGGTTGTTTGGTTGACTCCCTTTTCACCTTCTCATTTTTGACACAAAAATGTCATCTATTCCCCAGCTTTTTTCAATCTGATCAGCCATTTTTTTTCTTGTCTACATCACTTGCCTTTTCATTTTATGTATAATATCTTGAATATGCATGGCTGTGTCTGCTGATAAGGAGAGAGATTCTGTGGTAAGAATAAAAACATGTAATTCATGTCTGTGATTTGGGATTGAGAAATAAGAAGTAGAGGCTGCTGGTCTTCTGTGTTGACTGTTAAATCATTTTCCTGAATGTTTGTTAGGCCTTTGACCTAAATAGTCCAACCTTGTGAAAGGAGACCTCTCCTGTGGAGGTGCCCTAAGACACCAGGTAGTATTGTTAGTTGGGTAATGAAATAACTTAATCCTGTTGCCTTGGTAACTTTCTTTCGTCTATTACAGATCAAACAAGATGTAATGTATGGATCTTAGATGGAGACCTATATCACAAGGGCCTCCTTAAATTCTCGCTGGATGCCATTTCTCTGAAGGATACTTTAGTTATGCTGGTTGTGGATATGTCAAAGCCTTGGACTGCTTTGGATTCTCTACAGAAATGGGCAAGTGTTGTTAGAGAACATATTGACAAATTGAAAATTCCTCCTGAAGAAATTAAAGAAATGGAGCAAAAGTGTGAGTAGTCTAGAAATACTAATATAGATTTCAAACACCTGATGTCCTAGCTGTCGTAACTGTAGGAATTTTTGACTTTGAATAAGATTTAGTGAAGGGTACATAATGTGACTACTGCTTAGAAATTCAATTTGATGTGCTAGGTTTTAATGTAGTTTTAAATTGGAAACCTATACATAATAGCAGACTCTTTAGTAGAGGTGTCTTTTCTCCTTTGCCAAAAGGCCGTAAATGTTCATTTTGAGAAGCAGATTTTCAGGAGTAAAAAAAAATTGAATCTTTCTTCAGCCGTTTATTTTCAGCATTTCGATTTCTTAATAAGTAGAGCAATCTTATCAACCTTGTCAAAATGAAATGTGCCCCCAGAATGTTAACAACATAAAGATGGTAAGCTGCTTTTATGATTTTCTAAGTATATATTTTGTATATGCCCATGTAAATTGGTAATTTTCAAGTAAATTATGAAAATGATACAGGTCATTTTTAAGAGATTGTAAGCCAGTTGTCACAGTTCTTAATTTCACGAGAGCTCTTCATTTGCCAATGTCGTACTTTGCTTAAGAAAATATACAGATGGAATGCTGCTTTTCTTTGTTATTGTTAGCTGATTATAACTTTTAGGGGAAAATTGACAGCTTACTGGAATTTATATGCTAGGAAATAGTAGAGACTTAGGAGAATGTATGTCCTAAATCACTGAAAAAAAAGTGTGTAACTGCTTTTAGTCTATACTTGTCTTTCCCTGTTGGCCATTGCCTTGTGGGTCTTTTTTTTCCCTAAGTTTATACGATAGCACTGGTTCTCAGTTTGTGGTCCCAGGACCAGCAGCATCAGTATCAGTAGAGCTGGGAGCTTGTCAGAAATACACATTCATAGCCCCGCCCCCTCCCCCAAACTCAGTACAGTCAGTTACTCTGGTGCATGCCAAAACCTGAGAACCACTGTTAGATTTCAGCCTCTGATTTGAAGGTTATTAGCTACCAGATCTGCTAGGGTTGTATGCATGCCCCTGTGTTCCTGGAGGAGCTGTGCTCAACTGTTCAAGGTTCCCTCTTCCTTGACCCCATGTAGGTTTAAGACAGTTTTCCTCCTTTATGGCTCTGTGTAGAATTCCCTCATACACTGTTTTAAATCCTATGCTGTGGATAATTTGTTTCCAGATTTGTTATTTTCCTTTTAAACATGGAAAGCAGCCTTATATAGAAATCCTGCATCACTGATTATTTCCTTGAGAATTACTCAAGGAGTAATCAATAAGTAATCAAAGAGTAATCAATAAATCAAAGTATACATTGTTAAGGCTCTTAATACATTCACATTAACTTTTTGTTAAGTGGTGGTTTTGACAGGCTTGCAAATGAGTTCTAAAAATTTATCAGCATTGGTAATATCTCATTAATTCTTACCAGGATTATGGTAGAGAGTGAATATGACCCAGGATTGCACCTAGGTAAAAAGGAGAAGACCTGAGTAAAGGGTTTAGAGAAAGGAAAGTAATGTTAGAAAGTCATCTAGGTCTGACTTCCTTCCTTCCTTCCTTCCTTCCTTCCTTCCTTCCTTCCTTCCTTCCTTCCTTTATTCATTCATGATTTTATTTGAGAGAGAGAGTGCTAGAGAGCACAAGCAGAGGGAGGGGCACAGGGGGAGGGAGAAGCAGGCTCCCCTGAGCATGGAGCCCAATGCGGGCCTCAGTCCCAGGATTCCAGGATCATGACCTGAGCCGAAGGGAGACACTTAACCCACTGACTTTTAAACTGTGGAACACTCCCGCCCCTGCCCACACACACACCTATTTTTTATCCTTTCAGTGCCCTTTGTGAATTAGAGAATATAGAGAAGCAAAGCTGGATTGTGATTTACCCAAAGTAATTTGTACAGACAGAACTGGGCTTACATTGAGCCTCACTCTTTGAAGCCACTCACTGTTATTCTCTGCCTCCTAATAATTAATGTGGGTCTAGTGTTTCTGTCCTGTCTTTGAAACAGATTTCTCAAACCCTTTTTGTTTCTTCTCTTACACGAGACTAAGTATAAAGTCTCATAAAATACATATTTAGATCATGGCAGAAAAAGCTACCTGCTGAAATAAAGCAATTTCTAAACTATGTATTAAATTATTTACTTTGATTTTCAGTGATTAGAGACTTCCAAGAATATGTAGAGCCGGGAGAAGATTTTCCAGCCTCTCCTCAGAGAAGAAATACTGGGTCGCAGGAAGACAAAGACGACAGTGTGGTTTTACCTCTGGGTGCGGACACACTTACACATAACTTGGGCATCCCAGTACTAGTAGTTTGCACAAAGGTTAGCTTCCTTCCTAGAGATGCTACTACTCGTATTAACCAAGGATGAACAACTGTTTTGTTTTCCTGCCTCCTTTTGGAGTTGACACACTAGCTTTCCTAGATAATTTTTTTTAACAAATAGAGATAATAGTTTAAAATATTGAATAATAATCACACGTTGGTTTTATGATCTTAATCATAGTTTCTTTGAAAGAAAATGTTACTTCACATACTCTGTTTGCGATTGAATTTCATATTCCTAATTTCAGTTAGACTTCATTGTCCGGTCAGTTAAGTAGAAATACTACAGGTAAGACGATAACTTCGGTATTAATTTTTATAAAATACATTGCACATTAAATTGTGATACACTAATATCCTAATATCAGAAGGTTATGCACTTAAAATAAAATAGACTTAAACACCTACCAGCACTCATTATGTAAAGTTGATATGCAGTTTTCAAGGGCTTTTTATTTATTTATTATAGAGGTTCTGATAGGATTATTACCAAATTCTGTTAATTTAGTTCCATTACACTTTATAATAAAATCAAATTCCCTTTAAAAATAATTTCTGGTTCAAGTTCATCTTCTTCCCATATGGTCCTAAGTAGTATGTCTTTATTGTTTATAAGTCATGGAATATTAAGGAAATGACAGAACATAGAAACCACTTTGAGATCTAAAATTATTTATGTTTTCTGTAACATGTAAAAACTTGCACATATAATTGAAGGGAGGTATGGCACTTACTCCTCTTTGGAATAAAATGATAAAAAATTTTTAATCTAGCTTAAGTTTTATTTTAAATGCTACAAAAATTATCAATAATAAAGGGATGGGGTAGCATTTAAAATAATTAAATCAAAATCTGGTATCTGCTTTTCAAATAGTGATTGTGGTGTAAAACTGTAAAACTATTTTTAAACTCTCACACTAGAATCTTTTTTTGTGTGGTACGTTTTCATTTTATTTTGTTTGACAAAGAGCTGTTTGTTGGCAGATACTTCCCTGTTTTACACCACAACTTGCCTCTTATAAAAACCTCTTATTTTCAAAGGAAAAATGTTAAGCGTAAAGGGACCTGAATTAGTATCAAATGAGTCGATGCATAAGACTTTTGAGCCAAAAGAGATTATCTGCTGTATTTCACAAACTCTAAGACAATCATCAGTTTTGTATTAGCTTAAGAGCTTTTAAAATACGTAGGGGGGTGGGAGAGGTATCCCAGGACAGAGAAATAATGGCGGTTCAACTCTGCTTTAAGACTGTGGAAATTGAGATTCAGAGAGACTTAAGAGTCTTGCCTTAGGTCCAGATCCTCTTATTTCATTTAAATATGTTCCACTAAAAGTATCATAAGTCAGCAATACAATTATTATAAATATCTTTAGTAATTTGGAGTAATTACTCTGTGTTCTATAGAATGGACAAGCATCCTATATCGTGATTATACAAAGAGACTCTACGATATATATATGCATAACAAGAAATTGCATGTCAGATTTGACCCCAAACTAATATTAGGCATAATGAACATTATTGTTAAATGGTTATTTTTAGATTTCAGTACCTTCAGTTCCAAAAGGTTTTGGTGACGTAATTTGGATATCATGTTTATTTTTTTGTAACATTTTTCTGTAGCAGAATTCAGAATCGTCTCATTGACTGTACAGGAGACAACAGTTCAAAAACATCCCGTCATTCTCTCTCTCTTTTTTTTTTTTTTCTGTTGGTAAGATTGTAGTAAGAGTGAACAAAGGAACCAGAAAAAAAATGAAGGTCAATTAAGAATTATCAGATAAACAGAGGAGCGAAGAGGAAATAGGGAAAGGTGTGGACTCCTGGATATACAAATTGTTTATAGAACTAGAATAGAGTTTAGAACTTCAAAACTTCGCTTAAGTCAAAAGGAGTTGAGTCAGCAAGTATGAGCAACCATGTGCTTGTCCTGTTATTCTTCATTCCTTTATGTACCAAAACTTTCTCTTTGGTGTTTTCAACATTCAATAGAACATAGACATTAGTACTTTTCAAAGAAAATTATTCCTTAGTCTTGACTCCAACTAAAAGAATCTAGACAGATAGGAGTAACTGATATTCTAATATTCTGATATTCAGTCACCATGTCCGTGGTAGGTTTGTGATATTCCCCACCCAAAACTATTTAAATCATTGTATTTAACTTTGATTAAAGTTAATGTTCTTATTGGTTTTTTTTAATTATTTTAACTCAACAGTGTGATGCCATTAGTGTATTGGAGAAAGAACATGACTACAGAGATGAACATTTTGATTTTATTCAGTCACATATCCGGAAGTTTTGTTTACAGTGTATCCTTTTCCCGCATTCATCAATGCGATGTACCTTACCTGTTGTTTGCTTTTTTCAATTAAGGGAATTAAATTGATGGACTTCAGAAATCCTCTAAACTTTTTTCCTCCTGCTTCTGGTTAGAAATTTCATTTTAGCTCCCAAATCATTTATATGTGGGTTATTTTGAGCTATAGCAGCAAGTATTGAATTATGTATCTTTGATTTGCTGTGTTTTAAAGGATTATGCTTAAGCAAAATCATTATCAAGTATCAGTCTTTTGTGGAAAATTCTAATGAGTCGGCGTTGTAAACATTCTGATGACAAAGCAGTATTCATTTATTGGGAATGGTATTGGGGCATGATCAATATTTAGGTTTGTGTGCTCCCATTTTTAATATGTTCATTACGTTACCATCTCTTACACATAGTCTAATGCAGTGGTTTCCAAATCTGGCCGTGCCCAGCTAAGCCTTGCTGAGTTGGAACATTTCAAGGTGAGGCTGAAGAATCTCTACTTTTAAAAAGCTTTCTGGGTTATTTTGATGATCACAAGGTTAGAAAACCTATTATAACGAATCTCGTCTAGGTTGCAAGGATTAGAGGAGCCACTGAATAACATTCACAGCTAAAAGAAGGATAAAATGAGGGTTGTACCTGAATGCTTTTAAGAGAATTTGCTATTGAAAACTGTGCCACAGCTTGAGTGCACTGAGGAGAGCCGTTCCCACCCACCCATCTTGGATCAGAGAGTCTGCGGTTACATTCCCTAACCAAAGCTTTTGTGTCTGAAAAGTGAAGAAATGGTGACATCAGGACAGATAGGAATCATAAGTAATATACACATGTTTATAGTGTCCATAGCTTTTCCATCTTCATTAATGGAAGTTTAATTTAAGGAGCACTTGCAAGAAGCCTAGCTGAGTAATGAATAGATCACTTGACACTGACAGTTTCCCTTTTCCCCTCAGTACTTTGTCCTCTCCATGGCCCTTTCTTTTCTCCTGTCACATAGCAGTTGATTTGGGTTGAATTGAAGGGCATTTATCTACATAAGAGACTTTAAAAAGAGGACAAAAAGTGGGAGTAATTGAAGTAAATGTCTATAGACTTTTTTGTTATCTTTGAAGATTAGCAAATTTGGGAACAAGCAGTCTCTTTAAACATTTATTTAATGCTCTTCTTGAAAGTGTACATACAGAAATGTAATCAGGAAGGAGACTGTCCACTAAAATAATTACAGACCTTTAGTAGAGCCCATTGATCTTAAAAGAATACAAACTGAGAAGTCACTTCAAGATAGTGTGGCTTTATTTTTAAGTTTTTAAAATGTTAATTACAATGCAAATTTTTCAGCTATAAGTTGTTTCTCATGAGAAAAGATCACTCATTAATGAAAAGCTCATACAATTAAGCTTTTACTTAAGGTGATGATGTTTGTTTCTGTCAAGTTTTACGAGAAGTCGTATTTAGCAATACCACTTTTAGCTTCATAAGCCTTGATTCATGCGCTAGTAAATATGAGTATCCCTGTTCAGAAGTAGAAGTGTGACCATTCCCAGCATTTCCCCTTGGTCTAAGTTACCATCTCACGACACAGGGGGCAGTGCTAGAGCGTGGTCCTTAGCAGTGGCCATAGAATTTCTGATAGCCACTCCGACCACATCATCTGTCAGTAGTCACATTGCCCCTTTTCCACAGCATCTCTTCATCTCTGGATCTACCGTGTCATTTGGCAGGGTCTGCTTTAATTAATGCATCCTCCTGGGAAGTTGTGTTACCTCAAGGTTTGATCATGAAATCGACTTTTGCCTTGAATCATGCCTGAAAGTTTCCTGATGGTACCTGTTGGTTCATCTCTCTTCAGTAGGTCTCCTGAGCTTTGCTCCTGAAGTTCTCATTCCTGGGGCTAGTGAAAACCACAAGAGATACTAGTATACACCATTTTTTTTTTGAAAGCGTAAGCAAAATAGTTGATAAATATCCCTCCTTCGTGCAGTTTAGGAAGGTGAAAAACAAAGTCAATTACCTCTTGTGCTTTAAATGGAGAGGTAGTAGCAGTGTCAGTATTACTAAATTACCTTGACTTTCTTGGCTTAATGAGACTTTTGCCCTCCTAAATTAAGTCAATAATATAAAGATTGTTTTATTTGCGTTTTAGCCTATATGTATTTTATACTTCTGAAATTCTTGACTACCCTATAATGTACCTTTTGGAATGATTTTTGAAACTACTGTGCATGTAACTGTTAAGCTGAGAACACAGAATTTTATGGTACCTGTTCCTGGAATTTGTCCAAAAATTTCTTTAACGGTATTATTCAGATGGTGCAGCGCTTATTTACACGTCAGTAAAAGAAAACAAAAATATAGATTTAGTATATAAATATATCGTTCAGAAACTGTATGGATTTCCCTATAAGATTCCTGCTGTTGTTGTGGAAAAAGATGCAGTATTTATGTAAGTATCCTCTTTGGTGTATTATCGTGTGTTATTGCTGCAATTTGATGGTGAATCCTCATTTTTTGGTTTTGACGTGAGACCAGTAGACCTTTCCACAATGAGTAGGTGAGACTGTCTTCTAGATTGTTTTATTTATAACCTGCCGTGATCTATTTATCTTTGCCTGTTAATTTATTGCTGGCTTTTAGGAAGACCTCGCTATTATATATAGCTAAACTGTTGAGTGCAGATACCAGCGTATTTACTTATTTTTTGATTGTTTTTGATACATAAAGGACCCAGTGTATAATCTAGACGTGCTTTCAAAAAGTTATGTGAATACATTGAGAGGTAAAAACAATTGACCAGACCCCCCTCCAAAGAACCCCCAAAACTGTGCATTTTTGAAATCAGGAAGATTAAGAGCCTTTTTAAGTAGAAATTAGTAAACTATAACTTGAGCATTATATTTAAAAAGCTGATTAGTTTTTTGGGCTTTTTTAAAGATTGGATTTATTTATTTGAGATAGAGAGCTCCAGCAGGGTCGGGGGAGGAGCGGAGGGAGAGGGAGAAGCAGACTTCCCGCTGCGCAGGGAGCCCAATGCAAGACTCAGTACCCTGGGATCATGACCTGAACCAAAGGCAGACGCTCAACCGTCTGAGCCACCCAGGCGCCCTAAAAGCTGATTAGTTTTTCCTAATTGGTCAGATTTGTTCCCTTTAATATGATCATGGATTTAATGAAGGAATGACTGTATAAGTGTTTGAGATTTATCGTATGTGTTTCTTTCCAGTCCAGCAGGGTGGGATAATGATAAGAAAATAGGAATATTACATGAAAATTTTCAAACATTAAAAGCAGAAGATAATTTTGAAGACATTATAACTAAACCACCTGTCCGAAAGGTAACACTTTTAGTATATATAGTCTCGATATTTAGCCTTTTAAACTGAGGGGGAAGTCCATAATTTTAAGATTATAGTTAGAAAGGTAAGGGGGTGCTTTCCTATCAAGGGGTTTTCTAAGTATAATTTGGGTGTTTCTAATGTCAATTCAAAATAAAAATCTGTGTTATCAAAATATAAACCAGCTGTTCAGGTACTGAATTCTCACTTAGCCTTTGGCATATTTATATTAGAAAATAGTAGTGCGGATTCCATATTCTAATGGAAGTAATGAATTAGTAGGAGTGAATATATGGATCTTGGAGAGTAGAACTCAGCCAAAAGCCAAGAAAACATTGATAGAGTAATTTTATTAGCTTCTATCTGTTGAGGCAGATCTGGAATCTTCTCCATGGTCACTAGTTACCCATGCTAGCCCACAGCTATACAGGAGCTTCCAGTTTAGTCTTAACTGTTACATGTCATTCGTATGACTATTTAATCTGCTTCCAGAAAGTACTCTTCTTTGACATATTTCGATTTCATGTTAATATGTCATGTTCTAAAGTTAGATGTTACAGATGTAGAAAGTTGTATAAAAAGAAGTGTTTACATATAGTACTTCTCAGTGACTTTTAAGTGGACATGCTTTAGGAAAAATAATTCTGATTTAACATATAATAAGATTCTTACTTAAAAATCCAAACATTGAAAAAAAAAATCCAAACATTGATACTGAGCATGTCTTCTGTTTGTGGGTAATTAGAAATAAGAAAATTAATGACAAATGAAAAATCAGTTGGGATATTTGGTTTGGATGTCTAAATGCACACATCAAGAAAAAAAAAAGCAGTTTTTCCCATTCTCTTTAACCAACAAAATTGTGCTGTAAGTTGTCTTTTATTCATCCCACTAATACCTCCTGAGCCCCTGTTTAGGCACTAGGTTCTAAATAGGACAACGATGCAGTAGTAAATCCTTACACAGCCAGTGCTCCAGTGCTGCTAAGTGCTGTGCCTATAAAACCCAGTGAGGGAGGGTACGGGGAGCAGGGGCGGCGGGGGGGGGGGGGCTGTTTTAGGAG
>NW_024424453.1:46618657-46689000 GCF_017311325.1 Ursus maritimus | reverse complement strand
GGGGGGGGGGGGGGGGGGGGGGGGGGGGGGGCTGTTTTAGGAGTGGTTAGGGAATGGCTCTGGTAAGAGGGTAGAGTGTTACCTACTCAGGGAGCAGAAAGTGTGCATGTCCTGAGGCAGGAATGTAGAGGGAGGGCAAAGAGGCTGGAAAAGAGTGAAGAGGAGGGCCAGACTGATAGGAGATGGAAGGCAGAGTTAGATCTTGTGGGGCTTTCTCATTCAGCGGGAGTCAGGACTTTGAATTTCATTCTGAGTGGGATGGAAAGCGGCTGGAGGGGGAGTTTGAGCAGAGGAGTGATGTAATCTGCTTGACCTTTTCAAAGGATCACTCTGGCTGCTGGTGGAAAGTAGACCCATGGTGTGCATTGTACAGAAACAGTAGAAGCAGGAGATGGTTGCTGCTTCTTTTTGCCTAATTATTTAGCAGGTAGAAGAGCCATTATATTTTTATTTCAGAGAAACCAGGGGCAAATTGCTTTTCTCTCACCCGGGGTATTATTGGCCCTTTTAAAACACCTAATTGTTGGTTAGCATGTTTTATAAGCATGATTAATATACCTGTGACTCTAAGGTTATGCTGCCCAGTACGGTAGCTACAGTCACATATGGCCTTTAAATACGTACTTACTAAAACTAAATAAAATTTCAGTACCTGAGTCAAGTAGCCCCATCTATCTATCTATCTATCTATCTATCTATCTATCTATCTATCTTTCTTTCTTTCTTTCTTTCTCTTTCTTTCTTTCTTTCTCTTTCTTTCTTTCTTTCTTTCTTTCTTTCTTCCTTCCTTCCTTCCTTCCTTCCTTCTTTCCTTCTTTCCTTCCTTCCTTCCTTCCTTCCTTCCTTCCTTCCTTCCTTCCTTCCTTCCTTCTTTCCTTCTTTCCTTCCTTCCTTCCTTCCTTCCTTCCTTCCTTCCTTCCTTCCTTCCAGCACAAGGCTAGGGAGGGACAGAGAGAGGGAGAGAGAATCTTAAGCAGGCTCCACACTCAGCACAGAGGTGGACTCGGGCCTCGATCTCACAACCCCAAAATCATGACCTGAGTCGAAGTCAAGACTCAAGTGCTTAACCCACTGAGCCACCCAGGCACCCCACAGTAGCCACGTTTCAAATGCTTAATAGCTACAGGTGACTGGTGGCTACAGTATTGGACAGCACAGCTATTGAACATTCATCCCAGTGCAGACGGTTGTTGGACAGCTCTGCTGTAGGGCCTTGGGTCAGGCAGCTCATTTGTGTAAACATAGGTAATGTTTGTATTGAATATTTTTTTAAATTAGTCTAGAGAGTATGTTATTAATGGTTTTAGCATAATATATTAGACTTGCTCATTTATGCATTGCTCATTTCAGTTTGTACATGAGAAGGAAATTGTGGCAGAAGATGACCAAGTATTTCTTATGAAGCTACAGGTATGAAATTATGTCAGAAGCAGATTTAGTATGGTTAATGGGTAAACTGTTCTTACGTATTTTTTAAAATACAGCTATACATGCTGTGAGTGTCTAACCTAGAACTCTTTTGTGTTTTTCAGTCCCTTTTAGCAAAGCAACCACCAACTGCAGCTGGAAGGCCTGTGGTCAGTATTACAGATTTTGAAAAATTATTAAAGTGTCATACATTATTGGTTTAGTTCCTTTTTTTCTTAACCGTATACATGTCCCATGTGGGTGTGCTTTGATATAAACTTGAATTAAGAATTCTTCTGGAATTTGCGACATTTTAAAGGATAAACCTCACTCCTTCTTAGAATATTTAAATCCTAAAGATCCATTTTGCCTTGTTGTTACGCATCAGTTCCTGTGCGCAACCCTGTATGTATGTTCTTTATAAATCCTCACAGCAGCCCAGTGGGGCAGGTACTACCAGCCGGGTTCTGCAGGTGGGGAAATGGAGGCTTTGGAGGACCTTATAGCTTGTCTGAGATTTTACAGCTAGTAGGGTGCAAGTCTGGAACCCAGATCTGACTCCCATGCTTATATTTGTAATCACACCCCATTATTCAGTATGTTCTTTTTCCATTGAAGGGGAGTTTGTATTCTAAAATGTGATGGGTCTCTGGTATTATCTCATAATGAGGACATGATTGCTAAACGTCTTCTGCAACATACCAGTAGAACAGATGGGCGACAGTTAAAAAGTAATTTCTTTTTATACTAACTTTGGTGAAGTTGGAAGTTTCCTGTTTTGATTATTATGGCTTTCCTGTTTTTACATAGGATGCCTCACCAAGAGTCCCAGGAGGCTCCCCTCGAACACCAAACCGATCCGTGTCATCCAATGTTGCCAGCGTGTCACCCATCCCTGCTGGGTCAAAAAAAATTGATCCAAACATGAAAGGTACATTTCTCTCTTTTTCTAGAAAAAGCAACACAATACATTTCATACTAAAAAGAAATCTATCTAGCTTCCCGCCTTTTCCATGGCTGTTTTCTTTTTTGTGCAATAGCTTCTAATCTTTGTCTCTGTCAGTATAATCTCATAGTTAATCAGACTTCAAGCCGTTTTATATTATAGCCTTAATATATCATATCTGTGGTGTAAGTTTTATGAAATTTTGTGTTATTTTTAACCTTCTCCCAAGGCAGTTCATTGAAGAAATTCATATGCTAATAGGTTATCTGCAGTTACCATAAAGAAAAAAACTATATGCATAATAGCTATTTCAGTAGGAGTAATTGCCATAAGTGGGATTAGTAGATGAGCATTTGTACACCTTTATCCCTTTTGATAATATGTTTCAAATGGCTTATTCAATTTATAAGTCATCAACATTGAGTGTTGCAATTTTGCCGCAACCTAATCAGCGTTCTTTAAATACTAGTAAGAATTTTGTCCCTGGTATTTCCTTTCTCTTTGTATTTCTCCTCTGTGAATTGTTTCTTGTTATCCTTTACGCATTTATGTCTTGGAACTTCTGCTGGTTTTCATATAGGATTAGGTAGCTTTTTGTAATACTTGAGGCAAATATTTCTCAACAATTAAAATTTTGAAGAACCTTTTTCAAAAAGGAGGTACAGTAGCATCTAAAATCTGTTTTAGGGGCGCCTGGGTGGCACAGCGGTTAAGCGTCTGCCTTCGGCTCAGGGCGTGATCCCGGCGTTCTGGGATCAAGCCCCACATCAGGCTCCTCCGCTATGAGCCTGCTTCTTCCTCTCCCACTCCCCCTGCTTGTGTTCCCTCTCTCTCGCTGGCTGTCTCTCTCTGTCAAATAAATAAATAAAATCTTTTAAAAAAAAAATAAATAAAATCTGTTTTAAATGCTTTTGGTTTTTAAAAAATAACATTCTAATTTTTTTAATAATTATCTTATACTCTTAAATTAAGTTTACTTATATTTTGTTTTACAAATGTATAGATTAGAGATAGTTACCCAGGCTCAAAAGATCAAACTATACTTGAATTTGGAGTACACAGCTCTTTTTTTTTTTTTTTTTTTAAAGATTTTATTTATTATTTATTCGACAGAGATGGAGACAGCCAGCGAGAGAGGGAACACAAGCAGGGGGAGTGGGAGAGGAAGAAGCAGGCTCATAGCAGGAGAGCCTGATGTGGGGCTCGATCCTATAACGCCAGGATCATGCCCTGAGCCGAAGGCAGACGCTTAACCACTGTGCCACCCAGGCACCCCTGGAGTACACAGCTCTTAAATTTTAAGTATTAATTGCTGTCTGTGGGTGATTAATAATAATTTATAGAAGAATCTAATGTTTTGAGTGAAAGTTTTTGGGTTTTTGTTTTTTTAACAGCTGGAGCTACAAGTGAAGGTGTCCTGGCAAATTTCTTCAACAGTTTGCTGAGTAAAAAGACCGGCTCTCCAGGAGGCCCTGGTGTTGGCAGTGGTAGCCCTGGAGGTGGGGCTGGAGGTGGAAGCGGTGGTTTACCACCATCTGCCAAGAAATCAGGTAACACTCTTAGAGCGCTTTTTTTTTAATAGCTTTATTGAGATAAAATTTACATACCATGAAGTTCACTCATTTAAAATATAGATTTATATTATGATATATTTACAGAGTTATGCAAACCATCATAATGTAATTTTGAAACATTTTAATCTCCCCAAAAAGAATCCTCTGGCCTATTTGCAGGAACTTTTTTTTTTCCCCTCGGCATCCCCTAGTCCTAGGCAACCACTGATCTGCTTTTTGTCTTTGTGGATTTGCCTATCTGGAGATTTCATAGAAGTGAAATCATATATTATATGCCTTCTTTAATGTTTTTAATAATGTTTTCAAGGTCCATCCACATTGTAGCTTGTATCATTATTTCTTATTATGAATGAAATTCCATTGTACAGATATGCCACATTTTGTTTGTCTGCTCATCAGTTGATAGACATTTAGATGGTTTCCATTTTTGGACATTATAAATAGAACCACTGTGAACATGTGTTTTTGACAGATGTTTGACAAATGACGTATGTTTTCATTTCTCTTGGGTATATACCCAGGAGTGGATTTGTTGGGTCATAAGGTAACCAGTTTTTGAAGAACTGCCAAAGTGTTTTGTAAAATGCTACACCATTTTATATTTCCAACAACAGGGAATGAGGGTCTCAGTTTCTCCACATCCTCCACATCCTCTCCAACATTTGTTTTTGTCCATCTTTTTGAATAGAGCCATCCTACTGGCTGTGAAGTCCTATCTCATTGTGGTTTTGATATGCATATCCTTGATGGCTAATGATGTTGAGAATCTTTTCATCTGTTTATTGACCATTTGTAGATCTTCAGAGAAATGTCTATTCAAACCCTCTGCCCATTTTTAAGTTGGGTTATTTGTTTTTTTATTGTTGAATTTTAAGTGTTCTTTATATATTCTGTGTCCTAGACCCTTATCAGATGTAGGATTTGCAGGCGTTTTCTCCCATTGTGTTGGTTATCCTTTCACTTCTTGATGGTGTCCTCTGAAGCACAAAAGTGTTTAATTTTTGTGAAGTCCAGTCTAGTTTTCTTCTGTTGCTTCTGTAACTGCCCTTTAAACAGATCTTGTAACCCATTTTCCCTTTTAATCCCATCCTCTTCCCACCCTTCTCACAAATAACATTCTGCAGCTACCATTTTTAGAACTTTTTACAGGTTTCTGGATATAAACTGAATTACTTCTTCGCTTTTCCCAATGCCAGTGTAGAAGATTAAGCTTTCCCAAGACTGCTAATATAGTTACTACTCATTCATATTCTTTCTACATTCCAAAATTTTGTTGCTATTTTCTGTTTTACTGTTCTTATTGTCCTGTGCCTTTTTAAAACATATCTTTATGAGATTAAACGATAGGTGCTAGTTTTACTTCCGTTGGGTAACAGATCCCATAATGTAAAATGAGGGGATTTTTTTGGGGGGGGGATTTATTTTTAAATTAAGGATGTTTATATAACTTAGTATGCTAGATAAAGTTAATGAAACTGTTAGCAGCTTTTAAATGAAGAGACATTGGTGTAAAAGATACTTTGACTTCTATCTAAATCTTGTTTCTTTTCCTTCAACGTAGGCCAGAAGCCTGTCCTATCAGATGTTCACGCAGAGCTAGACAGAATTGCACGCAAACCAGTTACAGTTTCTTCTACAACACCTACATCTCCTACGGAAGGAGAAGCTTCTTGAAGATACCAAATAAAGCCATTTATTCAATTTTCTGGGATAATGTAAACTGGCCTCTGCCTTCTCCTTCAAAAGTGGAATTAGGGAACTGGAGTGCTTTTTCAGACGGACTAAATTTATTCTTTTTTTTTTTTTTTTTTTTTTTTTTTGTGGTTGCCCATTTTTTATAAAAGGAAGCTATACAGAAGAAAAATTATTCTACACTATGTAGGATTGCTGTTTGCATTGCCACTTTGCATAAGGAAATAATTTTGGATTTTGAAAAACTCAAAATTTATAGATCTGAAATACAGCCATGTGATCATACTCTAAAGGCTATTTAAAACATAGGAGGGTTTAGGAAAGGGCAGAAAATAATATGCTTTGGGCATTTGACTGACTTGGAAGTCCAAGCTTATTTTAGTTAAGACTATTAAAATCATTTGAAAAATTATGTGTTAGTTTTGCTGGAAAAGAGAAAATGATCAGTTGTCAGATTTTCCACACCAACGTAAATACAATACCACACATGGAATATGCGAAGAAAACTATCAAATAGCATTTTATACACTAGTCATTGTCTCAACCCACGATCTTGTAAGTTGTCTTCAAAATATGATTTTGAAATATTGGCCAAGATTCAATTCTTTAACTGAGAAGAAAAGAAAGCACACTGCCTAAATGCATAAAAGAAAAATGCAGAGGTTATTAAAATGTAAAGAGGTAACAGTCTTTGGATTTGTCTATCTATATCTGTATCAATATATAGATATAGATATAGATATGGCTCTGCCTTAATATACCCCTTTTTTGTTTGTGACTTTCAACTGTAATCAGTTAATAAAGTATTTATTCTCTGCATTCAGGTTCAAATAACTTGTTGCATTCTCTTATGCATAATTTGTATTTATTGAACAATGAATGAGATTCATTAGTATTTTGAGGTGTTTGACTTGATAGGATTATTAAGCATTCTGACCTCCTTTGTAAGAGACAAGTAAATACATGAGATTCACTATCCTGTAAGTTTCCCTAAGTTGGGAGTTTACCTTGATCAACACATCTTCCCCACAAGCATGTCTTGAACTACAGAATCTTATGTCAGCATTTCTAGTAGATAAAATGTAGCGTTTTGTCATTTATTGGGCAGAAGCTGTTTTAAAAGCTTGGCAAATGCACTGACACATAGGTCCTCTCTTACAGGTGAGAACACCTGTTAGTAGTTGCACCTGAATTTTCAGTATTGTTTCTAAATGCTTGTTTTAGAACCTTCATAAGAACAATTCGACTTCTTACTGAAGTTCAGCTAGAGAACACATGCACATTTACCTTACTGAATCATTATAGACAAGTGGGGAGAAAACTGGCTATTGCCCTTTACATTGACCTTCTTTATTACTTTAAAATATATATTCCAAAGATTTTTTTTCAGCAAAATGTTTGAGGACAATACCTCTACTATCTAACATAATCCTTTCATTAAAACTTTAAAATCTTTACTTTTAAATAGTATTTGGCTCCTAATTGTTGAATATAAATGATAAAAATACAGGAGAGGGTAATAATTTGTTTCAAGGTGGAAAAAACTTAGGTTGTTCACGGGCATGGAAAAACTAATTTGTAAAAACATTTTGCTTGAGGAAATACGTGATGAAAATGCCACTGATAGAATCTTTAGTCTGGAAAGGGTTCTGTAGACATGGTGTTGGAAAGACCGATTTTTCTAAAGTAGTACTTGATGAAATAAGCAAGACTAATGAAAGAAAATCACTGACTGGGCATCATGGTATACTTTGATATGTCTGCTGTGTTTGCATGTCTGGGCCAACTCGTTCTTTTCTGTGTGACATTGGAGATGTACTAGAAAATCCTTGGAATTGAGTCATTAGCGGAAATAACTGTAATTGTTCACTTTATAGGGTATTACGTTTTAACTAATCTAAAACCTTGTACTTACCACGTTTAAACCTTAAGCTGATTTTTGCCCCTATTTTTTGCAAGGAAATTTGTTTTTAGACTACTTAAAACTTTTTGTTTTTAAGCACTTTTTATTGAAGTACACAATAGAGAAAAGCATACAAATTACAGGTTGTATGGTTTGAAAGACCACTAATCACCACCAAGATCAAGAAAGACATTACTGGCATCCCATATGCTTCCTATGTGCCCCCTTCATCAGCCCCCCTACCCACCAAGTGAGCACTGACCCAGCTTCCACAGCTATAGATAAGTTTTATTTCTCTTTAAGCATTATATAAATGGGACCAGAGTTTACATTCTTTTTGTGCAAGGCTTCCTTCAATATCAGTTCTGTGACATCAACAAATCATGTAGCAGTAATTATCTCTTTTCATTGCACCATAATATTCCACTGTGCAAATATGCTATAATTTATCCATTATGCTATTGATGGATGTATATTAGTTTCGTATCGCTGCTGTTAACAAGTTACCACAGTTCAGTGGCTTAAAACAGTAAAAATTTATGTTCTTACCATTCTGGGGGTCAGAAGTCCAAAATCCGACTTATTGGGCTTAAGTTAAGGTGTCAGCAGTGCTGATTTCTTTTGGAGGCTCCAAGGAGCACCTGTTTCCTTCCTTTCCAGCTTCTAGGGGCTGTTTGCATTCCTTGGGCTCCTGGCCCCTTCTCCATCTTCAAGGCCACCCGCACAGCATCTTCAGCTGGGTGCTCCCATCACATGGCTTCTCGCTCTGAACCCGCTGCCTCCCTCGTGTCAGCATCCATGTGATTAACTTGGGCCCACCTAAGCAATCCAGTGTAAGCTCCCTCAACACTTCACTCTCCTTGCTAGCATGGTTTTTGAAGAGAAATTGGGTGTGATTCTTGTCTTTGCTCCTCCATGGGTGGTCCCCCCACTTTGGCTTCTTTCAAGGTTTTTTATCTTTGATTTTATGCAGTTTGATATGTTATGCCTGGGTGTAGTTGTTTGGAATTTATCCTTTGTGTTCTATGAACTTTCTGGATCTGTGGTTTAGTGTCTTACATTAATTTGGGGGAAATTCTCAGTCATTATTTCTTCAAATAATTTCTTCTGTTCCTTTCTTCTGGTGTTTCCATTGTATATATGTTACATCTTTGTAGTCCTACATTTTTAGGATATTCTGTTCCTTGCCACCTAACCCTCTGGTCTTTTTTCTCTTTGCTTTTTAGTTCTGGAAGTTTCTATTGACATATATTGTCACCCAGAGATTCTTTCCATAGCCATATCCTGTCAACTAATTAGACAATGCAAAGCACTCTTCATTTCTGTTATAGTTTCTTTTTTGTTTTTTAACTCCAGCGTTTGCTTTTTATTCTTTCTTAGAATTTCCATCTCTCTGCTGATTATTGCCTATCTGCTCTTGTGTGTCGCCTACTTTTTCTAGAGCCCTTAGCATATTGATCGTAGTTGTTTTAAATGCATGGCCTGATAATTCATCATCTTTGCCATATCCGAATCCGATTCTGACGCTTCTTCTGTCTCTTCAAAATACTTTTTGCCTTTTACTATGCTTCGTAATTTTCTGTTGACAGCTGGATGTGGTACACTGGGTGAAAAGAGCTCCAGTGAATAGACCGTTAGTAATGTGTGGTAAGGTGTTGGGTGGAGGGGAAGCGTTCCGTAGTCCTGTGATTAGGTCTCAGTCAGCCTGTGCTGTTGGTCTGTGAACTTCACAAGTGCTTCCCAGACCCCGTCTCCACCCCCAAGCCCTTACACCTTAGGTGGGACAGCATGGCTAGATGGGGAACACCAGGGGATTTTTCTATGATTTTCCCTTTGAGATCCTAGTAGAGCTCCAGGAGGTAAAACTCACAAGTGTGGGGAACCCCCTATGTTTGGGGCTTTTTAACTCACAGACTTGCCTACTCTGAGTCTCCAGCAACTTCTCAATTACAATGCAGACTTTCTTACCCCAGTACTGTTTCAGAGGTTTCTGCTTAGGAGTTTCTAGTTAAGTAAGTTGTTATTCTGTGTCCACTTGCCAATCTCCAATTTTTAAGAGTGAATTTGACCTGGGGCCTCACTTCTCTGACAAATCTAAAAAGAGTTGTTTATTTTTCAGTTCAGCCTTTTGCTTATTAGGGTGGAGAGTTGACTTCCAAACTCCTTACTTGCTGGCTTGGAAACTGGAAGTCTCATTTCTCCCTCTCAAAATCCTAAGCACATCTGCAAAGTCCCTTTGCCAAATAAGGTAACATTCACAGGTCCTGGGAATTAGGATATGGACATCTTTGTAGAATCATCATTAAGCCTACCTACAGGATGTTATCGACTTTCAGCTTTTCAATTGCTATTATGAATTGTGCTGTTATGAACACTCAAATGTGTCTGGTGAAAATACATTCTAATTTCTACTGAGTATATATGCAGGCATGGATTGCTGGGTCCACAGGCTATGTGTATATTCAGCTTTAGCAGATAATGCCAGTTTTTCCAAAAAGGTTATAAGAATTTCCATTCCTGGGAGAAGATATTTGCAAATGATTTCTCTAATAAGTCTATGATCCAGATTATATAAAGAATTCTTATAACTCAAGACAAGTAACCTAAAGTTAAATGGCCAAAGGATTTGAATAGACATTTCTCAAAAAAAAAAAAAAAAGATACACAAATGACAAATACAAGGAAAGATGCTTATTCTCATTTGCAATTGGAGAAATGCAAACCAAACCACAATGAAATACCACTTCACAACCCAAATAAAAAATGAGCGTTGGCAAAGATGTGGAGAAATTAGAACCCCATACACTGCTGGCGGGGATGTAAAATGTAAATTGGCCACCACTTTGGGGAACGATGTGGTGATTCCTTATAAGAGTATACATACAATTACCGAATGACCCAGCAGTGCCACTCCTGGATAAATACCCCACAGAATGAGAACATATGTCCTCACAGAAACTTGTATACTAATGATTATAGCAGCATTATTCATAATAAGTAAACAGTCCAAACATCTACCAACAGACAAATGGATAAACAAAACGTGGCATATCCTACAATGGAATATTTTTCAGCTATGAAAAGGAATGAAGCATTGATACATGCTACAACATGGATAAACTTTGAAAACATTATGGTAAGTGAAAGAAGCCAGTCAAGAAAGTCACAATACAGGATTCCATTTATGAAAAATGTCCAAAATAGGCAAAACTATTGAGACAGAAAATAGATGAGTACTCTGTCTTTCATTTTAGACCTGCTGGGAGGTATACAGTAGGGTCTTCTAGTGGTTTTAGTTGTCTTTCCTTGATAACTAATGAAGTTAAGTATGTTTCATGTTTATTGGCCATACAGATCCCCTCTTTTGTGAGGTACCTGTTCGAGTCTTAGGAGACTTGTCCTTTTTCTTGTCTTTCTCTTTTTGGGAGGAGAGGGGTGGGAGGGAGGTGGGGGAGAAACTATCTGACTTTTTCTTACTGACTTACTCTTTACATATTCAGGTTGCTAGTCCTTGTCCGACGTGTATTGTAAATACCATCTCTCACTTCGTGGGTTGCCTTTTCACCCTCTTATTGGTATCTTTTGATAAATAGGAGTTACTGGTTTTAATGTTCCATTTGTCAGCTTTTCTTTATGGTTATTGCTTTTATGACCTGTTTTAAAGAAATCTTTGCCTGCCTTCCAGGTGATGATATTCTATGATTTTTTTTCTGGAAGATTCGTTGTTTTACTTTTCTACAATCCTGGGATTGATTTCTATGCATGGTGTGAAGTAGAGGACAAAATTATTTTTTTTTCTTTACCATGGGTATTTAATTAATTCGGTACCATTGTTGGGAGAATCATCCTTTTTCACCTCACTGCAGTGCCCCCTTGGTCATAATTTGTCCATTTATATATACTTCTGTTTCTGGGCTTTCTATTCTCTTCTATTTGCCAGTTTGCCTATAAGGTACCAATACTACAGTCTCGGTTTCTGTCCTTTATCTGGTAATCAAGTCCTCTGGTATTGTTTTACCGTGAGATTGTTTTTGCTATTCTTGACTCTTTGCATTTCCATATAAACTTTAGAATTAACTGGTCCATTCACACTCACACACACACACACACACACACACACCCTGCATTTTGATTGAGATTTCATTGAATTTATAGATCAATTTGGGGTTCATTTGTCATTCCAAACTATGCACAGGACTATCCTTCCACTTATATGGATTTTCTTTAGTTTCTCCTAGCAAAATTTATATTTTTCAATGTATCATCCTGCACCTCCTGTTGGTAGATTATTTTTTTCCAGTGAATTTTTTGATGCTATTGTAAATGGCATCCTTTTAAAATTTCATTGTATTTGTTGCTGGTGTATAGAAATACATCTTTTTCATATTATCCAGAAACCTTATCAAATCCCTTTATTAATGTAATAGTTCATGTGTAATTTATTATGGATTTTTCTACATAGAATTATGTCATCTGCAAATAATGAGCTTTATTTCCTCCTTTTTAATGTTGTCTTGCTTTATGACACCTGTACACCAGTAAAGAATACTATAGAACCAATGAGAGGAAGCATCTTTATCTCGTGCCCCATCTCAGAGTGAAAGCTTTTAATATTCCACTATTAAGTGTATTTGCTGCATGCTTTTTGTAGATACCTTATCAAAAAAAGAAAGTTCTCTTTCCTAGTTACTTTATATCATGAGTTTTATCATGAATGAGTGTTGAATTTTATAAACTGTTTTTTCTTTATTGAGATAATCATTTCCTTTTTTTTTCTGTTAATGGTATCATTTACATTACCTTTTAAGAATATTAAGCCAACTTTGTATTCCTGAAATAAATCTAACTTGATCTTGATGTATTAGTTTTATTATATTGGTGGATTTGGTTTGCTAACATTTTATTAGGATTTTGCATTGTGCACCTGAGAAAGATTGGCCTGTAATTTTTATTTCTCATCATGTTTTTGTCAGTGTTTGATGTCAAGATTATGTTGACCTCATAAATCAAGTTGGGAAGTATTCTCTTTTTGTGTTCTTTGTAAAGAGTTTGTGAAAGATTGATGTAAATCTTATCAATTCGTTTCTTTAAAACTATCTGACATCAATTTATAAGGCCCTTTGTGGAACTTAACAATAGCCCAAATGGTATTATCCATTACAGTTTTCTTTCTTTCTTTTTTTTTTTTAAAGATTTTATTTATTCGACAGACATAGAGACAGCCAGCAAGAGAGGGAACACAAGCAGGGGGAGTGGGAGAGGAAGAGCAGGCTCCCAGCGGAGGAGCCCGATGTAGGGCTCAATCCCATAACGCCGGGATCACGCCCTGAGCCGAAGGCAGACGCCCAACAACTGCACTACCCAGGCGCCCCATCCATTACAGTTTTCTTATTTGGGCTTCATTTGTCAGAGAAATTGCCTTTTCAGTTTGCAAAATACCAGAATATGGGAATTCCTCCTTCATGTAGCACCTTATTAATGTCCATACCAAATAGCTGTTCCCCATGCTGAAATGACAGTCGATGATGTCAGGGAATTCTTGCTGAATGTGTAAGACTTCTCCGGTGATCATAGTTATTTTAGAGAATTTTAGGAAAAATTATAATCCATACATAAAAATACATGAAGTAACTTATGTGAAGAAGTACCTGGAATTCAAGAATATTTTTAAATATACTTCTCAATCAGATAACTAGAGAATAGATGGATATGTCCATACTTTGAGAAATAATACTTGTTACTACCAGTTTTCAAAAAGTAGGCTACATAGAGGCATATACACACACATATATACACACTTACACACATTTGGGGAAGAGTAGTACCTTGATCCCATCGTATCACCAAAATCTTTTTAGAATTAACTGGCAACAATTCTTTCCTGTCTTCTCTTGGGTTGAGATTTTTTTCTAAAATTCAAATACCATGATTCTCCAATTTTTTGTCATGGGACTCCTTTCCACTTGTACTTAATAAGGAGACTCCGAAGAATTAATTATGTGGGTCATATTAAAATAATAATATAGGTCATATTTATCTATATTTGCCATATGATAAATAAAAGCTGAAAATTTTTAAATATTCATTTATAAATAACAGTATTAAGTCCATTACATGTTAAATAACATTTTTATAGAAAATAACTTTTACAAAACAAATGTATTGAGAAGAGTGTCATTGTTTTATGTTTTTACACATCTTTTTAATGTCTAGCTTAATAGATGACAGCTGGATTCTAATATCTGCTGTATTATATCTGATGTCATATGTTGTTTAGGTGAATTCTATTAAGAAAATGCAGCCTCACAAATTTATAGGAGTATTTTAGGAGTATTTTAATAGCTCTTCCAGATAATTGTAGATTTTCTTTTTGTTTCTAAAA
Organism: Ursus maritimus; assembly: GCF_017311325.1. NCBI lineage: Eukaryota > Metazoa > Chordata > Mammalia > Carnivora > Ursidae > Ursus > Ursus maritimus. The sequence continues at coordinate 46,675,096 of NW_024424453.1, read as the reverse complement.
CTCAACAAGTTGTAGTTTTATAAAGGTCAATTGCAGTGTGGAATGCATTGATCTGTCTTGCACTTTGAATGGATTTTTCCCCTATGTGATTCTATAACATTATTCATTGGTGTTTTAGAAAATACCAGTTCACTGAGTTAGAGTTCTTCTAAGTATTGACATGTCTTATAGAACATTAAACAAATTGCATTTTTAGTATTATTACTGATCTCTTTAGAAAAGTTTAAGACATGGAGTGCCTGGGTGACTCAATCAGTTAAGCGTCTGCCTTCAGCCCAAGTCATGACCCCAGGGTCCTGGGCTTGAGCCCTGCATGGGGATCCCTGCTCAGTGGGGAGTCTGCTTCTCCCTCTGCCCCTCCCCCTGCTCATGCTCTGTCTCTCTCTCCTCTCTCTTCCCCCTCAAATAAATAAAATCTTTTTAAAAAAAAAGTTTAAATGATAGGAAACTAACAGGCTTAGTGACGGATACAAGTTTTCCAAAATTCTCATTTTTCCTGGAAAATTCAAATTTTATCAATGTAAAGAATACCATCAGTTGTATTCCTTGTACTGACAGTCTCACTTCATTCCTTTTGAGAAAATGCCTGCCAAATACTGAAGTCTGAAAAACCAGCTGGCCTATAAGTAGTCTTTCAAGTAAATATGGTGAAATAAAGTGGCGAATTCAGCTTATAACTATTCAATAGCACAAATGCTTTTCCTTGAAACACCATTGTACTTCAGTATAGAGCAGAAGTAATGTATGTAGGCTTCCCATTTCCTTATACAAAATTTGAAGTAAGTCTGGTACCAAATGGTTACAACTTAATAAAACCAATAATTTTCACTTCATTAAGGGAATTCATAAGTGAAGTCGGCTTCCCCCCCCCCCACAGTAGTGAGGAGTACAATGACTACAAAGTCAGTTTGGTGCTACTGCCTTGCTTCGAGCTGGAATGCCAGCAGTTTTATTCCACCGGCAGTGCAAACAAATGTCCACACAGTGAAAAGGACAAATGACCTCTCAGTAGTCTTGTGAGAGCAGTTTTGACCTCAGAGACCTCTTGCCAAGGTCTCAAGACCTCTAGGGGTCCTCTGATCCCCCTGAGAACTGCTGTTATAATCCAAAGCCAAATAACTCCTTTGATTTTGCCCTATGTTGGCTTAGAATTTAAAACAAGGCTTTGATTCAGAAGTTTGGGTTGATATACTGTAGAATGTTACTCTTCCGAGCATTTTCTATGGAAATTTTTTTTTAAAGACTTTATTTATTTATGTGACAGAGACAGCCAGCAAGAGAGGGAGCACAAGCAGGGGGAGTGGGAGAGGAAGAAGCAGGCTCATAGCAGAGGAGCCTGATGTGGGGCTCGATCCCATCACGCCGGGATTACGCCCCGAGCCGAAGACAGACGCCCAATGACTGCGCCACCCAGGCGCCCCTCTATGGAAATGTTTTCTGTCTGTAACGCTACAACTTTGTGCTAGTCAGCTGGTTTAGCCTTGTATTGTTCTGTGTTTTGTGTGCATGAAGTCTGCTCTCTCCAAGTTTTGCTCACACAGAAAGTACTATTTAGATGGTAGGTGATGACCACATCTTTTGCTGCTCTACCATGGCTTGATATTTAGAGCACATTTGACCTTCAAGTTTTATTTTATAGACTTACTTCAGCCCTGTTGTTGCAAGACGTCTGAACATCTTAGCCGCCACCTCCACGAGAATCTTACTGTCCAAGACTTGCAGTGCCAAGACACTGTGGAAAGAGCCAGAAGAACTGAGCTACCCCATTTACTAATCACATGACTGTGGAAGAGGCATTTGTCGTCCTGAAGCCTTAGTTTGATCATCTGGCTGGTGGCAAGGACCACCTGCTCAGGTGTAGAGTTACAATTGAGGATAAACAAGATCGAGGGTGTGGAGGTGCCATATAAACTGGGAAGGGTTAAACAGATTTAAGGTTTTATCGCCATAGAGGGAAGGCATTTTAATTCACATAAACTTCATAAATACTAGTCCCATGCATAAATGATTCAAGCAAGCATTTTTAGATATTTCCCTAAATGTATTAGTGTAATTAGTTCACTTCTGAAAAGCCTGCTACCTTGTGTGCTTGTTTCTACAAACAAAAGATATATATATGTGTGTGTGTATCTATCTATCTATATAGATACACATATATATAATAATATTAGATCAACTGCCAGCTATTTGTCAAGATGAAATTAGATCCATACCTGCCATCGGTCACAAGAATAAACTCCAAATGTATCAGACCTAAATATAAAATATGAAACCATACAAGTACTAAAAGAAAATAGAAAATTATTTTGCATCTGAGTGGGAAAAGGCTTTCTAACTTTAATTCAATCCACATGTAATAAAAAAAACTTTAATTCAATTACATAAAAATGATTGAAGACTACACGATGACAGAAAGTACCATAAGCAAAGCCAAAAGGCAAATAAAAATGTAAGAGAAAATATTTATAACATATCACAAAGACCAAAAATTCCTAATACACAAAGAACTCTTAAAATAGAGGTGGGGGAACCAGAATCCCTATAGAATATAAATAAATCGGTAAAAGACATGAACAGACAAGTAAAAAATAATAAAAAAATAGCCCTTGAATATATATAAATATGTTTAACTTTCCTTAGGAAGAAATGCAAATCAAAACTACAGTGAAATATTATTTCTTCCTATTGGAATGAAAAAAAAAACAACCTCAAAAGCTTGACTTTGTTGGAGAGGTGATGCAGAAATAGATGTATTTATTCACTGCTCCTGGGAGTGCAAAACAGCTTAAACTCTAGTGAGGGACATTTGCAGTATTTAATGAAACTACACACTCAAACTCGGCAATCATGGAACTCACCCTAAACTTTCGTATCTGACAATACAAAACTAGTATTCACACAGTTATTCAGTGTGGCATTATTTGTAATTGCAAAGTATTGGAAACAACCTAAATGCCTGTACACAGGAAATTGGATGAATAAACTGCAGGACAGCCACACAATGGAGTACTATGCGGTTATTCAGGAAAAAAAATGAAGCTGATTTCCATGAACTGATATGGAGCAACTTCCAGGATGGTATCTGTCTCTTTCCACTAAAGAGACACAGGACGGATTGTCAGAAACAGTCACAATTTGTTACCTGGGGAGGGTGGTTGAGTGGAATGAGATGGAAGGTATAAAGACTGAGAAGCGCTTCTCTAAGTGTGCCCATTTGTATGTTTTTCCTTTGAGACCTTTGTTAATTTTTCACATTTTCAAAAAATAATATTTAATCAATGACGAGGAAAAATCTCTAAGATGGGGCATCTGGGTGGCGTAGTTGGTTGAGCACCTGACTCTTGAGCACAGGTCATGATCTCGGGGTCCTGGGATCCAGCCCCACATTAGGCTCTGCATTCTTTGGAGAGTCTGCTTGTCCCTTTCCCTCTGCCCCCCCCCCCCGCTTTGTGCTCTCTCTGCCTCTAAAATAAATAAATAAATCTTTAAAGAAAAAACAAACAAACAAAACCCTCTAAGACGGTTTTCTATAACCTGTAATAACAATATGAGGCTATGAGGGAAAGTCTTGTGTTAAGGGTTACCTTGTGATGACAGGGACTCCCTCTAATCCAAATCCCAAACTGGACCCCAACTTCTCTCTTCCCCAAACAATCAGAAGCTTCTACCCTTCTTCATCACGCCCCTCACCCAACAAATCAAACTGTGCTCTTCTAAAATACCCAATCAGTGGGGCACCTGGGTGGCTCAATTGGTTAAGCGTCTGCCTTTGGCTCAGGTCATGATCCCTGGGGTCCTGGGATTGAGTCCCATGTTGGGCTCCCTGTTCAGCCTGGGAGGCTGCTTCTCCCTCTACCCCTACCTCCTGCTCGTGATCTCTCTCAAACAAATAAATAAGATCTTAAAAAATGAAGTAAAATAAAATACTCAACTAATAATGAGAGCAAGGAGGCTAAGTGATCCATGGTGTCCCCCCCAGCCCCCGGCCCAAATACCACTTTAGAATTAACTCCCTGCAGAGGGCAGAAACCCTAGACCAGGGGCGCCTGGGTGGCGCAGTCCTTGAGCGTCTGCCTGTGGCTCAGGGCGTGATCCTGGCATTGTGGGATCTAGCCCCACATCAGGCTCCTCCGCTATGAGCCTGCTTCTTCCTCTCCCACTCCCCCTGCTTGTGTTCCCTCTCTCGCTGGCTGTCTCTCTCTCTGTCAAATAAATGAATAAAATCTTTCAAAAAAAAAAAAAAGAAAGAAAAAGAAAAGAAAAGAAACCCTAGACCAAAAAGCATTATTAGCATTCCTTTGCCCTTGCAGCCCTCTGCTGGTATAAATGAGATGTGGAGAGTGACTGTGTTGATTGCTTATTCTCCCTATTCTAGTTCTGTTAGGAGAGGAGCTTGATAAGCTATCATCCCAAGAAGATCTCTGATCCAGACTTCTCTTTGCATATTTCGCATCCTTGTCCACTGTGGGGTGTTTGGAAATGTTGGCAAGGAAATCTTAGGACTATTTCTTTGCCTTCCATAGCACCACTTCCTGTGTTCTCCTGCTGTCTAGAAACAACATCCCTTTATTTCTCTGCCTCCTCCTTACCTTCTCTCCCACTCCCTTCTCTCCCACTCCCTCCGAAGTTCTAGCTTTGGGCTAGAGGATTTAGTCCTCCTCTTTCTACAGGTACTTCCCTTTAACACTGGGATGGTTCTGTCAGTTCTGTGTGGATCCTCTTAATGCCTTATCTCTTCCAATACTCCAGATGCATATTTGAAACGATTTACCAGGAACCCCACTTGTTGCCGCCCTCTGGCACTGACACCTCTGTCCTAATCCGAGTTCTTCATTTTCCTTTTGTTAAGACAAATGATCCAAAACCTGGAAATAAGGCTAAAGGATTATTGAGTGCCCTTCCCATGTCATACTAGAATAGTGCTCTCAAAGTATGGTCTTAGACCAGCAGCATCAGGCATCGTCTGGGAACTTCTTAGAAATGTAAATTCTTGGGTTTTACTCAAGATCTACAGAGCCAAAAACTGTGGAAGTGGATCCCAGAAGTCTGCGCTTTAACAAGCCCGCCAGTAATTATGATGATCTCTCAAGTTCGAGAAATACTGAACTGGAACAGGGCTGGCACACTATGAGCCAAATCCAGCCCCAGTGCCTGTTTTCATGAAGTTTTATTGGAATATGACGGCATGATGGCATTTAGTTACTATCATTTATGGCTGATTTCACTCTACAGCAGCCGGATTGAGTTGAGTGGTTGTGACAGAGACTTATAGGGCCCTCAAAATTCGAAAGACTTACTATCTGGCCCTTTACAGAAAAAGTTTGTCAACCCCTGGACTAGAGCATCATCTTACGGGTCATTTTTGGTCTAAGAAAAGATAATTTAATGTGACTTACTATTTATTATTTAGTTGAGCCCAAAGTCTATAAAGTTAGCTGTTAATTACAGGAGACTGATAAGCTACAAATGATTTCTGCCTGATAGAGTTGAAAATGATTTCTCTCTGCTAGAGTTACTCACAAAGGCAACATTTTTATTGTCCTTGTAGAAGGTTAGTCAATTTTGAGTCTAGCCTAGTTTTTTAACACTATGCATACATCCAGGTACACATATACACACATACCACAGTCTCTCGTATCCTCCTCTCAACCAGTTTTACTTCCTCCTGATTACTTTACTAATAAATTAAATCTTTGAAGCATGCTTACTATATACTTGTATGAGAGTCATCTTTTTAATTCTTTGAAATTTATACTTTGACACTGACAAGAGTTAATGCCTCCTTCCTCTTCAAACAAACCAGTCTCCAAGTCTCACTGATTTTACCTCCCACAGCTTCTCTTCAAGCCATCCCCTCTCTTCTATTTCCATGACTTACTTTCTGAGTTCAAGCCCCTGTTCCCTCTTTCCTGAACGTTTATAACAGCACCTACCTGGCCCTTTGTAAACTACCCAGTCTACATCAGGCTGCTAGAAAAACATCCCCAAGGAAGAGCTGTGGTCATTTCACTTCCCTAAACTAAAAGACTTTGTTGGTTCTTCACTGTTCAACAATAAAGGAAAGCCCCCGGTTCTTTAGCCTGATTTTTAAGACCCTCCAAAATTTGACTCCAAGCTTGTCTTCCTTGACTCCTCTTTGTCCCTCGTTCCATTCTCTGTGCCTGTGTGTACTCTCTTTGCATTTCTTCCTATTGCGCCTCTGCCTACAGCACCCTCTGCATGTCCAAATGTAAGTATCCTTTACCCCCCAGCTTGAAGCTCCACCAGCTGGTCCTTTAGCTGGAAGTGAATTCTCTCTGCCCTGAATTCCCAGCACATTTAATTTGTCTCTTTTTAATGGCACATATCACTTTCTACTTTATGACATGGTCCTTTATGAAAATTTCTATGGCCTCATTGTAAGGCTTCGTCTATAATCCAACTTTGTATCCACATGATTGCCTAACTGTGCTAATACAGATAAGAAAGCCAGTAAAACTTTTCCAGTAGGGACTCTGAAAAGTCAAAATCTCAACTGAAAAAAGTAACAAATCTAAATCTAAAATCTCATTAAAGTATATTTTCCCAAACTATCTTTTTGCAAATGTTTCCTATTTCTTATTTTAAAAAATATTAACGATTTAGTATTGAAGGAGAAAAATGAATATTCTTCAAAACTTAAATGAGTCTTTCTTTTTTCTCTTCGGTATATCTTTTCTCCATTAATAAGATATCTCATTTTGCTGTGGCAAATCTCAGCATTTAACTATTCAGTATTGTTTATTCATAAACGAACATGACAGTTTTCCGTGCGGATGCACCCATCCAATGGGGTCCCTAATACAAGTGTTTGTTCATGAAGCCCTAAACTCTGTAGTTGGCCTTTTATTAAGAAAACTTAACTGAAGCACACTTTTTTTTTTAACTGGGAGGGGTATTAGTGCCTTATTCTAATTGATTTGGGTACCCCTAAATCAATCAGCTCAAAGGAAATTATGGCACATACGCTGTCTCCTACCTAATGGCTTTCATTCTTATCACATTATAAAACAGTGTTCCTCCATATGCACGATTTCTCATCAGTATCCTCTGGAAAGCCTGTTACAAAAGTATATTCCCAAGACCCACCCAAATTCAGAAATTTTGGGGGAGATCTCCAAGAATCTTTATTTTTAGTTAACCTCCCAGAAGATTCTTAGGCATCCCAAAGTTTGTGAATCACGAGCTAAATTCTTACCCTCTTCTAAATTCAAAGAGAAGCAGAGACCTTCTAGAGCATTGCCCTAGTGCACCGTAAATAAACTGAGAGGGTTGAGAGAATCTGCCCATCTTCTCTCCTTGCTCAATGTTTTTTAATATAACTTGCCCTCAATATTTTATCCTGAAAATGTTCAAACACGCAGGAAAGTTGAATTAAGAAACCAGTACAGTGGTCATCCATATACTACCCGGTTAACATGTTACTGCAGTTGCTTTCTCACAGGCTTATCCTTTTACCCATCTGTCTTTTACCCATCCACCTGTCTTATTTTTTTGGATGAATTTCCAAAGTAAATCTCAGACCTCGGTAGTGTCCGATTTGGGATGATGGCAACTTGAAGAATAACAGGGCAGTGAGTCCTTGTAGCGCTGATGAAAACACAGTGGCCTCGTTTTATTGAACAGGGTTGGTGGCTGCTTGGCAGGACATTTAGAACGCATTTAACCAAAGACAAAAGGGTAGTTTGGGCTGGCTGTATAGACAGCCCCCGCAGAGTAGTATCTACTTGTCTCTATTTATTTGAATAGGAGCTTTTGTTCTGTTACCGGAGGAAGAAAGGGAGATTTGGGGCCGCAGAGAAGAGTAAATTAAATATGGAAGTAGGTGGCAGCAGTGGCTCCTCCCCTCCTCCATGGGTTTTGAGGCTCTGATGGAGAGACGGGTTAGAAGCTGAGGTTTGCTGGGTTCATGTTAGCAACAAGCTTGTGAGTCAGATTTTGTAGGCCTGCATTCCAGCTACCCCTAGCTGTTTGACCTTGGATATGTTCCTCCTCTTGGCCTAAGTTTGCTCATCTGTAAAATGAAAGTAATGTAGTACCTACGTTACAGCGCTGAGAAAGTATGTGTGCCTGACCTGCAACCTAATCAACTTCAGTTGCTAAAATAAAATATAAAAATATGAGTTTCCTTAAGTTCACACAAAATTAACATATATGACTGCGGGAGTTGGTGCACAAGGAAGAGACAAGTAAACTAAATGGTTTCGACAAGTAAGACTAAAAGGAATCCGGAGAGATGCAGGAGGGAGCAATCCTGAAAGTCCTTTCAGACAACGCACTGCACTCAAAATGAAACCTAATTTCTTTCCTTGCTCTGCAAGTCCCCTACGTTTTGTAATCTTTGCCTACATCTCCTACTTCCTCTCCTCTCCTCCCTTCCTCGGTCCTTAGGACATGCTGTTCTCTTTGCGCGAAATTTTCTCCCCAGATCTTTAGTAAAGTTGATGAGGGGATAAGGCGCGGGGGCGGGGAGCGGGGGGAGGAGCTAGAGCGGAGGCGGGGCGGGGCGGAAGCGTGGGCGGAGACCCAGGAAGTGACGGCCTTGCTGGTGGTCCTTCTGGAGTCGGTGAAGTCCGCGGCGCCACCTCTGCGGCCACCGCGTTCCTGGGCGATGGAGAATGGAGCGGTGTACGGCCCCACTACGGAGGAGGACCCGAGGCCAGTCAGGGGCGCCCGGAGCGGCTTCGCCGCCTACTTCTCCCTGAGGCGGCTTCCGTCGCGTCGGCTGGCGCTCAAAGTCTTGCAGCTGGTAAGTCCGCGGCCGAGGTGGCCGAGCCGGGCCCGGGGACAGGGGGTCTGGCCCCCGGGGCCGCCGGCCTGCGGGCTTGGGAGGCTGCCGAGCGGCTGCTGCTTCTCGACCTGCTTGTTCAGGAAGCGGCGGTTTCCACACCCCCAGTTCCTTCTCTCTCGCCGGGAAAGGGGGGCGTTACCTCCCGCCGCTCGGCGGCCTCTGCACCCCAGTCTCACCTCCGCTGGGTCCCCGGTGACGACCTAGGGCCCCCGAGGGTGTTGCGCGGGTCCAGGAAATGCGTCGGAAACCCAGGTCAGCCGCTTAGACTTCTTTCACTCCATCTTCTGTTACGACCATCGTCTCCTCTCCCAGCTGTTACTCTGCATTATCGCCCAAAGTGCCTGTGTTTAGACTCCCAAGTGCTTTTTGTTTATCATTCTCTGGTTGTTGTGGTTTTCCTGTTACGGGCCCGTGGGGGGCAGTTTAATTTGTTGGACAAAGTCTTCCGTTTCCATGCATGGCATTGAGATGGGTGTATCCAAGAAATTGTCTCCCAAGTGTTTCATATTGACGGGAAAAGAATTACTTCTGGATGAGCAATATGTGTGTACGAAGTAACAGAGTGAAAAGGACAGCTCGTATTTGCGTGCAGGTAGCGAAAGTAGGGCATGGTTTACCCCTCTCTGAATTTCACTGAGTTTTCGTTTACTTTAGGCAGTAAAGGTACCTTAAACCTCCTAGTGAAAATATCAAAACGTCTTTGAATTTTAATTCCAATTGCATACTTACTGACATCCTATGTTCTGTTGCAAGCAATGATGAACATTTTCTGCCAGACGAAAAATCAGACTGCCTAGAATGTTCCTAAGTTGGTTTCGCTTGTTTTTTTGTTTTTTTCGTTTAGTCATCTCAAGTAAAAATAGCCGGTTGGTTTCCTTGGGAAGAACTTAAATTCTTGGAACTCTGATAACCAGAACTTACATTCTTAGAACTCAGATGACCTACTTTTATTAAATAGAAAAATAGCTGTCAGAAAACTGGCACCACTTTCTGGTTGTCAAAATGATCACATCTGGGAATAGTTTGGAAATCACGTGGAGGCAGGTGACAGTGTGGCCTACGGAATCCAAGAGGGTCTGGCACTCTCTCTCTCTCCAGCCACGTTTTAGGTAGTTCTACGCAGGCCGCCTTTCAGTTGTTAACAGGCATCAGGGGCTCCCTCCTGCCATTGTTCCTCTGTATCATGTCTTCCTTCTACCCAGAGATGCTTCTTCCTGTTCTTCTTGTCAGTTCTAACAGGACTTTAAGATGTCAGTGGTGTTGCTCTGCTGTGGAGCAAAAATGTTTCTACACACATAGTAGAACTCTTTAGAACAGAAAAGATCAGTATTTATATCTGAAATATTCTTGCTGCTCTACAGACATCATCGATATTGGTGTTAAATCTCATTTTCAGTTGTCTGTTTTTCCTTTCTAATCAGAAATGGCAAAGCTGAAGTAAAATTTCTCATTACCTTATTTGTATAGTTTAATAAACTGTAGTTCCATGCCCTTGGAATAGACATACAACCAGAAATTTTGGTAGTAGACTTTACTTGCATGTGGAGAAGAGGGGGGAGATGAATTTGCCTTGCAAGGATTGGTAGACTGTTTCTGCTTGTTCTCCATCATAAGGAGAAAGAGGGAAAGAATAAAAACTAATGTCTCTTCTTGAAATCCATTTACAGGCTTATCTCAGAGGTACTGCAGGTTGAGTTCCAGACCACCACGATAAAGCAAATATCGCAATAAAGCGAGTCTAATGAATGTTTCGGTTTTCCAGTGCATAAAGAAGTTATGTTTGCACTATACAGTAATTTGTCAACTGTTCAATAGCATTACGTCTAAAAAAAATGTGCTACCTTAATTTGAAATATATTTTTTTAATTTTTAAATAAAGTTTTATTTATTTATTTGAGAGAGAGCATGACCAGGGGGAGGAGCAGAGGGAGAGGGACAAACAGACTCTGGACCCCGAGATTATGACCTGAGCTGAAACCAAGAGTCGAATGCTCAACAGACTGAGCCCCCCAGGCGCTCCTTAATTTAAAATACTTTATTGCAAAAAAAATTCCATCCATTTTCTGAGCTTTCAGCGAATTGTAATCACTGATCACATCACCATAGCAAATATAATAATGAAAATGTTTGAAATATTGCAAGAATTACTGAAATGTGACACAGAGACATGAAGTGAGCAAATGCCGTTAGAAAAACGGTACCAATAGACTGGCTTGACTCAGTGCTGCCCAAACCTTCAATCTGAAGAATGTAAGTATCTGTGAAATGCAGTAAAGCGAAGTACAGTAAAAGGTATGCGTTTATTTACTTATGGGGAACTTGTAATGTTATAAGAATGCTTTCTTTAATAGAGATTTTTAAAAATATTTCATTATTGCTTTCCATTTTGATTGTTATCTTTTAGTTCCTGCTTTGTTTATTTGAGTGAGGGCCTCTGTCTTTTCACAGTAGTGTATATTACAGGAGTTACCCAAAAACTCCCAAGGAAGTTATAATGAAATAAATTAAGGCTGTCATCCAGCCTGGGGCAACAGGCAAAGTCTTTGCCTTAAGTCATATTCTGCCTTTAGGTTTACTTTAGATAACTTATTTTTTTTAATTAAGTAGTTTTGCAGAGCTCCAATAAGGGAACAGCTGTAATGTAGAAACCTACAGTCAGAAGAGGAGGTACTTTAACAAGGGACGTGCAAGCCCCGTGACATTTTCTCCAAAATGTGGTGCATTTCTGCATTTGGGTATGTTATTCTACCCACAAATCTTATGAAAGTCTCAAAACCCCAAAAGAGAAAGGAACCTTACTCTAAAACTTAAAAATCAGACTCTGTATACTTAGGAAATTCTTAGACTCCAAAGAGATTGAACTGGATTTCCTCTGAGGGTCTTTTCACTATTTAAGATTTTTACAAATCTCTGAGGTTCCATGGGGGTGTGCTGGTGCAGAGCTGAACACCAAACAGGTAGAGAGTGGAGCCTACAAACAGGAGAGGTTACAGATAAAGGAGTGGTTAGAGATCAAGGAGCATACCTAGCTCTTGAGTTACGTATTCTTGGAATTATGTAGCTGTGTCTGGTACCATTCACATAAAACCTTAATTTTGTCGGAGGCTTGTCCAGAACCTTAGCATCCCTTAACTACCATCTGCCCTTCAGAGCTTAAGGAGAAATACTCAGTTGGCAGTGCAATGTAAGGAGTCGCTGTGGTCCTAAATTTATGCAGTTTATTTCTTTATCAGTTTATTTTATCCTTAGATTGGTCTTTATGCATACACACACACACACACACACACACACATATATACACACACAAATTTGTGTTTGTGTGAAGTTTTTATTGTTGTTATTTTTGAGAGAGTTTGTTTTTGTTTTCAGGGGAAAATTGACATTGGGCAACTTAATTCCTTGCTAGTAACCTGGTGCAATGATCTGGATATGTGTAATATTCTCTCTGCAACAAGCTGACATTGTGTTTATGGTACCAGTTGAAAGTCCTGATGGCCTCACAGTACTGTGATTATAATGACTCTTCAGGCAAGCAGTTTGATTTAGAATTCAGCAGTGATTTAAATTTATCAAATTATAAAATAATGTTACTCTGTAAGTGCCAAGAAACAAATCCCTTAGAAGCAATTTCTCTTATATTGGTGCTCTCTTCATTTTTTCAATGTGAAAATTGATCTGTACTAAATTGAAATGCTCTATTTTTAACCTTGAGGAAGATCCATAAGGTCAGCAAATTATATCTTTGAACCTTTGTGAGAGTAAATATTTGCCTAAGGCAAGGGAGGCCTAGCCTAACTTCAGGCTGACAGATTTGTTTACTTGGACCTTACATAGGACTACAGGTTTTAGTAGCAAGTTCATTAATTCACAAATTAATATAATTTTGTAGCTGGGGCCTTATAATATAATGAATGGCAAACATTAAAAAGTTCTTTTTATAAGAAATGTTTTAGTAGTAAACTGTTAAAGACCAATGATGGAGACTTTGTGTTTAATATAATGACTGTTAATTTTAAGGAAGACTGATGTTTCAGAAGGGGTAGTGAAACTGAAATGAAGAGAGACACAGGGTAGTCACTATCTGAATGTTTAAATCACCAGAACTGTGAGTAAGCCACGTTTTAGTCACTTAAGATTTCCCAAATGTGTTGACCCTCGCACATTGGTTTTAATGTAAAATTAAACGGCAAAAGGGGAAATGCACAAAACTCTGATTGTAGCTTCAAAAATCCAGTGTTAAGGGAAAACCCACACAAACATACACAGTTGTAAAATGAGCTTAATAAACAATGTTAAGGGCAGGGGGAGAAGCACAGAGTGGAAACCTGGGTTTTGGGCTGTGCCTGGCCAGTGTGGGTCCTGGCCTATCAGAGATTCATTTCACTACCCGTAGACACAAGGGTGGGAGACTATGCCCTCCAAGGACCTCCCAGCTCCAAAAGCTTGACAATTCCCATAGTTCTATTTGGGTGAAATTTTATGTCATTAGAAGTAGTCACACTGGGTGTACTGTTAGGTTCTTAACTTAGTAGTAAGCAGCATTTAATGTGAGGTCTTCATGGTATGAGAGGAAACTATTTACCAGGAAATAATAATTGAGTCTTTCAACTTTTTTTTTTTTTTTAAGATTTTTTTTATTTATTTATGTGACAGAGAGACAGCCAGTGAGAGAGGGAACACAAGCAGGGGGAGCAGGAGAGGAAGAAGCAGGCTCCCAGCGGAGGAGCCCGATGCGGGACTCGATCCCGTCACACCCTGAGCCGAAGGCAGACTCTTAACGACTGTGCTACCCAGGCGCCCCTCAACTTATTTTTAACATTCATCATGATTTCCTTATCCAGTGACCTTACCTCTTTTCTTATCCTTAACCACTTTGGTATTTAATGCTGGTGACTACCCATTTCTTGAAATTATTCCTTCCCTTGACTTTCACACTTAAATTTTTTTCTTTTTTAATACAAGAAGTGTTTGTTTACCAAAAAATATATATAAATTAGGATATATGATTAAAATCAGCCATGTTTCACCACCACCACCACCCCCATCACTGTTTTAAATTAATGATTTGGAGTATGTTCACTTGCTTATTAAGGAGTTTTCCTAAGAGGCGTTAGACCCCCTGTGACTTGTTTATCAGGTGTGGGTTGCTCTTTTCCCTCCTACTCCTGAATTGTGATACTGTTTCAAGCCCCACCCAGTCCTCTGTTCCTCCTGTCTTCTAACCAGCTAAACCAGGCAGGTAATCCCTGTTCCTTTCATCCGAAAGTCTGTGCTCCCTGGCCTGATCACCACATAACCACACCCAGCTCCTTAAACATTTTCATCATCACTCCCCACTCAGGTCAGTTGCCGTATTATCCCTGTGGGGTTTACCATGCAAATTCTTGCTTTCATGAATCTGTTCTTTTTTATCTTCCACCTGGAATATTCTCTGCCTATCCAGAGATCCTGTGTATCTCTTGGCCCTGCTTTGAGTCTTGCTCTTCCACTTATCCTTCTCTAGCTACTATTAGTCCAGGTGGATCTGAGTGTTTTCCTGAGATTTCCTGAATCTACATATAATGGATGGTCAGTTATGAGGTGTATTGTTTCTTGTACATTGACCTTGTTGCTCTGTCATTACATCTTCCTATACATATTACAGTGTTGGATACATAATACTCAAATGCACTTCTTAAAAAAGTTTTTGTAATTGAGGTATAATTGACATGTATTACTTTCAGGTGTTCAACGTAAAGATACTGTGGAGTGCTGTGGGAGATTATGTGGGAAAGTTCGGAGCATCAGACAGATGGGGAGTCAGGAGAAAACTTCATACTGAATATAGTTTGTAGTGCTGATTTTTTGGCCTTTTACTGAGAATAGGAACTAGTAAACGTCCAAACTTGATATCATACCCTTTTCCTCTCTCAGGATGTCCAGGCAGAACCGGCCTCTTCCTACTGCTCTGAGGCCTTAAGGTCAGTAAGAATGACTCCTGTTAATAAGTTTGGAACAGGACTGGTGAGGAAGACCCTGACTGCTGCTGGCTGAGCTGGATCCGGCCCTTTTCTTACTGAGAGTAGACAAGCAGTCTGTATCTCTACGGAAAAGATTTTATTGTCCTGTGGCTTACACAGATGAGCGTTCCTGATAGCCTAATCATTGTAATAAGAATGGCTCAAGATCGGCTAGTCTCAGACCCCAGTCAGAGTTCTAGGCTGATACCTTCTCATAGTTAATTGACTTCCATATACCTGAGGTGGATTTGCCATGGAGAAACTCCTAAAAGTTGGATAAGATTTAATACAGAGGCAAGAATAAAGCAAATGGAATAGTAGACATTTAGTATTTCATTATACTGTAGGCATGTAAAAACTCACCCTGTAATTATAATTACAGGAGACTAAGGAAGTCCCTTTACACAGTGACTTTTCTGGGATTTGTCTTGGTGTGTCACCTTGTATCCTGTGCTGTAATAATTGGGAACAGTTTACCTAAGCTAACATCTGTCTGAAGGCGGTTGTTTGGGATATGCTGGACTAGTTTATGTCTTACTAACTTGTAGGAGATCATAACAATAGGCTCTGTTTGCATCCTTATATAGTTTCTTTTCAGTTGTAGGGATATATGAAATTTTGTATTGCCAGTTAGGGGGGGAAATCCCTTAGAAACCTTCCTACCAATTTAAGTTTGACCATTTTTTTAAACTTTTTATTTTGAAATAATTATAGATTTGCAGGAACTTGCAAAACAAAACATACAGCGAGGTCCCCTCAGTTTGTGTTTGTGTGTCTGTGTGTGTGACCTGTGTAGTTTCCTAGAGTCACTACCACAACTGTTCTAGAACTGTCCTAATCACCACAGGGTTGCCTCATGCCACCCCTTTACAGCCACACCTTTCTCCTCTCCCCTGGCCACCACTAATTAGCTCTCCAGCTTTGTAGTTTGTGATTTGAAGAATACTGTATAAACGGAATCATGGGGGCGCCCGGGTGGAGCAGTCAGTTAAGCCGCTGACTCTTGGTTTCAGCTCAGGTCATGAGATCGAGCCCTGAGTGGGGCTCCACTCTCAGCGCAGAGAATGTTTGGGATTCTCTCTCCCTCTCTCTCTGCCCCTACCCCCTCTAAAATTAATAAACAAATCTTTAAAAACATAAATAAATGGAATCATGTAGTATGTAACCTTTGAGTTTTGGATTTCTTCACTGCATAATTTGGAGATTCATCTGAGTTGTTGCAGATGTGAAGTTTGTTCCTTTTTATTGCTAAGCAGCATTCCATGGTATGAATTTACCACAGTTTGCTTTACAAAGAAGGACATCTGCATGGTGTCCAGTTTCCAGAGCTATGGTGACTAAAACTGTCATACATTCATGTATCAGTTTTTGCACAGACATATTTTCATTTTGCCTGGTCCTGTGCAGAATGTGGGAATGCGGTTGCTGGGTCATACAGCAGTCGTATGTTTAGTTCTTAAGAAACTGCTCAGTTTTCCAGAGTGGTGTACCATTAACTTCTGTTTGATGAAAATATTTTGTAGCCTGGGTGGCTCAGTCGGTTAAGTGTTCCGACTCCTGAGTTTCAGCTCAGGTCATGATCTCAGTCAGGGTTGTGGGATTGAGCCCCGAGTCGGGCTCCACGCTCATCGGGGAGTCTGCTTGAGGGTCTGTCTCTTCCTCTGCCCCTCCCCCCACTCATGCTTTTCTTTCTCACTCTCTAAATAAATCAATAAAATCTTTTTTAAAAATGAAAATATTTTGTAGGATAACATTTTTATAATATGCAATATATCTGCTGATTTTGGTAGCACTCTTGTTGCCATTAATATATCTGGTTGCTTCTACTGGTCTAAGGGGCAAAATGGCATTTCCCGATAGGCTTTGATTTAGGTCACCAGTTATTTTGATGGTCTTCATGCTTGAAGGAAACTCCCTTGGCCTTCACAAAACCCACACAAACTGTCCAAGTGAACCTCTCTTCTTTCTCTTCCTTCCTATTTCTGGAGAAGAGTTAGCCCCAAACCTGGGCCCTGAATCCTATCTATAGAGAGCCTCTTTTCTTCCTCGTCTTTAGACCCACCCATCTTACTGGTTTCTGGCTATGTATTTAATCATGCTCAGTTTTCTCTCATATTGAAATTCCCTTCCGTTTGACCTCATCCACTGCTGCCCTGTCTGGCCACTCTTTTCACACTCTGCCTCTTGACTCTGCTGGCTCTATCCCACTGCTTTGTCTCCCCTTCACTGCCCATCATACAGTACTGTAATCTCAGCCTCCATGGTTGACTACACTGCAGTGGGCTTGCTGATGTCACCAGCAGCCTTCTTGTAGCTCAGTCTGATGGCAGTGTCTCAGTGTTGTTCTTACCCGACCTCTAAGTAGCATTCGTTACCCGTGCTTACTTTCTCTTGGTAGAAGTACTTTTTCCTTGGTCTAGTACCTCTTTGGACTGCTGCTCCTGATTGTCCTTTGCTGGTGTCACCCTCTCTGCACATCCT
This sequence comes from Ursus maritimus, assembly GCF_017311325.1. Taxonomy (NCBI): domain Eukaryota; kingdom Metazoa; phylum Chordata; class Mammalia; order Carnivora; family Ursidae; genus Ursus; species Ursus maritimus. The sequence continues at coordinate 46,657,807 of NW_024424453.1, read as the reverse complement.
TTAAATCTTGGGTTTGCTCCGAGTTCTGCATAAAGCTGGCTTTCTTCTGGGTGATCACACTGGCTGATGCCCACATCTTCATCTCCGCCCTAGGCCTCTCCCCTGAGCTGCAGACCTGTATATCCTTGTGCCTCCTAGACACCTCCCTTAACTCTTTCACAAACCCCTCATACACAGCACCTTTACAACAGAATGTATTCTCTTCCCAGCATCCTTGCCTCTTAAAAAAAAAAAAGACCAAAAACCCCGACTCTTTTTTTCTGCAGTGAGGCCCCAGTATATTAATATCTTATATTCAACAGTGGGAGTGCTGTTAAATTCCACTTGCATTTAATTGAGTTGCCGAATTCACCGGACTTTACCATTGTCCATTCGGTGCACTCCATTGTGACAACACACCTGTCTTGAGCATTCTTGCCTCTGCCTTCAGTTGACTTGGTTTATTCCCACTACTGCCAATTATATTTTTTATGGTCAAACATTTAATTAAATATTACACAGACCGAAATTGAGTGGGGAAAGTAATTGTTTTTGTGAAAACTAAGTTGAATGCTTTGGAAAGTCCGAAAAATAAATTACTAAAGTATTTGCTGCGGAATTAAGTGAGAGTGAGGTAACCGGAAAGGGCTAGTAAAACCAGTCCAAATCCACAAGGATTCTGCACTCTGCTTCTCAGGTGTCCAAGGTCTTGCTCCGCTTCCACTAAACATTAGTCTGCAGGTGGTAATTATCGATGATAAGAGTGATGAATGCAGAAAATATGACGTGGGATTCCAGTCAGTAGGCTGAAACCCAGAGAGAAGCCCTATTTCAAAAGATCAGTGAATAAACATGCCTTTTTGCTTTAAGTTAAAATAGCATTCACGTCTGTTATCTTGTTTCCTACTCTATTTGTATGCGTCCTGATAAGGGCTTCTGCTGCCTCTCACAGTGATTTCAGGACTGTTCTCCGTTACCACCGCCCAGCTCACCGTCTTCCCCTGGTTTCTTGCATCAGCTTCCCAACTGGACATCCGCCCCAAGACTGGCCCTTCCCCCAGCCCCGTCTCCGTGCTGTAGCCAGCGAGAACCACTGAAAGCATAAGCCTGAACGTGCTGCCCCTTTGCTTTAAAACCCTTAGAATCCAGATTTTTTAAAAACTAGTAAAAGAGGACATTTAGATCTAGCCTCTGCTTACCTCTAGAGTCTTGTCTTATCATTTCTGTGCTGCCATCCCCTTCCTTCACACTGGATGCTTGAACCATGTTGACTGAACTGGCTTTCTGGGTTCAGCGGGGATCTATCGGGGGTGGGGTGGGCGGGTGCCAGGCGCGCTCGCCTCCAGGTCCTTCTGTGTACTGCTTCTCTGCCTGGAGCTTCTTTCCCTGTCCTTCACCCCCAAAACTGACCCCCTGTCCATCAGGTCTCCGCTTTGCTTCAGGAAGCCTTTCTGACCCCCAAGTGGAGGGCCCCTCCTGTGTGCTTTTACAGCAACACCCTGTATTTCCTCCAGGTCTAGCGTTTAGCACTTGGCAGTGAATTATTTGTGTGCTCGGATTCCCTTCAAGCCCACCAGAGTGTGAAGTTCTGTGCAGACCAGGTCCGATCAGTAATCTTATTTGCCACAGTCTCCACTTCACAGAAAGTTGAGTGAACCGATGAGTTTTCTGAATGCTGTAGGTTTCTCTGGAAAACACTTGCGTACACAGTGTTGTTTCCTTTGTAGCTGCTGTCCCTGCTGGCCTTTATCTGCGAGGAGGTCGTGTCACAGTGTACACTGTGTGGAGGGCTCTACTTCTTCGAATTCGTAAGCTGCAGTGCCTTTCTTCTGAGTCTCCTCATCCTGGTCGTGTACTGCACTCCGGTTTATGACCACGTCGATACTACCAAAGTCAAGCAGTCGGTAAGCCTGAGAAAAAATAGAATCCCTTTACGAAGAACATGGCTCTTTTGGAAGCTTATGTAGTTTTATTATTCAGACGAGTGAGGCTTTTAAAACTCAGTAGCAGGAGAAGACACTCTCCATGGGTCCAGCTCTGCCCCTGAGAAACTCCGTTGTCCCTGCCAGGCGGGCTGGGAGAGGGGAAAAGTGAAATCAGAAAGGGAGGGACAGACGCCGTCAGGGGTTTACAGTTATTGGTGGTTTAATCTCATTCACACTAGGTATTTTTTAAAGACTAGGATTTTTGTCACTTCTGATTTCTCGCATTTCAGAGCGCCACGCATGGGTTCCACTGTTGTCCATTGCGTCCCTGCTCTGTGCCAGGCAGCATGCGAGACGCTAGACAGTGATGAACTAATGCGATGCGTTTCTGGAGCTTTTCAAATAAAGCACCACATAATGCTGCCTGTTTTGTTTTGATTTTTTTTTATTATGAAAGAAGTTATCAGTGAGTGAATTAAAGCACTTGCTGGATTTGTTTGAACAATGTCCCTTTTAATGAATTTCCCTTTTAATGAAAGCGCACACGAGAATTTTATTTTCACAGAATCAGTGATGCATAACTTTCTAATGACAGTCTGCTGGTGCGTGTTTTTATTTGAGTATAGTGTGGATTTGTGAGATGACACATGAGATGATTCACATGCTTACTGCACTTAAGAAAGAATCGAGCACTTTCCTTCTTCAGTAGTTTTGGAGCTAACAGTAGTGGTTTGTGAAAAATTATACATGTCAGGGTTGACATATGAAAGCATTTACAAATTAGGGTGAATTTTTAACTATTAAGAACAAAGGATAACAAGATCAGTACAAAGCAGTAAGATTCTGTTAATTTTTTAAATTAATGAGAAATAAGCATTGGGTCATATATTAATATACACCTAAGAGGTTTACTTTTTTCCTGTATATCTTTTGGTACCTTTTAAATCTTGTGCTCTAAGAATCCATTACCTAATTTAACAGAGTTGTTTTAGGTTTAAAAATTAAAAAACAAAGTTGATACCACAACAGTTAAAAAAATAACTTCGAAAAACAGGTCGGATCTGAATCACATCCACCAAGCCTTGGAAGAGCACATAGGTGCAGCTCGTGGTGTGGCCGGTAGGTGACGGCCCCGTTACCCTTCCTGATGATAGCGGCTGTCCGCGCACTTGCGCCAGACGCTTTACGTGCTGTGGTTTAGAATCCTCACACTGTAATGCTCCATTTTTCTGGTGAGGAAATTTAGGTTCAGAGTACATACCTTGTCCAAAGTTACACAGCTAGGGTAAAAATAAACTGAGACTGGAACCCAGGAAAGCCCTCAACACTCTATTCCATTCTCTGGCCTCCCCCTGCTAGAACCAGCGCCCTAGCAACTTTTGATGCTCTCATGGCAAATGTCATCACCTCAGGGGTCTCCCTGTAATGATGACAATAGCAGAACCCATTTATTGTATGGAATGCATATTAAGAGGATGCAGAGAATACCTTAGAATCTTTGATAATTATATTTGTAATCTTTGTCAGTTCTTCCTTCTTACAAAGAGGTATGCGGTAAGGTTTTTGGATAAGTGAAAAGTTTACTAGTATATTTGAGCTGATTGATTTGTAGTTCCAGTGTATAAATTTATAAACATTAAAGATTGAAATTATATTTTCATTTCTTATCTCTCAATGGCAAAACAGTATCACTGTCCATAAAAATATCTTCAGAAATGTTTAGTTTTTATTTCACTGTGGCATCTGTAGTGTTTAAGAACATTGATCTTTTTGACAAGAAACAATATTACAATATTTTCCAGTTTAATGGTCTGACTAAACTAAACAATATAAAACATTTATTACATCAAAGGAGCATTTTAAAGTTATTTTAAAAAAAGTTATTTTAGAGTAAGTACTGATCTTAAAATGTTGAAGAGGGGAATAAATCAGTCATTTCATTCTAAAACAGCTTTTGTAAATATTTTACTATATCTCTTCTGGGTCTTTTTTATCTGTTCATAGGTGATTAAGAGTCATAGTCCTATATGCTCTACTTTCCACCCAACATTATAAGGATTTCATGTTTGTTTAAAAGGTTTAAAAATCACTTTTAATCTCAACTTATTAATGTACTTAAATACTTTTTAATGTCAGAGAAGTTTTCTGTTTTACAGAAAATGTTTTGAGAGGGTGGTGGTGGTAGTGTCTGGGCGGTGGGGAGGGTGAGCTTTCTGAAGGGGGAATCTTTTCTATTTCAAGCTGTTGTGGCTCAGATTCTGTCAAGAGTAACAACAGCCCACACTTATGGGACATTTACTGTGTGCCTGGCACTGATCTAAGCACTTTCTACCAATTAACTCTAATCTTTAGAATCACCTGTGACGAAGATACTGTTATTACTCCCATTTTGCAGATGAAGAAACTAAGGCACACAGGTGCTACGTAACAAATTCAAAGTCATAGAGCCAAGAAGTAGCATAACTGGGATTTGAACTCAGTCTGGTTCTAGAATCCATGTTTATTGAACACCACGTTATTCTGTCTCAAAATGGTTGTCTTGTTTAATACCTCCTTGAATGTACTCCAGATAGCAGTAAATGGAGTTTTATTTGTATGTCGTAGATTTGAGATCGTATTCAAAGGAATAGGAAAAATAGAGTATTGCAGAAAAACCACCTCTTTTAGAAGCAAAGAGAAAAATCTCTTAATTTCTTTATAAATGTTAAGTGTACAATGTCAGTATAGGAATTCTATATTGGATGGGTTACTGATAATAGGTTTGGTGGAGATTGCCCATCAGAAAACTCCAGAAGTATCAGACTTAAAACCCTTTGGGGTGGCCATAATTTTACCAGTTTCTCCTCTGAGTCAGGTGTGCATGTCAAGCACTGGTTTCAGTTGGCATCTGAGAGGAGCCTTACAAAATTGTGCCTGAGAGAGCCCTTGGAAACCCAGGGAGAACTTCATGTCATGAACTGCATTATGAGGAGACATGGAAGCTTCCATAGAGTAGATAAGCTCATCATACAAGCTCATTTTGGGTTACTTGGAACAACTGAAAGCATTATGTTATTGCAGAAAGCTTAAGTGTCTAGAAAACATACTATTGGCATAATTTTATGTAGTTAATGATGGGTGGTTCTTCTGATTCTCTCCTTTCCAGAGTGCTTTCAAAGCGCTGAAGTACCCTCAGAGACGCTATCCTAGCATAGAATACAGATCCTCCTCGACTTACAATGGGGTTACATCCCAATAAACCCGTCATAAGTTGAAAACATCCTGAGTCAAAAGTGCATCTAATACACTTCGCCTCCCGGACATCATAGCTTAGCCTAGCCGAACTTCACTGTGCTCAGAACACTTATATTAGCCTGCAGTTGGGCAAAGTCATCTACCGCAAAGGCCATTTGATAGTAAAGTGTTGACTTGTGTAATTGGATACCATACTGAAAGTGACCAACAAAATGGCCGTGTGGCTGCAGAAGGGTTGTCAACGTACCTGTCATTTACCCTTGTGACTGGTGGGTAGCCAGGAGCTCCTGCCACTGCACAGCATCTCGATGGGGGATCGTCCCACACAGCGCTGGCCTGAGACAGTGTCCAAATTCATAGTCTGAAGTACAGTTTCTCCTGAACGTGTAACATTTTCGCACCATTTGAAGTTAAAAATTATAAGTCAGGGGCTGTCTCTACTTTGAAAGGGAAGAAAATTTTTTTGTTTCTGGTTTTGGGGTTTTTTTTGCTGAAATAAGATGGGATTTCATAAACCTTTGGCTTTGATAATTTAAATATGTCCTCAAGAAAAAGACACGCACGCACGCACACGACCTTTTGGGGAACTGTGCTTATTAAAAGATTATCTTGTAACGTACTCTAAATACGCCTATGTAAAGTGTGAATAGTGTTTCTTTACGGGGGGTTAGTGAACGCCAGACTTAAGGGAAAGTTGGAAGGTGAAGTATGTAGGTTTGGGCTGTGTGAAGAAAAAACTGTGTCACTGAAGTTTTTTAAAAGTAAAAAACAAAAGCATTCGTTTCTGTCAACCTAACTGTGTTCTTTATGCACGTGTTACAGGATTTTTATATTACTTTGGGAACAGGAGGTGTGTTTTTGTTGGCATCCATCATTTTCGTTTCCACACATGACAGGACCAAAGCTGAGATCGCTGCAACTGTGAGTACCTTGTACTTCGAATCCTTGCTTATTAGTTTTGTTTCCTTAGAAATACGGAATTTGGAAAGTACTTGACAGGTGGTACAGTGCGGGAGAGTAGTTTGTCTTGTAATTTATTTTTTAGTATCATTTTGAATAGAGCACCTAAGAGCAAATAAATATGATAGCCTTAGGAACCTAGAACCTGTCCTTAGAATAAAAACCCATTTACTCCACATATGAACATGTCACTGCTAATGGAAGTGGTAGAATTGACTTTATTATCCTATACTTTTCTCCTTTCAGTCCAGCAAAAATACACCTGCATGCTAGGTGCCGTTCTAGGTGTAGAGAATACACAGGAGAAATGATCCAGTGGTTCAGCCTTTATAATAAAAGAGATAGATAAGTAATTGTCTTTATCTGAAATTCTTGGGGGGGGCAGATTTTTTTTGTCTTTAGAATTCAGAATACTCTGGTTTTTGGAAAGGTAGTACTGCGCACATTATATGACCCTTCAGAGGGCCTGGGGCAGCACCCGGTAATCCAACATGTTGATGTTTCTGAAGCATGAATACTCACAGTAAAAAGGATAAAGACTGTAAGTAGTTTTACCTCGTGCCACTTTTGAGCCCAGTAAATTATGAAATCTTTATTTTTGTAGCTTTTTGGATTTCAGAATTACAAATCAAGGATCACGCACCTGAATGGGTACCAGTGTTGTGAACGTGAATAACTTGATAACTGAGTAACAAATCCTCTTGCAAGTCAGTTCGGTTCCAGTTAATCCTTGGTTCGTGACAAAGCTGAAGTTATATTAATTGACTTGTCAGCTAATAGATCATTAAAACTACTTTTAATTACAGAACAACTCAAAGGGCGTTCAGAGACTTGCATGGTTCTATCTGCCTGTTCACATGAGCGCAGTCTATTAGCACAGATGTAAAACACGTAAAATAAAACGGAAATTAAATTAATGCTGAACCGTGACTCATTCAAGCAACAAATAATACTTCTGCATGGGCACATGAACCAGTGGGCACACGAAGAGAAAAATCAAAGTTTTAATAGACCCTTATGGTTAATTTCAGTTTATATACATATTTTTATTGCCGGGGAGTATGATAAGGGTGATCAGTAAAATGTTTTGCGGTACTAAAATGTATTACTATAAAATCCTTGGAGGAGGGCACCTGGTTGGCTCAGTCGAATGAGCGGCTGACTCTTGGTTGGCCCAAGTCATGATCTCAGGGTTGTGAGATTGAGCCCTTATCCTGGCCTCCGCGCTCAGCAGAGAGTCTGCTTGAGATTTTCTCCCTTTCCCTCTGCTCCTCCCCTAGCTTGCTTGCTCGCTCTTTCTCTAAAATAAATAAATAAATCTTTAAAAAAATAAAATAAAATCCTTGGAGGAAGTGAAATAGAGTTGAGGAAAGTTGAGTTGAAGGGGGNNNNAGTACATGGCATGAAATTCCCAGCTATTAAAACAGAGCTTATTTGTGAGTTACAATTAGGTGACGTATTAGATTAGTACAGTATGTAGATTGCATTGGATATATTTAAGAGGTAGTGGTAGTTTAAAATTACGTATTTATAACATGCTGGAAATTACCTTTTGGAACTATTTAAATTATGAAAAAATTTACAAACTTAAATGAGCGAGGGAATCCATTAAAAAAAAAAGAAAGAAATTGTCAAGTATGTAAGCAAAAGATCTGGAAGATCATTTGTCCGGATAATACAGCATAGAGGGCCCTGCGTGGACTGAAGCTCTCGAGGGGGTCAGGGCTGGCTTCACAGACACAGTGAAGTCTGGTCTGTCCTTAAAGCATGTAATATGTCTGCCAGGCAAATAAGGGGATAGATGCCGTCAGCCAAAATGAAAACTCCAGAGGGGAGAAGAGACTTGGGTTTGGAGATGTGGGATTGATAATTAAATGTAGGTTGGATGTGTTGGGGCTGTTTGGGTGAATTAATGAATTTGAAGTTGAGTTTGCTTTACAGTGAGAAGAGGCAGAATGCATATTCTTTAGGATAGAGGAGTTGGGTGTGAAGGGTCAAGAAACTAGAGCAGACAACAACAAAATGTTAAAAATCTAGAACAGGGGTACCTGGGTGGCTCAGTCGGTTAAGCGTCTGCCTTCGGCTCAGATCATGATCCCAGGGTGCTGGAATTGAGTCCAGCATTGGGCTCCTTGCTCAGCAGGGAGTCTGCTTCTCGCTCCGTCTGCTGCTCCCCCTTCTTGTGCTTGCTCTCTCCCCGTCTTCTGTGTCAAATGAATAAAATCTTTAAAAAATCTAGAACAAACTGCTGGTTACCAGAGGGGAGGTGGGTGGAGGGAGGGTAAATAGGTGATGGGGATGAAGGAGTGACTTGCTGTGACGAGCACAGGGTGATGTATGGAGTTGCTGAATCACCATATTGTACACCTGAAACTAATGTTGCACTGTATGTTAACTAACTTGAATATAAATAAAAACACAAAAACAATAAAATAAAAATCATGGAGAGATGGAGTGTTAGAAGCGGAAGGGACTTTAGCCATTACCTATATCAATTTTCTCTTTTTACAGAGCAGTTCTTTGGCCCCCATTTCTTTAAGGGTTTTGCTAGTGAAGATCTCTTGACAGAATTCTCAGAATGAGATTGATCATATGTTAGAAGAGTACAATGAGGAAGTGATTTAAGGAAGAGGAAGTAGGTAGTGGTGTCATGTTGCTGTGTCATTACAGTGTGACAGTTAACTAGAAAATATTTTTTAGGTAATTTAACCTAATAAGTATCTTCAAAATTGAATTTCTGTTGATCAGTCAATGGACAGTGATTACTTCTTGCCATTTTCACCTGTGCTTAGCTTCTACTCACATATTTCTCTTACCTCCTCTGTGGGTCAGTCTAACCATTGCTAATAATCTTGTATTTTGTTTCATTTTATGGGATTTTGTTTTTCCTCTATTAACCGTAATTTCACAGATTGGCACCCCACATATACACATGCACACCTAAGACAGGACATCTCTGTTTTGTGAAACTTCAACTAATAGCCATTATTCTAGAATTTCTTTTTGTAACATTTATTTATTTGATGGCCTTAAAGTCTTTTATTACTAAGGTTAAAAATAAGTGTATATGGTAGGGGCTCTTGGGTGGCTCAGTGGGTAAAGCGTCTGCCTTTGGCTCAGGTCATGATCCCGAGGAGGTCTGCATTGGGAATCCCTGCTCAGCAGGGGGCTGCCCCCTCTTCCTCCACCCCTCTCTCTGCTCCTGCTCTCTCCCTTCCCCGCCCCTCCCTGCCTCGTGCTCTCTCTGAAGCGCACTCTCTCTGCACGCTCTCGAATAAATAAAATCTTTTAAAAAAGGAAGAGTGTGGATAAGATAAAACTGATGAATCGTCTTGCTTTGTATAAAACACTCCCACAGCCAAGTAGGAAATGTGAGATTATATTCCAAAATCTGTCCTATATAACCCTTGTTCTTTCTTCTCCTCAGGTGTTTGGATTTCTAGCAAGTATTATGTTCCTGTCTGACGCTGTGTTTAAGTTCTTGGAGAGACAACAGGAGCCCCAGATGAGGAAACCAGAGGCTACCAGGAGGGCAGGGGCCCTCACAGAACCCCTTAATGCTTAAGGACTTTGGGGACCGGGTGTTCCATAAGGTATGGACTGCGTGGTGCCTGAGCCCTGGCCGAAGGTCATGTAGAATTTGTGTAATTGTTCAGCCACTTCTTTTGGAGAGCAAGGGGGGGAGGGCAGGAAGGCCATTTTATTAACAGTGGCCTGTGGGGCAGTCACCGCAAATTAGACCAGAGTTTTTGGGTTTAAAAAATTTTTTTCAAATAACAGTTGAAACTTCCGTCACATGAAATGATTCTGTGTTTGTTTTGGAGGCGAGGACAGTTGTTCTTTAAATCACATAGCTCAACTGATGATAATTTATTCTGTTGTTACCAGGCCCAGCTTTCAAATTAAGGCTGTACAGCCAGCATGATTAAGTTCATCCACTTAGAAATTGTTTTATTTTTAAATTAATTTGCTTAGCCAGAAGTTTTTTGGTTTTTTTTTTTTTTTTCGATGATGATGAGATCAAATTTAATGTATATTTGAGAGATCACTATTTAAAATATTGGCCTAGGTGTTTTTTTCCCTTAAAAATGTAATACCCAGGCTTTACTGTATCTCAGCCTTAAAATTATATTGTAACATTTTAGGATAATTATTATTAACTCTTTGAGACCTTTTATAGCCTAATAGAAACCGTATGGCAGGTGTTGGTATTTTATATGTGTAAAAGCAACAACATCAGAAACCCCATGTTTATACTGCACTTTGGTCGTTGTTGATAAGCAAAAAAAAAAAAAAAATTATATAACACATAGAAAAATGGAAGAAACTCTCATGGCTAAGGACCAAAGATAAAGAAGACACACTTTTTGCACAATACAGTGAAAGTAATTATAAAAATAGGCATCAACCACTTACCACTGTCTGAAGAGATAAGTTCATACTATGAGTTAGAAATTGGTCCTTCCCCTTACTGGCATACGGTTATTTCTCCTGAAGTTAATACAGCTCTGCAGGTCCCATGCAGTGTGTTCTTTGAAGCCTCCCCTCTTTTTAAAACCCCAGCCTTTGATTTTTCATCTCTTTGAGAGTCTCCCTTTCCTGTCTCTTTATCCACGTGGTCCATACGCTGCTCCATCATCGACAGAGGTGAGCCTCTCGCACTGACTCTTGCCTGATGGCTGTGGTCTTTAGGTGGTCCAAAATTTGGGGCCCTTTTAATTGCATCAAATATGTAGCAGGATCATTAGGGTTCTTGTTCCCACACTGGGCATTACTCTGACTTCTTTTCAGGGGAGCCGTTCTTAAGAAAGTGAACATCTAGCAAATCCTGCCCAGATTAATACCGATGATGGTGTAAGGGAGTAGTCCATCCATTCTCAAGAGACACTTCATAACTAGTTCTGATCATTTGGAAGAATTGTCTCTTGCTGGCAGGCTTTCTTGGAACCAGCGAGATAGGGCACTCGAGAAAGGACCTTTCTGACCAAGTGGTTCACAGAGTAGACCTCTCTTGTCCTCCTCTTGGATTTTTGACTCGGGACTCCAGTGTTAAGGCAATGAGCCCATGCCTCAGGACTTTGGTGGAGGTCTCCCAGGCTAGCTGGGCTGGGTTTTCTATCGGAAGGAGTGGAATCATGTTTCCAGGGAGACAATTGAATGACCCTGTCCTTTTTAAATTCCTCATTTGTGTGTTGTTGACGTGGCAAATGTCGTGGTCAGAATCCATCATTATGGCCAGACACAGCTTCCACTCTGTCTTACTGACTCAGGACCTTATCCCTTCATACCAGAGCTTGGGTGCTAGGTAGTGTGGGTGGCGCAGTCCCACTGCCTCCCTGGGAGATGATGAAACCGATCACTGATGCTGTCCTTACTGGGCGTACCATCAAAGAGAGGAGAAATAGCCCGGGTCTGGGTTCCAAGAATAAAGAGTGGTGCAAAAAGAACTCGCTTCTGGTCGGCAGGTTCTGGAATTTCCCACCCAGCTCTACCCCTGTCATTTGAAAACATCTAGACACAGCAAACTGTCTGGGCTACCTCAGCCCCCCCTCGCCCGCACGCATGGACTTAGTTGAGGTTGATGGACGAGTCCCCGCTGGCCTCACACATGGAGCCGTTGACACTGAGCTTCAGCTCTGAGGCTTGGCTCCCATTTGTTTCCTTGGGACACAAGTGGGCCACATAGCTGTCTACTTAATCCTTCCCTTTTCAGAAAGATCATATATTCCCTAGTATTTTTGGTCACTCTAGAACTTTTCTTCATACTGTTTGTTATGGGACCCATGACTGATTAGCCTCCTGTTGTAGAACGAAATGAGAGGAAAAAGACCATTGGAAAATAAAAAGTTTTCAAGGAGAACTTAGGACCAAAACCCCTTCTATGTCCAAAACAGGATACACTCAATAAACTGAAAGTTAACATAATTTTTTATTAACAGCCATGTTAGACTTAATTTGTTATATTTTATACAAATAAACTGTTTAGAATGATTCTTAAAAATTATAAGGGAAATGCACATACAGTAGAAAAGTTTTATAATTGCTGTACTTAAATTATGTTCTGTTTGGGGACTGGGAAATGTATTTTTACATTGTTTATAGCCAATCGCTTTTGTATTTATCAATTTAAATCCTGTGTGTCTTTTTTTTTTTTTTATCTTTCTCAATGTCAAATTTTGTAGTCTTCTTTTTAAATAAATCCATTTTATTGTCTGCTGTTGTAGTTGTTTCATTCTTACTTCAGAAGCCTGATGCTCGGGGAACCTGTGTGGCTCAGTCAGTTAGGCAGCTGTGTTCAGCTCAGGTCATGAGCCAGAGTCTGGGATCCAGCCCTGCATCCGGGTCTCCCCACTCAGCAGGCAGTCTGCTTTTCCCTCTGACCCTCCCCCTTCTCATGCTCACTCGTTCGCTCTCTAATAAATAAAATCTTAAAAAAATAAATAAAAGCCCATTGCTGAGATGAAAACTTTCTCCAGAGTTCTAGGGGTTGGCTCTACGACTGTGTAAGTCCCTGTGTAAAGCACTGAACTGTGGGTCGGTCCAGGTGTGGGGCACACGTAGTAAAGAAACAAACCCTCTTCCTACCCAGGGGCCGCCCCTCTTGCTGCCAAGATGGAACACACCTTCAAACAGTATTTTTCAGGAGCCATATATGAAGAGTCACGAAGAAAGGAATGTTATGGCGTAAACACCTTGAAATACTTGCAAAGAAGCAAATTGGGACTCTCCCATTGCATTTCACGATGTGGCTAAACAATGCTAAAAACTAAATAGGCACATTCTCTTCCAGACTGTCCAGTGACTGGGAAAGTGTGAAGCAAGACTAGGGTGGTTCTGGTCAAGCTACAACTATTTGTGTTGTTTGCAGAATTCCTGCCTCCGGTCTGGACAAGAAGAACAAGATCTTTATAGTCATCAAGAACTTACTGGAATTTGTACATTCTTCGGAGTTTTGTGTTTTGTTTCGATAAAGAACATTGTGTATCAATGTGCAGTCAACTGCAAGGAGCAGAAAACCTAATTTAAGTAAGTCTTAACCAGTAAGGAAAACGTCTTTCATAAGAAGCTCGGGTAGGGCAGTTCTGTGACTGGTCAGAGTTCAGCGGCTCCGTGGTATTATCAGGGATCCAGACTAAAGAATCATGGAAAGCCATGTTTTTCTGCGCATCCAATTTATGTGAGTTTTTATCCTTAGGATTGACCATTTATGGTGTAGCAAGATGGAGGCAACATGTCCAGACATCGCCCACTTGCATGACAACGTCCAAAGGCCCGAAGGGAAGATATTGTGTATTTCTCTGTCCCTAAGATGTTCCTTTTTCCCAGAAGCCCCTCAGTGGACTTCACCTACTTGTCTTTTACTAGAAGACTTTAAATGCCCATTTCTAAATCACTTACTGACCTGGAGAATGGCATTATTGAAGTAATCCAGATCCCTCTCCTTAGGTGGGAACACCCTTTGAAGCATATGGCCTTCTGTTACCAGAACAGATTGGTTCTGATAGCAGAAGGGCCACTGGCATGGGGTTCAACAGTGTCTGTCATAAGCAGGATCAGGCCCCAGCTAGGGGAAATAAAATACCCATTTAAGAAAGTTTCCCAGGCCTGACTACCCCAAAACAATTTAAAATAGAAAAACGAACAGTTTTGATGTTTAGAGTAAATTATAATTGTACATCTAATGGGTACCATAGAAAATTGGCTTAATAAAAGATGGGAAGTATTGTTCTTTTCCTGAGATCTTTGCATTTGGCTACTGTTAATTGTTGAAATATGTCAGGCACTTGAAGTATGGAAGATCATACCCTGTTGTAGACACCACCCAGCTTTAGTAGATCCTTTTTACCAGATTTTCTTGAAAGGTCCTTGTTTAAAACAGAAAATGAAGTTTCGCTTGTTGTACCACCACCTTGAATTTTGCTCTTTTTACTTTTCCAGAGGCAAACACTACCTTGAATTTGGTGGCTCTCTTTCCTTTTTTTTTTTTTTTTAAGATTTTATTTTATTTATTTGACAGAGAGAGAGACAGCCAGCAAGAGAGGGAACACAAGCAGGGGGAGTGGGAGAGGAAGAAGCAGGCTCCCAGCAGAGGAGCCCGATGCCGGGCTTGATCCCAGGACCTCAGGATCACGCCCTGAGCCGAAGGCAGACGCTTAATGACTGAGCCACCCAGGCGCCCCAAGGTGGCTCTCTTTCCTGCTTCGTCATCTGTGCTCTATATAGACATGTGCCCGTAAGCAATGTATAACATGGTATCTGTGCTATATTTATCCTTTTACAGATGGCTTTCTTCAATCAGTAGCGTTTCGAAATTTATCTGATACATGCAGCTCTAGTTCATTCATTTTAACTACTCCTTGGTATTCCATTGAATGGATATGCCACAATTTACTTACCTCTCCTCTGTTGATAGAGAACTTTTAGTGTAGTTTATTCTTAACCGTTTCAACCAGTGTTGCAGTGAACAAACATTTGAACATCTCGCGCACATGTGCAAGAGTCATATGTAGAGTGTGTACTTAGAAATAAAACGTGTCACGAGGGTGTGTGCAATTCCAACACGGCGAAATAGTTCCAAATGGTCTCCAAAGTGGAGACTCCTCAGCGGCACATGGGGGTGCTTATTTCCTTATTCTTGTCTGGCATGGAGTGTTAGTTCGGCTGAACGGTTCTGCTGAGCTGGGATGGAAGAGCTCTCATTTGTTCACTTTCCTGATTGTCCTTGATCATCTTCTCATTTGGTTGTTGACCTTTTAGGCTTCCCCACGTCAAAGAGTTGTTCGTTTACATTCGTTGCCTTTCTTTCACATTGAAGTGTTTGTTTTTTTTTAACTCATGTGAGAATTCTTGACCTAGTATGGATGTTATCCTTTGTTGGTAATAAGCCTTGGAAATACCTTCTCAAAGTCTATACATTTTAACTTTGCATTTTTGCTTATTGATTTGTGTTACCTCAAGGTCAGAGAGGTTCTCTGCTTTCCAAAATGCTTAAAGATTTGCATTTTTTTTTAAAGATTTTATTTATTTATTTGACAGAGATAGAGACAGCCAGCGAGAGAGGGAACACAAGCAGGGGGAGCGGGAGAGGAAGAAGCAGGCTCATAGCGGAGGAGCCTGATGTGGGGCTCGATCCCGTAACGCTGGGATCACGCCCTGAGCCGAAGGCAGGCGCCTAACCGCTGTGCCACCCAGGCGCCCCAAAGATTTGCATTTTATATTTAGTACTTGAACGTACCTTGATTTCTGTGTGTGGTGTGAGTACCGCGTGCCATCTTGATTTCTCGTGTTAGCAAGTGACTCTTTGCTCCTCTAAGAGACAACGGTGTTCCCTCCGTTGTTTACCAGGTTTATGTATATGTGTGGGTCCAGGGCTGGCTTTCTTGGGCTGTTTTTCTATACCTAGGCTAATACCACAGTCGTGAGAAAGGATTAATATCTAATAGGACAAGATCAAAATTGTTCTATTGGCACTTTTTAAGAAAGATTTTATTTACTTATTTGAGATAGAGAGCACAAGCGGGTTGGGTGAGGGGCAGAGGGAGAGGAGAAGCAGGCTCCCCGCTGAGCAGGGAGCCCGATGTGGGGCTCAATCCCAGGACCCTGGGATCGTGACCTGAGCCAAATGCAGATGCTTAACCAACTGAGCCGCCCAGGTGCCCCCTATTTTAAAGACTTAGTTGAGACTAGTTATATATAGGTTTGCAGTAAAATTGAGAGAAAGGTTACAGAGGTACTTTATATAAAATTTTAAGATAGGTTTGGCAAATTCCATAAAAAGCCCTCATTTTTTTTCTTGGAATTGCAGTGAATTTATAGATTAATTTTGGGGGAAATGATTTACGATTAAACTTCATCATGAGCCTAGAATCTCCAGTGATTTGGGTCCCTTATTGTTTTCCAAGTCAAGTCTGATGGTTTTCTTCATGAAGGTTCTGCACGCCTTTTGTCAGATTTGTCCGAGATACTTTATTTCTGCAGGTTTCCAGAATGGGATCTTTATTTTAAAAATTATGTATTCCGATTAGAATAGTGGATTGGGATTTGGAGAGACTGTCACGGATCTCGTATCCAGCACTGTTGCTGACATCTCTTGTTACCTCTGAGAGTTTGTGGATTCCTCTAGGACGTCTCACATCCTGGATTTATTCGTGTCCTTGTGTCATTAACCTGTTCCTCTCTTCCCCGTGTTTCCTCTAAACTGAAAGAGAGCTCTAAAGGCTTGCTGAACATCAGATGAGTCTTTTCCTTTTGTCCAGGTTGTTTTGCAGGTGGATGCTGTGGACTTCGCCAGGCTCCTGAGCAGGCCTGCCCTCACCGTACCCTTCGTGGTTCGGGGGCTGGCATCGGATCTCTCCCACCATCAAGGTTCCCATCAACTTTGTAGATCACAGTTTCTATCCCGTGACCTTTCTCTACATCTGTTATCAGAAGTTGCAAAATGGTGACTGTCATTCCTGCTACTTTTGTTAGGTAAAATTCTTCAGTAATGCTCTTCATACTTGTAGCACGCATGTTTGACGTTCTGAAAACAAGGGTAATCGGTACCCCTACTCAACTCCTGAACGATACTAAGACCTTAGAAGTAATGCCTATCAGTTCTTCCCATCTGTTATGGCCTAGTAGTTTTTACTTGTTTTAACACCTTCCTCACCTTCCACATGTTCGTCTCAGTGCTTTTATCTGGATGTGGTTGGTTCACATAACCATGGATATCACAGAAATATTGTGTCTAATTAACTAGTTATGTGTTTCCATGGGGGCCTCACTCAATGTATGATGTCGTCACTAGTCCAGTCCTGGATGGCCCAAACATCTGACCACACAGCTAGGCCAGTAGTGACAGCCCGGGAGCCAGTGTACAGATGTTGTTCACTAGATCTCGGGTATGTGCACCCTGGCTAGAAGTCCCACGTGTTCAGCCCATTGCACGGGGTGTTCACAGCTGTGGGCCGTGACCTGTTTACCACACCTGGATGGCTATAGTGTTGCAGAGGACCTGCTCGCCTTGGAGGTGGGTGGGCTCTTTCATCACGGATTCTTGTCAGCTGGCTTATTTGGTAGGTGAGACCTTCATTAAACCAGCAATTCATTAGGGAAAACACTATTTCTGTCTAATGATTGGGTAACCACCTGTTTGTGAAGATGACTAAAGGCTTGGGAGCTGGGTTTGGTCCTTCATCAGAAGATCCATTTTCTTCTCAGGAGAGGTCTTTCTGGGGAAAATTGGACATCTATACACAGAAGAATGAAACTCGACCATTCTCTTACACTGTACACAAAGATAAACTCTAAATGGATGAAAGACCTCAGTGTGAGACAGGAATCCATCAAAATCCTAGAGGAGAGCATAGGCAGTAACCTCTTCGACACTGGCCCCAGCAACTTCTTTCAAGACACGTCTCCAAAGGCAAGGGAAACAAAAGCGAAAATGAACTATTGGGACTCCATCAAGATAAAAAGCTTCTGCAAAGCAAAGGAAACAGTCAACAAAGAGGCAACCCACAGAATGGGAGATAAAGGGCTGGTATCCAAGATCTATAAAGAACTTCTCAAACTCAACACCCAAAAAACAAATAATCAAGTCAAAAAATGGGCAGAAGACATGAACAGACACTTCTCGAAAGAAGATATATGAATGGCTAACACACATGAAAAAAAATTCAACATCATTAGCCATCAGGGAAAATCAAATCAAAACCAAATTGAGATACAACTTTACACCCGTTAGAATGGCAAAAATCGACAAGGCAGGAAACAACAAATGTTGGCAAGGATGTGGAGAAAGGGGAACCGTCTTACACTGTTGGTGGGAATGCAAGTTGGTACAGCCACTTTGGAAAACAGTATGGAGGTTCCTCAAAAAGTTAAAAATAGAGCTACCCTATGACCCAGCAATTGCACTACTGGGTATTTACCCCAAAGATACAGACGTAGTGAAAAGAACGGCCACATGCATCCCAATGTTCATCGCAGCAATGTCCAAAATGGCCAAACTGTGGAAGGAGCCGAGATGCCCTTCAACAGGCGAATGGATAACGAAGGTGTGGTCCATATACACAATGGAATATTACTCAGCCATCAGAAAGGATGAATCCCCACCATTTGCAATGACATGGATGGCACTGGAGGAGATTATGCTAAGTGAAATAAGCTAAGCAGAGAAAGACAATTATCACATGGTTTCATTCATATGTGGAACGTAAGGAATAGCATGTAGAACATTAGGAGAAGGAAGGGAAAACTGAATGGGGGGGAATCAGAGGGGGAGACAAACCATGAGAGACTATGGACTCTGGGAAACAAACTGAGGGCTTCAGAGGAGAGGGGGTGGGGCGATAGGCTAGCCTGGTGATGGGTAGTAAGGAGGGCATGTATTACACGGTGCACTGGGTGTTATACGCAAACAATGAATCCTGGAACATTATATCAAAAACTAAGGATGTACTGCATGGTGACTAACATAACAAAATTTAAAAAAAAAAAAAAAAAAAGGAGAGGACTTTCTGGGTCTTGTCCCACCTATGGAATCTAGTTCAGAGTTGCAAGATGAGAATGTGAGATTGGAAGCGGTTTGGTTTAGGGCTCAGGAACTCCAGCAGTTGCCTCTCCACAGCAAGAGGAAGTCCTCAGATTCCACAGCTCACAGGCCCAGAAGCCGAGGAGTTCTGATGGCTAGCGGCACCTGTCAGCTGCGCAGTCAGTCAGACACCTGTCGTGCCTCGAGGTCTGAGGGAAACAGAGGCTCTAGGGTAAGGCATTTACTGCTGCCTGAATTGCCCCTAAGACCTCCTTGTTGGGGCCCTCACTCCAGCAGACATGCGTCCGATGACTCGGGTGGAGGCTGTAGGAATATTCCCGGGTTTGGGGTGTGCTGTCTCCGACAGCTAATAGGCAAAGCGTATTTTGGTGTGGCGTGACTTCTTTTGTAGTTGGTGGCCACTACAAAGCTTGTCCTCACTTTTTTTTTTTTTAAGATTTTATTCATTTATTCATGAGAGACAGAGAGGCAAGAGGGAGAAGCAGACTCCCCACTGAGCAGGGAGCCCGATGTGGGGCACCATCCCAGGACCCTGGGATCATGAGCTGAGCCGAAGGCAGACGCTTAACTGCCTGAGCCACCCAGGCGCCCAGTTTGTCCTAACTTCATTGCGAACTAGGTCCTGGAGCTGTGACACAGCTTCCAAGACGATCGCTTAGAGGGCAGGACACTTGGGTTCTGTCCTCAGTTAGGGCCCATCGGGCTTTCAGCAGCTGTGCTGGGGTGGCATGTCATGCAGCAAAAGCAGTTTTCTCCGTGGAGCTGTTATGGAAATGCATAGCCACCGTGCAGTCACATCACACTAGGTGTCGCATGCTTGGTCTCCGGAGAATTCGAAGTAATACAAGAGTATGCTGCCAGGGGAGGGCACATTCCCCCACTCCATGCCCCTGCCCCCGCCCCTAACAAGGAGAGCTGAAAATCAAGTATTAACAATGCCATCAGCTGCAAACCAAGAACCAGGTATGATGGTAGCAACACATTCATTCTCTTGGATGATGTCGCGCACTGTGGAAATGGACAGGACCATGTTCTTGAAGTTTCCACAGTCTCCCAACAAGCCGGCTTCCATCGGCTAGCCAGGGTGTTCCACTGAAAGGCAGCTTTGAAGTTTGCACGGCACCCCTGGCTGTATGAAACCTTGTTGGAGAAGACAATGTCCTTTTTCTTCTCCCAGGAGAAGGCACGGTTTCCATCATCATTCTGGGCAGGCTTTATGGGTAATCACCCCATTGTCGTCTCAGCCTCTGACTGACCCTTGTATGAGCCACCAATAGGGGTCGCCCTGAGTGTGTCCTGTGAGCAGATTCTTGCAAAAGAGCAGCGAGCAGAGTCCAGACCAAAAAACAAAACGCCCACAAAACCACAAAACTACAGCATCTAGTAAGCTGAGCAATACTTGGGGCTTGCTCCAGAGTGGGGTAGAATCCGGAGACCCAGTCCTGTACCTGATTCTTGTGCCTCCTTGTCCCGCTAATTGGTGCAGTCGGAACGGTTTCAGCTCCGATTGAGGTCTTTGCTCCACAGGCGCTGCGAAATCCGCCCCAGGTTTTCTCTTCTGCTGTTCTGGGCGCCCTCACAGCCCCCAGCCCCTCTAGCTCCTCCTGGCCTATTCCTTCTGTCTTCTCTTGACTCTTAATCCTAAAATGTATGGGCGTGGGCAAGGTTTTTGTTTTCCCCTCGGCTGCCTTTTTTCCTGGCATCCAATGGCCTCGTTACCCAGGATTTTTATTTTGTAGGAAATCCCCATCTCGTTCAAATGACTTGCCTGTTTGAGAATTTGGGTGGCTTTCTGCCCCCCCACCCCCACCCCCAGGGCCTTACTGGTCTTTCTCTTCCCAGACCCCTGGCCATTCACCTCTCC
Source organism: Ursus maritimus (assembly GCF_017311325.1). Taxonomy (NCBI): domain Eukaryota; kingdom Metazoa; phylum Chordata; class Mammalia; order Carnivora; family Ursidae; genus Ursus; species Ursus maritimus. Next base: position 46,637,307 of record NW_024424453.1, on the reverse strand, counting down.
CCAAGGCTCTATCTTTTGTGCTTGGGCCACTTCTACCCCAGTGGGTGATCGGATGCCCTGCAAAGAGCTTCGACAATTGGAGTTATTTCCCCTCATTCCCATCTTCCAAGGCCACCCCTGAGGAAGGCTATTCATGCAGCCACTGTGTATTTCCTGCTTGTGCCCACATATCCAGCCGAACCACGTGTGGCAGGAGTGAGGCTGGGAAGAAGAGAGCCAGTAGAAGGATGCGTAACTGAGTTGGCCACCACTGTGTGACTCTGCCCTTGGTCCCACAGAACTGTCTTGGAGAAGTGATGTAAAACCTGCCTCAGGACAGTTTGTCCCGGGAGAGGAGAACAGATGTATCCACTGAACCCGTGTCCCATGGGCCGCTATTACCCCCGGGCAGGCACCGTCCTGCACTTGCCGGTTGCACACGTGTGGGTGCTGGCTGGGGTCCCTGGCAGCGTCCACAGGAGAGTCCGCAGACGTCAGTGGAGGTCTGGAGCACGGCTGTGTGGTTACAATGGCATGAAGTCAGTCATAGCCCTTGCAGGACTGGCACTGCGGTTGTGGCTGGATCAAGACACGCGTGAGGCCCAGAGGATGTGAGTGTTTCATAAAGGGGAGGAGGGGGTGACTGTGAATGAAGTCCCAAAAGATTACATAGGGCGTGGTGCCGTTTCATTTAGTTACAAATAACTACTGTAATTGTATGCCCTTTCTAGGCAATCCATATAACTGCAGTAGAGCTATATAATAAGAAAAGCGAAGATGTGGTGAATGGGAGGGTCAGGAAGTTACGCTGGGAGGGGAAGAGATGCGGAGGGGTGAGGAAACGGGAAGCTTGCCCAGTCACAGTTCAAGGTTAAATGCCGCGCTGCGCCCCGCTGCCACAAGAGGGCGCGCGCTGCTAGGCGAGGACGCGCCCGGCGGCCACCTGCGCCGCCGCAGGGTTTTGTTTTCGCAAAAGGAAAGTTGAGGCCAGCTGCGAGAGGGGTGGCAGGGCACCAGCGGGAGCAGCTGCTGGCAGGGGACCCCGGGGACTCCCCGGGGAGGGCCCCCGCCCCGCGCGCTGCCTTCGGGTTTCGGGAGGAAGCAGGTGCCGGCCCGCGAAGCCTGGGCGCGCTGCGGCCTCGGCCCTGACTTCCGGCTGCCCGACCCCCTCCCTCCCCGGAACCCGCACGGCCGGCAGGGTGGCAAAGCGAGGGCCCGCGGGCTGCGCAAAGCCTCCGCGTGGGTCTGGTCCGGCTTGAAGTGTAGCTTTTAAAAGTCTGTTTGGCAGCCTTTAAAACTCAGGAAATATTTAGCCTAAAAATCCAGACTTCCACTTTTTTCGGGCACTTGGGGGGATCTGGCAACCGCGGGCTGCTGCCCCTTCCTCCTGCGCCCCCTTCCCCGGGCAATGAGGGTTTTTCACAGTTTGGGTCAGATGGATATTCATTGGGCCCATTATTCTGGCTGTCATCGCCCTTCAGAATTGAGCCAAGGGGCACACTGGATACCGAGACATTTCCTTTTCTGCACAACTCTGTGTGGAGTTAACCGTGGTCTTTCTCATTTGCATAATTCTCATGTACAGAGAAAATTACAAGAAAACCCCAGCGAGCCACCGGTTGCCTCATTCGCCTCACGAGGTCCACAGGCTCCAGTTAGCCTCCTGGTGGTCTTCATGAGGAGGCCCCTCAGTGTCCCCCCGCCCCCCCCAGCCTGGGCTGGTCGCTCTGGCCAGCCCCCTGGTGCCCAGCCTGGCTGCTCCCTTCCTCTCAGGGGGTTCTGAATGCTTTTTTATTTTTAAGCAGAGAAATCCCCCTTTTCAATCTAAACCATATGAAACTCCATTATATAAAACAGGAAATAGGATATTAATATAAATGACCTATTTACAGTTATATATACTTATTGTAAAGTCAGTCCATAAGAACAGGATTAATTTGAAATGCCCACAATTTGGAGTAAGATCACTGGGGTTGTAGCCTCATCTCCCAGTTTCATTCCCCTGCTTTGTGTTGGCTGGGCGGGGACGGAGAAATCCTGGCTCGCCCAGAACACCCAGGACCCTAGCCTCACACACTTGGGGTCTTCCTCACCCAGAGGTCGCAAGGCCAGTGTCCCCTGAAGCTAACCAAAGTGAGGGAAACTGGGGGAGGGGGGTCGAGGGGTTCCAGGGTCAGTGTTTGCTACTGAGAACAGGAGAGTGTGTGGTTTAAGGGGTTAACCTATACTTTGCACATAAAATCAGACATCCACGAGGCCCCCGAAGCACCCCTGAGAGTTCACAGGATGTTCAAAGTGCTGGTTGCTGAGGAGAGGCCCCAGAGACCCCAGTGTTTCCATGGCAACAAAGTTAGCTTTTCATGCTGGGGAGGAGACCTGGGTGGGAGATGGTAGCATGCGGAATGGGCCAGCTCTGGATCATCTTATCATCCTGGCTGTCGGGCTGAGCAGGCAAATGTGTCTGGAAGAGAAGCTTCTAGCACACGGTTGCAAGCACAAGGAGTGTGTCAGGCCAGGGCCTCCCGCAGGAGCACACTTGTTTCCTTCCCTGGGCCTGTCTGCAGACACCAGAGCCAACTGCCTGTGGATGAAGCCAGCTGGCGTAGGCCAGCTCCTGTCTGGCCATTCCCGAGGCCCTGGGTACGGTGGTCACAGGCCAGGCCCAGGAAGGGGCCAGACCCAGACTCAAATCCCAGCTCTACTGCCAACCTGGCTGGGAACTCGGCTTTCTTCTTGGGTCCCCGCTCCACTGCCAGTCCGTTCAGGGTAGGTGTAGGGCAGTTTTACTGCTGCCCACACCAGCCCGCTGAAGAGAACCACACCAAGACTGTCTCTGAGGGCCTCTCTGAGCAAGTTTTTCTTGTGGGTGGCAGAGGCTTCCCCAAGGGAGAGCGCCACCCTCCATCTTCCATCTCTCCCACCCCAAGGCGTAGGCCAGGCCCGGGGAGGCTCTGCCGGCCAGGGAGCTGCCTGCCCGTGGAGAGGACTTGGGCAGACCAGCTTTGGCCTCGTCTCCCAGTGCCCCCTCAAAACACAGGTGCCAACACCCTTTCCTGGGGGCGCAGGTTGGCCCCTGACTCCCTCTCCTCCCTCCAGGGTCCAGTCTTCCCTCTTCTCACGTCTTTACTCGGTTCAGCCTGGCCGCGACTGTCCAGTGGGTCACCTCCCTGTGCTGGGAGCTGGGGTGCTGGGTATGGAGTTGGGGGTTACACAGGGGTACTGTCCCTGGGCTAAGCAGTCCCAGAGAGGGCCTGGTTTAGGGAAGACACACCCATTCCACAGCCCGTCTCCTCTAGCACCTGTCAGAACATTGCGCCGGCCGTGCCGTCAGCCTCGCGCTGGGTGTGACCCGGGTCTCTGTCTTCCCCACGCCCCAGACTGCTCTTCCAGCTGCACAGGTGCCTTGCCAGAAAGTCTTGTATTGCTTTTTTAAAAAAATTGTGATAAAATATACGTGACGTAAAACTTACCAATTGGACAATCTCCAGGTGTGCAGTGCAGCGGCATTAATTACTTATGTTGTGGGGTAACTGCCACCATCCATCGCCAGAACGCTTCCATCTTCCCAAACGGAAGCTGTACCCATTAAACTCGAACCCCCCAGTCCCTGGCCACCACCTTTCTACTTTCTGTCTCTGAATTGTAACGTCTCTAGGAACCCCCTGTGAACGGACTCAGCACTTGTCCTCTGGTGTCTGGCTTATTTCACTCAGCATCACATCTTTGACCTTCATCGGAGTTGTAGTATGTACCAGAATTTCCTACCTTTTTCTTAAGGGCTACTTGTGTTGCTGTTGAGTACTGCTTTCTGTCTTGTGTGAACGGTACTGGCTTCCACCCCTCGCCACCAGTTTACTCTGAAAATATGCAAATCTCGAGGGGCCCGTGTCTTCTGCATCCTTTGCCGTTCTCACCTCCAGGGAGGGGGTGGCATGCGCACGCACTGGCGGGGCCCCCAGGCTTCCCCATGAGCTTTGTGGGCCCCATCACTTTACCCCTGGTTTGCAGCCTCAGTTAATAAGAAATCCTTGTGCAATTGGCCAAGTCAATATTTTATTACAAAACACACACACGCCCACACACACCACACACACACACACACACACACACACACACACACACACAATGGGAATTAAGGCTGAGGCCCGAAAGGAGCCGGGATCCCGTATCTGGAGACAGGCTGACCACAGAGGTTTTCTGCAGACACGCCTCACTTAAGAAAGAGGGTCTCTCCCAGAGGGGCTTTCCAAGCTAGACGAATTATGAGATGGCTTGGTTTCTGTAAGAGGACTTAAGGCGGCTCCACTCCCCTGAGGAATGTGAAGCAGAAGCAGATTTAGGCAGGAGTTTTCAGAAACCCCTCTCTCGTGTGTTAAGTGGGGTCATCAGTCCCTGAGGCGGTGGTTCTCAAAGCGGGAGGGAGAGACCAGATTTCCCTGGAGGCTGGTGTTCCTTCCCAGGCGGGGAGGACTGCTCTCCAAGGACTGGAAAGAGAGGCTCAGCGAGGCTCAGGAGCCCAGGAGGGACGCCGAAGCCCCCTCCTGGGCCCACCCGCGTGGATGGGGCTTTGGCACAAGAGCGCAGGGTCAGAAGCCCTTCGTGGAGGCTGGCCCCCTGACCCTCCTGTCCGCAGGGCCTCCCTCGGGGCCGGGCCTGGGGTGGCGTCACACAGCGGCATCTTGGGAAGGAAATGGCAAAGTTAGGCGGCGGGCAGGGCAGGGCCCACGACTGGCAGGGCAGGGCCCACGCAGAAGCCACATGGTGGGGGGCCGAGGCGAGTTTGGCTCAGGGCACTTCCTTTCTCCACCCAGCACCAACCGCCCTGGGAGTGATTTTATTCTTTCCAAATGCATCTCTCAAAGAGAAAAACATCCAATAGTGCCTGATGATTTCTATCCCCACCCCTCCCCCCGCAGACCTGGCCTCAGAGGGCCTTGAACTGCCTCCCCTCGCGCTTTCGGCTCTTTCTTCGTGAATTTTCAGCCGGATGTTTCTGCCAGTATGTACACGTGTCACCTTTCACCGTTACCTAGTAACTCTCTTTCCCGTTCTCTACTTTCCAGCCTTCATTTTTTTTTCTTAAGCAGCTTGGCCGAGACGTAATCCGCGTACCGTACAATCTACCCGCCTCAAGTGCTCACGTCCAAGGTTTTCATTTACCCCCAGGATGGCGCCAGCACTGGCCGCCGCGATGGGAGAGTATCTCCTCACTTCCAGAAGAGGCCCCCTGCCCATCTGCTGCCCCCCCCAGCCCCTGGCAACCCCCCCCCCCCATCTACTCTCTGTCTCTTTGGATGAGCCCAGTCAACACATTTCCTATCAATGGGATCCTACAGCCTGTGGTCTTTTGTGACTGGCTCCCTGTTAACTTTTTGTCAGCGGCTTCTGGAAGGAAACGGAAACTGATGAAACAACCCTTCTGCGGGGCAGCTCAGCCCAGAGACTGTACAGGCTTTGGTATTTTGTAGTGTATTCTCTTAAAGGAAAGAAGAACAAAGAAAGGAAGCGCTGGAGTAGAGAGGTGGATTCATCAAAATGGCTCAAGCTCTCAGCAGTGTTCCTTCTAGCAATGTATTCTAAAGAGAAACGATATTAGGGATGAGTATGGGGCTATGTTTATAAGGATGTTCTTTCAACATTGTTTAGTAGCAAAGAATTAAAAAACAAAAACATAAGGACCCCAAATAGGAGACAAGTTAAGTAAATGATGACGCAGACGTGCGGTGGCGTCAACGCCACACCACGGAACCATTAAAAGTGATGGAGAAGAGGGGGCCCGGCTGGCTCAGTCGGTGGAGTGTGTGACTCTTGATCTCAGGGTTGGGGGTTCGAGCCCCACAGTGGGTGTAGAGATCACTTAAAAATAAAATCTTAAAAATGAATGAATGAATGAATCATAAATAAACTCTTTTAAAAAACATGTTGGAGAAGAATCCCCAACCCTGTGGGGAAAGCGCCTGATAGGTGGTTAAGTAGGAGAATAAGAGCAGGTTACAAATAACACAGAAAGTCTGATCCTTTAATAAAAGCAACATATATATCTGTATATCTTTGTACCTATCCATGTATCTTTATATCCATCCATCCATCCATCCATCCATCCATCCATCCATCCAGAGAGAAGACATACTGGAAGGACGGACACCCAGCAGCTGCTATTTCTGGGTAGTGTGACGATAGGTGGTTTTCATGAAACATTTTTTTTCTTTACGTGCACTTTCTCAATTCTCTACACTTCATTTTTGTCATTAGGAAACTGATTTAAAGAAAACGCTTCAGCATCAGAGGAGGACATGTGAGGGCTGTGGAAACAGGAGAGCAGAGGGTCTTGGGTTCTCCTTTCCACCTGGGCCCCTACACCCCAAGGCCTCCCCTGCAGTGGGGCGCTTCCGTGCTGTTGAACTCCACAACAGGCTGTCCTCCCGTTCCCCAGCAGAGGGAACTTTCGGAGATCGCCTGTGTTCAGACAACGGAACTCACCTGCTGACTGGGTCACACAGGAGATCTTGTAGGACATCCAGATGCTCGCCAGGCAGAGGAAGGTGGCCACGAACCCGAAGATCTGCACAGGACAGAGAGGAAGGGAGTTCCCAGGCCAAGGGCCAATCACTCAAGCTGTCCTTTACATTTCTCACCCCTGTACCAGCTGTGGCCTGGAGGGAGCCTGGGCAATCGAGTGACCTGACCCCCTGGTCCTTGCTCAAGTGCAGGGCTGAGGCCCGTCCCCAGGGCTCCCCCAGCAGGGCCCTCGTTCAGGCCTGGCCCTCAGGCTCTGGGCTCCACGTCCTGACCCTCCTCACTCCAGGTCACTTCAGGGCCCGTGTTCGGGTTCGTATTTAAACTGAGCTGAGGCCAAGACACTGTACAAGACAATTAGCTGGGCTAACGACAGAGAAAAAGGTGGAACTGTACATTTCAGTTTGGGTTTTCAAATTTCTAACGTTCAAATGGATGTTACTGATGGGGCAGTGCTGCAGTTCATTCCTAATGGCTTTCTGTTCTCTCGCTTTATAGCTGTGTAATAACAGCCAGAAGCCGAGGCCTTCATATACTTTTATGTTTGCACATATTTCGCAGTCTCGGACTAAAATCAGTTAAGGCAGCGCCCCTTCCCTTTCTGAGGCTCCACCCCAGGGCTCAAGTGGCTGACCTCCTGGCCTAGGAAAGCTGAGCCAGCCCAGTCCGGCGTCATTTAAAGATGAGCCACGGGGCGCCCAGAGAGGAAAAGGGCCTCATGTGGGGCTCATCCGACGGTCCAGGGAGAAGCAGCACACACCTGCCTTCTCTCCGGCACTCGGCCGCCTGAAGCCAGCTCCCCACCTGCGAACAGCGGCAGCGCAGTGCCTACGACTTACTGACCAGCTGCTACGTGCCGGCCCGTGTGCAGGCCCCTTAGGTGCGCTGATCCCTTCAACTCCCACCACCCTGCCAGGTGGGTGCTGCTGTCGTCCTCGCCTCTCCCTCGTTGGGCAGCTACGGACATGGAGGGACAGCAGGTCAACTAGTTTGCCCAGGGCCACAGAGCCAGCGAGGGCCGGACATGGGATGCGGGCCCTAGGAATCTGGCCCCAGAGCCCCGCTCCACTGTTGTCCAGGTGTTCCCTGACGCACGAGGTGGCCAGAACCATGGGCTGACGTGCAGTAGGAAGAGCCCAGGAGCGGCCAGACCAAGGGCACGGTCTCCAAGGGTCTGGTTTGCTTTTCAAGCCCGGCTGCTGGTTCACAGAAGCGGCTGCCCCCATGGGCCCACGCCCACCCCCTCCCCCCAGGTCCCTCTCCTTGGTTCCTTTTGTACCGATTGTCTGCGCCACAGAATTAGCCTATTGGAGCCTGTCCCGGCCCCTCATTGTCTGTTCTGCACAATTAGCATGTGAGACCCCATCCCCGTCTCCTACTGTCTGCACTGCATAATTGAACAGTTTATTATGTCGTTACATAATGCTCTTCTGGACGACACCGCCTTGTTTGCTAGTTGTTTCATGGGCTTTGGCCTCCACTCCTACACTGGATTACCATCTTCTCATAAGCAAGGACCATATCTTTTTATTTCTTCTGCTCCCCCATGGCCGAGGCTTGGTCCTAGGCACCAAGATGGTGTATGATAAATGGGGCTTACCGGGATTCCAGGGCTAACAAACACGCTTGTGTGCAACCTGAATCGTAAAACCCAGGGGGAGCCTCCCCCCGTGTGGTCCCGAAACACAACGGGCACCAGTTTTCTCTGTCTCCCTCAGCAGCCTGCCTGTAGTCAGACGGGTGGTAACCTGTAGGTGGTACCCACGCCTCTCCTTGGGGACCGCAGGGGGAAGCACGTAAGCCCATGAGTGTTCAGAGGCTTGGCTGCCCCTCTGTAGTGATGTGCTGCCCTGTGCCCCCCTTTGGACGGCAGACCCCACCCCTCGGTGGAATTCCAGGCATTAACTCACTCCCAGCGCAGTCTGGAGAATTTTGCTCATGTGTAAATGAAAGAGGAACTGTCCCGTGGAACTTTTCTTAAAACTCATTTAAAAAATTGAGGCGCCCGGGTGGCTCAGTCAGTTAAGCATCCGACTCTTGATTTTGGCTCAGGTCATGATCTCAGGGTCGTGAGATGGAGCCCTGTGCTGACACGGAGCCCACTTAAGAGTCTCCCTCTCCCTCTGCCTCTGCCCCTCCTCTGCCCTCGCATGTACCTGCTCTCTCTCCCTTTCTCTTAAAAAAAAAAAAACTCATTTAAAAAATGTCATCTGCTCATCAGTGAGGCAAATCAGTATTGGCCCACAGGCCACCAAACTGTAACCAGTTAGCTAAATCAGAAATCAGATGGCAGGAATCTATAAGTCTTTTAAAAATAAAAACATATACATCTATACACACCCATGTATATATGTTTGCACATGTGTGGTAAACACAGCTCCCACAGCACTATATTTTTATACATTTCCATGCTTCTATTCAGGCTATCAGATGGATTAATTTTCACCTTTGAAAGGTCTGGGAGTGTTGTTTCCTGGCCTGAACACTGTTGTAAATCAGGACCAGCAAAGCTAGGACTCATGGCAGGTATCACTAACTGATCACATGCTCTTCCCCTGCGCCCCAAAGAGGCCTCGGGATCTTGGTCTGCGTGGCTCTGAGGCAGCCACCAACAAATGACCCAAACGGCCATGTGCCTTAAGACCGACTGGCCCCGAGCTGTACGGAGTGGCTGTCCAAGGGATGGCTGGGCTGCTGGGCCCATCTGAGTGTGCCAGGAGCCCTGACCAACCACCTGCTGAGACCCTGTGCTATGGGCCCAAGTTAGGCTCTTTGGAGACTGCTGTTGGCTGGACCAAGGTGGGTTCTGATGGGTACTTTTCTGGGAAAGAAAGGCCCCAGAAAACAACCCCCTCGCTGCCCGTCAGGAAGAAAATGCGCTAGAAGTGAATTCATTCGTGCAGGTTCCCCGGGACCGTCCTCACCGCTCCAGCGACCAGTCCGCTCTGGCTGTAACTCTTGGAGGCTGCCACAATGGAGGCGATTAGGAGGAGCAAGGTACCGATTAAATAGTGCAGAAGTTCCTGCGGACACAAACAAGGCAAAGCAGTGGGTCAGGAGGTCCTCTCCTGGTTCTCAGAGGCAACCGAGCACAGAAGAGAGGAGCCGAGGGGAGGGAGTGACCCCTCCTCTGCTCCTCATGGCATCCTGACAGGAGCAGTGAGCTCACAGGCAGCAGATGCGGAAGGCTGGCCAGGGTGAGGCCCCGCAAGACAGAAAAGGGGCCGGGCAGGCAGCCAGAGAGGTGACAGAGAGAAAGAACACTTGTCTTGAGAGGAGACATATCCACGAAGGACTGCTCCACCCCTGACAGCAGTCTGTAGACAGTACCCTGACTCCGGCCAAAGCTATCGACAAGCAAGCGGCTTCTCACGACTCCCAGGCTGGAGAGGTTAAAGGCGGCTCCAGCTCTGAGAAGCAAAGCCCCTTGAAGAGATGTGTACCTCTCACTTCTGCTTCACAGAAAGTTCTGGGCTAACAACGTGCTGCCTTTGGTGGCTGCCGGGGGTGCCCGCCCACTCTGTGAACTGTTTTAGGTATGGACTTGAGGGGCTGGCCCCCTCAGACTTGGAGTCAGAGCTTAGAGTGACGTCAGCGGCCTTCTGTGAAGTGCTTGTGGGGGGGGGAGGGGACTTTCTGGCACCTCCCAAGCCTCCTCGCTTTGTCCTCATTTCATCTTCTCTTCTCTGCTCTCTGGAAGTGTGTCCTCAGGCCACACCGCTGAGGAGTTTGCTCACAGGGCAGATTCCGCCTCTGCTTCCATCCATCTGCATCCCGTTCACCCCCTGGGCTTAAAACGGCATCTCTGCAGGCCCTGAATGAGGCTGAACCTCTGTCATTGAGCAGCAGGGCAAGGCTTCCACCTTCTTCCTTCTTCCTCCCCATTAAACACCAGATCAGAAGAGAACTGGGGCTTAGGGCCACAAGAGGACTCCCTCTGGATCCAGAGTGTATTCATTTTTAGTTGTCTTCAATGAGGATTCAGAAATTAGTCCTTCGTGAAGCTCTGCCCATTAGGGCAGGCACCTATTAAATTTCGGAAAAGCATCCCACTTTTAAGCTGCAGCTCTCTGAAAGCTGGGCAAAAATCAAAGACCCCAATTTCTCCTTTAGTGACTAGAAAGGAATATCAGAAGGTAGACCACAGAGATTTTGACTGAAGGGCAGATTACTAACAAGTTCCTTACTTTTAAGATTCTCACCCACAAAGAAAGAGGAAAATGACATGGGGTAGAGAAAACTGGCTTGAGAGAGTCCTAAATGGAAAGTGCCTCAATGGTACCCCATCAAAAATGTGGGGCTGAGATCACCCTTCCAACATGTACTCCCCTCTTCGCCCACCCCCAGTTCTGCCCCCCGCCTTTATCTCTCTTCCGCCATGTTCATTATCAGAGGAGCTTGTTCTCAAAAGAAGCAGAAAGGTGCCATAACTTTGAAAGGGGCCTTATAACTTAGGAACACAAAAGAAATGTCTTTCAAAATAACATAGCAGGTAATAACATTAAATGTGAATAATTAATCCAATCCAGAAGCAGAGGTTGTCAGATGGGATTCAAAAAAAAGATCCAGGGGGCACCTGGGTGTCTCAGTTGGTTAAGCATCTCACTCTTGGTCTCAGCTCGGGTCTTGATCTCAGGGTCGTGAGTTCAAGCCCCATGTTGGGTTCCACACTGGGCGTGGAGCCTACTTTAAAAAAAAATCCAACTATATGCTGTCTGTTGGAGAAACACTTTATACTCAACGATACAAAGAGACTGAAAGCAGAAGGAAGGAAAAGATAGGTCATTCAAACAGCTACCAAAAGAAAGCTGGAGTGGTTATACTAATATCAGGCAAAATAGATTTTAAAACAAAAATGTTATCAGAGATAAAGAGGGATATTTTACAATGACAAAAATGGCAATCTATCCTGAAGACAGAACAATTACAAACACATATGTACCTAATAACAAAGCAACAAAATACATGAAGCAAAAACTCAATGAAATGAAGGGAGAAATAGGTAATTCAAAAATAATACTTGGAGGCTTCCATACCCCACTCGCAGTAATGTGCAGAACAGCTAGGGAGAAGACCAACAAGGAAATGGAAGGCTCAATTCTATAAGACAACTAGACCTAAGAGACATCTATAAAACACTCCAGCCAACAACAGGATATACATTCTTCTCAAGTGCACATACAATATTCTCCAGGAGACACTCTATGCTAAACCGTAAAACAAACCTCAATAAATATGAAGGATTGAAATAATATGAAGTATGTTCTTCAACTACAACAGAATGAAATTAGAAAGCAATAGCAGAAAGAATTTTAGGAAACCCACAAATACATAGAAATTAACACACTCCTAACTAATGGGTCAATCAAATGCAGAATCATAAGGGAAATTAGAAAGTACCTGGAGATAATTGAAAATGAAGACATTATATACCAGAATTATGGAATATAACTGAAGCAGTACTCAGAAAGAAATTTATAGCTGGACATACCTATATTAAAAAGGAGGAAAGGTTTCAAATTAATAGGCTAATCTTCACCTTAAGACACTGGAAAAAGAAAAGGAGACTAGGCCTAAAGCAAGGAGAAAGAAGGAAAAGGAGATTGAAGCAGAAATTATGATACAGGGAACAGAAGAACTATAGGGAAAATTAGTGACTGGTTCTTTGAAAAGATCAACAAAATAGCCAAACCTTTAGCTAGACTGATCAAGAAAAAGAAAAGAGAAAGAAAAGACAGCCAGATTCAAATGACCAGAATCAGAAATGAAAGAGGGGACATCACCATGGATCTGACAGAGGTAAAAAGGATTTTAAAGGAGTACTATGAACAATTATATACCAGTAATTAGAAAACTTAGATGAAAGAGACATATTCCTTTAAAGACACACCACTGAAAATGACTCAGGCAGAAATAAACAACCTGAATAGATCTATAACAAGTGAAGTTTGAATTAATAATAATAAATTATCCACAAGAAAAACCCAGGCTCAGATGCCTTCAATGCAAAATTCTACCAAACTAAAGAAGAATTAGTACCAAGTCTTCACAAACTCTTCTAAAAAGTATAAGAGGTGGTAACATATCCCAAATTACTCTATGAGACCAGTATTACCCTGATAACAAAACCAAAGACATCACAGGAATACTACAGACCAATATCTCCTATGAATACAAATATAAAAATCCTCAACAATATACTAGTAAACCAAATCCAGCTACATATAAACTGAATTATATATCGTGACCAAACAGAATTTATCCCAAGGATGCAAATGTTAGTTCCATATATGAAAATCAATGTAATACACCATATTAACCACATGATTATCTCAACAAAGAAAAAGCATTTGACAAAACACCTTTTCATGATAAAAACATTCAATAAAGTAGGACTGGAAGTTAACTTCTTCAATCTGATAAATGGCATCTACGAAAATCCATAACGAATGATGAAAGATGGAACGCTTTCCTCCTAAGATCAGGAACAAGATAATGATGTGTGGTCTTGCCACTTCAATATTCAACTAATTTCTTGCAGTAAGACAAGAAAATGAAATAAAAGGCATCCAGATTGGAAGGGAATATAAAAGTATCTATTCATAGATGGCATAATCTTATATAGAAAATCCTAAGGAATCCATTAATGATCTGTTAGATCTAAAATGTTGTCAGCAAGGTTAAGGATAAAGATCAATATACAAAAATCTCTTGTATTTCTATCCGCTTGTAAGGAACAATCCCAAAACAAAATTAAGAAAACAATTACATTTGAAATATCATCAAAAAGAGTAAGATACCTAAGGAACAAATATAAGCTCCCTTCCCCCAAAAGCACAAAACTTATACTCTGAAAACTAGAAAACACTGTTGAAAGAAATCAAAGATCTAAATAAATGGGAAAACCTTCCATGTTCCCAGGTCACAAGACTTAATACTGTTAAGGTGGCAATACTCTCCAAATTGTATCTATAGATTCAATGGTTTGTATTAGAATCGCAGCTGACTTCTTTGTAGAAACTAAAAAGCTGATTCTAAAATTCATATGGAATTTCAAAAATCCAAAACAATCCTGAAAAAAATGGGAAGAGGCATAATTCCTAATTTCAAAACTGGCTACAAACCTACAGCAATCAAGACAGTGGGGTCAGATGAATGCAATTGAGAGTCCAGATGTAAATCCATGTGTTTATGGTCAACTAATTTTCAGCAAGGATGCCAAGACAATTCAATGGGGAAAGAACGGTCTTCCCAACAGTTGGTGCTGGGACAACTGGATATTTACCGGCAAAAGAATGAAGGTGAATCCTTACCTCACACTAGATGCAAAAATTAATTCAAAATAGACCGAATACCTAAATGTAAGAGCCAAAACTATGAAACTCTTTAGAAGAAATAATAGAGGCAAACCTTCATGATCTTGGGTTTGGCAACGGCTTTTCAGATTTTATACCCAAAACACTTTTTCATACCAAGAAAAAAGAAAAAGTAGTTAAATTAGATCTCCCTGAAATTAAAAACTTGTGCTTTAACAGACACTATCAAGAAAATGAAAAACAACAGAATGGGAGAAAATATCTGCCAATCATTTATCTGGTAAGGGACTTGTAACTAAAATATACAAAGGACTCTGAGAATTGAGTAATAAAATGATAACCTGACCCAAAAATGGGCAAAGGATCTGAACAGGCTTTTCTCTGAAGAAAATACACGAATGGTCAAAAAGCTCATCAAAAGATGACTGACATCAATAGTCATCAGAGAAATGCAAATCAAAACCGTGAGATACCACTCCACACTCGCTAGCGGGACTAAAATGAGAAAGTCAGAAAATAAGTGAATGTTGAGAAGGCTACAGAGACCCTGGAACCCGCCTACACGGCCGATGGGAATGTCAACTGGGGCAGCCACTGTGGAAAAAAGTCTGGCCGCTCTTCAAACAATGAGACATGGTTACCATGCGACCCTGCAATTCCACTCTCAGGTATATTCCCAAGCGAAATGAAAACATGTAACACCAAAAACTTGTACACGAAGGTTCATAGCAACGTTATTCATAACAGCCAAAAGGTGGAAACAATCCAAATGTCCAACCATGATGAACGAATAAAGAAGACATGGTCTATCCATTCAATGGACTATGACTTGGCTATTAAAAAATGAAGTACTGACCCATGTTACGACATGGATAAGCCAAGATGACACTCTGCTAAGTGAAAGAAGCCAGTTGCGGAAGACCACACATGTGAGTCCACTTACAGGAAATGTCTAGAATAGGAAAATTCACAAGATAGAAAGTAGAGTCACGGTTGCTTTCCGGCTGGAGAGGATGAGAGGTGGGAGGTGATAGCTATGGGGATGGGGCTTCTTTTCCAGGTGAGGAAAATGCTCTAAAATCAACTTCGGTGATGGTCGCACAACTCCGGGAATATAGTAAAATCCGGCGAATTATACACTTGCAACGGGCAATTGTACGCGGCATGTGGACTACATGTCCATCATGCTATTTAAGTAAATAATATAGGGGGAAGAAAAAATCCTGGAAACTTCTGAAATCTTTCCTCGGACTCTGCCAGTCCCTTTTCGCTGACAAATCTTATCACAACAGTATAAACACCCATGGTCTTTATCAGCTTCCTCCTCCCACCTCATACACACACACATACACACACACACACACACACACACACACACACGGCCCCTTTCCTGTCCCTTGAGAAAACACACACGCAGCTTTCTTGTCGCTGGAAGGTGAGGTTTAGAACCCAGCGGGACGCGGACAGAGATGCCCCCCCCCCCCACAGCGGGAAGTTCAGGGCTGCAGCAGGAGGAGACGACGGAGGAGGAGGGGACGGTGGGGGAGGGGCAGATGGGACGGACTCCGTTGGGTCTCGGGGCCCCAGCTCCCATCCTGACTGCCGGGGGCCCAGAGTGGGGCCGGGCCCCGCCTTACCGACAGCGGCCAGCTGATGCAGGTGAGCAAGCGGTAGAGGCGGAAGAGGTGCACCAGGTAAAAGACAAGGATCATGATCAAGTTGCAGATGGTGACCACTTCGAAGTAGCTGTAGGCGCTGTGGCTGACCCTCACCGAGCTCCTCACGCAGATGAAGGCGATCAGCAGAGTGACCTGGACAGAAGCACAGACACGGCAGTCACCGGCCAGCCCACGACGGACGCCCCGGGAGCCCCCGGAGGAGCGGCTGCGAGCGCGGGATTTCCGCACGAGCTGGCTGCAACGCTGGGGAAGGGCCCGTTCGCACAGCGCCCGCTTTTAAGACCCACGGGAGCTGTAAACGCAGCCCCGTGGCTTTGTCCTCTGGCGTGTGTTACGTGGTGCCAGCAGGACGCCTCCCCGAGAGAGGGCAGGAACGCAGGAAAAGAACCGAGCAGAATCATTCCGTTTATTTACCTAGTAGGCGGAACTGCAGGAAGTTGCCGGTACTTGACCGGTTTGGGCCCACAAAGATGGCGACTCCCATGTCACAACTCACCAGCTGGTGGACGGCAAGCTAGCATTTACTGATGCCTGATGTACACGATCTCCTTGAGGCCTCCCAGCAATCTGCCACGGAGAGGACATCACCCCCATGTTCACACTGGGAAACCGAGGTACACCAGTTCAGCAACTAGTTCAAGGCTACCTGGCTCATAAGCCTGGAGGTGGGATTGGAAACGCACGTCTGTCTGACTCCAAGGACCTGTTCCTCCGTGTCAGATGCAGTTCTGCCTTCCCAGAACGTAAGCCCTCCTGACAGACAAGCTGAGGACGGTGGCTACCTTCCGAAACAGACAGGAATCCTGGTTATTCAAGGAGGTGCTTGCTCACCACGGGGCATGTGGTGAGAGCTCGCCCAGTATACGGTTGCAGATGAATGAATGTGCAGGATTAATAAATTACTGACCTATGAATGAATTAACAGGTCTGGCAAATTATTAGCAACATATGAATCCCACAGGACAGCAGATGGGAAAAGGAAAGAGAAGATTCTGAGTTTTTGTGAGGGCCACTCAAAAAGAATAAAATCTTACGTACCACACAGAGGGAATAAACCACTAACACACAGGTGTTAAATGTATGTAAACCCTTAGGATCCATTTTAAAAGTACAACTAATTGAGGACAAAGATGATTTTTTTACTGCTTCGTTCCTACAGAACAGTGAACAAAGGCCGTGTGTGTGAGAGAGAGACGTTTTGTGTCCTATGGACTTAGCGATGTCTGGTTTGGTTGTTGGCACTATGGCAAGGTGCTGCGGGCATTTAGTGGAGGGAGGCCAGGGGGGCCACTAAATACCCCACAACGCACAGGACGGCCCCCACAACAAAGAACCATCTGGTCTCAAATGTGGCCCAGACTATCGTGCTGTCATGGAGAACTGGATGTAGAAGATGGGAGTTTAGGGGTGCCTGGGTGGCTCAGTCGGTTAAGCGTCTGCCTTCAGCTCAGATCATGATCCCGGGGTCCTAGGATGGAGTCCCACACTGGACTCCCTGCTCAGCGGGGAGTCTGCTTCTCCCTCTGTCCTTCACCCCGTTCATTCTCTCTCTCTCACTCTCCTCTCTCAAAAAAAAAGAAAAAGAAAAGAAAAGAAAATGTGAGTCTATAACAGGCATTAAATCACAAAATGGATCTAACACCAGTTAAAAGGGTCAGTGTGAAACACGCCGTGTTTTCTCAAGCCCCTCGTTCCTAGCACTCTGGCAAATTCCTCAGCACAGGCACAGGGGTGAAAAGAGAATCGACACGAGGATGAAGGCGTGTGCAGGGAGTACGCTGCTGGCCAAATCCAAACAGCAGAGGGACTCTGACACAGAGGGACCCTCGACATTTGCGTATTCTCCTTTGCTAATGAGCAACGTGAGTATTTTCATTTTTTCGGTTCCTCTTCAGCCAGCCAGCCTTGGTAATATAATGATTCACGCCTTGAGGTTGTTTTAAAGCTCTGAGGGGAGCTCTGCTTCACGCAGGACTGGGCGTGCTCACCAGGGCTTCGCTGCTGCTCAGTCCGCATTTGCAGGCCTCGGGTCTACGGGTGTCCCCACCTCCTGCTGACCCCTCCCGCACTGGGGCCTTCGAGGCCCACCTTAAAATGCAGAGCACTCAGGATTATGCAGTGCCCCTCCTAGGTGGAGAAGCGAATCTGTGCCTAATGCAAAGATTAGACTAATTTCTACGACTCTTCACCTGTGAGTCACCTCTTTCTCATGGTGACACAGAGATGTGGGAGTTTCCCAGTGAACACAGGGGTCCGTGCAGGTCTTCCCCTCTGCGCTCCCAGGGCTGAGGACCTTGCAGAATGAAAGATGTCACTGCTGTGCCACAAAACCATCTCAGAGCCCCCTGGAAAACATTCTTGTGAAAGAAGACTTCCCAAATTCTGTCCAATTGGCCTAAGGCCGCCTACCATGTGCTCTTCTTCCAAGAATCCCAATTTTGGAAAATCTCATTTAGACCACAGACGGTATACACTAATGCATGCAACTAAAAGCCTCCTTTTTGTCCAATAATTCACTCATTTCTACTTTAAATGGCCAGCATCTTAGCCAGTGCACTTAAACAAAAATTAATTGACAGCAAACTATTCAGAACTCTTCTAAGGCCAACAGGTAACCTCAAATGCTAGAGACCCCTGAATCATCTAGAACAATATTCTGGCGCAGCCAGAAAGGTGAAGCAGAAGAATGAGCAAGCCAGACCATCGTGGAGAAAAGGCTCTGGGGTACTGATCGCCCCCACCCCCACCCCAACCACAGCCCCCTCAGACCTCTTCTTGTTTCCAGTTAGAAAAGCAAATCAGGGGTGTCTGGGTGGCTCAGTCGTTAAGCGTCTGATTTCGACTCAGGTCATGATCCCAGGGTCCTGGGATCGAGCCCCGTATCGGGTCCCTGCTCAGCAGGAAGTCTGTTTCTCCCTCTCCCACTCCCCCTGCTTGTGTTCCCTCTCTCGCTGTCACTCTGTCAAATAAATAAAATCTTTAAAAAAAAAAAAAAAAAGCAAATCAAAAACATAGCGGAATTCAGACAACCTGAGGGAGGAGTTCTGATTTCAGGGCTGAGTGAGGAAGGCTGGGAGGTTTCTGGAAGGCACACGTGGTTCTGTTTAGAGTAACTTAAATGCGATACCATCCAACGGACTAACTTGTTTCCTGGGGGGGG
>NW_024424453.1:46583161-46618647 GCF_017311325.1 Ursus maritimus | reverse complement strand
GGGGGGGGCCTCTAGCTCCCCTCATAAAGGTGTGTTCTTTTAAACTGAACTGCCATGAAAGTTGCAAATCAAATCTCTAGCACACACGTCCAGGGATTTAAATGTAATGTCGCCAGCCCCCTCAACCCAGAGCCAGGGTCTCACACACCAGCTGTGGCACTGTTCAGAGTCACTGGAATCGTCTCAGACCGAAACCACCCCCTCCTCCCCCAAACTGTGTCGTTTCTGACTTCATCCTATCAGAGTTCTTACTAGCAAGAAGAGATGATTTTTGTGAAAGCAGCCACGGGTTTCAATTCCACAGATAAAGCAGGCTGACATGACCTGAGGGAAACCATGTCCCTCCACCACAACTCTGCGACTCAAACATCCCAGTCTCCACAGCCAGGTGCCAGGCAACTTGCTCAGGGTCTCAGCCCAGGTGTGTGTGTGTGTGTGTGTGTGCGGGGGGGGGGGGGTCCCTCAGGGAAGAAATCACCTGCTGCCTACAGTCTGTGCCCTGGAACATTCCCTCAAGCAAGCTTGATCTTCCCATGCCTCTGCCAAGTCTGGTCTGCTGAGCGTGCCTGCCTCTGTCTGAAGATGGCACCAGACACCTTACGTTTCAAGACCCCGGGCTGGATGCAGGCAGGTCACCCAACCCCACCTTCTCGCAGGGTGGCGGGCGGGGGGGGGGGGGGGGGGGGGGGGGGGTATCATGACCTTGGAATAATGTTTCAGTGAGAGGGACAGGCAGGAGAAAGAGAAGTAGCTGATGAAAGCCAACATCAAAAGGTCTCAGACCCAACTCTAAGAGGCTTTTCTGGAAAAGCCCAGGAGATGAAAGCCAGGCTTGTCCAAAAAGTCAGAGGTGGGGTGAGTCAGTGATTGCAAAGTGCATTTGCAGATGCGAGCGGGCCCCTAAATGCCTTTGCTTGGCTGTGCGCAGGCAGGAAGAGGAATTTGATATGCTTATAACTTCGCTGAATTCT
The DNA here is from genome assembly GCF_017311325.1 of Ursus maritimus. Classification (NCBI taxonomy): domain Eukaryota; kingdom Metazoa; phylum Chordata; class Mammalia; order Carnivora; family Ursidae; genus Ursus; species Ursus maritimus. The sequence continues at coordinate 46,617,676 of NW_024424453.1, read as the reverse complement.
GCCCTGCGGTGGAAGGAAATTTCCCCCCACCTTCCTGTTAAAGCCCCCGCTGGTCATTACCACCAAACAGCCCCGGTGGAACCTCATTAACACCCACGTGCGAGAGAACCCTCACCCGACTTACTTCCTCCGGATCCCCGTCTCGCTCACCAATATCAGACTCTTGGTCCAGGCTCCTTCCCATCCTCCCAAGCCCCAGCACACAGCTCTGTTCTGCGGCCAAAAATAAAAAATGCCATCGGAAGCACAAGGGAGGGGGAATAACCGAAAACACATTATGTCAGGAGTCCTCAGGTGCAGGTGTCAAGGAGCCCTCTAATTAATGCACTGGCTTCCGACCGTAACCATTGCAGCAAAGTACCTGCAGCTTATTAAAAACCAAATATGCTTGTCCATGCTGGGACTATTTCCGGAAGGACACAAGAAACTGCCTGCCTCGGGGGAGAACGGATTATTTAGCGGTTTTCCAAATTTGCTATTTTCTTTTCCTGTATTATAAAAAAATCACATATTAAGCTGTAAAAAAAGCATTCTTTTTAAATGACACGTCTTGGAGATCTTTAATGGCACAGATTTACCCTTTTCTTTCAACTGGCTGTGGCTTTATTTGACCCAGTGTTTCTCAACCTCAGCACTACTGGCTTTTGGGGCTGGGTCATTTTTGGTAGGGGCTGTCCGGTAGCATGGTAAGCAACATCCTGGTCTCCACCCACGAGGTGCCAGGAGCATTTCCCTAGGTGCGAGAGCCAAAAACGTCTTCAGATGTTGCCAAAGGTCCTGGGGGGCAAAGCCGCCTCTGGTCAAGAACCACTACCTTAAACAACCTTTTGCTAATGGGCATCCATCACATCCCCCGTTTTTTACTAATACAAACAACCTGCAAGAGAATACCCTTGGGCACGCTTTCTGTACGCACGAACATTTCTGAAAGGTTCTCAGAAGTGAAATGACTAAGTGAAAGCATATTCACATGGAAGATTTTGATGTCTGCTGCCAAAACGCTCTCCAAAAAAAAGAGGCGTTCCCCCGCACAGATTATTATCAGTATTTAAAAAGAAAGGAAATGCTATCTTTTTATTTAACCTTCATCTCCCTCATGACTAGTGGGTTGAATATCTTTTCGTAAGTTTATTGGTTACTGCCTTATCATATTCTTGGCCTATTTTTCTCGCTTGTATTTTTATTGTGGACTTGATATATTCTGATTAACCTATTGTCTGTTACAGATATTGCAAATATATTCTGTCCATCGCCTTTATTTTTAGTCTTTTACTGAAATTAAAATTTTTATGCAGTCAAATCTATGCATCATTTTTATAGCTTCTGGGTTTTCTGTCTGACACTCCACCTGCAGGCTCTGGTCCCAGCCACGTCTGCTTCTCTGGGCACACTGGGCTCCTAGAATGCCTCACGCACTACCCCTCAGAGTCCCCCTGTATTCACCCTGATGGAATCTTTGAGATTGATACTGTATCTACTTGTTTGTTGGCTAAATGTGTATTTGCTTGCTGGTTACCTTGTTCACTACCCTTCTCCCAACTACTCTAGGGACTCTGTTGGTTTCACACTTAGTCTCTGCTCCTAGCAGAGTGCCCTGCACATGATAGGTACTGAATTCAACATCGGGTGAATGAATGGTTTCTGGGGTCAACCTGCCATCCTCCGTGACAGCTCCTCGACACTCTATTGCACTCCAACCCCCAAACCCCAAAAAACATGTGTCTCCCTCCCTTACTGCCTCAAGTGCTTTGAGAAGAGAACTGTGCTTTTTCATTAAACTTCACTTAGGAACCCAGCACAATGCCTGGCATGTAGAAAAAAAATGAATGACTTTTGGAGGCTAATCTTGGACACCTTTCCAAGTTGGCTGAATGGGCTCATAACCGCCCCAGGGAGTCTGGCATTCAGGCTCTGCCAGACAGTGGGGTGTAAGGGTTTCTAGGCGCCTCGTTTGTGATTGAGCCAGAACATTCTCTGCTTGTGATTCAGGCCAGGCCATGCTCCCCTTTTCCCTACTCGATTTTCCACCACGGAGCCTGGATGGCAATCTGGGCAAGCATCATATCACGCGCGTCACCACTGCCCTTCGCTGGCAAAGGGCATCAGATCACACTTAAGAGTACCGCGACAGAACGCTCAACTTGTCAAGAATATCATATCAGAAAGGATCAGAGAAGCACAACTGACATTTACTAGGTAGCCAGCTCAGTGGTTTGGTGCTTATAGCGAACCAACCTAAAACCACAAATTTTTGTTTAGTTTCCAAGTAATAGTTTCTCTAGATCGTTTCTCTTTCAGTATCTGACTCGATTTCCTGGTCTCTGCTGTGGCTGATTGAATTTCAAGTACAAAAGCAACATTCTCTGCCTCTTGCTCCTGCCATTACTTGGGGAGGACGTGCTGCTTTGTCTATGTATGGAAGCGGAAGGACAGGGCCGGGGGTGGTCACCTCCCCGAGAAATGGGTCAGCAGAGAGGACCAGGGGCAGCTGAGACAATGTGGAGACGCCACAGGGAATGGGAGGATTCAGCCGCGAATAATGGCATGGCTCCCCATGATGAGAAGAGCACAGGCAGTACCTAACACTGACCACTCGCCGTGAGCCAAGCTCAAAGTGCTTTACGAGGACTTGCTCGTTTGATAATGTGGGGTCACAGAATGGAGGCTGAGCTACAGAGACAGGAAGCAGCTTCGCACCAATCACCCGGCTTGGACCCGGCCTGCTGGCTGCAGCACACACTCCCCAGCACGTGTAGAGAGCGTCCCGTTGCCATGGCAGTGATGGCCAGAGCCCCGGAGCCTCCGGAGCTGCGTCTCCCAAGGGCCCTCCAGCCTCAACTCTGGCTACTGAATGCATGTCAGCAAAGTGAACGGGACAGAGAGGAATGGCTCAGGTGGATATTTTGTTCCAACTTACACTCCTTTCTGTTGATGCACAATTCAAAAACTATTTTCTGCCTCCTTTGTACTAGGCACTATTGACAGAATCATTATCAATGTAACAGACACAGTCCCTGCTCTCCTGGAGCTCACAATCTAAAGGAAGAGACAAACACCCACCTACGCCACCACAACTTCTTCATTATAAACTTTTCAGAAGGAAAAGTACAGGGTTTTCTAAAGATCACAAGAAATTTAGAAGAACTTGGGGCGCCTGGGGGGCTCAGCTGGTTAAGCGTCTGTCTTTGGCTCAGGTCATGATCCCAGGGTCGGAGGATTGACTTTCTCTTTCAAAGAAATAAATAAAATCTTAAAAAATTAAAAAAAAAAAAGAAAGAAATGGCCTGTTAGGAATCGTGTTTATATCAAGTCTCCTGCTTATACCAAAGTTACTCAAATTATACAATCAATACTTACTCATGATAGAAAATTAATTCATGCAAATATCTATTTAAGAAAATAAAAATCACCTATCATCCCATTTCTCAGAGATAACCACCACCCCTGGCCTTTTGGAGTATTTCTTTCCACACAGGTATGTTTAAAGAATATATGTATTATTTTTTCTTTTCAAAGATTGGCTTATACTGGACATATACTGCTTTTCAAAAAGATAATTATTTTACCATTTGTAGATGCGACTTATTTAATTATTCTGCCCCAGAGCCCTTATCATGGCCTAGCAAGCTGTTTATTTTTACCTATTTATTATTATTAGTTTTGGCTGTCATCCCCGAATGTAAGCCCCATGATGATGGGGGTTTTAATCACCCTTCGGTTGTTTCCCCAGGGCCAGGAACCCAAATGGTACCCAGGTCCCCCATGGATGTGAGACCCTTCTGTGTTCCAGGCACTGTGGGGGGCCCCATTCCCCCTCACTCATGCCTGGGAGGGGAGGGAGGTGGATGGGGGAGTAGAGGAAGTTAGTAACAGCATCACCCTGGAGAGGTCCCACCTTTACATGTGGGATGAGACCAGGACACTCACTCTAGCCTGTGCAGCCTGAAACATGGGAGGGGCTTCAAACCCAGAAGCAAGGGGTCATCGGAAGTGTGTCAAATACGTACGCGCCGGTTCAGATATAGACCACGCCAGAGCGACCCTTTAGTTTGAGAAAAGCTGACTCTTAATCTCATATCCCAGCTGAGGCCGCCCCTGCTCACCTTATTCCTCAGTGTGTACACGGCTGGCCCCTGGGCACACAGGCGGGGGGCACGACTAATTCCCTGTTGTATCCCCAAGTGCACAGGCCTTCAACGGTCAACTGAGATCTGAGCCTGGGGTTAAGCTGGATTCTCAACAGCACTCCTGGGGTAAACATGGCGGGCAGGCGGGGTGCGGCCTCTTTCCGGTAATCACTTCCCCTCAGGCTCTCCAGGGTTTACCGAAAGGCAGCACTGAATGCAGGGCTTTGCTTTTCCCCATAAGCAGAAGAGGGGAAGCCCGAACAGATGCCATCATGACCAGCGAATAGGACGCCCAGCAATTTAGAAATTTACTGAAAAATTTATGGATGAGATAAAACACACTGGAAGGTCTGCCTCACAATGTGGGAGCAAATGGGCATAAGGGATCTTTCGGGGGTGATGGAAATATCCTAAAATTGGATTACAGAAGAGGCTGCACAACTCTGCCAATTCACTAAAAATCACTGAATTGCACACATAAAACCAGGAGCTTTCATGGTGTGTACATTATACCTCGATAAAGCTGTTAAAGAACAATATGGGGGGATTAGGTGGGCAGGGATATAGTTCCACGAGGACTGGCCACGGATTGGTGATCGTGGCTGCTGGCTGAGGGCTACGGGCCACTCACTATGCTATTCCCTCTACTTCTGTATAGATTTGACATTGTCCATAACAAAGAGCTAAAAATACGATGCCCGATAAGCTCAGGGAAATAACTAATAACGAAGAGGGGAGGGGGGAAAGGAATTGAAATTTGCAGTCATCCCTGTTACATAAAGGCACAAGTGGGAGTTAGGGAGTTGTTATTTTTATCTTTAAAACTATAAGGCAATAATCCCACGTCATGAGCAATTCTGGCCGCGTGATGCTTTGGGGCTTCATCCAAGAACAGACAACAGTTTTTGGTTTCTTCAGATAAGCCGAATTCCAACCACAGGCAGACGGGGCGATAAGGTTCTGCACTCACAGGAGTCAACAGCCCAAGGACCAGAGCAGAGGGCGCCTCTGAGGCAAGCAAGCACCCCGGGGTCTGAACGGGAGGAGAGGTGCCCTGGGGTGGGGACCAGGTGGGTCCCAGGTGGACAGCTGCTGCCTGCAGCTTTCCACGGTTCTTGGTACAAGGTGGGCTGAGCACAGCATGGCCAACCTTCAGCCAAGAATACAAGGAACATTGCGGAGCAATGTTTTTCCAGGACTGATCAGAAAAACAGCCAAGCTGCTTCGATCAACTTGGCAGTGGGGTGTGGAAAGCATAATCAAGACCCTGAGATGTCTGGAAATGCATGGTGTGATTTTACAAGCCCAAGAGCCTTTGTGAGCAGAAAAAGAAGTGAGAAGCCTTACACTAGGATGAGACCCATTCCTTCCCTAATGACGCGGCTGCCCCATAACACCTCAACTTAATTCTTTTCAAACCTTTGCTCCTTCTGAGTCTTACCAATACCTTTGGCTTCTAAACCCCTGCTCTCTAGAAGCTAAGGAGCCTCTTAAACCCTTTCCCAATGGCCAGTTCTTTCAACTCCAATTTGTTTATCTTTGGTTCTTCTCTAGGAGGCACCTTTACCTGGTCCGTCAGTGCGGAGATAAGGATATAAAGGGAAAACTCTGCCAGACTTGAGGCTACAGGGAGCAAGCCACCCACCCAGGTCACCTTGGGTGATGATGCTTGCTGTAAGGACACGGGAGCCACCCCAGCACCGCTCCAAACAGGCCTCAGGAAGAGCTGGTGGGCAGCCCTCACTGCTCAGGACACAGCCTACACGTGAGCATCTTTCTCCCCAGACCATGCCACCTGCTCCAGGACTGAGCCCCTCTCATGCCACACTCTCCACAGGGAGCAGCCCTTTCCACCAGTCACCGCCCAGAACCAGGCCACTGCACAGGCCTTGGCTCTCCCGTACGTCCTGCTGACAATGCAGTCTCTGCTTCAGTCAGCTGGATTCAGGGTCAGGTGATGCCACACACAGGCTTCTAGACCAGCGATGTCCAATGGGGTTTTCCGTGATGATGGGGATGTTCTCCACCTGTGCTGTGCAGCGTGGTAGGTAATGGCCACGAGTGGCCATGGAGCACTTGAAACGTGGCTGGTGAGGGGCGCCTGGGTGGCGCAGTCAGTCAAGCGATCAACTCTTGGTTTTGGCTCAGGTCGCCATCTCAGGGTCATGGGATCCATCCCTGCGTCAGGTTCCACGCTCACTGTGGCGTCTGCCTGAGACTCTCTCCCCTTCTCCCTCTGCCCCTCCCTACTGCTCTCTGTCTCAAATAAATAAAAAAAATCTTAAAAAAAAAAAAAAGAAATGTTGCTGGTGTGACTGAGGAACTGAATTCTTAATTTATGTTTAATTGATTTAAATTTAAATAGCCACACATGGCTAGTGGCTACCGTATCATACAGTTCTATGCTGTCCACGAAGCATTCTCTGCCCTCTGTTCCCCAGAAAAGGGGCCTCTCCCTCCTCCAGCACCTCACTCCCATCCCATCTACCATATCCTCTTCCCGGTCTCGTGCCCCTCACGAGATGAAACTTCCTTGCAGATCCAGGCAGGGTCGGGGCCTCCCTGGGTCTCACAAAGGAACCATTCAGTGAGAGAACTCACTCACCAAGTGCTTGTCCTATTGAGTTGGACCAGACCTTTGTCCCTCCTTTGATTAAGTATCGGGCTTCCAGGAACGGCTGTCCATATAGTCCAGAGAGGTTGGTGACCTTGCACAGATACGAGAAGAGAGTGGATGCCCCAGCCATCAGTTCTAGTCTACGTAAATTCCATTTTATTTCTGACAGGCAGCTTGACTTTGGTACAACTAACCACCTCAGCTCAATGGCTGCTGCCACTTTCTAGCTGTGAGGCCTCGCATTTCCACGCCTCAAGTTCCTCACCCAGACAGAACACCTTATAAGGACGTTGTGAGGATAGAATCAGTGAACACGTGTACCTCTGGACTTAACACCAAACTACCAAATATCTAAACAAATGCATATCCTTTGATTCAACAGCATCATCTCTAGTAAATTATCCTATTAAAACACTCATGGGGGGCGCCTGGGTAGCGCAGGCGTCTGCCTTCGGCTCAGGGCGTGATCCCCACCCACATTCCGGAATCGAGTCCCACATTGGGCTCCTCCACTGGGAGCCTGCTTCTTCCTCTCCCACTCCCCCTGCTTGTGTTCCCTCTCTTGCTTGGCTGTCTATCTCTGTCAAATAAATAAATTTTTTTAAAAAATCTAAAAAAAAAAAAACCCACTCATGGATTTAAAAAAAAAAAACACTCACAGATATAAACCAAGATTTATTTATAAGAATAACACAGAGTGTTATAAAAGTGGAAACATTTTTTAAAACCAAAATATTCAATAGTACATTGATTAAATTATGACTCACCCTGAGGATAAAATACTATGTACCCATTAAGGAAAATGTTCAACTAGCTAAGAGAAGAAAAAATCAGGCACACAGCTGTAAGTCCTCCCACCACCCACCACCCAAGTAAAACTAGAAACAATATAGGTAAGGGACACAACCACAGACAAAATATTAACTGTGAAAATTCTGGTGTGATGGCATTGTGGGTGATTTTTATTCCCTGTGTGTTTTCTTCATATTTTTAAAAACGTCTATATTGAAATGCATTACTTCCGTAATTATGGCAAACATACTTCAAACAATCTTGCTTTAAGAACATGGGAAGATATTCCCAACATGGTAATAAATATAAAAGAGGTCCCAAAGTGAAAACGGTCACAATGTGAAAATATACTTGCATGTGTGCTGAGAGAAAAAATGGAAGCCAAGTCCCCAGCATGCGTTTCGTGCTCACTGTAACTCAGGGTTTTCTGTGAGGGGTGTGGACGCTCTAGTTTGTTCAGGATAATCCCAGTTTATGCTCTAGACCAGCTGGCCCGTTGGTGTCCCCCCAGCTCTCAAAAGTGTCATAAGAGGTTTTAATTTTCCCATTTGTGTTTCCCTGTATTTCTAAATTATAATGAACATAATGTGTTTCCTTAATTATAATTTGTAAAGCCCCAACACACACACACACACACACACACACACACACACACACACACACACACTGATGCTGTTGAGACTGGAATGTAATTTACAACAAACAGCGCTCCTGACCTTCCCCTGCCCCTAGGTTCTAAAATCAGCAGTGGGTCTTATAGACAACACAACATATTAATTCAGAAATGGGAAAACATAGAAAATCTATTAAATGCTCTTTTTTTAAGATTGTAAGACCTAGAAAACTGGATAAAATCAGCTGGGTAGGACCCCTGTGTGTAGCCATGGTCTTACTGGTAGAAGGCGCTAGGTGTTTCTCAGAGGCTCCCTGATGAGGTGATTAACAAAATAAAAGCGTGTGACTGCCAAGGAATCTTCTCCAGGACTGGAAGGGGGCAGGGGCAGGGCTTACAACCCTTGCTGGGACCTGAGGTTTTTTTATAAGTACTGAAATAATACTGATAATGATAATTATTTCCATGAACGGCTAATTTCATTAGCATGGGTTAAATTCCATTATTGCCCCCATTCCACAGACGAGGAAACTGAGGCATGGAAGAGGCATCTGCCCCAGGTCGCAGAGCTGTATGCACAGAAGTGGGATTCAGGTTTTCCATCTGGCTCCAGCATGTGCTTCTGAACCACAGGATACCGCTTCCTGCCTCTTGTATGTTTTTCCCAAGCTGTGAGACTGAGCAGATGAACGTATCAGCAAAGCCCTAACTTGTAAAGCTTTCCCCAGGGCTCGGTGGTCTGGAGGGGGGCAGGGAAGACTGGCACGAAAGGCTCAACCCAGCTCTCTGCAGCCAGATGGTCTCATTCCCTTGGCCTCAGTAATGAGGTGTAAAAACAGCACCCAACACTCTCTCTGTGCACTGTCCCTGACTGTGTCTCCCTGAAATGGCCCCAGCAACATGTCCAGTCTCACAAGACTCTTCCAGAACCCTGCTGTTCCTCACCAAGAAGCAGAATCTATTTCCCCTCCCGCGAACTCGGCAGCCTTGCTGTGATGGAAAACACTCGGCATGCCTCCCAAGGCTGGGTCACAGATCTCAAAACTGACTTCCTTCTGGCCCTCTGTCTTAGGACGCTGACCCCTGGAACCCTGCTACCATGTTATAAGGAGGCTCTGACTCTTGGAGAGGCCACGTGTAGGTGTCCGGCCAACAGCCCCAGCTAAGAGCCCCGGTCACCAGCCAGCATCAGCTGTGACACGTGAGCAAGGGAGACATCAGCCCCTTCCAGCCCCAGCTTCCAAGTCTCCCCAGCCCAGGCCCTGTCATTACGGAGCAGAGACAAGCCCTCTTCACTGTGCCCTGCCCAAATTCCTGCCCCACCGAAGTCCAGAGAAGTGCTTGTTCTATGCCACCAAACTCTGGGGTAACTTCATATGTCACCAGGGTAGCTGGAGACGAAAACAGAAGAGGCCCCGCTTGGTCTGTTTTGAAAGCAGCGTATGAATTGTTCTGGGTTTCGGGTTTTGATTCTTTGCACAGGGAAGTGGAGATCTGTCCAGAGGGCAGCGGCTGGCGCAGCTGAGAGACAGCCAACATCTGTGACCCGCACCTGGGACTCTGGCTTCCACGGGTCCCCTCAGCAGAGATGTTCTCGGGCCAGGCTCAGCGGGAAGGCAGCTGTCACCCCTGAGAGTCTGGCCGCAAAATATTGTGTAATGACTCCACCGTGGTGGAGGGGATGACAGGAGAATGGCCCCATAGAGGAACAATGCCGGTGACGGTCCGAGGCAACTTTTGAGAGCCCTTGGTCTGGGCCGCCCTGTCGCCGTGAATCCACGAGGGAGAAGTAGGACAGAGAACGGCCGGCGCCGCATCCCCTGCACAGCTCAGCTTGTAGGAGTCACTTGTCGGTAGGACTTCGTTTGAACGAGATCCCACTACCAAATATACCCGCACGCACTCCACGTGCCACTGCACACGTCAGTTGTGGGTCTGACGAGTTCATACTGCCCAACGTGTGCTCCGTGGCCATGCCATCTTCCCATTCCCCCAAGCTTTTAAAAAAGATTTTATTTATTTATTGGAAAGAGAGAGAACATGAGCAGGGGGAGGGGCAGAGGGAGAGGGAGAAGCAGACTCCCCGCTGAGCAAGGAGCCCGGAGCAGGGCTCAATCCCAGGACCGTGAGATCATGACCTGAGCTGAAGGCAGACGCTATACCGACTAAGCCACCCAGGCGTCCCTCACACTCCTTTTCTTTACTCAGGCTACTGGCCCAAGGGTCTCAGAGGATGGGGGACAGGTGGACAGTGCTGCGTCACTCCAGGGATCCCAGCAGAACCCAGCCCACATCAGATGACAGAAGCCAACCCCCAGCCTTGGAAGCAAGCCTAGTTCACGACTAGCAGGACCAACCCCAGCCGACCTCAGTCACGTGAGCAATAAACACTTATTGTTATTTGCCATCGAAGGCTTATGACTATTTGTCAGATAGCAAAAGCTAACTCACATTTCTGATTCCAGAACGGCCCTGGTTTCCCCGTCAGGCAACCCTAGTTTTTAAAATGGAAAGAAGAGGGGCACCTGGGTGGCTCAGTTGGTTGACTGTCCGACTCTTGATTTCAGCTCAGGTTATGATCTCAGGGTCCTGGGATCGAGCCCCGCGTTGGGTTCCATGCTCCCCAGCGAGTCAGCTTCTGCCCCCCCGCCCCGCTTGCGCTCACACACTCTCTCTCTCTGAAATAAATAAATAAATCTTGAAAAATAAAATAAAATGGAAAAAAGAATAAAGCTATAAACTTAGTGATTATTTCTGAAGGACCAACCACGTTGCCAGCCCTGTGCTTGGCACGAGGGATACACGGCGACACTGGTTTCCCCTTTGCCAAAGACAATCCTAAGGAAACCATGATGTAGGAGAACTAGTTATGCTGCCCCGTATTTTGGCGGTTGTCCTGGGGAAGTAAATATTTGGAGAAGCTGTGGGGCCAGTCCCAGCAGGAGGCCTGGCATCTAGCCCCGGGTCTGGTGCCAGAAGTGAGTGCCTGTTGAATCTGAGATTGTGGGTGTGGGAGGCCTTGATTAAAAACCTAGGCAGCGTAATGCCAAAAAAGTGCCAGCCTGGGGAAGAAGAAATTAGTCTGGGATAAAAAATGACAAGGCGAGTATACAAGAACCATTAAGGGATTGTAAGCACGTGTCGCTGCTGGAAAACCACAGTTGTTAAGACTGTATGCTCAGCATACGGGACCCAGAGAGGAGGAGGGAGGGGAGTCGTGAGTGTTGGCCAGAGGCTGGCGCCCAATCAGAGTAAGCACAGCTGAGTGGGAGCACAAAAGCATCTACAGGTCCAATAGTCACTCAGCAAACACAATTATTAGTGGGCCAATCAACCACTCTGGGACTCAGTTTCCTCATCTTTAAAAGAAGGATAATAAAACCTACCATACAGAGTTGACATGAGGATTAAATGAGCTGGTTTGGGCACAACGTTTAGAACAGCCTGGAACATCTCTAGTAAACACTCAACAGAGATTAGGTATTAAAAGTCCTTTCAGGGGTTTGTTGGGAAGAGTAACTGGGATATTTGCGAAGCTCTTAGCACAGGGCAGCCCTTACACAGTGATTCTTCCACAGGCAGTATGTCATCCCTGGGAGATGAGCGCACTATCAGGACAGCTTAGACACAGGCCCTGTCCTAAAGGGTAAGGAGCTTCAGACCCAGACACAAGCACCTTAAAAGAAAACGGGACAAATGCCACCCGGGAGGTGCAATCTGTGAGGAAGGGTCTTGGAAAAGGGAGAAGGTCAGGCATGTCCTCTGTGAGAAGCAGACGTGGCCCTCGTGAGGACTCTGTAGGAGGGAGGATTTGAACAGGCAGGGAAGGCAACATGGGGGCTTCCAGCAGAGGGAGCGTGACAAAGGAAGGCCTAGGGGTGCAAAAGCACAGGGCGTATTCGAGACTAGGTGAGCTGTCCACTTGGGGCAAACCCCACACATGTGTAAAGGGCATGATGGGAATGAAGCTGGCAGGGAGGAGTGGGCATCAGATTCCAGGCTGAGACAGTAGACATCGTTGATGGGCAACGGGGAGCCAGTGAAGAAGACCCACAGGCAGAGCTGAATCTCTGGACACCTAATCCAAGTAACAAGGGACTGGAGATGGGGGAGAAGAGCCTCGGGTCAGTTTAGAAGGAGGCTGTGTTAGTTCTAGCAAGACAATGAAGGCTAGACTCGGAGCACCAACCAGAGGGGACGGGTGGGAGAGGAGGGCAGCCGGTGGCCCACGAAGACCCAGGCTGCATGACGCTGCATGACGATGCGGGGAGCAGACCCCCTCCGACCACCAGGTCCATGCAGCTGGTGCATTCCAGCAGGAAACTCCCCTTGCTAGCTCGGTAGGGAGGGAGCTGCCGCAGATTCCTCAGAGTGCTGACAAAGTGATCAAAATGGGCTGGCAATTCCGTCTGTCCAAACATGTCCACCCTTGAAATCACAGATTAAAGAAAAATCTGCCAGGCCTCACCCCTTCTGCAGGCCATTAGCTGCCGCCTCCTCTGTTCTCTGACCCCGTTCTGGAGAGCAGCCCCTCAGAGAGGACCTCTCCTGCCTGCCATCTGGCTGCCTATGCTTGGGGGGCAGGGGGTTGGACACCTTGCCCTTTCTGCCCCCCTCCTCCGCCTACCCTGTCCCCAGATCAAAGGCACGACTCCTGTGACCTGCATCCCCAGGTTCAGTAGAGTCATTTCAGAAGGCAGGTGTCAAGTAGGCCCTTCTCCGATGTCTGCATTCTCCTCCGCTCTCTCACTTCTGAGTCATCTGCATGCCAGGTGAAAACAAAGACCTTTCATAAAGTTCTCCACCCGCTTGGCCTTCACTTATTAAAAATAACCTAGGAAGGCTGCCACCCAGCCACTCCCTGCATTTCCCCTTACCCGACCTGCAGGGTCACTGTGAGTCCTCTTTGCTGCCACAAAAGCCACCTGGTGACAAGACAAAGAGAGCCTTTCAGTCCCCAGGAAGCAGCCCCGCTTCTGTCTGGGTCTGGATGCCTTTGAAGGAAGCAGAGAGGGCGTGTCCTAAACAAAGCCCCCCTCATGCACCTGCTGATGGGGAAGGGACCACTGGGATAAATCCAACACAAACACACAGACTTCTAGGGCAGTCCTGGTAGTGGGGCATTTAGCACCTCAGTAAGGGGAGGCCTCTCAACTTGAATCCAGCTACTGGGCTCAAATGCTTCTTCCTAAATCCTGTTTCGTATATGAGTTCATAATCTCATGGGTTTTTTTTTTTTAACATGTGGTCAGAAGTGAGAAATAGGTAAAGCCAAAAAGAACAGCAGTCACAGGAAGAGGAAAGAGAGGCAAGGATTCTGAGCAACCCACATCAGACTGTTAGTATGTGAATATCTCAAAGGATGGACTGAAAGTGGGTTGAATCCTTAGTAAGCTTACGGATAAACTCTTTCTAGTCTATCAAAATCCCTGAACAAAATATTAGCATATCAAATCCAACAATATATAAAAACATATAAATGGACAAGTGACTAAATTTTATTCCAGGAAGGCATGGCTGGCTCAACACTTGAAAATCGATGTATACATCATATTAACAGACCAAAGAAGAAAAACCAAACATGCATATCAATTGATGCCAAAAAAGCACATGACAAAATTCAACACCCATTCATGATAAAAACTTCCAGCAAATGAGGACAGCAGGGAGCTCCCTTAACCCAATAAAGGGCACACATGCAAAAGTCTACAGCTGACATCAGATTTAGTGGTGAGGCTGCATGCTTTCCCCCTAAGATAGGGAACAAGGAAAGGCTGTCATCTCTCACCAGTCCTATTCTGCGTTATTTCCAGAAGCTTTACTAAGATCAGAAAAAGAAATGAACGACATATAGATTGAAAAGGAAGAAATAAAACTTCCTTATTTGTAAACGATAAGATTGCCTACGTAGAAAATCCCAAAGAATCTCCCTAAAAAGATCCAAGAACTAATGCATGAGTTTAGTGATGTCATAGGCTGCGAGATCAATATACAAAAATCAAACGTGTTTGTGTATATTAGCAATGAACAACTGAAATCAAACATTAGGAACACATAGGACCATTTAGAGGAACACCAAAAAAAAAAAAAAAGAAAAAAGAAATATTTATTAGGTATAAGTCTAGCTTTAGAGCCTGCTGAAACTGCAATAATGATATAAGAAATCAGAGAAGACCTAAATAAATGGAGAGGTATAACATGTTCATGGATTGGGAGATATCAATTCTCTCAGATCAATATACGGATTCAATGAAATCCCAACCAAATCCCAGAAGACTTTATGGGTACATATTGACAGAGCTGATTCTAAAATTTACATGGCAAGGCAAAGGGGTTACAATGCAGGGAGAGGGACTGACTACAAAGGGACAGCACAGGGGCATTCTGTGGGGTGATGGGGCTGTCCTCTATCACGCTGTGGTGATAGAGACATGACTCTATGCATTTGTCAAAAGGCAGAACTCTTCTAAAAGTTCTCATATTAATTGTGGTGATGGCAGCACATAATCTGCGAATATACTAAAAACCACTGAGCTGAACACCTTAAACGGTACGGTATTGAATGACAGATCAACAAAGCTATGACCAAACCCCCCCCCCCCCAAAAGACATCTGCAGGGAGATGGTGCAATGACGCCGTCAGACCACAGAGTGCGAGGTCTGAGGTGAGAAAAAATTCAGAGCCCCAGCCCTCACTACGCTTTGTAAGACCTCAGTGCGGCATTTCCACAGTGCTTTTTTCAGCACTGTGACCTTTTTTCTGCCCTGGAATTTTATTAGTAACGACAGCAAAAACCTTCCAAAAACGCCCCTGCTGTGGGAATGGCACGCCCCTCAACACTCACAGCTTGCTCATGCCAGGGCCCATATTTTTGAACTTGCCCAGTGATTCACATTCAGACCCAGCACACACGTCCGTACACATAACACCTAGAACAACGGGGGATCGTCAACATTTTCCCTCTACTGCACAGGAGAGAAATTTGAGCCCAAGGAAAGCGACATGATTGACTCGGGGCTACTCAGCTGACAGGTGGCAAAGGCAAGAGCCACGCCTATGTTCTTTCTTCATCATCTCGACACCTCTCTGTCGGGTCAAGAGTATGAGCCTGGCACGTACGACGTGCTCAATACTGAAAAGCTAAGGGCAAAATAAAAGCTCTGCATACACGGACTGAGGGTGAGTGAGTGCTCTCCGCATTCCGACACTGACCCACGCCAATCTAACTTTCCCATCAAAAGGACCAGCATGGACTCCAAGAAATAAGCATGGGACACAAAGGGGGAAAAGAGGATGAAGACCTCGTGGGAAATAGGACTATTATGAATATTAAGAACAGATGCCATTGAATTCTGGAGAAAGGGTTAAAGATCTCATTAGGCACTGAGAGGAGGTGATAGAATAATTAATACTTTCTCAGAACTCAAATACTTCATATAGGGTCTACATAATTGCCTAGGGACCAGGTGATATCATCATCCCCATTTCACAGACAAAGAAACCGAGGCACAAAGAGGTTAGGTGACTAAACCAGGATCTCACTCCAGCAGTGGGGATTTAACTAGCTGTGTGACCTGGGAAAGCTACATCACCTCCCAGAGCCTCAGTTTTCCCATCTGGAAAGTGGGGATGACAAACGCTACCCCATTTAGAGGGTTATCTCACCTGAGGTAATACTGGAAAAGCACTGAGCACAGCACCGGGCAAAAATTACATGCTCTACATGTATTAAGTGCAAAATAAAACCCTCACTGGGTCCATGGAACATTCTATCATCGTGAGCGGTCCGTAGGCCCTGTATCATAACATTCTTGGGTTATCATCACCTCTTCCTTCACTGAATTTTCTGGAAAGAGTCTCTTTCTGTGTGTGAATGAGGAACTATAGAAACCATCACTTCATCAGCTTCCCTTCGGGCTGTTCCCGAAGTGCTTGGCCTTTATTTTTTTTTTCACCTTTCTCCTTGGCCCCAAGGAACAGGGATGGATACTGGCTTAAAGTGGACATCTGTTCAGGGGCAGACGGTCCGCGCGATTTGAATATTTATTACCTCAGTAATTTGTACTTTACGTCTTCCTAAAGGAAGAAGGCAATAGAAGGGGGCTTAGTAAGAAATGTCAAATACGAAGGGAAGAGCAGAGATTTGCACCAAATAGGAACTACGAACGCAGTGTTGAAGTATCATTATGAAGAACAAGCAGTACAAACTTTCAAAGTCAATGCAAAGTCAAGAATAAAAATGGAACCAAAAAAGTTTAGGTTGGTCATTAGGATTGAGGGGGTGGAGAAGGTTCCCTGGAAACAGACCTGAAACATGTCCCCTGCCCCAGCTGGCAATTGTGGGGCAGACACTGAGTGAGGAAAGAAGCAAATGAGTAATTATGTATTACAGAACCCCATGCTATGACTTCTAATATATACTGTTAAGTTAAAATAGAAGGTGAAAAGCATCAAAAAAGCAAGGGGCCCACCTTACAATGCAGGGATCAGACTGACAACACGTAAGCCCACTGACCAATCTTAACACCATGAAAATAGAGATAACCAGAGATCACGTATCTCCTGATGGAAATACACATCACCACCCGTGACGTTGTCTTGCAACAAACAAATCCATATCTGATGAACCTCTAAATCTAACTGCCAATCTGCAGGAAATACAGAGGACTGGAGAACTTCTAAATGACACCATAAGGACGCACTCAGACACATCTACTCAGTGGGAATGAACCATAGGAATGAATGAATAGGTTTACTCAAGAAATAAATTATAAGGAAAAAGAAGGAGGGGGAGGAATGTGCAGATTAAAAGAAACTTGAGAGGGCACCTGGGTGGCTTAGTCAGTTAAGCGTCCAACTCTTGATTTTGGCTCAGGTCATGATCTCAGGGTCTTGAGATCAAGTCTTGTGTTGGGCTCCATGCTGGGCATGGGGCCTGCTTAAGATTCTCTCTCTCCCTCTGCACCCGCACTCCCGCACGTGCTCACTCTCTCTTAAAAAAAAACATTAATTTAAAAATAAATAAATAAAAGAAACTTGAGAGACAAACACATGAAATACAATGTGTGGTTTTTGTTTGGATCTTGATTTCAACACAACAATTGTTTAAACGCGCGCACACACACACACACACACACACACACACGCACAACTGAAGAACCCTGAACGGACTGGATATCTGATGATGTTAAAGAATTCCTGTTCGTTTTTTAAGTTGTGACAGTAGTAACATAATGTAAGTGCTTGTTATTAAAAAAGAATGCATCCTGAAATATGGAGTCTAGGATTTGCTCCAACATAATCCGAGGGGTAGATCAGAGACATAGATGACAGAAGACGGGCCGTGGATTGATAATTGTTCTAGCTGGATGACAGGTAGCCGTGGGGTCCTTATAATATTCTCAGCATGCTTATGCTGAAAATTTCCCATAATAAAAACTTTAAAAAGCAATATACTGACAGTGAGTGTAAGCAAACTGTAAAGACAATGTTGCCACAGGGAAGGCTGGCAGCAGAACGGAGGTGTGTAGAAACTTTTCCCAATTTACCCTTTCAGACTTCGTGAATTCTTATTTATTTATTTATTTATTTATTTATTTATTTATTTTTGAGAGAGAGAGAGAGAGAGAGAACACAAGTGGGGAGGAGCAGAGGGAGAAGCAGAGAATCTTAAGCAGACTCCAGGCTAAACATGGAGCCCGTTGTGCGGCTTGATTTCATGACCCTGAGATCATGACCTGAGCCTAAATCAAGAGTTGGATGCTCAACAGACTGAGCCATGCAGGTGCCCCCAGAGGTTGACAATTTTTTTTTTTTTTTTTTGTAAAGGACCAGTAAATCAATACTCTAGGCTTTGAGGGCCATACAATCTCTATTACAACTACTCAGCTCTGCCATCGTAGTGCAAAAGCAGCCACATGCAATATACATAAGTGAACGAGTATGGCTGTGTTCCAATAAAACTTTATTTATAAAAACAGGTGGCAGGCCAGATTTGGATGGGGGCTATAGTTTGCCAACCTCTGCAAATGTTCAATGTAATATCATTTATAGAAGTTAAAAGCTCAAAAACAGCCCACATGTTCAAAAGTGAATGGTTATGTAAATTAAAGAATATCCATTTAGATGATTGTACATATTATGCACAATTATGAAGACTTTATAGCAACAGAGACATGTTACTAAATATTGAATTTTGTGATTAAAAAAAAAGAGAGGAAGCAGAATCCATGATTATCATCAGTAGGATTACAGCTCCACAAACTTCATGTACACACTCAGACAAGGACCAAAATAGACCGTTGTGGAATTTGTGGAATGGTGGGAGCCATGGGTGAATTTTGTTTTTAATTTCTGTGGCTAGCAGCAATTCCACATTCTACCACCACCAAAAAGCCCATTTCATGAACTGACCAAGAGGCTTTTAAACCCTGTCCTTTCTCTCTTTCAATGTGGGCCTTTGCCAAGGCTGCTCCCTCCTCCAGGACACTTCTGCCTTCTCCTCCTGCCTTGCCCCTTCCCATACTCAGGGAGGGTTCCTTCCCCAAGGAAGTCTGACTACGAACTAGGGAGGACCGCTGTTATCTGTGCTCACAGTGTCCCATACTTCCTCCTTCATGACGCTCACCACCCTTACGCTAACCACACTTCACCGATTCAAAGATGCTCGATCTGGCTCATTTTTACTTCCCTCAAGTCAGGGCTGTAACTTACAAACACTGTCGGCCAGACCAGACAGTATTTGCGGAGTAGTTATCTTTGCCTGCCGTGTGCCCATGTGCCGGCATCAAAACCCTTGCACAGGTGTCAGTGGCACGGAAGAACATTCCAGAGACAAGAGTGGAGCAGTGTTTGAAGCCCGGAGAACCAGAGGTTTGTGGGGCTGAGATGGTGGGATGGGGAATCAAGCGTGTTCAGCATCGTCACCAGAGAGGGACTCAAAAACCAGCCTGTGAGCCAGCACCAACGGCTTTTAGTTCTTTTACGGACTCTTCTAAAGAATGCTCCATTGCTCACACTTTTGATGGCACAAAGGACAATAGGGTGTGTAAAAATACTTTAAAAAAAAGGAATTTAGAAGAGGAGGGCTCTGACGGTAAAGAGGCTGTAGGACTATCTTAAGCAATTTATTTTCCTTCATCGATTTTTCTTTTTATATATTCATAAGAGTATATAAAATCTCTATTTAATGAAGTCTAAAAGAACTTTTCTAGGGGCGCCTGGGTGGTTCAGTTGGCTAAGTGTCCGACTCTTGATTTCGGCTCAGGTCACGATCTCAGGGTCCTGAGATCCAGCCCTCCCCCACTCCCAAGTCGCACTCTCGCTGGGCATGGAGCCTGCTTAAGATTCTCCCTCTCCCTCTGCCCTCCCCTCCCCTCTCTCTTCCTCTCAAATAAATGAGTAAATAATAAAAATAAAAGAACTCTTCCATTGAGCATAAACAAAAAATTCTAAGTAAGAGATCTGTCATGCAATTACCATTTTCTTTCTTTCTTAGCAGTGCCTAAAACAGTGGTGCCTCAGAGGGAATGAAACATAACACCTATCAGGGTCTGGAGTTCCTGCCCACAGGGGAGATGTGGGTCTGCCCTGTTCATCGCCGGGGCCTCAGCCTCCGTCCCGGTCCAGGGCTGGGACCAAACAGGCACCAAAAATCCGATGAAGTCACTTGAAATAGCGCCCTGCCAGGCAAAGGGCGGTAACGAGGACCACACCACCGGGTGAGCACCTGAGCCAGGAACAGAAATCCAAAAGCGAGCTTGCCACGTCTGGCATTTGATTCTTCCAGCCTTTAACCCAATACAGCAACGCCACTATTCAATGTTTCCTGGCGTTGTGTTAAATTCGGAGTGCTGTCCTGACAGCTTGACAAACAGACACTTCCCTCATCCCTCGGCTTCTCTCTGCTTGGGTGCAGGAAGCCGCTGTTTGGACTGGGTGAGTCCGTGGAAACCTGTCAGCTCAACTAAACAAGAAAGAAAGGTCCCCTTGCGCTGGCAGCCGGGGCAGCAACTGGACCTTTATCAGACACTCCAGGACGGGCATCCTAATCTCTCCTTGCTGGGGTCTCACACGCGTCTTCCTCGGCCTCTCCTCCTTCTGCAGGGAGCCGAGCCCCCCCCTGCCCCGGGGCTGAAGTTGTTGCCCCGGGCACCATGGTGCTTCCAGGCCTGGCACAGGGGCCCTTCCCACACCGGGGCCCACGCCCCAGCCCTCCGCAGGCAGCTCCCCACGCAGCGTGACCACATTGTCCAAGGAAGATCCAGGTCTCAAGCACTTCCTCCAGGCTGACCTTTTTGAAAAGAGTGCTATTACCAGGGGCTTTGAAAAGAAAATATGCTTTCATTCATTAAAAAAAAAAAACCCAAAACTTGTGAGTGCCTCCTATGCTCCAGGCACCACCGCCGGAGTGAGGCACCCCGAGGTGACCCAGACAGCAAGGTCACTATCCCTCTGAAGTTCGGGTCCTGGTGAGAAGACCCACCATAAAGAGTAACAAAGAAGTGAACAAGAGGATCTCAGCTACAGAACTGTCGTGAGGGAGGCGCCTGGGTGGCTCAGCGGGTTAAGCGTCTGCCTTCAGCTCCAGTCACGATCCCAGGATTGGTCATGATCCCAGGATCCTAGGATCAAGCCCCGCATAGGGCTCCTTGCTCAGCGGGGCATCCGCTTCTCCCTCCCTC
The DNA here is from genome assembly GCF_017311325.1 of Ursus maritimus. Lineage (NCBI taxonomy): Eukaryota > Metazoa > Chordata > Mammalia > Carnivora > Ursidae > Ursus > Ursus maritimus. The sequence continues at coordinate 46,596,843 of NW_024424453.1, read as the reverse complement.
TGCCTGCTGCTCCCCTGCTTGTGCTCTCTCTCTGTGTGCCAAATCTTAAAAAACAAAACAAAAAAAACCTGCTGTGAAAGAATCAGGACTGGCCAATAGGACAGTGTGATGGGGGTTAGGGTGGTGTTAGGGGGACAACTTCAGGGCAGGACAGGGAGTGGTCCAGCAGGGAAGCAGGCAGTTTCTACACCTGGATTTGTTTCTGTTTCCTGATCTATAAAATATGAAAAATAAGGCTTTGAAAAGGAAAGAGTAGAGAATCCTGCCCCTTAAGAGCCTCCGGAAGGAAGCGACAAACACCCCATCTCCTCTGATTCCACCAGCGAAAACTAGCAGCATGGCCACACGGACACAGACGGCAGGTCCTGTCTGGCTGCACAGCTGTCAGTCAGGAACCACCCCACACCGTGAAAGCGGGAGCGTGGGTTTGGGGTGAACAGCTATATATCTGTCATCGCGTCAAACCCTGTACCGCAGTAACTAACTACATAATTACTGGGAACTCAGATGCTTGCAATGAAATAGGAAAAACAGTAGTAGCTATATGACAGGGCGGGCGGGAAGATTACATGAGGCCACTCGTGTCAAGTTCATAGAATAGGAACTGGGAGGTGATGAGCCCTCGGTAAGTTTTAGCCATTGTCCCAAGGATGTGGCATTTGAGGTAAATCTTTCTTTTCTTTCTCTCTCTCTCTCTCTCTCTCTCTTTTTTTTTTTTTTTGACTAGGACCTGCAGTTAAGCTCCACGTGAACTATTAACTATTAACTTCAGATAAGAAGTTTACAAAAGGGTCTGTTGTGAAAACAAAAGCACAAAAATCGAGATAAGGTGTGTGCCATGATCCAAACATGTTTTCTTCCCCTTCTTTTGCATCAACTGAAGCTACAAAATACTGCTCTCCAAACCAACTTTAGTGTCCAATGATGGGGTGGCTCTGTCCTGGATTCTTCAGAAACGTCAAGGTCACGAAAGACAAGAAGGACTGTTACAGATTGAAACAGATTAAGGAGTCAGGACAAGTGAATATAACTCCTAATCAAGAATAGGACCCTAGGGGCACCTGGGTGGCTCACTAAGCGTCTGCCTTCAACTCAGGGCATGATCCCAGAGTCCTGGGATCGAGCCCCACATCAGGCTCCTACGCTGGGAGACTGCTTCTTCCTCTCCCACTCCCCCTGCTTGTGTTCCCTCTCTCGCTGGCTGTCTCTCTGTCAAATAAATAAATAAAATCTTAAAAAAAAAAAAAAAGGATCCCGGAGGAGAAAAGGGACATTAATGGGTCAACTGGCAAAATCTGAGTAAGGCTGGTAGAGGCGATAATAGGGCTGCTGTCAGTAATTTCCTGATTGAGGCAACCATCCTGATGTCACGTAACACTTAGGAAATGCACACTGGAGGACTCCTGGACAAAAGAGCATGATGTCTGCAGCTTACTCGCAACGGATTCAAAGAAAAAATAATATACACATACATATAAATGGAAAATGATCAGACAAGTATGTTAAAAGATTAACAGCTGAGAACCTGGGGGGAAGGGTATATGGAGAGTTCTCTGTACTGTTTCTGCAAAGTTTCTGTAAATCTGGAATTATTTACAAACAAAAAGTTACAAAAGTATTTATGATTTAGAGACTTAAGTCATTGGGCACTTCTCCATACATTTTTAATTTTCACAGATGTTTTTAAATTTTTATTTTATTTGAGAGAGAGTGAGCACGATCAGGGGGAGGGGCAGAGGGAGAGGGAAAAGCAGACTCCCTGCTGAGCAGGGAGCCCGATGTGGGACTGGATCCCAGGACCCGGGGATCATGACCTGAGCCAAAGGCTTAACCAACTGAGCCCCTACAAACATTTTTTTTTAATTGCAACTATTTCACAAGCAGGGCTAACTTCACTGCCTTAAGACATATTTTTGGCCTGCAATATCCTATCTTTAAAAATTCTACTAGAATGCTGTAAAATGTATTTGGCAATCCAATGGTTTGGCGGAACTGGGGACACTTCATCTGATGCCCGCAGAAAGCCAGAAGCAGCTCTTCTTTGGAATAGACTTTTCATCTTTTGTCTCTACTCTGCCATCTGAGAATGACTCTCTGATGTTCTCTTCATGTTTGCTCTATCTTTACGGTTCTGCTTTTCTCAGCAGAAATTCAAGGACCGCTTCTCTTTTTGAATAAGCTATTAAGGAAAAAGATATACCAAAATAAAGAAGATTGAGATGTAATTGCCATCCGGAGTGTCAGAGGATGGCCATCTCTTCTCTGAAACACTGTTCCGAGAAACAAGCAATGCTTCTAACAGGAGAAAATATTAAATGTCTACAGTCTGCAAAGCTGAGAATTTTTAGAATCTGACCACAATGCGAAGTCTTGAACTGGTTGTACTCGTTTCCTGTGGTTGCTGTAAAAAATTACTATAAAGTTGGTGGCTTAGCATAACAGAAATTTATTCTTTCACAAGTCTGCAAGTCAGAAGTGGAAAGCAGTATCACTGGGCTTAAATCAAGGTGTTGGCAGGATGGAGTTCTCTCTGGTGACTCTAGGGAGAATCCATGCATCGCTTCTTCCAGCCTCCGGCGGCCGCCCTAGTGTTCCTGAGCTCAGGGCCACATCACTGCAATCTCTGCCACATCTTCACATCACCGTTGGAGAAGGTCATCAAATAGATGTGACCGCCAGGTGACCTGCGAGCTGGACCCAGGCACTCGGAGGTCCTTGCCCCCGCCCTGTCCTTGGAACGTGGGTTCCACTTACCTTTCCCGCTCCCAGAGGCTGCTCCAAGGACACAGCCTTGAGATAGTGATGCAATGCTGAGAACATCTGGACGGTATATGTGACTGAACCCAGTTAAGGCCAAAATTTAAGGGTTGGTGGGCAGGTGCAGAATCCACTCATCTTGCCGCTGCCCAAGACAAGCCTCGTATGTAAGTTCCCTTTGCTTATTAAATGTGCCTCCTTCCTCGGCTCCCCCTGCCCTCCCAGTATGGGGGGCTGGTTTCAGATTACACCTGAGAAGCTAGGAGAGGGTTTCAAACCAATAGTCACCATCATCTTCTCCTTTGTGTGTTTCTTACAAAAACACTTGTCATTGGATTTAGGGACCTGCCAGGTAATTCGGATAGTCATTTCAAGACCCTTAACTTAATTACATCTGAAAACACCCTTGTTCCAAATAAGGTAACATTCACAGGTTCCAGGGATTAGGATGTGGACATATATTGTGGGGGTCTTCATTCAACCCACTACAACAGGAAAGCAATTTTTCATCCGTTAATCACACTAAGACAGCTGTATGTTGAAGCAGCAATCACATCTCTAAATATGGGATCGATGTCACCACAAATGGTGAGAGCAGGTCAGCAAGGAGACCCCCTATTAGACCCAGGGGATGCATGTTATGCTGCAGAGTTTTTTCCCTCTGACTTAAGTGGCAGTCAATAAACAGGACGCACTGCTCAGTAATGCTGATACCTAAGGAACCCTTGTAAACCCAGTGTCACATCAATACAAGGGTTAGTGGGGCCTCTTTTACCTTTTCCACGTGAAACTCACAACAGCATGTGTCAATATGGCCCCATTTCTGAAATCAAATTGCTTTTCTCCAGGAAAATTTCGTGTGGTTATTTTCTTAGAGTTTTTCCAAGGAGTTAAAACAGATATGGTCAAGTTATTTATACTACCATGACTTTGCTTGTAATTCCCTTATAAAAGGTTACCGAAATAATTTTGCTCCCTGTTGAGCTGATTTTTCATTCAGTACACATTGATTTGTTTTCCTCTCCTCGTTTCAAATAGGAAACGAAAAAAATAACAGGACTGTTTAAGTGGACCTCAAAAAGCAACATCAAAAGTCCTGTGCGGTCTGGAAGGCTGAGCAGTCTGGCATTGCAGATCCAGAGGGTGACTGGGCAAGAATACTGAGAAACCAGTTTTGCGGGTGGAAGGAGTCTGCAGTCAGGTTTGTTAAGTCCCCAGACTGCATCCGCTTAGAGCCTCAGCAGAGATCCGAAAGACGAAAGACGGGAAGCAATTCCAAGGGCTCCGAAGGAACACAAGCGGGCACTCCATTGGTGCGCAGCTCACTGGCGCTCCCTTTAACCAGGTCCGTGCACCACTGCCCGGGTACTGCAGGGGGCGCTGCTGCTAACTCCGCCCACGTGCAACCTTGTGCTAATGATTTCCCCTTGGAGAGCTGCCGCTGTCGGCTCAGAGGTTCCTGGGGGTTTATGAACTCCCCATCCCCCAGGTCTGCAGTCAATGAAGGGTACAAAAGCCCAGCTCCACTGCCTCAAAACAGGAGAATCTCTGTGGTGCACCTCACTATCCAGAGATCCCCGAAAGATCAGGCTGAGGCTTAGACTTCTAAAAACCCATCTTTGTCGAGCTCCTTCTCCTGCCCTTGCCTGCCTCCCTCACTCAGAACTGACCAAACGCACAAGAACCCCATCTCTAGCTCTACTACTAGGGAAGCTGACCTCAACACCCCTGTGATGGATGTTGGGAAATTCTAAGAAAAATGCTGGTCATACAACTTTTCTTGTTCCCTAAACTTTCCCGGTTCTTAATATCTTAATGTTAAGTGGAACTCTGAACTCCGAATGCTAAGTAGAGTCCTTCTCAATGTCAACGCATGTGGAAGACCCCTGAAGTCCCTCAGGAGAAGATCACAAGGTGATGTTTGCAAATCTGAGTTTCAGGACAGATGAAAAATTTCCAAGAGCAGGCAACATTTGGTCCAGGAATTCTTATTCTAGGGCCTTCACCTTCTGATATTCCTGTACGATATAAAACTATGTTATATACAAAGGTATCTGCCACAGCACTGAGAGAAAAGATGGGAAATAACCTAAGTGCTGTCGGTGGGGACTAGTTCAATAAACGATGGTAAATCCGTTCTCTGGAAGGCAATGCAGCTGTTATAGCGTGCACATGCTAGCGCACACACACACACACACACACCCACACACAGAAGCACAAAATAATTCCTGAAGGAGATACAAGAAACTAGTATCACTGGTAGCTTCCAGGGAGGGAAAGTGGAAACTGGAGGACTTTTTATATTTTTAAAATCTTGATCATGTTACTGTTTTTTAAAAGATTTATTTATTTGAGAGAGAGAGAAAGAGAGTGAGTGGGGGGGAGGGGCAGAGGTGGAGAGAGAATCTCAAGCAGGCTCCCAGCTGAGCGTGGAGCCTGATGCAGGGCTCAATCCCACGACCCATGAGATCATGACCTGAGCTGAAATCATGAGTTGGACACTTAACCAACGGAGCCACCCAAGTGCCCTGATCAGGTTACCTATTTTTAAGAAGTAAACATAATTTGAGCAATTACACAGCCATAGTTTCTGTTTGGATCAGGACTTTTCTTTTTTAAAATGGCCCCAGAAGGGACGACGGAGGAGGGGAGGACAGCTGGGAGATGGAGGCGGTTCTTACAAGCCTAAAGGCTGCAGAGAAGGCCCCGCAGTTTCCCTCATCTGTAAAATGGGAATACTGACATCTCCTGGAAATGCTGTAATGACAAGTGAGTTCTTGCGTGTCAAGAACCTGGCTCCAGAATTTAATGAATATTTTGAACCCTGAGCAAGTTACAAAACCTCTCAGCCTCCATTCAACCGAAAGAAGGGGTGGATAAATAAAACAGAGTCACTAAAAGGGCTAAAGAAAGGGAAATTGCATGTAAAATTGCCTGACATAGCACAGCAGATACTCAAACCTTAGTTCCCCTCTGTTCCCAACCCTTCCAGGAGGAACTTGTGACTTACAAATGAGAATGATAATGATGGTTTTCTCTTAAGCCTTCCAGCAGCCCTGTGGGTGACATGTAAATATGCTGTCTAAAATACTATCACCTACTGTTCGATACCCCACTGAGGGGTTTTCCCTCCTCGGGCTGATTTCATCTCTGGCAAAGGGTGAAATTGCCACTAGCACCTGCCGTCGCGTCTCATAGCACCTCCTTTTAGATCTGCCACAGCCTGCCCTCCAACGCAGAGCCAATGGGATCAGTTATGGTACAACCAAACAATGGCCTCGGAGGCACGTATCACAACATTTTCAAACAAGGTTCAATGACACAGGAAAATGCTCATGGGGTATTGATAATGAGAATGAAATGACCCCAAACTGTCCTTTTATGAGCTCAAGATGTGGATGCGAACTGCCTGGTTCAGAACCCAGCTTCACTCTTTATGGCTGTGACTTTGGGCAAGTTACTGAACCTCCCTGCCTCAGTTTCCTCATCTGTAAAATGCAGATAACAATCGAACCTACTTATCAGGGGGATTAAACGAGGTAACACACGTGAAGCATCTGGCCCAATGGCTGTTACCTGATGGGAACTCAGTGAGGGATCAACACTATTATTATTATTAAAGTACCACTTTTGTCACTTGAGAGGAAAAGTTAAAAAAAAGACTTCTTCACAAAGTCACTAGCATTGCTGCCGCCTTCTTAGGGGAATAAAGAAAACCTACGAGGAAAAGTCAGTAAAACTACACTGTGGTCACAGGATAGTCATTCTCCATGCTTTCCACAAGGTTCCAATTTACTCCGTACCTGGAAGCATTTAATTCATTTCTCCTTTATTTCCTCCTTCCCACCCCCTTCTGAAGGAACTGCATTTTCTCCATCTTTAAAACTCAGGATGATACCGCTCGCCAGTTTCACAGCGATCCTTTCCGTGGGCAATACGTGGAAACCGCTTTACAGACAATTTCTCTTTCTCTGTCAATCCACCTATCCTTTCATCTATGGAAAGTAAGGAAGAAAGAAAAAGAAAGAGTGTGGCTGCCCCAGGAAGAGGAAAGGCCATGTCCCGATCACTGCTGATGAAAACACGGAGCAGGTGAAGTGCTTTTTTTGCAGGAGGCTGAGAAGCTTCTAGGTTCCCGCTTTCGCCCAGGGAGCTGGGCTGGGGCGGGGAGAAGTCCCCTCCCGTCCTCCTTTCCTTCGGAGAAGCCCCGGGGGCTGCGGAGCCACCAGCAGCCAGCACCTGGCTCTGCGCCGGCGGCGGCTGCCAGGAGTTGCTAAGGCCGCAGCGAGGAATGCCGGAGAGCGAGCCGCGGGCCAGGGAGCCGCCGAGCCAGGCGGTGACAAAGGCGGCGAGCATGCGGCCGGCGGCGGGTCGGGGGAGGCTTCCCCGGGCAGCACGCCTGGGCCGGCGCGGGAAGGCAGATGGCAGGGGAGGAAACAGATGCATGTCCAGTGGCGCTGAGCAGGAAGCGCCGGGAGCACGGCGCGGGGCGAGGGCCTGGGGGGACGGGAGCGTTTAACTCCACACACGGACCCCCACAGGGAGCCCCTGACCGAGGCCCAGGATTGCCCTGGAGGGTCTCTAATACCCACAGTAATGCCCGAAATCCCGCGGGACCACACACGCACACACTAGTGCTCCACCCTGGCCCCCGCAGCCCGGTGGACCCCCATTGGGTGGCGCCATCAGCACCCTCTCCTCTGGCCCCTGGGTTCCGATCTGGGGGCAGGTGGTTTTCGGGGTGCCCTGGAGGGGAATTCTGGCCAGTAGTTAAGAAATCCACGTGCTCGAGGAAGCCGGTGGCACTATCCTTCTTCAAACTGATGCGGATGCTGTTGCCATTACTTAAATGCCAGTGCATTTAAAGGCACTGCGGAATCTTCCAGCCCCTCAATGGCATTGTTCCTTTTCCCAACCATTAGACGCCAAAAATACTATTACGACTTAAAATATGATTACCATCACATTTGGCTCCTGGAAATTTCTGGATGATAAAGGGACACCCATTCATTTCTAGATACTAAAACGTTTACATCATTGTTTAATGTCGCCATGCTCCGAAGGGCACGAAGCACTTCATTTCTCTCTCCGTAAAAGGTCACTGCCATTTATCCTGGGGAAAGATTTATGGGTGTGTACAGCAGGACTTCTCCACAAGGAAGTTCACCACGGCCTTGTTTGTACATCCACAGATCTGGAAGCTCTCTGAGCCACAATGAGGGGGAGGGGGCTGGTCACACAGACCATGGTACAGCCATGACTGGCTACAGTGATGCTGTTAAAAACCAAATTGCAGATAAACATGAAATGACACAGGAAAACATTCATCACATATTAAGCAAAAAAAAAAAAAAAAGCATTTTACAAAATAGGTATATATCATCCTAATTTTCTACATAAAACAAAACAGGGGCACCTGGGTGGCTCAGTCGGTTAAGCATCTGCCTTCAGCTCAAGTCATGATCCCTGGGTCCTGGGATGGAGCCCCGCATCCAGCTCCCTGCTCAGCATGGAGCCTGCTTCTCCCTCTCCTTCTGCCTCTCCCCCTGCCACTCATGCTTGCTCGCTCACTCCCTCTCTCTGTTAAATAAATAAGATCTTTAAAAATAAATAAATAAATAAATAAATAAATAAATAAATAAACAAAACAAAACAAAACAAAACCATCCCAAATTAGAGATGTCTACTATGAAATGGCATAAAATTTTACTTTCAATGCTAGTCTTGGAAAACAGAGGGTGGGAGTGTCTACGTTCTTTTTTGTGTTTCCCCAAATTTCTACAACGAACAAGCATTACTTCTGTCATCGGGAATAAAGCCCATAACTTGTTATGTTTTATTACTTTTATTTGTCTGGCTATTGATGGAAAGTAGTTTCTTCTTGTTGGATCAGTACTGGGACGGGAGGAAAAGAATCTTGGCAGTGAGGTTCTTTGCTGCCTTTAACCCTCCAGCTTCCAGGAAATAGGACAGGGGTGTGCAGACTGCATTCGGGAACCAAACTGGTGCTCCCCTGCGACACAGCGCTAAAGCAGAACAAAGAGGGGTGGACCGTTCTGGGTTATGCTGGATTGTTCTCCACGCCTAAGTCTATTCACAGCTATACCAGAGGCTGAGCTCCCCCACAGTTCAATTCTGTTTGGGAACTGGGCTGTGAATTTCCAGAGTGAAGCTCGTAATCTCTCTGGCTTGCTGGAGGGTATTCAGAATGCTCTCTCATGCCAGGAAACGGAGTGTCCTCTCCCCAGACTCACACACCCACTCAGCTTCTACGCAGCCTGCGTAGGCTCCTTTAATCTTATTTCAGATAAGACATCTCTTTCGTATATTAAATATTTGCCATGCCCTCATTACTATGCTGAAATGAACAAAATGTACATATATTAGGATCCTAATCCCTGGGACAACCAAAAAAGTTTCCATAAAGTTCCAAAATAACCTCTAGGGGGCGGTACAGCCCTGGTTTGAAAACCACCACTTCAATGGTGGGTTGATAGTGACAGGATGCTTCCCCAATCATCTTAGATGAAGGACTATACCCTCAAGACGATCTGGCAGGCCGTGAGGGTCTGGCCCTTGCATATTTCTCCAGTCTCACCCAAACCACTTCCACCTCCGTTCCCTCCCGTCCAACCACAGCAATACTCCTCCGTCCAGACTCTCAGAGTCATTGTCTGTGCTTTTCCTTCTTTGGGAAATGCTGTTCCCTCAACCTTCAAATATTCCCTTCCTTAGAGAAACTCTTCCTTACCTCCCAGACAGGTTAGACTCTCTAGTTAATTCTCTATGATACTGAGTACCTCTTTTTCTGAGCTTTTGTCCCAGTTTGTAGTTATATATTTATAATCATTTTATTAATGTTTATCTTCCCTATTTGAATAAAGGAGCACAGGGACTGATCTGCATTATTTACTCCTTTCCACCGTATTCTAGCATACAACAGGTGCTCAAATATTTGCTGAGTAAATAAATGAAACTTCTGGAGGACATTTAAGTTTCCATCTTTGCTGCTTGTGAAACTATGCTCTGATTCTTCCTTCCATATGGTTCTGCAAATGTCACAGCCCATTTCTCTGCACACGCAGAAAGGGTCTGTCTTGTTAACCTCTGTATTCCACACGCCTTATATAAAAACATAGCAGATGCCCAGAAAAGGAGATGACACCTCTTTCTAGATGTCAGTACTGCCCAAGTACTGCGTGTCCTGCTGTATTCTCTTCCCCTCCAACACCCCCAACCTATCCCTTATCTCCAACTGAAACATACCCAATAAAGGCAAAAGAGAGCTAAGAGCACACTCCCGACCTCACCAACCCGTGGCCAGCTCTCCAGGTTCAACTCAGATGTGACCTTCACCTTCAAGCCGCTCTCCTTCCTTCCTAGGGCAGGCAACCAGACTTTTTTTTATTTTCCCAACCAGTCAATTTTGGGACTTGTCTGTCTCCTCAGTGAAACCACAGACTTCCTGAGGGCAAGGACTTTGTCACAGCCCCTGCTCCCGCAGAAATGAAGATGAAGGGGGCACTCATAAATGTCTGCTGGACAAATGAACTCATGAGGAATGCTGGCGGGGTCACACACAGAGCCATCTGGACCCCTCCAGACCTCAGGGCACCCCCTTCGGGCTCCGATTCTGTGAGGTCCGCAGGGGGACATTCCTTCCTCTAGTAGTGGATATGGGGGGACGGCCAGGGAGTCCCCTGTAATTGCGACCCTCCCACACCCAGTGGTGTCATACAGAGCACCCCCCTCCGAACTCCTCCCTAGATTTCCTTCTAGTGGCTTTACTGCGATACAATTCACCCATTTAAAGTGTACAGTGGTTTGTAGTATATTTACGGGGTTGTGCCACGATCACCACAATCCATTTCAGAACACTTTCATCACCCAAAAAGAAACCACCTACCTATTAGCAGCCCCCCCGCCCCCTCGTTGCTCCCAAACTCCCCAGCCCTGAGTACCACTAATCTACTTTCCGTCTCTAGACATTTGCCTGTTCTGGGCATCCCATGTTAAGTGGAAACATAGAATACGTAGTCTTTTGGGGGCGCCTGGGTGGCTCAGTTGGTTAAGCATCTGCCTTCGGCTCAGGTCATGATCCCAGGGTCCGGGGATCGAGTCCCGCACCGGGGTCCCTGCTCAGCGGGGAGCCTGCTTCTCCCTCTGCCCCTCCCCTTGCTCATGGTCTCTCGCATTGTCTCTCAAAAAAATAAACAAAAATCTTTTAAAAAAGAAAAAAAAGAATATATCGTCTTTTGTGTCTGGCTTCTTCCACCTTGCACGCGTTCAAGGATCTTCCAAGTTGTAGCCCCTGTCAGTACTTTGTTCCTTTTTCTGCCACTATTCCAGCCCATGAATCCACCCCATTTTACTTATCCGTTCATCAGTCCAGTCCTCATCAGGACCTCAAGAGTCTCCACGTCTTGGCTCTCATGAATAACGCTGCTACGAACTTCTGTGTTCAGGTTTTTGTGCGGACAGTGTTTGCACTTCACCCCGGTGTATACCTAGGGCTAGAACCGCTGGACCCCTCAGCAACTCCGTGTCTGTCTGAGGAACTGCCAGACTACTTGCCAACGTGTCTGCACCGTTTTACACTCCCACTGGCCAACTGGCCACATATGTGGCCTCTGATTTCTTCGCATCCTCCCCATCGTCCTGGCCTGATAGCGTGTGTTTCCCACTGCTGCCATCCTACTGGCTGTGACGTGCTATCTCCCTGGGGCATGGATTTCCCTAGATCTATTAACAAGCAAGAACTCTGCAGGGTCTTTGGGGACACGAGGCCCGTCAGGCCTGGGTCGGCCCCACCTTGGCGCTGACAGCTGTGTGACTTGACTAGTTCAACCTTTCAATCAGTTTCTTCTTTGTCAAAATATGTTCCTTCGCTGGATCCTTAAAAACAATTAATGACACATACGAGATGAAGAGTATGGAATCCCTAGTACATTATTTTTTTTTAAAGATTTTATTTATTTATTTATTTATTTATTTGTCAGAGAGAGAGAGAGAGGGAGAGACAGACTCTGAGCACAAGCATGGGGAGCAGCAGGCAGAGGGAGAAGCAGGCTCCCCACTGAGCAAGGAGCCTGATGCGGGACTCGATCCCAGGACCCTGGGATCATGACCTGAGCGGAAGGCAGACACTTAACCAACTGAGCCCCCATCCCTCCCTAGTGTCTCACTAAGAACAATGATAGGGTTAAAAAAATAGGGCTATTAACAACAACAAAGAAACCCACTCCTTTAGGGCCAACAACTGTGACAGTCTCTAGTCTAAAGAGGAAGACCCTAGAAACTAAACTATTGTGGCCACAAGATTATATTCATTAAAGTGACAAGTACCAACATTCACTGAGAAACTCACTCTCTTCCCATTATCTCTCTTTGTTTTCTGGTAGTGGTGGACCCAGGAGACTCAAAGCAAAGAAAGGAAGTTGTTCTCAAAAGGGAACAGGCTTTTCAATTATTTCTTAGGGTAATATGTCGACAGGTCTGGTGATTAGACCATGAGGAAAACACTTTATGGGAAGTCTAGGACATACGGGTCGGCCTATTCAGGATGCCAATGAGACATCAGTGGTCGAAATCAGAGACCCATGGATAGAATGCCCACTTGTGGCACCTGCCCCTCCCCAGTGTTGTTAACTCTTGGCTGCACACATGTTTCCAGCAAAAAAGATGAAAGAATTTCAAATGTCCATGCAGGTCCCAGAAAAGAGCAAGAAGAGGAGAATGGGAAAAAGTCAGACAAGAGGCCCAGGGGGACCACCCTAAATAGTCTCTCTATATGACCACCCTGCAAGGGCAAGTTCACTTCCAAGAGGTCTGCTCAAACCAGCCTGCAATCACAGGGGGCTCCCCAGGGGAGGAAGAAGACGTCAGAATCCCGCGAGGATGGTTTTAAGAGGGCCACAACAGAGAAGCCGTTCTCTAGGTCTTGTTCCCTTCTATGGAACAACAAGCCCTGTGACTGTCACCTGCAACCCAGCATACAGGCCACAGGCAAGAGGCTCGTTGAGGAGCTTTCGATGAAATGGAGCTTTCTCTTCTCCACAAACCTTATCCACCAAACTCATGGACCAACATGGAGCCTTTTTAAGCCCATTGCCTTTGTCCATCAAATTCATGGACCAGATGAAGGCTTCCGATCCCAATTTTTGTCCACCAAACTCATTATTTGATTTATGATATGTCTTCCAGGGCTCCATTAGGGTCTCAAACACCCCCCCCCCCATCTTTTAAGGATGAAGAGGTAGGCTGGTCCCCTCTACTCGGCTGATTAGCAATCTTACTGTAAGCCAAAAAATGCCTTGCTCACAACCAACACTCCTCCGCACAATGCGTTGTTGTTAGTAGTAGCTAACACTTCCTAATTTTTGGTCCATCTAGGGGCCCTTCTTAGAGAAAAGAGAACTCAGTCCCCCTCCCTTCAGATCTGGCCTAAGCAGGAAATGACGGCCCCCTCTACACACACCAGAACAACAGTGCTATGGATTCAGGGGCAGCTCTCACTGAGTCGGGCACCCTGGGACTGGCCCACCTTAGCAGACACCAGCTTCTGGATGTGTAACCTTGTTCCTATGCCCACATCCCTTTCTCCACACCCCCCTTCAAAACTACCACTTCCCCCTCCANCATTCCTGCTGCCAACATTACAATGAGTGGAATCACAAGCAGCCCAGCCTAGTTTCACAAAACACATCGAACGAATGGGAAAGGTGTTTAAGATGAAAATTTGTTTAAAGAAGAAAAAAATGGTTAGAAAGAGAACAGTGGGGCACAAGAGAATGGGCCAGACAACACCAGTCTTGGTGGAAGGCTCTGGCACCACACTGCTCATACCCAGAGCTCAGACCTGCAGCCTGCCTGCTCCACAGGGGACTCCCCATTTAGATGACTCTGGCTCCCCCAAATGAGTACTG
>NW_024424453.1:46581871-46583152 GCF_017311325.1 Ursus maritimus | reverse complement strand
ATCCCCCCCCCCCCCCCGCCCATCCAGTTTTGCTAAGTTACCCACAGTCAACCAGAGTGCAGAAGCAGATGACCCTCTGCTCTGCTGAGTGGTCAGATGAATAGCAGCCTAAGGCTCTGTCACGCCGGCATCATCACTTCCCTTTATCTCATCGGTCGGGCGTTTTATTATCTCACATCATCACAAGGTGAGTTCAGTACAATAAGGCATTTTGAGAGAGAGACCACATTTACATACGTTTTATTACAGTATGTAGTTATAATTGTTCTACTATATTATTAGTCGGTACTCTCCTAGTATACCTAATTGATAAATTACACTTTATCATAGGTATGTACATATAGAAAAAACAGTAAATACGGGGCTGGATACTCCCTTCGGTTAGCAGGGGGACTAGAGCACGGGCTCCTCAAGACGGACCTTCCCCATCGATCCTCCCCCACCCANCGCCCCCCCCCCACCGCCCCGAGACCTGGACCCTCCCTTGAACTTGAGAGGGCTGCCCCCGAGGGTCCCCATTCCTTTTCCCACCAGAGAACTGAACCTTCGGACTTCCTCTCCTCTGCGAAACTGCGCCCAGAGCAGGGCAGCCCTGCTCTCTGCGTTGGGAGGAAAGAGGAGGCCTCGAGGGGGAGAAGGACGGGTTTCGCCGCCTCAGCGCGCCGCCTGGGCGACTCTTCCACCCCCGGCTCGGGTTCGAAGCGGCGCGGCCCAAAGAAGAGGAAGGAAGAGGAAAAGCAACTTCTGCCTGTGGTTTCTGTAGGAAAGCGGGTCGGGCCCCGCAGAGGGGTGGCTGGAAAAAAACTTGGGACCCTGGAGACCTGCGTCCGCGGGAGCAAGGGCGGCGTCGGGGCTGAGTTCCAGGGCCCCGGCAGCGCACCCAACTTTCCGAAGGAAGCCCTCCCCGAACTTGACTGTGGCGGCGCGGTCCCCCTGCCCGCCCGCGGCGCGAAGCTCCGGCGGGCCCCGCCCGGCCCCAGCCGCCCGGCGGGCCACCTCCCGGCTCCCCTTCCTGCCGGGCCTCTCCGCGAGACCCCGGCCCCGCGCCCCGGGCCTCTCTTACCATCTGCGCCACTTTCAGCAGGGCCGAGTACGTGCGGGGGTAGATGGGGTCCAGCGGCCCCTCCGAGGGCCTCGCGCCCGGCTGCCCCGCGCCGGCCCCGGGTCCGCCGCCGCTGCTGCACGTGGTGCGGACGAGCCCGGCTCCGTGCGACATCGCGCGGCCCCTGCCCGCCCGCCGCCTCCCCGGCCCCGGCCGACCGGCCAGATAAGCGGGGCGGG
>NW_024424453.1:46573697-46581861 GCF_017311325.1 Ursus maritimus | reverse complement strand
GCGGGGCGGGCCGGGGGCGGGGCCGGGGCGGGCCAGTGCGGTCGCGGAGTGCCGCTAGGGGCGGGGCGCACGCGTCCGGGACCCGAGCCGGAGACCACCGCCCGGCCGCCGCGGGACCCGGCGGGGGAGGGGCGACCCGGCCGGGGAGGGGCTGCCCGGCGCTTTCCCGGGAGGGCGCGGGCTCCTTGCCCTCGCCGAGGCGCGGAAGTTGGCCTGGAGGGAGCAGGCACACGGACGGTGGGCCGGGCCCTGCCGTAGTGGGAGGGCCCGGGCCACAGCTGGCTCTGGGCCTCCTGGGGCTTTGTGTGGGCGTGGCTGCGGATGTGTGGGAAGAGGACTCCACCGAAGTGTAAGTTACACACGCTGAAATGCCCAAACCCTCCGGGTTCAGCTCCATTAATTTTCCTCTATGTGCACACCTGTGTAACCACCAGATCACCTAATAGAAAGTGCCGGGACCCCCCAAAGATCCCTCGTGCTTCTTCCCAAACGACTTTTCCTCATAGCACCCCCTGAACCCCAAGCCTCAGGCAACCACAATATTCGGCTTTCTGTCACTATAGATCCGTTTTGCCTGTTTTTGGACTTGCTATACTTGAAATAGTGCTGAATATTCTCATTTGTGTCTGGCTGCTTTCACTCACCACTCCATTTGAGATCTTCCTGTTGTACCTAATGAAGCTGTGGTGAACATTCTGGGAAGTTCTGTTTGTTTGTCTTGGTGGACTGAAGCTCTCATTTCTCTGGGGTAAATAGCTATGAGTGGATTTACTGGGTCACGAGGAGAGCCTACGTTAACTTCCATTGGCTGTGAAACAGTTATCTAAGTGACGTACTGTGTCGCTTCCCTTCTGGGTTTTTTTTTTTTTTTTTAAGATTTATTTATTTGAGAGATGGAAAGAGCAGGGGGAGGGGAGGAACAGAGGGAGAGGGGCAAGCAGATTCCACATTGAGCGCCGAGCCCAACATAGGGCTCAATCTCACGACCCTGAGATCACGGCCTGAGCGGGAGCTTAACCCACTGTGCCACCCAGATGCCTCTCTGGGTTATTTTCTGAATGAAGACAGGCCCCATCCAAGCTACCACCATGAGATATGTTATCAGTGTGCCCTTTGAGCAGAGTGTCCTTGTGACTGAACTTCTAACTTCATTTATAAATGACCAAAAAATCTGCCTCTCAGAGATTATAGGATGTCCGTGCTGTCCTATTTAGAAGACTGTCATCAATGTGACAAAGTCTTGGTAATTCTAGAATGTGGAGATATTCACCCAATCTCTATTTTGACAAGTCTCCCAGGTGATTCTGATGAACACTCAACTTGGAGAACCAGTCATTACCAAAGTTGAGGCATTTGGGGATTCATTACACTATTTTCTCTACTTTTGTGTACATTTGGTAATTTTCATGACCCCCCCCCCCAAAAATTAACTCCAATATCTGTCTTCTCTTTAGACAACACTGCCTGCTACCTCTACTTCTTTCTCCATAAAACAAAGATAAGTGTACCGAGGAGCTGCTGTGACAGACACACAACCATTCGGTAACATTCCCAGCTCTAGCCCACGGGCATGAAGTTGGTATTCCATATCATTTTTTCTGTACATTTATATTTTTCACTCCTGTCCTTTTCCAAGGCTTCAGAACCCACAACGGAGATGATAGAGGGGGTTTTTGTTGGAAGGTTTCAGGGAAACCACAAACTCAAGCCCTGGATCATTTCTCCTCCTCTGAGGGGCCTTCATCCAATTCTCCAGCAATCTTCTAAATCAGTGATTTTCAGTGTATCATCCCCAGACCAGCAGCACCAGCGTCCCCCCACCCCCCCAACTTGCGAGCAATGTAAATTCTCAGGCCCCACCCAGAACTGCTGAATCAGAAACTCTGGGGGTGGGGCGCCTGGGTGGCACAGCGGTTAAGCGTCTGCCTTCGGCTCAGGGCGTGATTCCGGCGTTGTGGGATCAAGCCCCACATCAGGCTCCTCCGCTGTGAGCCTGCTTCTTCCTCTCCCACTCCCCCTGCTTGTGTTCCCTCTCTCGCTGGCTGTCTCTATCTCTGTCAAATAAATAAATAAAATCTTTAAAAAAAAAAAAAAAAGAAACTCTGGGGGTGAGGCTCAGCTATCTGTGTTTTGACAAGTCCCCCTCCCCCCTCCCCTCCCACATGATTGAGATGCATGCTGAAGTTTGAGAACCACTGTTTCATTTCCTAGGGCCACTGGAGTTGAGACTTTGCTTGCTGGGTTTCTCTGACTGCTATTGGCCAATGTGGCCATCCAGCCCAGACAGGACATAATCCCTGCTGGTGGCCGCTCTCTGTTAGTCACTTCATCATGGTCACTTAAGAGCTTGAGCAAGATGCTTGGCCGTACAAGGACCAGGTGCTGGCCTGGTGTGCAAGAAAAGTCTCCACAGATCAGGCCCGCTGCCGTGCACACCGAGATTTCTACACTGGTGTGATGCCTCTTGGTGTGAAGGCCTGCCCCTCGGCGGAGCAAGGGCTGAGGCAAAGGACTCCATGACCCCCTTCAGAGATTTCACTCTAGGAGAAAGCCAACCAGATGTGCGGTCTCTAAGGAGCTGGTGAGAATTCAAGAATTTCCAAGTTCTTCTCTGTTCACCTGCCCCGAGAGAGTGTGGGTTCCAAGGCTTCAGTGAGAGTGTCACTGTCTGACTACAACTCATTTACACCAACGTGATTATGAGGATATTCTCTGGTCAGATATAATGAAAGAATATAATAAAATGAGAGTTGACTCTGTGTCAGTCACAGTGCTTTTGGTTGTAAGTGACAGAAACGAAACTCAAGCAAAAAAGAGTTCTTTGGCTTGTGTAACTGCAGTATGCAGACATGAAACCTAGTTCAGGAGCAGGCAGATCCAGGTGCTCAAATCAGGCATGGTCGGGACTTCTGTTCTTAGGGTTCTGGAGGCTGGAAGTCCAAGATCAAGGTGCCATCAGGGCTGATTTCCGGTGAGGCCTCTCTTCCTGGACTGTAGACAGTTACCCTCTCACTGGGTCCTCACATGTCCTTACCCCTCTGTGCATGGAGACAGGGCGTGAGAGAGAGAGTTGGGCTGGGGGGGGAGATCTGGGGTCTCTTCCTCTTCTTATAAGGACACCAATCCTGTGGGATTAGGGCCCCACCCTTGTGATCTCATTTAACCTTCATTATCTCCCATAAGACCCCATCTCCAAATATAGTCACATTGGGGGCTAGGGTTTCAACATATGAATTTGGGTGCGGGGACATAACTCAGGTCATGGCAGGCCCTCTGATTGGTCCAAATATGGGTCATGGCTCTATCTTTTAAATATAATGATTATTAAATATAATGATTATTATATCCAGGGGGTAGATATTTCTATTGGACAGTCCAATTTCTACCTACCCATGTAGCTGTGTGTGGGTAGTTCTCCAGAACCACAGGAACTGAGTGGGGGAGGGGTGATTCCCAACAGGAAAATCGGGGTGCAGGTCCCAGAAAGGGGAATAAATATTAGGCAGTGTTATGCACTGAATGCATTCCCCACAGATTCATACACTGAAGCTTTAACCTCCAGTGTTTTGGTATTTGGAGATGGGGCCTTAGGGAGGTAATTAGGGTTGGATGAGGTCATGAGGGATTAGTGCCCATAGCATTAGTGCCCTTGTAAGAGACACCAGAGAGTTCTTTCCCTCCCTCTCTGCCATGTGAAAACACAGCAAGAAGGCTGCTATCTGCAAGCCAGGAAAAGAGCTCTCACCAGAAACGGAATTGGCTAGCACCTTTATCATGGACTGTGAGAAAATCAATGTGTGTTAGGCCCCCAGTCTATGGTGTCTTGTTAGGGCAGCCCAACCTGAGATAGGAAGGCAAAAACATCTATGTCCATGACTCTTCTAATACCTGCCTTTTAAAATCCTTTTTAAGTTGAAGTTTCAGAAGTTTCTTAGGTTCTGAGAACCAGCCAGACTTTCAGGTGTCCCTAACCTGAACATCAGGTGTCGCTAACCTCTTGGCCACACCCACTTGGACCAGGATGGCCCGTGAGCCAGAAGCAGCCCAGCTAGGAGTCGGCCAGCAGCATTTGGAGTGGCCTGACATGAGAGCTTTGCCCAACAGAAGCCCATCAGATCCTCTTTGTTGAGGAGTCTGACTTGGAGTCACTGGGAGGGCTTAGCAGTTGTCAAGGAGGGGCAGCAGAAGCCAAAGGACCACAAGAGAGAGGGCAGAAGTTGTGAGGCTGAAAGGCCATGGTAGGGACTAAGGAGGGTTGAGTGGAACAGAGTGGCTGAAAGCCAGTGGATGGAGAGCAGTGTATGCTCATTACTGAGGGCCAATAAGAAACCTGGTCCTTGGCTCTGGGTGGGACCCTGAAACTTTTGTCTCTGCTACCTGGCTGTGTGGCCAAGGGGCAGGACCCAGGAACCAAACCACCAGAGTTTGGCTCCCGGTTCCATCCCTTGTAGATATGTGTCCTTGGGCAAGTTACCCAACCTTTCTGAGCTTCCATTGCCTCATCTGCAAAGAAGAGCGACAACAGAACTGACCCTGAGGGCAACTGTGAGACATGAATGGGATGATATACATGGACAGTGACTCTGATAGTGTTTGGCTCATAGTAATAAATGTTACATTTTTTTGAAGTTATTATTCCAGGGGTGCCTGGGTGGCTCCGTCGGTTATGTGTCTGACTCTTGGTTTCGGCTCAGGTCATGATCTCATGGGTCATGGGGACAAGCCCCATCGGGCTCTGAACTCAGCAGGAGTCTGTGTGAAGAGTCTCTCTCTCTCCCTCTCCTCCTTCCCCCACTCATGCGCACATGCACACACATGTTCTGTAATAAATAAATAAAACTTTTTTTTTTAAGTTATTATTTCAAGGGGTGTCTGGCTGGCTCAGTTGGTAGAGCATGCAATTCTTAATCTCCAGGTTGTGAGTTTGAGCCCCATGTTGGGTGTAGAAATTACTTAAAAATAAAATCTTTAAAAGAAAAGAGAAAGAGAAAGAAAATTCCAGGTCCAGATAGTTTCATTGGAGAGTTCCACCAAACATTCAAAAGTAATTATTCCTCATGTCCTTATGTATTTAAACAAGAAGAATCCACCACCTGGAGGTTGAGGGACCCCCAGTAGGTGCTGTTTCCATAACCATAAGCATCAGAGACCATTTCTAAGGGTGAAATAAAAGACTTTTGGGAACTATAATAGAATGTCAGGCAAGCTAACTGAAAGAGCTTCTGGGGGAAAATTTCACTGGGACGGGGGGGAGGGGGAGAAAGAGGATTTACCTAGTTATTTCTGACTCACGCGTCATAACCCTTCCACATGCTAGGCAGAACAAGTCATAGAAGAGGAACTCCCTCACCCAGGGAGCTTGTAGCCCATAACAATATGGGGGAATAGAGTCAGGTAACAGAGAGAGCTGTGATTGTCTACTCAGGGAAAGCTTCCTGGAGGAGGGGCCATCTCAACTACACATGGAAGGATAATGAGCTGTTAACCAGCCATTGGTAGTTGGAGGAGAGAGTTCAGATACTCAGAGGCATGATGTATCAGAGGGCATGAAGTTTATTGAGGCTTGAGCATGGGGGTCCAAAAGAGGGAAAGGTGCTAGATGAGGCCGAAAATGTGGCAAGACAACATGGCAAAGACAGGTGGGTCCCCTCACTCCTGTGTGTGCACCCAGTCCTGCACCGACATTGCAGATGTCTGGTGCACTACACTTCAGGCTTAGCTGTCTCTCTTCCCAGACTGGGAGATTCTGGAGGGAAGAAATTATGTGTGGAAACTCCGCAGTCAAGGTCATGTTGCCTTGGGTTTGAATCCTAACTCTGCCACCTACTAACTCTGTGAATTTGCGAAGTTTCTGAGCCCCTCTGGGACTCAGTTTCCCTATATATAAAATGAGGATGAAAACTTGAACCTATTCTTCCTAATCCAGTTACCATCTGCAGCATATCAAACCACCCCAAAGGTTAGGGGCTTACAATTAATTACTCTCTCATATGGTTCTCGTGATTCGACCTGGCTCAGCCAGGCAGTTCTCCCCTGCGGTCTCATGCGGTTGGAATCAGATGGGTGTCAGGGCTAGAGTCATGTGAAGGCTCAATTGTGCTGGACGTCCTGGAAGGTTCTTTCACATGTCTGGCAGTTGTTGCTGGCTGTTGACGGAGAGCTCAGCTTCGGCTGTCAAGTGGAGTGCTCCATGCGGCTTGGGCTTGTCAGAGCATGACAGTGGGGTTCGGAGAGAGAGCACTGCAGCGAGAGCACTGCAGCGAACATTTCAGGAGGCAGGACGAGGACGATGCCAGGTCTCTTAAAGGCTATGCCTGGAACTGGGACATAATCAATTCCTCCGTATTCGACTGATTAATGAGCTCACAGGACCTGCCCCGATTCTAGAGGGTAGGAAAATAATCTCCCCCATTTGATTAGGAAGTTGTGCAGTGACAATGTCAGGCCATCTTTTGCAAGTCTTCTGAAGTATGCGGGCTCTTCTTGGCCTTTATCCTGACACCCTCAGCACCAATCATAATGCCTGGCACCAAATAGTGCCTCTTTATTATTTTTCAGTATGACAGTGGACAAACTGTTTACCATTTATTTATGTTTAGTTGCCAGGCAGCCCAAGAATAATTGTGATTCTCATTAAACAGGTCAGATCAATTTCACTGTTCTATTAAATTAAAATTAAGTCTGAACGTGCATGCTCAGCCTGCATTCTTTGTTGTGCATACAGAATAATCCTCTACTTGGAAATGGGGAAAAAGTGAGAGAAAACATATCTAGCAAGTCAAGGAAAGAGTAGTGCGGAAAGAGCACTGGATTCAGAGTTAGCAGCCCTGGCTTGGGATCCAGGCTTCTCCGAGCCACTCTGGGTATGGATCTCCCTATCTGCAAGGTGGAGGGAGACTCAGCTTTCCTCCCAGGGCTGCTGTGAGGCAAAACTGAGATTATGCTTGTTCGGGCATTTGGTACAGGTTAGCGGAATGTGAAACAGGCTGGGATGAAAGCTGGTTGGGCCTGGCAGGTTAGGGCACTGGCTAACAGGTGCAAACAGCATTGTAGCAAAAGACAACCAAAACCAAACAAAGCAAAAACCCATTCCAGCCATTTGTGCTCGGTTCCAGCCTGCATTTGAAAATCCGGCACTAAATTGCACAGGTGGCTCCTCATTACCTCCCGCTCCTGCCCAGCATGTTTCTGGAAAAACCACCACATGGTGGGTTGTCATTGAGCAGACTGGTTGCCGCTGATGTTAGCCTGCTCCAGTAGGACGGGCAAGGTGAGGTGTGCTCTTGGCCAGTGTACGCATGGTGACATTTGATGCATCAGGCAGTGAAGCCCCGGCCTGAGACAGTTTTCCCTTGTTTTGTTCATTTCCTATGTGTTTGCCATGTCTCAAGTAGACGGCAGGCTTCCTGTACACAGTCTTCTTCGTGAATGCCTCCAACTTGCTGATGAGTGGCTTATGCATGCTTTGGGGCTGTGCATTTTAGGAGAGGTGGGGCAGGGGGAGGACACCCTATTTCCTTAGGCAGTGGAGGGTCTGCAGGAGGCTCCTGGTTTCGTCTGCTTGACCTTTGGAGTAAGGGGATGGGACTCTGGCTGCTGGTCTGCCCAGAGGTGAGGCTGTCTGAAGGTCAGCGTTCCTCTTTGTGAAGTGGATGGGTACCACCTATCTTTGGTAAAGTAACATACAAGTATAAGGAATAATTTGCTTTTTATGCTAATGTCTTCTATCAGAATCAGTATTCCTTCTATGAAGTTATCAAGGGAGAGGGGTGGGAGAAGAGGTAGGGGCAGGAGAGGGGAGAGGCTCTTTTTCCTACTTTATCCATGGAATCTTTCATAAATGAGAGAAATGGTGGCCAAAGAGGACTCTGCTTCCCTTCAAAAGGAGACAGACAATGGGTATAATCCCCTGAATGGTGTTCACGCAATTGCCCTGGGGGCCACTGGTCCGCCTTCCTAAAGGGGACATGAAGATGTTAATTCTCCCACTAATCATGAGGATCCTGGTTTTTCCAACCTCCTTGAAACCACTGCCTGCTCTCGTCTTCAATTTAAAAGTATTTGTTATTGGGACGCCTGGGTGGCTCAGTCAGTTAAGCTGCCTTGGCTCAGGTCATGATCCCGTGGTCCTGGGACTGAATCCCGCATGGGCTCCCTGTTCAGC
>NW_024424453.1:46223981-46573691 GCF_017311325.1 Ursus maritimus | reverse complement strand
CTGCTTCTCCCTCTGCCTGCTGCCCCCCCTCCCCGCTTGTGCGTTAATGCGCTCTCTCTCTGACAAGTAAATAAAAAAATAAAATCTTTAAAAAATATTTATTTCCTGATTATGAATGTATTTCCTGCTCCTTATAGAAAATTAGGGCAGATTGAAAACAACGAAGAAAATAAAAATTACCCCATGATCCCACCACTCTTTACAATTTGGTTTGCTCTGCATTTTGTCAACTCCAACTTACACTATCAACAGGTTCTAATAAGAATTCCTCAGTCTGCAGTGACAGCGTTGATTCGTGTGTTTATAGACAACTTATTTTTCTCCATTATGTAATTTCAGAAAGACAGCCCTTTAACAACTGATCAATTTAATAACCAATTTAGCAACCGCAATTCAGCACAGCTTGAGAAGTGTGTTAAAAATACAAAGTCTAATCATTAACAATGGTGCTAATCAATTCTGATTTGGAATAAATTCGGGAGGGAGTGGGTTGTAGTGCATTCATTTCTAAAGGCTCATTCAATGGACTTATTTATTTAACCATTCTTCTGTTAGAGTTTTAGGCTGAGGCAGTTTTTTTTTTTTTAATTTTTGTTTTTGTTTTAAGTAAACTCTATGCCACACGCGGGGCTTGAACTCATGACCCTGTGATAAAGAGTTGCACGCTCTAAAGACTGAGCCAGCCAGGCACCCCCGTGGTTGTTTGCTTGTTTGTCTGTTTGTTTTCCTACTATACATAAGACGAGGATTAACATCTTTGTGCATGGACCTCAGGCTCCTAAGAGAAGCATCCCCAAATCCAAGGAAATGAATATTTTTAAGACTCTTCATATATATTGCCACACAGATTTCTAGAAATGTTCTACCACTCTATCCCCACACCCTATGAAGTTTCCACCTGCTTCTTTCCCTCCCACTGCTGAGGTTTTCAGTCGGCTAGGCTGGGGGAGCTACAGCCCGGGGTAAGAACACCTGCACGATGTCAGCCCAAGCTACTCCAATTACTCGCGGTGGAACCTTGGGCAAACCACTGATACTTAAGTCTCAACTGTCCTTATCAGATAAACGGGGCTGTGGACACCTGCTTGATCTAAGACACAGATGTTCTGAGGACCAACCGATACCTGTATGAAGGCAACTTGCCGAGTATAAAATTGTAAGTTGACTCATTTGAAATTTTTGTAGGTCAAAGAGTCAAATATTGGCAATTTCACAGAGTTCAACCTAACGCTGTATCATTAAGTGGTTGGAGGCTGTTAGGCCATTAGTCATTTATGCCTTCCAGAAGCCAATCAGCTAGTTGTGTGTTCTCCCAGGTACCCAGCCCAGTAGCCACCTGGTAGCTGTCATTACTGAGCACTTTCTGACGTTCGTTTTCAGGCACCGTAAGCGGATCCATGGATTCGGCTCTTCACCTGCAGGTCGGTCCCTCGTGGCCCGCTCAGTGCTGGGTCCCCGTCATGCGCAGAGCACTCACTCGCCCACCTCTCCCTCCTACGGCTGCTCACCGGTCTCGCATTCTGACGGTGCTGGTTTTACAGCCACGCTCAGCTTGTTTGTCTTCTAACCTGCGAATCCTTCGAGGTCACGTCCCAGCATCTTCACTGCGGCTGGCATTCACTGAACACCTACTATGTTCCACACCCTGTGCTGAGCTCCAGAGGGAGGACGGAGATGAAAACGCACTACCCCACCTCTGCGACACATCACAGAACCAGCTGGGAGGAAGACGGGAATAAGCCATTCAACAGCCTGGCAGAGGCGGACAGGAGCCATCAGGACATTCCAAAATGCCCCATGGTGTTTTTCTTTTAAAATTAGGGGCGCCTGGGTGGCTCAGTTGTTAAGCGTCTGCCTTCGGCTCAGGGCGTGATCCTGGAGTCCTGGAATCGAGTCCCGCATCGGGCTCCTCTGCTGGGAGCCTGCTTCTCCCTCTAACACTCCCACTGCTTTTGTTCCCTCTCTCGCTGGCTGTCTCTCTCTCTGTCAAATAAATAAATAAAATCTTTAAAAAAAAATTAACTATCTTTTTTTTTTAAATAAAGACTTTATTTGTTTATTTGACAGAGAGAGAAAGGGCAAGCACAAGCAGGGGGAGCAGCAGGCAGAGGGAGAAGCAGGCTCTCCACGGAGCAGAGAGCCCGATGTAGGGCTCGATCCCTGGACCCTGGGATCATGACCTGAGCTGAAGGCAGACACTTCACCTACTGAGCCACCCAGGTGTCCCGATAAAATTAACTTTATCAAGGTGTAATTTACATAAAACAAAACACACCCATCTTAAGTAACAGTTTATGAATTTTGGCAAATATATATGCACACGCAACCCCCCCCCCCACAAGCAAGACGTACACTATTTCTGTTGCCCCAGAACATTTCCCTGTGCCCCTTTCTAGGTAATGCCTTCCACCTCTAACCTCAGGCAACCGCTTGTCAGCTTCCTATCACTACATATTTGTTTTGTTTCGTTTTTTGAATTTCATATCAATAGAATCAAACACTCTATTTCTTTAAATCTGGCGTCTTTCACTCAGCATAATATTTCACTGATTCATCTACATTGTTACATGTGACGGTTTGCTCCTTTTCGTTGCTGAGTCGTACTCTGTTGTGCGAATACACCATAATTTGTTTATTCACTGTTTGATAGCCACTTTGGTTGTTTCCAGGTTTGGCCAATTATGAATACAGCAGCTGTGCCTATTCTTGCCTAAGTCTTTTTATGGACATATTTCTCTTGGGTAAATACCTAGGAATGGAATTGCTGAGTCATATGATAAGTATATGTTTAACTTTATAAATAATTATACCATTTTACAGTCCCACCAGCAATGAATGAGAACTCCAGAGTCTCCATGACCTGGTCAACACTTGGTACCACCAGTCGTTTTAATTTTAGCCTTTTTGGTGAGTGTGATGTAGTCTCTCATTGTGGTTTTAACTAGAAAAATATGTACCTTGTTCCTGTCAAGAGTTGAGGCATAATCCTCAGTCTTATAGGGTCAGTATTCTTTGGCACTAAGGGCCAACTTACTTCTAGAGAAGGAAGCCATTTCTCGAGGATGACTAATTGTCTTTGAGATACAACAAGGTAGAGCTTTCATTATAAGTTAAAATGATCAGAGGCCGTACTGATCATGTTTCTTTCACATGCAGTCTTAATATTGCAATGACCAAAGGTCATGAAAACTCCTTTGAGTCCCCATCCCCCTGCTGTTTCTCTTTCTAGGATCTTTCCATGTCATCACCATCCTTAAACAATAGCTTTGGAAAGGCCTGAGTCAGTCTCTCAAGTGGACTCTCAAATCTTCCTTTTTCTACCCTTTTTTTAAAAAAGATTTGTTTATTTGAGAGAGAGAGTGAGCTCGAGCATGTGGAGGGGAAGAGGGAGGCGGAGAGAGAGAATCTCAAGCAGACTCCTGGCTGAGCACAGAGCCCGACAGGGGGCTCGATCTCACCACCCTGAGATCATGACCTGAGCCAAAACCAAGAGTCAGATACTTACCCAACTGTGCCACCCAAGGTGCCCCCTTTTCTACCTTCCTATTGCTAAATAGTACTGGGACTAACATTGCCCTACACCGTCATTACTATCATCTCCTTAGAGCCTTGTGGCAACTACTAGAAAGTAAATCAGAACCAAGGCGTTACACGTTTGCTTGAAAGCCATGCGCCAGGACGTCCTGTGCACTGGTTAGGATGCCCGCTGTTGCAAGTCACAAGAATTAGTCTAGGCAAAGTGAGTATAATTGCTCATGTCGTTGCAAAGCCCAGAGTTTGACAGAGTGGATTCAGTGGCTCAATGATGTAACCATGAAGTTTCTTTCCATCCCTTTGCCCTTCCTTCCAGCCACCTTCATCCTATGACTGGCTCCCCCTTGTGGTCGCAGAATATTTACCAACAACTTCCTGCCTACTCATTACTTCAGAACTCCATGACAGGCAAGCCCTGAGTCACATGCCCATCCCTGAACCAATCGGTGTGGCCAGCGGGTGGAATTAGCTTAGAGCCACAGGCCCCCATCCCAGGGTCCTGGTGGAGTCAGCTTCCCCCAAGAAGCTGGGGTGTAAGTGGGTGGGTGTTTATTGAATAAAAACTAAGAGCGACAATAAGAGGAGGGAGAAGAGATGTGGGCTAGGCAGCGACGAGCTCCACTACTTCCTGGATTTAGTTATTCCGAATATTCTAGGGAAAAAAACCTCTGTCATTGACGTTCAAGTTTTCTCAAAACATATCTTCCAAATGCAAGGTCTCTTTGGCCAACAACTTTCTTGTCAGCCACCTTCCTTAGTTTCTGAAGTCATCACCTCTGTGCTGCCAAGCATTTTCCCTCATGCCCAATCCTCTTCTGTATAGCAAACACCTGGGTTCACCTACCCCCTAACTTGTAACCAGATTTATTCTAATCTTGCCCATTACTCTCAGTCAGCCACCTGGGGATAGCCATCCTACCTTCCTTCACAGCCATCTGCTTGAGACCCACCGTGGGCAGCAGCACACTGCCAGAACTTCCGCTAAGGCCAAGGGAACAAGTTCTTAGGTTGTCATCTTACAAGGTATGTGTTTGCTCATGCGCCCCAGCTTTATATGCCCGGATTACTTTTTCTGTGAAAAATCCTTCTTTTCAATTAAAATAATAATTGTCTAGGGGATAGAAATTACAAACTTTAAATTGATTTTCTACCCAGGGCTGTATCTGCAGTTAGTATTTTTAAATGTCCATGCTCTATGCAGAGATCACTTTATGTATTTAAACCCCCCCCTTTTTTTAAAGATTTTATTTATTTATTTGACAGAGACAGACAGGCAGTGAGAGAGGTAGCACAAGCCAGGGGAGTGGGAGAGGAAGAAGCAGGCTCCTAGCAGAGGAGCCTGATGTGGGGCTCGATCCCAGAACGCCGGGATCACGCCCTGAGCCGCAGGCAGCCGCTTAACGACTGAGCCACCCAGGCGCCCCTGTATTTAAACCCTTTTGTGGGCTGATACCCCGAAGGGATTTTTCTGTGAAAGCAGCAACTTTCAAACGTACAAAAATAATTGATATTGAACGTCTACTCTCTAGGTTTTCTTATACTTTTCAAATATTGGCTAAATATTTATCTTCTGGGGCTATGAGGTAGACTTTGCGATGGAGAGAGATTAATTGCTTAAAGTGTATCATTGACTGGCCCTAAGTGGGTAAATACATCAAACTCAAAACCCACCGAGCTCCATCAAAGAGGACGTGACGGTCTGGGGAGGGTCGATGGCGAGCATAGATGCCAGAGAACAGTTTAAGCACGTTGTATGCTATCCTTGTACTAATACCTTTCAAACCCCAGAAACCTATTCTTTTTGTCATGTTGGCTGTATCGCACGTGGCTGTTTGTTTTTCTTTCTTAGGAGAAAAACTGAAGCAGTTCAAAACTTATAGCTTCATCTGAACAACAGAGAGTCATTTTGTTGTCTAAATACCCACACTTAAAAATTCATGAACAAAGTCAGTATTCAAAAGAGGAAATAAGAATTTCCTTTCAGTTAAAAAATTATTTTTTTCTGGGTTTTGTTTTGTTTTTTTGGCAAACTCTCAGGATCACACAAATGGTCAAGCTCCTGAAAAACCACAAATACAGACAACAAATGCCCCTGCAGGGACACAAATGAGTACTGTTCTCTTGAAATAGGTCTCTTTGGTGCTACTGGTTCAAGAAAGACCTATAGCTGTAGTCTTTTTTGGAGACTATTTCAAAGTGGTTTATGGAACTTTTCACCACAGAAGTTACTTCCTATAAATGGGGCATGGTTATAGAAATCACACACACACACACACACACACACACACACCCCACAGGGGGTGGGGAAGACATAAAACAGGCTCCTTTCTTGACGGCTGTTTCCAGAAGTTTCCAGATACAGACACATCTGGAGGTTACAGTTTTTCTGCCTCGTGTGGAGCTTTGGTTGCAATACAAAGTACATGAAACACCCACCGAGTACATGGAAGATGAATATGCCTCTGTGAGTGAGAGAGAGAGAGAGAGAGAGATGAACAGAGAGGCAGGGCACACAGATTCTGACTAGCGATTTCAGCTTTTCTTGCAAAATCGGCGAGTTGGAGGCTGGCCTGGTGATGGCTAGGAATGCAGCTTCCCTGGACCGCAGCCCTGACCACCTGCACGTCGTGTCGCTAAAGCTCAACTGTCACGGTCGGCTGCAGGGCTGGGCTCAGGGTGGCCTCTTGTACCCCCAACATCCACTCACTCCCACCCGTGCGGACCCTCCACTCACCTTAATCTTGGTGCCCCCCCCCACTACCACTTTGGATCCAGAACTGTGGAGGGGTCTGTGGTGGGTCTTAGACACTGAAGAAATCTCAACTCTCCTACGTAGGGGTCAACAGAACTTGGCTAAGAGCTTACAGTTCAACAGGAAGATGAGCCAAACAACAAACAGCAGAAAGAAACAGCGTTGCTACCCAACCGCGGGACAGTGGAGGCCACGGGCGTTATGTCCACGGAGTGCGCAACTATGACTTTTCACTGTTATCAACTCTACTAACGTTTCTGTGGTTTTTTGTTTTTCAAAAGAAGCCCACGTTGAAAAAAATCACCCAACATACACAGCCGTACCAGCAAGAGCCATCGTGCCTCGACACACTTCCTCTAAAGACACATGTGCTTTGCTGCCCGGGGTTCTTCCACCATCTGATGGTATCTAATAACCGTGCCCCAAAATATTCATTCTGGAGACAGGAGACGTCTTGGTCAGGTACTTTCCACAAAGTACGGTACGTGTGTCATTGTGGGGTCAGCAAGCATCTTAAGGTACATGCAAGTATTTATCGGTTTAATGGTTATGCACATATTTTTTAATATGTCTTAGGAAAAACCTGCCACACAGCACATCAGTCTGGGCACTCAGCACCATCACTTAGGGGGAGCTTACTGCCGAACTGCTAGGTCAATGTCTCATTGGACGCTTTCTGGGTCTCCTGGTTAACATGTGAGAATCATGGCCACTGATGATCCCCAGTCTCGGGGAGATGGGTCTCTCCTACTACCCTGGCCTGGTGGCTGTGGACAAGGGTGTCTGGGCAATACTGCAATTGGGCAGCCTTGTGAGGATGAAGATTTACCCACAGCACCCAACCTTGGGCTTTAGCAGTAGGTCTCCTTTCTCAAATCAGACACCTTACCCCAGATTTTGAAACATTTAATCGGAAAAGAATCCGGCATTTGAAAAGTTAGGTTTACAAACTCGACACAGTCTTGACATTAGCAATTTATCTATTTATACATTGTCTAAGAAAATAAGGTCTATGGAGACATCAACAAGATATTTAAGAGTTCATTATAAGCTACAACAATTTGCAAATAAGTATCCAGTTTAATTGCAACAAACCACCGGGAGCAAATTTAACTAAGTATATAAAAACATTAGTTAAATACAATTCTCTGGAAATATACATTATACCTACAGTTTGTTGTTGTTGTTGTTTTTACAGTGAGATTCTTCCTGTTTTCTCCCTTTTAATTCTCACAACGGCAAATCACTGTATGGTCCTGGATCTCCAAGCTATAAAACTGAAATATGTGTTTCCAGCATAGCAGATGGTAACCAAAAAGGCAAAGAACTGGAGAAAATAGAGAATAGAAAGAGGGCTTAGGGCACATTCTAATTAGCAAAAGTTATCATTTCACCTCCATTGAATCAGGCACTCATAGCATCCCGACTCCAGGCTTTCTCATCCAAAATTGCTTTATTGGTTCAATTACCTTCCTTCTGAAATGCTCTCTGGCTTTGCTGGTTGTTTGGGGGTCTTTTGCTTTTGGGTTTTTCATTCTTTCTTTTTTTTTTTTTTTTGAAACATATCTGGAAAACTTGTAGTTTTGCCCAAATAACCACAGGGTGTTCACTTCACGGTGACTATGGTGGTGTGCATCTGAGAAAAGCACATGGATTCCTAATTTAGTGCAGACAATTTTAGACCAGGGCTTCACCTCAGATTGCCATAGGGTCAGTTAAATAAAGGAGCTGAGTGGGTGGGAGGAAGCGATGAACCCACAGGGTGTGAATGGTGAGCAGGGGAAAAGCAGGCCCTTCTGAAGGGGCAGCCATTGCCCAGTTCTGGCTGATTCCTGCAGCCCAGGGCTGCTAAAGATTGTGATGAAAAAAAATTTTTTTTTAAGTAGGCTCCATACCCAGCATGGAGCTCAGTGTGGGGCTGAACTCACGAGACCCTGAGGTCAAAACCTGAGCTGAGATCAAGAGTCAGACACTTACTTAACTGACTGAACCATGTGCACTGTGTTCTCTGCCTTTCAATAGAAAATTTCAAATATAAATATAAGAATATAAGGAATGGGGGCGGGGGATGCCTGGGTGGCTCAATTGGTTGATCAAGCATCCAACTCTTGATCTCAGCTCAGGGTCGTGAGTTCAACACCCATGTTGGGCTCCACACTGGGCATGGAGCCTACTTAAAAAAAAAAAAAAAAAAGAGGGGCGCCTGGGTGGCGCAGTCGTTAAGCGTCTGCCTTCGGCTCAGGGCCGATCCCAGCGTTCCGGGATCGAGCCCCACATCAGGCTCCTCCACTAGGAGCCTGCTTCTTCCTCTCCCACTCCCCCTGCTTGTGTTCCCTCTCTCGCTGGCTGTCTCTATCTCTGTCGCATAAATAAATAAATAAATCTTTAATTAAAAAAAAAAGAATATAATGAACGGCTATATATCATCGATCAGTTTTAACGTGATCATTTTGGTATTCCTGTCTGTGCCCCACCCCCCGCCAACTACTTCTTTTGGGAATGGAATATTTTAAGGCCAATCTCAGAGAAACTTCTAAAATAAGTTTTTAAAATCAGAACTACAATACACATTTATGGCTTAAAAATGCAAACAGTACGGAAGCACATAAACTAAAAAGCAGAAGCTCCTCAGGCCGCCCCCCTCATCATCCAAGCACGGTCTCTGGAAGGAACCTCTGTTGGCGTGTGCTTTCCTAGGCGTTCTCACTGCATAAACAAACATCTCCACTTCTCAAGTAGAAATAGAATCACAGTGTGCTCATTTTTTTTTTTTTTTTTTTTGCAACTGTCTCCCCACTTGAACTGCAGTCAGTAGAATTATTCTTAGACTGGCTCAGATATTTTTTCTTCCTCAAATACTTCTTTCGTTCCAGCTATCTGGCTTTCACTCAAGCTGGGTCTTTTAACCTCTGCGCACTTCAGGCCATCAGGAGGCCCCAGTAATTTCTGATGCTTTCACACCAACAAGCTAATTGCCAGAGTGTCACGAGTGCAGGTGATGCTTTCCGGCCCCTACAGATCACTTGGCCCTCCTCCTAGGCCCCCAGCCCCACTGGGAGGAGGAGACCATGACCCTGACTATGCGGGAGGGCAGGTGAAAGTGCTCGCTCACTCACCGATGAAGCTGCCCAGCTGTTGAAATTGTGGCTGTCCCTCTCAGGGGAGACAGAAGATGCGTCCACCACAGCGGCCGAGAGGTATAAGATGAAAGCACTGCCATTAAAGCACAGACCCTGGGGGAGACAGAGGGGTGGAGTGGTCAGGGAGCGTGGAAGGTCTGGGCACCTCTGGATCTCTGAAGTGTGCAGAACTGCACACCAGGTGTGGTCAGGGGTGCCTCTGGACACCTGGAGGGGGCGGGGATGAGGGCTCTGACAAGCAGCTCATCAGTGCCTCTGGGAGGAGGGGGCTCCCCACCGGCTTATACACAGCACACCCAGACACCCCTCCACTGCCCCCCAAGACACCCAGGCTGCCTTGCTTGTCCCTTCAGCCACCACTCTCTCCATTTGCTCTTGATCCTTGCTTCATCCAGATTTCAGCCTTGGTGACCTACTGGCTGAGGAAGACAGGCAGCGGGGGGCCCCCAGCGACCTCTGCCCAGACTATGGCCCCAGCAGCCACAGCCCTTCAGCACCTGTCCCCGACCCAGAGCGGGGAGACAGCTCTTCCCAAAGCAGGCCCAGCTGATCTTCTATTCCCCCCAGGCTAAGCAGGGAGGGACATTTAGGTGAACTCCTCAATCCTAGCAGCAAGTTCTTTAAAATGGAAAGAAGATTATACATATTAATAGAGCCCTTTGGGAACTAATCTCACCCCTGGCTTCTTCTTATTTTTTTCCTGTTCTTACAGAAAAGAGAGATGTAAATCCAAGTAGATATTCGGTTTTCAGTTATATTTAAACTCTAGGAAATCATACTGTGAAATGTGCAAAACTTGATCCTGTCTCAACAAGGGTGAGAGGTAGGGAAAACCAATGCTTTATACAGGTAGGAAGAGGGTGGCTCTCAGGAGTAGGCCCGCTATGGTCTAACAGCTCTCCCTCAGTCATTCAGAGAGACAGGAATGGGTAGGGGTAGGGGGGAGCGGTATCTTTTTCTTCTAGGTGAAAGAAAGGTACACAGAATTTTCCAGATGCAGGTCCTAGCATTCTGAGGTAGGTTGTGTATCCCTCTTCCCACCTCCACACTTGGCTCACATTGTCCTGGGTTAAGGAGATTAGCCTTTATGATCAGGGTCAGCCCCAGGATTTAGGCTGTCCACAGTGCTCATATGCCTTTAGAAATGGGGCCCCTGGGGCCCCTGGGTGGCTCAGTTGGTTAAGTGTCTGACTCTTGATTTTGACTCTGGTCATGATCTTAGGGTCCTGGGATCGAGCCCTGCTTTGGGCTCCCCACTCAGCAGAGAGTCTGCTTGAGATTCTCTCTCTTCCTCTCCTTCCACTCCTCCCCTTCACTCTTTCTCTCCCTCTCTAATAAATAAGTTTAAAAAAATAAAGAAAGAAAAGAAATGTGTCCAAAGGAAGCCCTGGTTTCCCTGGATGATTCATTGTTTGCTGGTTGTGGGGGTTTTTTGGTCCAGGAACACATCTGTGTATTTTTTTTAAAAATCTAGTGTTTGTTTTTTTTTAATTGCACATTACCTCTAGAGTTTTGCACATTTGCTATTTGCTAAGTAAAGGACTTCCTATCTTTGTTTTTGTTTGTTTGTTTGTTTTAAATGCTGAAACAGTTCAATGTAGTTACCTCTGAGGAGTGCGAGACTTTGGTTTTCATTTTGTGGCCTTTTAAAGGTAGCGGTTAAGCTTATCTATTCAATAAATTAGCCATGGAGTACATTTGAAACATTAAAATGCTTACGAAAAAAATTAGGAAGTAATGCATGTTCATGGTAACCAAACAAAATCCTGTCTGCACAGAACAATCTGGAGTAAAAAGTCAGTCTACTCCTTTCACCTCAACGCTTTCCTTTGAGATAGAAACAAACACCCAATGTTATACAAACAGAGCCATATAGTCAGGCAACTTGGTGGGGTTTTTCTGTTTTGTTGGCGTTTTTTTCTTCACTGAGAAAGATAACAAGGACAATTTTACACGTCAGTCCAAACAGATGGACCTCATTTCTTGTCATGACACAAACACCTCAGAATTTAACTTTTCCCCTGTTGATGGGCATTCGATGTTCCTCGTTTTCCCAGGATTACCGACATGCTGTGAGGAACGTCTTTAAACATGTATTTGGGGGCACCCATGCATGTCCAGTCCCCATACAAGGGGAGACATGAGAGAGCTTCTGAGAGGCCAGCCCGGCCAGGACCGTCCTGACACAGTCCCTGGGCCTTGTCCCCACTGCCGTGTGGGTGGAGAGCCAGAGATGGAGTGGGGACACGACTCCGTACTAAGTGTGGCCCAATCCCTTTTTCCAAGGAAACAAGGAACTCTCTTTCCCTTGGAGAGAAGCGGGGAAGGCCTTCCTTCCCCCATGCACCTCCCCGAGGGGTCCTGCTGGGTTCTCACAGCCTCCATTTGGCTACCTCAGAGCTAAACCTACTAGCTCCCTGCCCCCATCTTCCTAGGACTCCCAAAGTATGTCCAGGGGATGCCTGGAGTGGGAAACTAGTGAAAATAGGTGGAGAGAGGAAAGAAAAAAGAAGGCCAAAGAACCCGGATCTGAGATTGTTATAGAGTTAAAAAAAAGAGGGATCTGTGTGGCTACAGAAGGGAAGAAGGGCGACACGAAGCTTGGGCGGGCTCTGGGGTAGCCCCGAGCCTCACAGACACAAGGGCGTACTGCTCTAGAGAAACAGGACCCGAGTCCAAGACTGTTCAAGCTGAACGACCATCGAGTCCCTCCAACTCAAATGTCAGTTGTCAAAGCATCCCTGGGCCCCAGGGAACAGAGAACAAATAGTGTCTTACAAAAGGTTTCCAGTTATTCCTTTTGGGGAGAAGGTGGAGGGAGGCTATTCTTTTCTGAAATTTGATCCCTCCTTGGTATAAAATGTCCTCTTCCCCCGCATAAAGGCACCCATAGATAAAAACCCTCAGCTAGCTCCCTTGTTGACCTCCACGCCGTATTACTGGTAACCTAACTGCTAAGAACGCCTCATCCCTTCCCAACAGAGAGGAAGCGGGTTCTCTCGGTTTCAGAGAATTCCTGAAGGCTAGAAACAGGGCACTCGTGTCCCCTGGGAGCCAAGCAGACGCCAGGGTTGACAACTGTGGTTGGCATCCGGGCACCTGCATCCCATTCCGATCAGAATCCTCTCAGTGTCTCAGTTTCTTTACCTGCAAGATGGAAATAATCCGTTCCCTCTCTGCAGTTAGTGTGAGGTGAAATGCTGTGATAAGAAGGACCCAGCACGACCTCTGGCACACAGTAGGTGCTTCATAAATGGTGGCTGCTGTTGCCGAAGGAAGGCCGCCATGCCCCCTGCCTTGTGCCCTGTACTGCTCACAGTGCTTGTAACCAGGCCAACAGGGATGAGTGGCAGAGGACGAATCCTCAGAAAAAGCATTTGTGGTGTCCCGGTGCTCAGTGCTCTGAGGAGGACAAACTGCACTGCTTTGAAGTTTCAGCTCAGATCGGATTTGTCAGAAAGCTATCGCAGCCTCTCTGGGTGAACGATATTGCCCGGGAGCTCGGAGGTGCTCGCGGGAACCCGCTGCGGTGCCCGCTCCATCTGACTCTGCACCTGTATTCTCCTTCGATGCATTTAGAAAAATGCCTATTGTCAAGCCAATTCCAGGGCAAAGCTCATGCCTTGTCAAGCGAAGAGCTACCGGCAAAACAATGAGACTCTGGCTTTTGTAGGGTCCCATGGGCGGTCTCCCCGCCAAGCTCCCAGGGGACTAAAAGCTGCTCTACTGATCCCTTCTCTGCAATCTTAGATTCCCCAAATGCTCTGAAAACCAAAAGTAGATCCCAAAGTCATTAGGGAGCAAAAGCTGGCTTGCACTGACATGGGGGCAATGCAGTCTTTAGTATCCCTCTTAGCAGGAAAATGCATGTGTTCTTGCAGAAACATCAACATGTCTGACGACAGCGTTGCCCCCAGACTCAGGGGGGAGGTGTCACCTTATGTACTAAATGCACCAGATTACTTCTAAAATTTGAAAAAAAAAAATGTGATTGCAAACATATCTGGCCTAAAGTTTCCAGGTAAGGCGTGTGGACCTATAATTATCTGTAAGCCAGCATTTCCTACACTTCAGGTGCCTAAGAATGATCTGGAAAGCTTATAATAGAGATTGCCAGACCCTCCATAGGGCTTCTGATCCAGTAGGTCTGGGGCCAGGCTGAAGATTTCTAATAAGCTCCCATGTGATGCTACTGGCCCAGGGACCGCACTGTGAGCAGCAAGATTCTAGAAGACTCACTCTGGCACCAGGAGCCTATCAGCTGCCTCAGCAGAGTCCTGGGTTGGCCTGACCCCCGCCAGGCTCCAGTTAGTGTGGGACATATAGTGGGGGCCAGCGTCTGAACCAGTCTGTTTCTACAAGAGGTTCTGCTGGGCACAGGTAATAACGATCTGAGACCTTAGCTGCTACACATGAGAACTCCCAGATCCCACTTAGCACTGCTTACCCCACAAACGCTCTGAGGAGTCGCAAAGGGGCTTCTCACAGCAGGAACTAACCACCCCCCCAACCCCAAGTCACACGTTTGACCTGTAGCAGCTGCCGGCAACAAAAGAAGTTTTTAAAATTTGGCTATAAATACTTTAAAAGTGAAACAGTTCACACAAATGCCCAGATTTCCAGATTGCCTTAGGGAGGGAAACAAACAACAGAAGATCCAACCATTCTGAGAGCACATTTCCAACTATGTCTCTGGGAAGTGAAGAATATTCCCCAGTTGACTACGATGCCCCAAAAAGTGCGTCTGGGTGGCGAGAATTAACACTCTCTGAGTTTCCACTCCCCTGCAGGACCTGTCCGCTCTTGCCAAGCACATGAGTGTGCAGCGTGTAAGGTGAAGGCTGACGGTCTTGCTTGATGAGATGCAGGGTTAAGCAACTCTAAGGGGCCTACCAGCCCTGGACTCCTGACTGCTGGCGGGGTTCTATTTACTACTCAGGCAGAGGTGTGCCTGGAGCAGAACAAGATCAGGAAAAAAGGCTGGACGGAAGGCAGGCGAGAGGGACCCCGCTGTTGTGCATCCGTGCCAAGTCCTGAGGCTCTGAATCGCCCTTTTCTTTTTTATAAATTGGGGACACACTTCATGATGCTAAATTCTGATCATGCAAATCAAAGCATTTTAAAACTAGGAAGCGCCAGAAGGGAGCATTGTTAATCAAAAAAAAAAAGTACCATTAAAAGCAGTATTTCCATTTTTTTTTTTTTTAATTTTGAGTCATCTCTCCACCGAACATGGGGCTCAAACTTACAAACCCAAGATCAAGAGTCTCACGCTCCCCTTGATGGAACGAGCACTGGGTGTTGCAGGCAAATGATGAACCACTAAATTCTACCCCTGAAACTAATAATTCAGTATATGTTACCGAAACTGAATTTTTTAAATAAAGAATTTTAAAAAATAGTTTTTGGAACCCAAGCCAGTGGGCCGTGGACCATGCAAGCAGGCTCACGGAGAGGTCACGTGTAGGTATCCCAGCCCTGGCTCTAGCGGAGGTCCCCCTGACGGGCGGTATCAACCACTAGACATGTGGTGATTCCAGCCCCCGTCCTCCTCCAAGCTCTCCCAGCTGACTGAGTGAAGCAGAGAGAGGCTGTCCTCCTGCGCCCTTCCCAAATTACACATTTATGAGCAAATTAAATGTTGTTATTGCTTGGGGGAAAAAAAAAGTCTCGTGCTCTACCGACGGAGCAAGAGCATTATTTTAATTTTTAAATATTTTTAATATTAACCTTATAATTTTTATTTTTAATTATTTAAAAATTTTATTTTTACATTTTAAAATTTATTTTAAACTTTTAAATTTACTTTTAAAATTTTAAGCCACTGGGTGGCTCAGGCAGTTCAGCAGCTGACTCTTGATTTCGGCTCAGGTCATGATCTCAAGGTCTTGGGATAGAGCCCCACATAGGGCTCCGTTCCCAGCGGGGAATCTGCTGGAGGGTGCTCTCTCTCCCTCTGCCTTTGCCCCTCCCCCCGTTCTCTCTCAAATAAANATTTTTAAAGATTTTATTTATTTGACAGAGAGAGAGACAGCCAGTGAGAGAGGGAACACAAGCAGGGGGAGCGGGAGAGGAAGAAGCAGGCTCATAGCAGAGGAGCCTGATGTGGGGCTCGATCCCACAACGCAGGAATCACGCCCTGAGCCGAAGGCAGACGCTTAACCGCTGTGCCACCCAGGCGCCCCAAAATTTAAAATTTTTAATGAAAAAAAATCAGTGGAAGTATTTTAGGCTTAGAGAAGAGAGACCAGAGATGATCTGGAGCAGAAGTCAGCAAATTATGGGCACCGGCCCATCCTGGCCCACAGCCAGTTTTGGCACTAAAGTTTTTACTGGCAGGCCGGTCATGGTCATTCACTTGCAAATTGTCTACAGCTGATCTCTTGCTGAAGGCAGGGTAGTTGTGACAGAGATTGCATAGCCCCCCAAAGAGAAAACACTTACTGGCTGGTCCTGAATAGAGGAAGTTTGCTAAGCCCCGGTCCAGATAACATACCTAGGATTTGAGACTCAGCAAGAGTGGGATGAGAGGTACGACTCGTTCTGCATCTTACCCATTTGCTCTCCTATGACAGTTTCCAAGTTCTCGTCTTCCAGTTCACAAGCACTTCACTCAACACACCCTTATAAGACCCTCTTTCTCCAAAACATCATTCCTTCCATTCCCCCAGGTCCCTTGGACCAAATGTCCTCACCCGGTATTCCCATGTGATTGTGACTTTGAGGTGCTCACCTTTTTTGGTTCCCCACATCCAAATGAGTCTTTCCTCCCAGGGAGGCAGGACCCCAATTTCAACAAGGCTGTACGTGCTGCCCCAGGTGGCTCTGGGCACCTCGACTGGAATTACTTTCAGAGCCATATTCTTGAGAATCGTAGTGGAGAATCCTCACTTTCGTATTTGGGAAAACTGTCAAGAGTTTTGTGTGTTTCGTGAAACTGAACAAGACCTGCTTTCTTGTGGGTTAGCTTAGCTCTGAAGGCAGCTCCCAGAAAGAACGAAGCCAGGTACATTTTGAGCAGTGATGGTGCCGTGTGAAAAGCCTGCCAAGTCCACTTTAGTCTACAGCCCACAAATACACTATGCTTCAAATTATTTCAAGTTATTTGGAACTGGATATTTTTCT
The DNA here is from genome assembly GCF_017311325.1 of Ursus maritimus. Lineage (NCBI taxonomy): Eukaryota > Metazoa > Chordata > Mammalia > Carnivora > Ursidae > Ursus > Ursus maritimus. Next base: position 46,557,140 of record NW_024424453.1, on the reverse strand, counting down.
GATATATTGGTTGAAAAGACACAAATAAAAAAGATTATCACTCTAAAGCTCTGTTTCATACATAGACACCCCAAGTGGGGTTCTCTTGTTTTTTAATCATGCAGCCACTTCAAACTCCCCAACAAAATTGCAAATGCTCCAAGGCCAGGGAGACCTCACCTTTAATCTCTGTGAGCTCCCTTGAGGGTGTTCACGATCAGTCTGCAAGATGACACTAAATGCCGGCTCCTCTTGGAAGAGTTCCCAGCTGTCCCAGCTAAGATGGTAACCTGCATCAACACTTTGTACAGGGTACCATGATGGGTTGATCTCATGTGTTAACCTGACTGGGCCACAGGTGCACGATATTTGGTCAAACATTATTCTGGGTCTATCTATGAGGGTTTTTGGATGAGGCTAACATTGGAATCTATAGACTGAGTAAAGCAGACTGCCCTCTCTAACGTGGGTGGGCCTCATCCAATCAGTTGAAGAACTGAATAGAACAAGAAGGCTGAATGAGAGGGAACTGCTCCTGCCTGATTGCCTTGAGCTGGGACATCAGTCTTTTTTCCTGCCTTTGGGCTTGAACTAAGACATCAGGTATTCTTGGGTCTCAAGCCTGGGGCCTTTCAGACTGGAACTTACAGCATCAGGTTCCCTGGTTCTCAGGCCTTTGGACTCAGCCTGGAACTACACCGTCAGTGTTTCTGGGGCTCCAGCTTGTGGACGGCAGATTTGGGGACTTCTCAGTTTCCACAATCATGTGAACCAATTCCTTCTAATAAATCTACACACACACACACACACACACACACACACACACACACAGCCTACTGCCTATGCTTCTCTAGAGAACTCTAATATGGAACTTATATCGAGAGTGGGGTAGACAGATTTTGGAATCAGCAGTGGGGTGCTGCTGTAACAAAGGCCTAAAAATATAAACCTGGCTTTGGAACTGGATAATGAGTAGAAGCTGCAGAGCTCTGAAGAGCATACTAGAACCGTGGATGCTGAAGGTGATTCCAGTGAGGACTTAGGGAGGTCGAGACAAAGCTTCCATCTTCTTAGAGAATGCAGAAATAACCACAGAATCTTAGTAAAAATATGCATGGTAAAGGCCACGGTGGAGAGATCTCAAATGGAAATGGGGAACATGTTTTTGGAAACTGGAGGAAAGGTGATCCTTGTCATAAAGTGGCAGAGAATTTAGCTGAACTGTTCTAGTGTTTTGTGGAAGATAGAGCTTGCCACCCAAACCCCGGCTATTTAAATGAGGAGATTTTTAAGCAAAGTGTTAAGGCAGCGGCTTCGTTCCTCCTGTTTTAGTAAAATGCACAAGGAGAGAGATGAATTAAAGAAGAAATTATTAAGCAAAAAAGAAGCAGAACTTGATGGTTTGGAAAATTCTCAGCCTAACCATATGGCAAAAAAAAAAAAAAAAAGCAGCAGCAGAAGAAGAAAGCTTGGGGCACCCGGGTGGCACAGTTGGTTGAACATCCAACTCTTGGTTTCAGTTCAGGTTGTGATCTTGAGGTCATGGGATCGAGCCCCGTGTTGGGCTGTGCACTCAGCATGAAGTCGGCTTGGGTCTCTCTCTCTCCCTCTCCCTCTCCCTCTGCTCCTCCCCCCAACTCTCTCTCTCTCTCTCAAATAAATAAATACATCTATTTAAAAAAAAAATAACTTGCTCTGAAGAGAGTAGTACGGGTGTAGCCAAACAACCATTTGATGAAGAGATCACGGGTGCAAACCACAGAGCTAACCGTGTGTCAGCGGAAGCCACAAACAGGTAAGGGATGGCACCCATGAGACGCTGCCAGTCTGAATGAAAACGGGTGGAGATGGGACCAAATAAAGGAGCGCTGTCGAACTTCTTGGAATCCATATGATAGAACCACAGAGCCGTTTGGCTGTGAATCTGTGCCAATCTTCAAGAAAAACGAATGAATCACCCACAGGTTGATTCAGAGATCATCAGGCCCAGGGGGCAGGCTGCTTTCTCCTCAGTTTCTAAGGGTTGGGCTGCCTCTCGGGTTTCTGTGAGCCAGGATGTCCCCACCCAGTGCCTCAGGGGCAGAGTCACCCTGCAGATGCATGGGGGTGACAATGCTACCCCAATGGGCCTGGAGGACAGAGCACTGAACCAAAGAGGCTTATTCTGGACCCTTCAAATCCAATGGAACTTGCCTTGTGAGTTTTGGGCTTGCCTGGGACTCACTACCCCTTCCCTCTTCCTTATTTCTCCCTTTCGGAATGGGAACATCTGTCCCACCACTGCGGCTTGCAAGTACATAACTTGTCGGGTTTCCCAGGCTCCCAGCTGGACAGGCATCCTGCCCCAGGCTGAACTGTACCTCCAATCTCTCCACACTTGATTGGGAGGATACTTAAGTGAACTCTGGATCTTAGACATCGATGAGTTAAGACTTTTGGGGATGCTGAGATGGAATGAATGTAGTTTGCATGTTAGAAGGGCACGATTTGGGGCAGTCAGCAGCAGAATGTTATGGACTGAACGCCTGCGTCCCCCCAAGCGCACACACTGAAACCCTAACTGACAAAGGGATGGTACGTGGAGATGAGGCGTTGGAGAGGTAATTAGGGTTCGATGAAATCATGAGGGCGGGATCCTCTTAACGGCGTCGGTTCCCTGACAAGCAGAGAGAGATGAAGGAGAGCTCGCGCTCTCTTTCTCTTCCATGCAAGGCCACGGCAAGACCGGAAGGGAGCTCTCACCAGTGACCAGCTCTACCGACATCTGATGCTAGACTTCCCGCCTCTGGAAGTGTGAGACATCAATTTCTGTCACTAAGCTACCCAGTCTATGGTATTTTGTTACGGCGCCGGAGCCGACCAAGACAGGTACGTGTTCTTACCTATTTCACCCCCGACCGTGTGTTTCCCTTTAGCTTATCCCGCACCCAGCACAGTGCCTGCAGCCAGGACAGGCATCCAATCACCCTTGACCACTCCTGCTTCCGAATACGACGACACCTAGTTATTCTAACAGCAACTTCATTTTTCGTTCTCACTCCGCACACACTGTGCCTCCCGACATCAAAGAGCTCTGTGTGCAAAGGGCGAAGGTCGTGGCCCCAGGAGGGGTTTGAAGGAAGTGAGATCTGCTGAGGCTGGTGCCCCAAGGTACCTGTTTCCAGGTCAGGGTGTTTATGGGGAACGAATGAAGAACTGAATTTCTCTTCATTCAGTCTTCTGAGAACTGGTTTGCTATTTTGCCTAAAAGAAATTCCTGGACCTTCCAACAGGCCCAGTTTCATATTCAGGAATAAAACACCTGCTGTGTAGGGTTCTCCCTGGCTTTGTCCCTTGCTTTGCTGGCAGAGAGACAACCCTGAGTTGTTGGACTAAGGACTGAGAAGGACTAAGTTCCATCGAACTAGTGGGCAGTGGACAAGAAGACGACCCCGGGCTTCCTTACCACCGTGGTCCAGGGCACCTGGGGAATCCTGGTGTAGGTCATGGTTATGTAGATGATGAGGAAGAACACGGTGAGGACCCAGTAAAATACGGCTACGAACATGACCCAGCCAAACGCAGGGACCCGGAAGTACTCGGTTCCGGCGATCAGCGTCCACACCAGCAGTCCCAGAACCTGTAAAATGGTACAGGCAGTGCAAAAGAAAAGGGAGACACATGGAGAAAGTAGAGAAGGAAGTGGAGAGAGAGAGAAAAAAATTATACAGAGTGTCGTTTACAGCATTTGTTCCTATTTACACACACACGTGACTTACGAATACAAACCAGGGGATGCAAACGCACATACCCACAAATGCCAGGAAGGTACAATAAACGTACATGGTAGGCTGCGCAGAGACCAGAAACAAGAAAAACTGTGTCTATTGTAAGGGGCAGTCTCTACTCAGCACCAGCCCACTGCTGTGGGCCGATTTTTTTTTAAAGTAAACTCTACCCCCCCAATGTGGGGCTCCAACTCCTGACCCCAAGATCGAGAGTCCCATGCTCCACTGATCGGGCCAGGCAGGCTCCCCTGTTTGTATCAATTTTGCTAGTTCTTCCTTTTATTTTTTTTTCTCCCTCAAGAAAACATAGGAAGTCAAGTTTGTACATGATAATCTTGATTTTTATTTTTATTTATTTTTTTAGAAGATTTTATTTATTTATTTCTGTGTGAGAGAGAGAGAGGCAGGCAGAGGGAAATGCAGGCTCCCTGCTGAGCAGGGAGCTGATGTGGGGCTCGATCCCAGGACCCTGGGATCATGACCTGAGCTGAAGGTAGACACTGAGTCGACTGAGCCACCCAGGCGCCCCATATAATCTTGACTTTTAAATGTGAGCACAAATAACGATTTTTAAAATACTACAAAGGGACAAACCACACACCGTGGCTGAATTTGCTCACAAGCTGATGCCTGTCAAGGAACAAGACCGTAGGTCCACGGAACTGACCTGCTCTCAAGGGATGAACCTCTGAGGATTCCCCACCTGCCGCCGCTGTCCCCCCTTGCAGACGGCAAATTACACGTGGCCTGAGAGAGCTTTTGGAAAACAGGACATGCAAGGGCCCAGTGCAGACACTGGCATTCAGCATGTTTTTTTTTTTTTAAAGATTTTATTTATTTATTTGACAGGCAGAGAGAAACAGTTAAGAGGGAACACAAGCAGGGGGAGTGGGAGAGGGAGAAGCAGGCTTCCTGCCAAGCAGGGAGCCCGATGCGGGGCTCGATCCCAGGACCCTGGGATCATGACCGTGAGCAAAGGCAGACGCTTAACGGCTAAGCCGCCCAGGCGCCCCAGCATTCAGCATTTTAACATAAGCTGTACATTTATTCCAGCAAGAGCCATCCCAATCTTCAGTGCTGAGTAAGACCAAACCCAAAGCCAAATCAATGTCACCAACTGACTAGAGGAAGATTTCATCAAGGGAAAAGAAACTGATCCAAACTGGGCATCTTTAGTCCTGACCAAAGGCAGGCCAGAGCAAAGTATGCATCTCGAATTCCAGCACCTTCCAGGGACCAGGACTTTATTCCTAAGTCATGAAAAAGTTAGTATCCAAACCATAACCCCAGGAGCCCAGGGCAGGCTCTAGCTGTAAGACTCAGGACAAATTATTCCATTTTTGTTTTAGCTTTCTTTGTGGTATACGGAACAAAATACTACAGCAATTTGAATCACAAATCTAGGAAGACCGTTTTCAGTTGCTTAACCCTGGAGAGCACTAAACTCTGCCAGGCTTCCTGCTATCAGGCCCCAAGGACGGGTGGGCACACATTGAACAGACCCTGCTGTTCATAATTTCAAGTCTAGTGGGGGGAAATCTCTGAATAATTGTAATTGTGAAAAACGCTATGAAGGAAAATGAAGAGTGTGGTACGGGTGTATAACAGAGAGAGACAACCTTGTTGTAGGCATGGGAAGTGTCAGGGAAGGCCATGCTGAAGGATAGCCTGAAGACCCAGTAAGAGCTAGTGAGAGAGACGAGCAAGACGTCATGGGCAGAGGTCCGGAGTGGGGAAGGGTTTGCTGCCTTCCAGAACCTATAAGAACATATACCAAGTTAGGACATTGGTACAAAATGTTAGAGAGGATGGGGCGGGTCAGATTATATGGGCCCAAGTGGCCTAAGAATTTTGTACCTTCTCCTAAGGGCAGTGACAGGGTTTGAGCAAGACAGTGATACGACCAGGGTAGGTTTTTAATACTGTCACCAGCTAGACCCCAAGACCTTACCTCTACTGCTTACCTGCTTGTACCCACTGACCTTTGTCCCACATTTTTCCTTAAGCTCTTCTTTCTAGCTTATCTCTTAACTCTGGCAAAAGATCTGAGGGGCATAACATCCTGTGATGAAAACGGAAACTACCCCTCAAGCAACAGCGACTGTCCAGACAAGAGTTCTGGTGGCCCAGAGCCCCCACATCGGTTTGAACTTAACCCCCACTCACGCCTCTGCAGACAGACCATGGAGTGACCTAGGGAACGACTGACAGTTACCTTTACTTCATTATAATACTACATTTCGGGGCACCTGGGTGGCTCAGTCGGTTAAGCATCTGCCTTCGGCTCAGGTCATGATTCCAGGGTGCTGGGATCGAGTCCCACATGGGGCTCTGTGCTCAGCGGGGAGTCTGCTTCTCCCTCTGCCCCTCTCCCCTGCTCATGCTCTCTCACGGCTCGCTCTCTCTCTCACAAAAATAAAAAAATTAAATCTTTAAAAAAAAGTCTCCACGCAAGCTCCAAGGAGCAGCCCCAGCCTCGTTTATATAACACAATGTTTGTTATATGGCAGGTTTAAGGTGCGTGCGCAGCCTTATACTCCCCTTTACGTGGAATGACAAGGCTCCCCTATCTAAATGTCCGTCCTAAGCCTAAATGAAAGGAACCCCTTCACCCTTGCTCAGGGAGTCACAGCTTTGGAAGTGATTCCGAGATCTCTTTATTCGCTGTGCGACCACTCCGCCTGGTCTGGTTTCCATCTGTGTCTCACCAAGGAGCGAACGCACATTAGTGTGGCTACGACCACTCTGGCTGCTTGGGGAGAATAGACATCTGGAGGGGAAGGGTGTGTGTATGTGTGTGACGAGACAAGCTCACAGGCTGTCACAATAGTCCCAGTGGGAGAAGATGACGTATTGAAGACCAAGATGGTGGCAGCGAATATTGGGAAGTGAGGGAGTTCCAGACGTGCTTCCGAAGTGGCCGGGCCAGGACTTGAATAGATTTAGTAGGTTAGGATAGGTGGAAAGACACGCAGTCTCTGGAAAGATGTATGATGTGTATGAAGGCTGTCACTTCCTCACCTGAACAATGAAACAGGAACAGGCTGAGGGGCTGATCTTCACCACAGCTCCTGAGCTCTGTGTTCAACCTACCCAGTCTGAGGAGCCAGGGCCTCCAGAGAGGGATCAGAAGTGGACGCTGCAGGGATAAGACTGCGGGCCCCTCTTTAAGAAGGAAGACTTACTGGGAGATCAGGAAGCCCTCAGACAGGTTTCCAAGGGACACTGTACACTGCTCACCGAGAGACGCCCACCCCCCGCTACAGTTTGGATGCCGTGCTGGGGAGCACAGAACAGACTCTAAATGTTGCTGCTTCCCCTCTTTCGAGTTGAAAGTTGCTGTTCTTTTTACCTATTTGATATTGTATATGAATTCCATAGCAATGCTTAATGGAGATGTGTTTTTGTACTTACATTCGTGGCAGCAGAATTCATCAAAAGTGAAGAGGTACAAAATGAGACAGAATTCCAGAAAGTGCTAAGCCTCACACTAATGGGGTTTCGGGCCTGAATTCATCATAACTGACAGGGAATCTACACACATATATGTGATACTCATTGGCTCAGCGAGACTGGTAATAGATGTAATCCAGCACGGCGGGGTCTGAAATTACATCACGGGGGTCTTGATTCAAACTGGAAGGGTCAGAACGGCCCTTTGTTGATGACACACAGAGGAAACATAACTGTGTGAAGAAGCATGGCAAACAGGGTTAGGCTGTCTCCCCAGGGGAACGCTAGGGTTTAAGAGTCTCCAGCACGGGCTGGTGTCCAGCTAGACCGGCTCAGCTAACAGCTCTTGGCTCTGAATGCGAAAACGCTTTTCATTATTAAAGCAAGCAGGGTCCACTGTCTACAGACGCTTTGTCTAACGTGCTAGCAGAGGTCATCTTTTATACACAGGGACAGTAGCGTTAACTGAGCCAGCTCTCAAACAGCACAAATACCTGACCCATGACCTCACCAGCAGACACAGTTAAAAGTATGCCCCCATCAAGAAAAGGATTCTACCCAAGTGAATTTCCTAGGTAACAGAAATAAGAAGCAAGCCTTTTGTCTCCCACTGTAACGAATACTGATGAAAATCACTCTACAAAAATATTAGTCATCTCCTGCTGGGTGTGTGTGTGTGTTTAGGACGAGCTCTAGCTCTTTATTTGCTTAAGACAAACTCTAAATCTTTATTTGCTTAGACTACAAAAATACTGTTTGCTTTTTTTTTCAACTGATGAGCATTTTTTTAGGCTAAGACGTTTTTGAATGGTAAAGCTAAGACTTAAAAAAAATTCCCAAAGTAGAAATATAAATCAAAACCACAATGAGATACCACCTCACACCAGTCAGAATAGCTAAAATTAACAAGTCAGGAAACGACAGATGTTGGCGAGGATGTGGAGAAAGGGGAGCCCTCTCACACTGTTGGTGGGAATGCAAGCTGGCGCAGCCACTCTGGAGAACAGTATGGAGGTTCCTCAAAACGACAGAGCTACCCTATGACCTAGCGATTGCACTATTGGGTATTTACCCCAAAGATACAAAGGTAGTGATCCGAAGGGGGACCTGCACCCCGATGTTTACAGCAGCAATGTCCACAACAGCCAAACTATGAAAAGAACCCAGATGTCCATCAAGAGATGAATGGATAAAGAAGATGTGATACACACACACACACACACACACACACACACACACACACACAGGAATATTATGCAGCCATAAAAAATGAAATCTTGCCATTTCCAACGATGTGGTTGGAACTAGAGGTTATTATGCTAAGTGAAGGAAGTCAGTCAAAGAAAGACAATTATCATATGATCTCACTGATATGTGGAATTTGAGAAACAAGGCAGAGGATCATAGGGGAAGAGAGGAAAAAATGAAACAAGACGAAACCAGACGGGGAGACAAACCATAAGAGACTCTAAATCTCAGGAAACAAACTGAGGGTTGCTGGAATGAAGGGGGTGTGGGAGGGACGGGGTGGCTGGGTGATGGACATTGGGGAGGGCATGTGTTGTGGGGAGCGCTGTGTGTTGTCTAAGACTGATGAATCACAGACCTGTACCCCTGCAACAAATAATATATGTTAATAATTAAAAAATAAACTGGGTGATCTGTAAAGGAAAAAAAAGTAAATTTAATACGAAGCACCAAAAAAAAAAAAAAAAAAGGCAATTTGGCCTCCAAAGAAATACATACATATAGTATAATCTAATTCCAAAACATTTATTTAAAATAAACTTCATCAAAACCTTAAAAAAAATTCCCAAAGTGATAAATGCAGGTAAAAATAAACACAGAAATATAGAAGGTATATATAAAATATACAAAGAAGCAACAACCCCTACCCACCAGTTGTAAATTCTCAAGAGAAACCAATATAAAAATTTTAAATCCACCTTTCCTAACTTCTTTCCCTTGCATCTGTAACTACCACCTATACATCCTTTTCTTTCTCTCTTGAAAATATGGGTCATGCTGTACATGGTGCTTCTCTGGCTTCTCTCCGTGAACAATACCATGGGGGGACCTCCTTTCACGTGACTACATACCGGTAGGTCTACGCCAATTTTGACAGTTGCCCAGTTTTCTATAATTCATGTAACCAGTTCCCGATTGAGACAAACTTAAGTTGTCTCCTTTATGCTTGTAGAAAAATGCCCAGGGAACATTCTTATAATATATACCTGAATTCCAGGATGGATTCAGAGAGGCGGAATTTCTAGGCTATTTTAAATGTTAGCGGTACTGTCAAATCACTCATCAAAGCCTTGTACTAATTGTACTTGTACTAAAGCATGCTTTTCCCTTCGACCCTGAGTTCCCATGTTTTAAATCATTTCAAACCCAATTTAAAAGAAAGAGAGAGATTTCTGGGGTGCCTGGGTGGCTCAGTCGTTAAGCGTCTGCCTTCGGCTCAGGGTGTGATCCCAGAATCCTGGGATCGAGCCCCGCATTGGGCTCCTCCACTGGGAGCCTGCGTCTTCCTCTCCCACTCCTCCTGCCTGTGTTCCCTCTCTCGCTGGCTGTTTCTCTCTCTGTCAAATAAATAAATAAAATCTTAAAAAAAAAAAAAAGATTTTGGGGCACCTGTCTGGCTCAGTCAGTGGAACATGAGACTGTTGATCTCGGGGTGGTGAGTTTGAGCCCCACGCTGGGTGTAGAGATGACTTAAAAATAAAATTAAAAAAAAAAAAACGGAGAGAGGTCTCACGTTTTACCTTGCCCTGCTTTACTGAACTGATTGCAGCATAGAGGAAAACGTACAAATCCGCAATGAACAACTCGATGAATTTTCACAAACCGCACAAACCTGTATAACCAGCATCCCCATGGGGAAAAGGAACGTGACCAGTGCCTGGAGGCTCCATTCTCACTTCTAGTTACTCCTTCCCACCTCTAAGGGTACTCATCGCCCTGCTTCCTATCCCTCTAGATCAGTGATGCTTGTTTTTGAAATTCATCTACATGGAATCCTACAGTATGTATTCTTGCGTTTGGTTTCTTTCACTCAGCACGGTTCCGATTCAAGCACAACACTGACTGTCGTTCGTTCATTCTCCTGGCTACTCGGAATCACCTGCCTGGCTGGCTACACCACGAGGGTTGGGTCCCGCTCTCCGAGCTTTTTCAGTAGGTCTGCAAGTCCCCATGGGGCACTGATGCTATTGGTCTGGAGACCACACCTTAAAAATACGGATGTATTTTTGTTTCAGTTTACATTTTCCTGGTTAGTTGGGAGGATGATACAGCACCCTTTCAAACGCTTACTAGCCACCTCGAGTTCCTTCCTTATTTATTGATATGTTTAAAAAAAATTATTTTCTTCCTGATTTGTAAAGGTCTTTACAGAAGAAGCATGGTAACCAACTACATATGTGGCAATAGTTTTCCCATCCAGGTTTGTTTTTAACTGTTTTTTACCAGAGTCTTTGGTCCTATGGAAGTTTTAAACTTTTACGTAGTTCATTGGTCCCCCTTTAAGCCTTCTTCTGTTCCCACCTGCTTAGGAAGGTCTTCCTCAACACAGGGTTATGGAAATATTCTCCTATATTTTCTTACAGCTTGTATATAGGTTTAGGTCTTCAATCCAACTAGAACTGCATTCTATATATGGGGCGAGGAAAGGCCAATTTTATTTTATTTTTTCTAGCAGATAGTCAATTGATCTGTTATTGAATATTGGTGACTTTTCATATTATCGGGTCAGTTTCTGGAATCTTTATTCTACTCCGCCCATCTGTGTGACGGCTGTACCACGGCCAGCCACTGTGGCTTCGGCATGTATTCTAGGCTTCTGGATAAAGATGTCAAATTGAACACATGATTCTAATTTTGCTCCTTCCCCAAACCCTTCTAAAATTATCACGAGAATGGGATGAATAGGAAAGGAGACAAAAGCGACACAGTGTTAGAATCTTGGAACACATATGGATGACAGATAACGGACTTGGCTACTGTGAGAAGGCTGGAGTCTAACTAAGCTGGTTGACGGGGAAAGTAAAGAACCAAACCACGCTTGCTGCAAAGTCTGAAAAGACCCAGGCACCTCTGGGACTGGGACAGGGACTGAGAGAGAAGGGGGGGATGGCTAAAGTAAGGAGGATTTTCGGAAAGCTGTTTGAAAGTAGCTATGTCTTAGATCACTTGAAAAAAAGGGAAGGGGCACCTGGCTGGCTTGGTCAGTGGAACAGGTGACTCTTGATCTTGGGGTCATGAGGTTGAGAGGCAAATTGGGCACAGAGGGAAGAAAAGAAAGAAAGAAAGAAAGAAAGAAAGAAAGAAAGAAAGAAAGAAAGAAAGAAAGAAAGAAAGAGAAAGAAAGGAGAGAGGGAGGAAGGGAGGGAGGGGAGAGAGAGGGCGAGAGAGAAGGGGGGAGGGAGGGCAAGAAAGCAAGAAAGAAGGCATGGCTTAAACTTCCGCTCTACTCTAAGCAACCAGGTGATTGCCCCACCTCTGTCATTGGTCTGCAAGTTTATTCTCTAAGTAGGAAATTCTCAACCTCAGTCCTGTTGACTCCGGAGGTCAACAATTCTTGTTGCGGAGGGCTGCCCTGTGCAAGATATTTAGAAGCATCCCTGGCTTCTACCTGCTAGATGCCAGCAGCAAGCTTCCCCCTCCCTCTTAATGACAATCAAAAATGTTTCCAGAAGTTGCCAAGTGTCTCCTGGGGGCAAAATCACCCTTGACTGAGAACCACTCTAAAGAAAGTAAAACAAAAAATAAGGGGTCTTGGGATTGAAGGGCACAGTTGAAGGTTTGAGTATGGTGCTGAAAACAGTAGACTTAAATGACCCTGTAGCGTGAAGACTTCCCCATTCATCTAATCCCTAACCTTTCCCCTCCATTGGGTTCTTAGGGCACTGGCAGCCAAACCTTCACTCGCACAAGAGAAAAGACCTTGGGGATTCACCAACACGCAGCTTGGCCAGGTCAATCCACAACGGAGTTCAAAGTTGGTAAGCAGCATCTACGTGCCTAGAGCATCCGGACAGCTTTGCACTTTTAAAATGCAGGCAGACAACTAAGGTGACCAGATCTATGATGATAAAAAAGCCCATATAACCGGGTAGAGAGCTGAGACCAAAAAACAAACTGGAAGAAAGTAACTTTGAAGAGGGAGAAAAAAAAGATCTGTATCCTCAGGGAAAAAAAGATATTACAGTAGTGAACCAGAAACAGGTTACGGGAAGGACACTAATAGTCCTTTAGGAACAAAATTCGCTTTTGAAATTACAAATAGGCTAGTAGAAATTAAAAACTCCATGAAAGTGTTACATGATAAAATTGAGAAAACCTCCTAGAAAAGATAGCAAGAAGACAAAAAGATAAAAAGAAAAAAAAAACGGGAAAAGAGGACAATTAGAGGACAGGTTCAGGAGGTCAACTATCCTAATGATACATTCCAGGAATAGAGACTGGAGACAAAGGAGGGAAAGAAATTAACTACAAAATAACTCAAGAAACCTCAGGATTTAAGGACATGAATTTCTACATAAAAGGGCTCCCCTGAGAAGCCAGCACAATGGATGAAAATAGACACAAATAGAAAAGGTACATCATGAACTTTCAGGATATCAGGTACAAAGAAAGGATTTTTTAAACGACCAAAGAACAAACAGGTCACTTACACACCGGGATAGGATCAGAAACAAGAATAGCCTTTTTATTTTATTTCATTTTTTTTTAAAGAATAGCTTTTAAACTTTACTAAAAGCAATAGGATATTAGAAGACACAGGCAAATACTTTCCTAACCCAGAAATTACCCAGGAAAATTATCAATGAAGAGCAAGAGGAGAATACATTTTTTTCCCCCAGACATGCAATGTTGGCTATGACTCACCGAAATGAGGGCACAAACTCTAAAAAAGGAAACATGGTCTAGACCGACCTGTAGACTTAGAGTTACACAGGAGGGGAGGTGAGGGCAATCCCCAAGGGGAGGAGAATCAAACAGGACAGGTGCCCGGGCCAGACTGGGACGGTGACTCAGAAGACAGGCACTGCAAAGGCCATCACCACCTGCCTTGTGTGGCTTTACTTTTCTTTTAACCTGGTGAGGCGGTTAGGAAGCTGGCTCCACCAAAATGAGGGAAGAAACTAAGAAAGGGGAAGATAAGGGATCCAGGAAACAAAAAATTCAGCCCAACACAAAGGTAGAGGGAATTCCAAAGCGAAGGCAGGTCCCCAGGAGAAATTCATCCAGGATAAAAATTACACCGTGATGATCTGATGTGACTGCCCTTGTGGGAAACCTTCCTGAGAGGCTATTAGAGGAAAAAAGTGAGACAAATTAGCTACAAAAAAACCCCTACGCAAATAGAAACAGCAATAGAAACAACAGTACTGTTATTAACGTTGGTAAAAACCAAAAGAAACTACAACAGTGGTTTGTAGTTAGGTGTTCAGTACAACACTCCACCCTAAATAATATTTGCATGGAGATAACAATAAACACGAAACATTGACTTTAATGAATTATAACACGGAGAAGGGAAACAACAGGAGAGGTGCTCTGGACTGAATTGTGTCCCGCCCCCCTCCCCCAAATTCATATGTCGAAGGCCTGCCCCCTCCCATGTGATGGTATTTGGAGGTGGGGCCATTAAGAGGTACTTAAGTTTAGGTAAGGTTATGAGGGCAGGGCCCTCATGATGGGATCAGTGCCTATAAGAAAAGGTACCAGAAAGCACCCCGGACCCCACCCCGCCCCTGTACATGCACTGAAGAAAAGTCATGTAAGGTCCAGCAAGAAGGCAGCTGTCTGCAACCCAAGGAGAAAGGTCTCACCAGATACCAACCCCGCGGGCACCATGATCGTGGACTTCCAGTATCCACAACTGTGAGTAGAAGCTATCCAGTCTATGGTCTATTGTTATGGCGGCCCAAGAGAAGGCAGAAGGTAACAGGAAGTTACTAGTTAACATGTGAAATTGAGTTGGAAGATGGCACTGCTCACATTATTTGTAACTATGGATATGGGTAAAGCCAGAGGTATCCTAAGTGGCTGTCTCTGGGGAGAGAGACCCTGGAGTCAGGAGGGATGGGGGTGAGGTTTGTTGTAAGCCCTTCAGTTCTGATCTCAATTGATTCCCCAGAATTTTCTGGCTAAGCCAGCTACAATAACAGTTTGATGCTTTCCAATATTTACACGACTTGTTTCTCTTGTGTTGCATTAACTTGAATCTCCAGAGCCATTTTCCACCACATGACGGTGACCATCCCTTTTATTCTACTTTATCGTTCACTGGATGTTTACATTTGTATGAGGTCTGTTGTTGACAGTGGATGGATACTCTTTGTCAAGCTAAAGATTTTCATTTTTTAGTGAACTAAGTACGGTTTCTTCTCCAACCTCCCCCATGAACGATAGGGTAAAGAGCTCAACGGAGTTCAACGGATTTTTGTATCTCCCTTTTACAATTGAGTATTCCTAACACAGCAAAACCTTTTGATGACCCAGGGTCATTAAGAACATGGAATATTTCAATTACTGCCTTGTGCTTTGGCACGAGATTGCTTGCCTCGACTCTGAACGGTACCAGATATCTGTGTGTGTGTATGTTGTATGTGTGCGAATTGAAATCATCAATGGTCACCTCCTGAGGATCTCAGGGAGCTGAGTCCAACAGCCCTCCTCCGCCCCTCGTGTATACACGCCCACACATACCTTTATCCGAATATCCTGCAAACTAAGAAAACAGATGCTTTAGACTTTTAAAAATCACGCTGAAAGACAAAATAAGTGTGCCTGTGAGCCTTCTCCTGTGAAGTCAAGTCTACGAAAGCCTGTGAACTTTGGGACAGCCATTCTGCTGGTCAGAGGAATTACCTGGTGGCGACATTAAGGGCTCTCATTTATTCGAATACCCACGGAGCATCGATGATGAGCCGGGAGTTTCTCTGGCGTTACTGGTGGGGCAGGAAATGCTACCGCGATGGCGCACAGGTTGGCTGATTTATTTCTGTGTTTAGTCTTGACTGGTACAAGCACCATCACAGCATCTGTACGTCAGCCTTGAAGACAGATAGGTGACTTCTGATGATGAACGAGGCTGCCCCAGGAGCAAGGTGCCGGCTGCGGCACCTTGTTCCAGGTGTGAGCTCAGCACACCTCTGCTCTACCTCCCTGCGCTATCAATCATTCACCATATGAATTCCTTGCAATGAAGCGGCACTGGAAATCAGCTCTTGCAGATCTACCCGCGGTCCTCGGAGTAGGTACATCCGGGGGTATTTAACTATCAACTGTGTGAGTCCCATAAAAGGAAGGAGGCTGATACGACAATGCCAAAGCATAAGGACCCAACCACGCCTGCACGGTCAGAGGGAATCTGACATTTGATCAGTGAATGGGAGCTAGCCAGGCAAAATGTGCTAGGTAGAGGGAATGCTCAAAACTGAGACAGATACCCCCGCTGGCCTGGTGCCCTGAGTCTCCCGGAGGGTCTGTCCTGATACAGGCACATCAGCGGGACATCCAGTTCCAGAGGAGGCTGACCCAGGGCCCAGCACTTGGGTATCAGTCTCCAGACGGCACCTGTTCTCAAAGTCAAGGCTCATTCCCTGGTGGTCTGAGGGCCAAAGAATGTTAGTGCTGGAAGAGAAGTTTAGGAGATGCTCAGAAGCGACGAGCTTACGATCACAGAGCTAGTCAGTGGTCAAAGCAGAAGCAGCATCGAGCTGTGACTTCCAGTCTGGTGATGCTTTAATTCATACTGTAAGGTCTTGATTTCTCATTCTCCCATTTCTTCCTTCTCCTTCCCCACTGTCGGAGTGACGCTACCACTCACGGTAATTCAGACTGAGAGGCAGAGCACACTCAGTGAGGAAATCATGTACTCTGGGGTCCGCTCCCTGCCCTTGGGCAGGTTACTAACTGACATGGAGAACCAAGGCAAAGAAAAAAAGTAATAAATTTCCTTACAACTTATAGTCCATTGACAAGTCCTTGAGATAGGCAGAGTGACCTTCCTTTAGGGGCTCAACTGCCTCGATGTTGATACTTTGCTAAGGGCAAAAGGCAATGTTAGCTTAACTTTAGCCTGACTTCCAGGACCCTGTAAGTCTTCTTTAACATATAAAAATTCCTTTGGGAAACTTCATCTCCACCCCCCCGCAAGATATATGTTAGCAATCATCCCCCAAGCATATGACCCACTGATACACATCTGAAGGGTCTCATGACTAAGGTTTTACTAGTAGTAAATGACCTTTTCCTAGTAACAGCTAGCCCCTCAAGGTCCTAGAAACCTTGTTTCCAAATTCCTTAGAGACTTACACTATCCCTGATCCCCTCCCAACTTGAAAGTATATAATCAGTCACTCCTCACAACCCCAGTGCAGCTCTTTCTGTCCACGGGTCCTGTCCCCATGCTTTAATAAAACCATTCTTTTTGCACTGAAGACTCCTCAAGAATTCTTTCTTGACCATTCATTCCAAACCCCAACATTTTCACATCACTAACCAGAGCCTCAGTTTTCTAATCTGTAAAATGGGGATACCGAAACATGCCTCGAAAAGTGTGGGAAGACAAAACATTTAAGTAATATACACGCAACAGTGCTTGGTACAAGCTAGGTGCTGTGTCTGTTGTTACTATTATGCTAGTATTATTAGCAGATTTACAAAGACTCAGGAACGCCTCCTCTCTTCCTTTCTTAGGTAAAAAGCAGCCTTTTCTCTGTAATTCAAGATCTTTACACTTGCATGGAGTCAAGGAGCCATATCTATTTCCAGCTTCCTGATGTATGGCTTGAACTGGAGGGCTCTCCTGTAAGCATGAATATGAACAAGATGGCAGGCAAAGCGGACTGGGGGTGTCTGACCCTCAAGCTCTGTCCTCCCTGTCTAGTATGGACACTTTCAATGTCACCATTACTGTGTCCTCTGCTCCTGTTCGGTTAAATGGTATGATGCCATGGCCATCTGGCCTGGTAGAAAGATTGAGGCTTTGAATTCTTACCAGCTGTGTGACTGGGCAAATTAATTTATTTACCCAATATTTATTGAGCAGCTACTCTACGCCCAGGCTCCAGGTCCCAGCAATAGTATACCTACTACAGAGTAAAGAAGTATTGCTCATGCCTTAGGTCATTTAACCCACATGATAACTAACATAACTGCCATCATGACCATTCTACCATTTTATGGGGACACTGAGGCACGGTATTTTAAATAATAGTCCAAACTTTTAACGATATTGCTGTACAACACCCATATCGTGCCCAAACCACTGAACTGATCGGTGTCTCGGTTTCTCCATCTGTAGTAGGGGGATGATACGTGTTTTCTACATGATAAGACAATCTGCTCTATCAAGGACGCTACTATTGTGATTAATAACGGCAGAAACAGTGGTTTGGCCGACCACAAACCTGCCCAGGAGGAACAGCCACCTGCAGGACTGAAGAGGCTGGTGTCGGAGACAGAGAAGCTCGCTCCCGGGCTGTGTACTTGCTGTGTTAGGGATGCAGCGTTACCCAGAATGTCACCAGCCAGCCCCTCCCAAGTCCAAGTCTCTGGGCAGAAATAGGTTCTGGTAAAATGAGCAGATGCCTTGATGCAAACCCCCTGCTTCAGCAACACCAGCTTCCCGGCAGCTGCCCGCTAAGGCGGGGGCCCCTGGGGAGCGCCATCTTGAGACTGGCATGGAGCTGATCATGACCAGGCCTTTTTATCTATTAGACTCACATGTGACACCTTGGTTCATTTTAAAGAGGGACAAGTAGAAGGAAAATAGGGATGGCAGCGAATCCTACTTGCTCTGATGGTTTAAAACCCCGATTCAGAGAGTGTGCTTTTAACTCGATGAATTCCAAGAAATCATGGAAGAAAGTTGCTACATTACAGAGGTTGACAGAAGAGCCAGCTTGGGTCAGCAAATGTGCTCTGAGCACCCATTACATGCCAGACCCAGGGCTGGGTGGAGGGTCCAGGGGTGGCCTAGGCACGCAATTGCTGCATCTGAGGAATTTACCGTCTAGCGTGAGACAAACACAATTCAGTTCACTCTTCTTCACCAGGATGTTGAGAACTATGGCCTGTGGCCGCCTGCAGCCCACCGCCTGTAGATGCTGCCCTGAACACAGCCGTGCTCATTAACCTACGTGTTGCCTACGGCTGTTTTCATGCTATCGTGGCAGAGTACCACATGTGGCCTTGGCTGCAAAGCCTAACGAGTTCACTATCTGGCCTTTTATAGAAAAAAATTAGCCACTCCTGTTGACCAGCACCCACGCCACCCTTTGCCCAAGAAATACACACACATACCTATGTACACATGTACTTCGTATATTTGGTTCCTGCATTGTTTCAAATAAACCAGACTGTTAATCCACTGAGCCAGAAGAGACGAAAGGATAAAAGCCTGTACCCCTTTCCCGCACCATCAAAGAATGATGCTGCCCTCAAGCTGACTGCTGCCTACGCCTGCCGAGTATTTTCTTTTCTTTTCTTTTTAATGATAATTTTTTATTATGTTATGTTAGTCACCATACAGTACATCCCTAGTTTTTGATGTAATGTTCCATGATTCATTACTTGTGTGTAACACCCAGTGCACCATGCAATACGTGCCCTCCTTAATACCCATCACCGGCCTATTTTCTTTATAGAGTCAAAGGGATCTCGAAGCCAGTCATCTCCACGCCCCTTCCAGATGATAATGTAGCTCTTCTGTTCAGCAAGCATGTGACCTTCTCCATTTACCCACTAGAGGGTGGCCAAGCACTGCTTGTGAAAGATGAAGGCGCTAAGATGCCCGTTCCATGGAGAGACATCGGAGTTTACCATCTGTCTGCATGAGTTCCTACACTCACAGCACATTGCACAGAGGTGGCGGGACGTGGAAGATTAAACTTGGTCTGGGACACACGCATTAGAACCAGACGTTGCCTGGAAACAGATCTGACAAGAAACGTAGCCAGCCGAATGGATAGGATTAATTAGTAGAAAGACACAGAAGGACAAATTGAATCCACCAGTTCACGGCCTTCTTTGTGTCCCCCTGTGAGGTTTTAAACGTGTGTTTAATACTCTACAGGAGGGACTGTGGAGAGTATGTGCAGCCAAGGGGCCTCGGACTCTGCCTCTTTCTCCAGCAAGAAACTTGGCCTCTCTGAGCCTCTTCTTTCCAATCTGGGAAATGGGAAGATTGGGGTAAGAAAAGCAGTTTTCCAATGGGAGTGGGGAGGCCAGCACAAGGGAGGAGCATATCTGAATCACCTGGGGGATTTCAGAGCATGTGGTCTTCTTCCTATTTTCACATATGCCATCAGAGTGGGTGTCTCCCTCTGGCCCTCCTTGACCCCTCCTCAAGCACCCCTGGGGTGCTCCAGAGCAAATCAAAGCTTGAGACTTAGGTGTGGCGAAGAATTTGTGACTTGACCTTGCTCTTGCTTAGGACTTCAGTCTATGATCAACTGGACCTGCCTGGAGACAATACAGCCGGAGACAAATACCTCAGGACCCCAATATTCCCAGCAGGCAATGGAATGGAAATCTGCATACTGGGCTGGTTTTAAAGTACACCCACCAATTCTTTGACACAGCCCTTGAGTGTAGGCTCCTCTTGAATGTAGTGACTTGCTTCTGATGATCAAAGCATGGCAGACGTGATGCTATGTGACTTGGGAGCCTAAGTGATCAGCTCTCCCCCTGCTGTCTCAATCTCGGACGGTGTGCTCCACAGAAGTTAGAGGTCATGTCAGGAGAACACTCAGGCAGCCTTGTAGGGAGGCCCATGTGGAGAGAGGCTGAGGCCTCCCATCAACAGCCAGCATCTACCTGCCCACCAGGTGAGTGAGTCACCTTGGAAATGGATCCTCCAGGCCCAATCAAGCCTTCAAAGACTGCAGCCCTAGATGACATCTGATGGAGCCTCAGGAAACCACCTGAGCCTGAATGGCCTGGCCACGTTGATCTCGAATTCCTGACCCAAAATAAAATGTGAGGGGCGCCTGGGTGGCACAGCGGTTAAGCGTCTGCCTTCGGCTCAGGGCGTGATCCCGGCGTTCCGGGATCGAGCCCCACATCAGGCTCCTCTGCTATGAGCCTGCTTCTTCCTCTCCCACTCCCCCTGCTTGTGTTCCCTCTCTCGCTGGCTGTCTCTATCTCTGTCAAATAAATAAATAAAATCTTTAAAAAAAAATAAAATAAAATAAAATGTGAGCCATAATAAATGTTCACTGCTCTTTGAAGCTAAGTTTGGGGGTGACTGTTACATGGTAATGGATGATTAATACACCATGTTCCATCCAATTTGGGCTCATACACAAGAGGCAGTGCGGTAGGCAGAAAGGACAGAAGACTTAAGTTTGTCACTAACTTGTGGTGCAAGCACAGGCAAGCCACTTCTCCTCTGGGCCTCAGTGTGTACCTCCGTAGGATGGGTACAGCACCAGCAAAGTTGCTGCAGGGTCTCGCGATGTTTTGTGATGTGCAAAGATCTAGGTGAACAGCGGTGACTACTGTTCTCATGGGTTTTCTTGCAGGAAATGTGACTTCACGCTCAGCATCACTGGCAACCTGACAGTGAGGGACCTAGAGAGCACCTCGCCAGTGAAAGCAGCAGGGATGGGGGGTCCTGGCCCGTAATCAGAACCACCGGGCTCAGGGTGCTGAGGAACTGCTTAAACAGGAGTTGGCAGACTTCTTCTGTAAAGGACCGAACAGTAAATATTTTTGGCTTTGTGGGCCATATGGTCTCTGTCCCCTCGGTCCAATCCTGCCACTGTAGCACGAAAGCCACCATAGACGATATGCAAATGGCTGGGAGTAACTGTATCACTCAAACTGTATTTACAAAAACAGGTGGCAGGCTGGATTTGGTGGGCAGGCTATCATTTGCCAACCCCTGCCCTCGAGCCTTAATTCACCAAGTGTGTGGTCCCCACAGCGGCAGGATCAGCATCGCCAGGAACTTGCCAGAAATGCCGACACTCAGGCCCAGCCAGCTCTGCTGAATCAGCCTTCGTGGGGAAGGGCCCAGCGACGGGTTTTCACAAGCCCCGCT
Organism: Ursus maritimus; assembly: GCF_017311325.1. Taxonomy (NCBI): domain Eukaryota; kingdom Metazoa; phylum Chordata; class Mammalia; order Carnivora; family Ursidae; genus Ursus; species Ursus maritimus. The sequence goes on along the minus strand of NW_024424453.1, from coordinate 46,535,876 downwards.
GCAGCTCAAGTTTGAGAAGCCCCACCTCCCACCCCTCCTTTCTACCTGGAGCCCCAGGCACCAGGGACTTCAGAGGAATCTTGGATGGCAGTGACCCGATCAAAGATCTTTTCAGGTCTCACAAAGAACACACGGCATCTCAGTATTCTCCACGAATCACTGAAAAACATTTCGTTGGGTCCTAGGTCACTGAAAAGCAAGGCAACAGCCAGTCCTAGCCAAACAGCCTAGAATCTTCAAGGAGCCAGCACACGTTGTGGGGTAGGGACACTCCGGGAGCGAGGGGAGGGGAAGTGGTGATACGTCAAGGTCACCTCCGACCCCGTGCCTGGATGCAGCCCTTCGTGGTCCGATGCCAACCTGGCTCCCCGCCCGACTCGCTTCTGCCAGCAAATTTATGTGAACGCTGGTTTCCTTCCGTTTTAGTGAAGTGTGGGGATATAAAAGGCAAAGAGGGAAAGGACAAAGGACGTCCTTTAAGGAACAGGAGATGAAAGGTTGATAGGAAAGAAGCAATAGGAAGGGGGGGAAGAGCAAGGAACAAGGGCAAGTGAGAGTTACCATAAAAATCGCACCTTTCACTTGTATGTGGGAGACGCTGGATCCCATAATGACTAACCATCCTGCATCTACCTAAAGTATCACCAGTGACACACTCTCACCCCATTTAGCCACACAGCCGCCCCATGATGCAGACATCACCATCTCCATTTGGCTCTGGGGCTCAGCAGCGAACGGCCGTGTCCAGCACCATACTCCGCGCCGCAGGTAGCGCCCTGGCTCAAAGCCGGGTCCGAGGACTCCTTTCCGCGACAGACCCTCCCAGCACCGCCCACAGGTCCACAGCTCCCTCGGAGGTCAAGGACAAGTCTTACGCGCACAGGCCTTGATTTGTGCCGACCGCACTTCATCACAGGTGCCCTGCAGGGACTGCTCGCCGGGTGAGCCTGCTTCCACCGCGGATGGCCCCACCTCTAGTACCTTTAGGCACCAGGGAGGGAGGAGATCAGACCAAAAGGCTCCGACGCGGAGGTAAACAGTATGATATCAGAAGTCACACAGCCACTCTTTCATGTTGACCTCAAAAGGACTGAAATAAAAATCAAACAGGGAGGAGTATGGCTTCCCTCCACCAAAGATGCTGGGTGTGAAGGGCCGAGCCGTCACGTGGAGAACTACTGTATTCTGGGCAGGAGGCTCTTCGGCTCTCTGTCAGGGCTGCTGTTCTCTGGGGTCCGCTCACCCCCAGCTGCTTAAGCGTCTCTGAGTGCAGGATAGGAGAGGCTTCATTTTCAAGTGAGGCTTCTGGTCTCCTGGCCTGCAAGCCTCGTTGTCTCCATGGAGCTGAAAGGCCCTAGCTGACATGCTTGCCTCTTCGGAGTCTGTACTTCTCTGCTGTGTCCGTTCTTCTTAATTCCGTGCTTCCTGGATTAGCAGAAGGAAATTTAGGGAGCCCTAAACCATAATGGTCTGTCCAGGAAATACCTGGAAACGGGCAATCTTCAACACATCTGTGCTACCCAGTTAGCCTTTCCCCAATGGCAGCAGTGGCAGCAGGCTCAGTGGGGGCCAAGGACATGGACAGTTAAGTCACAGCAGCAGATATGGGGAAAGGTAACCATCTGGCCCCTAAAAACAAGTTTAGAAATGTCAAGTTGTGGATTAAGGCGAGTCTGACCTCCACATTTTTATACAGCTGGTTTGCTTCTGATGGGAGAGCCCCACTCACTTCCAGCTTATGGATCTGACACCAAAATAACAGAACGGTCCTCCCTTGTCTACACCTGTCAGGAGGTGAGCACAAAACACACGGGCAGGGAGAACGGCGTCTATAGGAAGGTATCACACCACCCCAGCTCTCCCAGAAAAGGCATGGTGCAGACGGCACAGCCCGGAACCAGTCAGACAGACCCATGGGTGGCCCAGGACACCAAGGCAGTCCCTTCCCTTCCCTCCATCTCAGACAGAGAAGCCCTGGAAAGATGGAGCTCATGCCCCCAGCCAGGCCTCCACCCTCCTGATATGCACGGAGTGTGACAGAGGTGTGCTCTTCCTCAGGGAGCGGGCAGGTACTTAAGGAGAGACGTAGCCCCCAAATGGGGGAAGCAGCCTCTCCCTATCCTCCCCCTCCCCCACAAGATCGCCCAGGGGCTTCCGGGGCATTGGGGTGATTCTTCTTTGAATGTTTGGTAGAATTCTCCAGTGAAGCCATTTGGCCCTAGACTTTACCTTTGTTGGGAGGTTTTTGATTATTGATTTAATCTCTTCACTAATCACAGGTCTGTTCAGATTTTTAATTTCTGCATGATCCAGTCTTGGAAGGCTGTATGTTTCCAGGAACGTATCCATTTCTCGGTTACCCTAGAACGTGCTGACATACCGTTGTCCTAGTAGTCTCCTGTCGTCCTTTTCTTTTCTGTGGCTCCTCTTTCATTTGATGGCTTCATTCGAATCTTTTCTCTTTTTTCTTAGTCTAGCTAAGGGTTTGTCGCTTTTGTTGATCTTTCCAAAGCACCAATTAAGTGCTGCTTCCTTGATGGCAAAGATCACATGCCTTTATAGCACAGAGATATCTGTACACATTCATGGGTTCTAATATTCGGTGAGTAAAGAATTACCACGACAGAAAAGAATCTACGTGGGGAAGGCGGCCAATTTGCCATATTCTTGCAGACCGTCCGGGCAGTTTCCCCTAACAGGCATTCCATTTCCCCTAACAGGCAATCTTTTTGACCTTCCATATAGAAAATGCAATTTCTACCTACATTAAGGGCTAGGAAAGGGTTCAGCACAGTTTACGCCATTTCGTGGTTCAGAATGGAACCCCCCAGTTGCCTTCAAAAACACCTCATGTGCCAAATCTTCTACTTTGCAATGAAGAAAAATGCAATGGGATAATTTTGGCAATTTTGCCCGGGAGTCTCAAATTCAAACTTTACTCCCAGAGTGAAAAACAAAAACCTGCAGGCATTCAAAAAAAAAAAAAAATCAAAGTAAGACAACCTCTTTAAAGATAAAATTCCCCTTGGCAGATAATGAATTCTAAAACAAGCCAGCAGCTTTTCACATTCAAACGGTTCACCTACATACTACCTTCCAGAAGCAATCAGAGACAAGAAAATTGGGGCTCCCGTAGTTCCAGGAGGAGACCGCCAACAAGACACTGAATAGTCAAGGGCTGAGGAGGGGACACACGAAGATGGTGGGAACCACTGGATTCTCAAGGTGAAGGGTGATGTGATACTTGACTGAGGAGGCATTCGTCCCCAGCACGCAGACACCAGCCCCCCGTGAGCGGCCCTCTTTCCCCAGGCCACACACTCCAGCCAGCATTCGGAAGTCCAGACAAGCCTCAGGTCTGCTTCGAGAAGCCAGCAGAGCCTCCACGAGGGAGGGAACGATGGCTCCCACAGCATCTCCCACAGCTGGGCCTTCCGGCTTCAGCACCGGCCTGAGGACACACTGGCCTGGCTTCTGTCTGCCGGGACTGACCCGCCGGGAGCCCCAGTAACTTGGCAGGGTTTCTCCCAGTAGTCGTTTTGTCAGATTTGGCACATGCATCCCAATGACTTGTGCAAGTCTGCGAACTTGGTTTTTAAATTAGAAGAGTGGCATGTAATGTATGGTAGAAAACCTGGAAAACTCTGAAAAGCATTACGAAAACAAGAACCATTCACCCTTTTTGAGTCAGAGAACACTACCGCTAACACTTTGGTAAAGGTGCTTCAAATGCTGGAGGATGTTTCCAATATAGAATGAGAGGCGCTTAACACTCAGTGTGTTCTGAGCATTACGGGCTGCCATTGGTAAGGCTCTTGGAAACCATGCCCGGCACAGGAACTTGCTGGGAGAGAGTGTGGGCGCTTGTTAGAAATGCAGATGTCTGGGGACACCCCAGATGACTACAGTGGCATTTCTGAAGGCCTGGGCATCTGTATCTTAAGATGTTTCCCCTTATCACCCTCGTAATCAGTTAAGTTAAAGTGTCCAGCATGCAGGCTGCTGCTAGAAGCTTCTGTTGGCGGCTTCCTAACGAAGTCCTTTATCTAAAAATGCCTATTTTGCCTTTATACTTAACCCACAATCTGGCTGGGTAGAGAATATATTTTTCCCCCAGATTTTTTAAAATAACAGCTTTGAGCTATAATTCACATCACACAGCACACAACTAAAAGTAGTGTATAACGCAATGGATTTTAGCATATTCACAGAGTCGTGTAAGTAAAACCACAATCAATTTTAGATCGTTTTTGTCATGCTAAAAAGAAATCCTGTAGCCACTAGCAGTCACTCCCGTTTCCCATTAACCATACTCCATCCCAGCCCCCAGTTCCAGGCAGCTGTCAATCTACTGCCTCCAGGAATTGGCCCGTTCTGAACCTTCATCCACATAGTAGCAGGTAGCCGTACTTGACTCCTTTTTATTCATGAATAATATCCCCCCATGGACACGCCACATTTCATTTACCCATTTATCAGATAGCTGATGGACATTTGGGTGGGTTCCCCATTTTGGCTATTATGCATAATGCTATGAATATTTGTGTGTACGCATTTAAATGTGGACAGACGTTTCCAGTTCCCTTGGGCACGTGCCCAGGAATGGAATTGCTGGGTCATATGGTAACTCTATATGTAACCTTTTGCGGTAACGAAAGTCTGTTCTCCCAAGTGCCTGCAGGGTTTTACATTCCTACCCGCAGTAAGTGAGGGTTCTCGTTTCTCTCCATCCTTGCCAACACCTGTTGTCTTTTTGAGTCTAGCCATCTTAGTGGGTGTGAAGTGGTAGCTCGCCATGGCTTTGACCTGCTTTTCTCCGCTGGCTAAAGATGGCGAGCATCCTTTCATGTGCTTACTGGCCATTCGTTTCTCTTTGGAGAAACGACTCAGGTCCCTTTCCCATTTTTTAGTTGGGCTGTCTTTTCATTATTGAGTTGTAAGAGTTTATTTTTAAATCGAACAGTCCTTAACATTTTCCTCTTAATACCTTTTTAAAATGTACCAACAACTATGTTTTAAATATAGGTGAGCCCCAACATTTTAAGAGCTTTTTTTCCTCGAAGATGTTAACAGGTTGCTGTAAATCAAAATTTATTTTTAAGAGCCTTAGCGAAGTGCTATTCACAAGAGGATGCATAAAGTCCTGTTTGGGGGCATAATTGCCTTTCTAATTTAGCTTCCATGTAAATTCAAATTTTCCTGGATGGCATCTATTTATAGCACATCAGTATAAAACTCCATGTTTCATTCTTCCAGCAGCTGAATGGAGGTCACAAAGGTTACCGGACACCAGGACAGCCGAAGAGACAGGCCCTGCACATGGCCGGTGCGTACAAGAAAGATGACACGGTTCTTTCCCTAGAANAACGAGTGCTCAGTGTGGTCAGGGAGATAAACAGAAAACAACCCTGTGGCACAGGCAATGGTAAGGACCAAAGAAGTGCAATCATGTCATGAAATGCTGGATGATTCCTTCAAGGGGAGCAATAGAGCAATAAATAATTCTGAGTGCTCCGAGAGGACTAAGGGCATCAGGGAGCCCAGGACCTCAAGGGAGCAGCTGCTCTCCAGGCAGGGATGAGGCTGGGACTTGGCACCTACCTGCTTTAAAGATGTAGGCCAAAGGCCAGAGGGTTGGCAGCACTCAGGATGGCAGTGGGAGTTGTGGAGGGAGAAGGTGGTGGGGGCCATCCTATGGAGAGCTCGGAACGGCAGGTTAAGGAGTTCAGAATTTATTCACCAGACAGGCAGGATGGAACTAGAGGCATTTTTTTTGAAACAGGTCTTTCTGGCATCAGCGTTTCAGAATTGGCACCTCTTTAAAGATTTTATTTATTTATTTGAGAGAGGGAGAACATGAGTGCAGGGGAGGGGCAAAGGGAGAAGCAGACTCCCCACTAAGCAGGGAGCCCCACGTGGGGCTCCATCCCAGGACCCTGGTATCACAGCCTGAGCCAAAGGGAGATGCCTAACCGACTGAGTCACCCAGGTGCCCCGGCACATATTTAAAATCTCCTTTGGCAATGGGAGAACCAGTCATGTGATGGAGGGTGGGCTAGTCACCAGGAGGATCTGTTTCAACGTCATGTTGCCTAGAAGGCGGCCGGATGGGCAGAGTGTGGCTCGGGAGCTCTGCCAGGCTGGCCTCTACTCTTCTCCTGGCCGCCTCGGCACCCTGGCTACAGACCTGAATTCCTGAGACAAGGTTCGAAGCCAGATGTCCCCAGCTGCCTTACTTCAGGGGTCCCACGAAGAGCCTGCACCCTGGCTAAGGCCATGCTCCTGGGGAAGCAACACGCCTCCCCTTGGCGGGTTCAAATGCTCAATCTAGTATTTTATAGTCAGCCGCTGGGCCCCTGGGACTTCCCCCGAGACTACTGAGTGATGAGAGGGAAGCGTGTACAGCACACAGCTAATCTTTGGGAAGGACCTGGCAGTTTGTTGCGAGCATGGGAAGCCACATTAGTGTCAGTTTTATCCGAAGATTTGGGGGTGAGGTGGGGAAGAAGTACAATCACAGATAAATCCCTCCGCGGCACCTCTACAGACTGGATGTCTGTGCTCCTCTAAAATTCCCAGGTGGAAACCTAATCCCCATGGGGGTGGTGTCTGGAGCTGGGGCCTTCGGAAGGTGATGAGGCTGACCCTCATCAGTGGGATTCGTGTCCTCACAAAAGAGGCCCTAGGACGCTCACTCTCCCCTTGCGCCAAGAGGACACAGAGAGAAGACCACAAATATGAACCCGGAAGTAGGCCCTCGCGAGACACCGACGCGCCTTCCTATTGGACTTCCCAGCCTCCAGAACCGTGAGAGAGACATTTCTGTTGTTGGGCACCTGGCTGGCTCAGTGGGTAGAGTGTGCTACTCTTGATCTCGGGGTTGTAAGTTCGAGCCCCACGTTGGGTGTAGAGATTGCTTAAAAAAAAAAATAAATAAAATCTTTAAAAATAAATTTCTGTGGTTTATAAGCAACCCAGTCTATGGTATTCCATTACAGCAGCCCAAACAGACTAAGTGACAGAAAATGAAAACCAGAAATATTGCAGAGGAAAAGACAGCTCCCAGGAATTTAAAAATAAAATTTCACCTGGGCCTTCAGGATGAGATCCTGATCCCTGAGAAAATGAGTGTGCCCTCAGAGGTTTGGGCTATCTTGGCTGAAAAACAGAAACAAGACTTGCTAATTTAGACACCTACTGTGACATTTTTCTTCCACCGAATGTGGAAAAAAGACAAGCCCCCTCCCCTACTGTAGGGGCAAGCATATTATCCGTGGCTCAGCACAGACTTTTCTCTGAAGAACAGGCGATTATGGGGGCTTTTTCAAGCTTGCCAATAACAATGCATCTCTATTACTGGAATTTCTTTTTCCCCGTGTAACTGAGTCACACCTCAACACCGTTTGCTCTGCTCCATAGTTTAAACAGGCATGTAATGATCCACTGGGGACAGTCATAACTCAAGGCTCCCATTAAAGTTGGGACAAGATGCTGCTGCCAGTCGGGCTGAGATTTTAAACAGTTCGCTAAACTCCTTCCTGAGCAAGAGGATGTGGGAGACCCCAGTCTCCTTCGCCTTAGACGAGTTTAACAGGAATAATTCCCTAAATGAGGGAATAATTCCCTAAATGAGACTGCTAGCTTCTTCCCCTGTTTCAGAGAAGCGTGGGGGACAGTTCCGTGTCGGAGAAGGCCGCACCACAACAAGCCAGAAACCCGAGATGACTACACCAAACTGCGGCTTGCCCACTGGAGGCAGAAGATTTTAACAAATATACGTAACAAATATACACAGTGCTGTTCTATTTCAGAACTCACGAGGTACAGGTACAGCTCCCAGACTGGAAACAATGGTTTATGTGATAAGCAAACAGCGTTACAACCAGACTCTAGACACCACACCTTACTGTTCTTAATGGTGCAATGGGTCATGTTGCAAACCACTGGTGAAATTAAAAGTCTGATAATTGTAAACAACATAGACATGAAGGGAAGCAACATGGGGCTGGCATATCCAAATCAAAGTTGGCCAGAAATCCCCAAAATTCACCTCACCCGTTTCAAAGCCATTCGTGGCTGACCCACCTAAATTTTTGCAACCAGCAAAACTGGTCAGCCTTGGCCTACCTCATTTTATAGAGGGAAAGAAAGAAAGAAAAGAAAAGAAAAGAAAAGAAAAGAAAAGAAAAGAAAAGAAAAGAAAAGAAAAGAAAAGAAAAGAAAAGAAAAGAAAAGAAAAGAAAAGAAAAGGAAAAGAAAGGGAGAGAGGGAGGAAGAAAGAAAGAAAGAAAGAAAGAAAGAAAGAAAGAAAGAAAGAAAGAAACAGCTCTTCCCCAAGTTCATATCATGAACTGAGGGATTCCTAAGTATCACCACCAGTCACTGCAACAGTTTGACAATGTGGGTAATTTTGTCCACGTTTTAAAAATGGAGACACAAAGGCAAAATTGGCCATTTGCCCAAAGCCAGCAACAGGTGGAAGATCTGCACCTGATTTTTCTAACTTCCAAAGGCCATACCCACTTATACGATCTTTGGCCACCCCTTCCGAGTTATGCTCAAAAAGCCAGAAAGGTACAGAGCAGGCCCCTTGGGTAAGACGCCATTCTGGGCAAGCTCAAGTGGAAGGGGTTCTTGCCACAAAGCTCTCAGAGTCTCTGCGCTAAAAAGCAAAGCTTGGGAAATCTTGGTCTCTGGTTCGGGAACAATAGGGAACTATTTATGTGCAAGCACGATTAGGAATAAAAGCCATAGGGGGCGCCTGGGTGGCTCAGTTGGGTAATCGTCTGCCCTCAGCTCAGTTCATGATCCCAGGGTCCTGGGATCGAGCCCTGCATCGGGCTCCCAGTTCAGTGTGGAGCCTACTTCTTTCTCTGCCTGCTGCTCTCCCTGCTTGTGCTCTCTCTCTCTGTCAGATAAACAAATAAAATCTTAATTTAAAAAAAAAAGGAATAAAAGCCACAGGCCTACATTTTGGGCAAAAGTTACCAAGTTTGAGAGTCAAAGTTTGGCCATGCTGACATTAACTGAAAAATTCATTTTATGTACATACACATATACACCAACAAGCTTGTTTTTATGTTACCTAAGCTAGAGATGGAGAATGGGGGGGACATGTGGAAATGGTCATTTCATCACTGTTGCTGACTCCTGGAAATTCAGGAATGCATCTCCAGGAAACAAATGGGGGCCAGGAGGCCTGACAGACAGGTGACCTGTAGAAAGTTACCAGAGCCGGCCCACGGCAGCCACCCAGCTGTCCCTATCGCTCCCGCTCACTCCCCTGGCTTCGGAAGCTCAGCAGCTGCCAGATGTGCGGCGGGGAGGACTTGGCCCTGTCTTCCGACCAGACCATCTGAATACCCTCTCTCTTGGCATGAGCATCTCCAGGCCACTTGACAACCGCTATGCCGGCCCTCACTGCCACCTGTCTGTAGGCAAGGTCAGACCTGGCACCTGGGTCAATGTCTTTGGTCAGAGCACATGAAGTTCTCCATGAGGTCTAACCCCACCCAGCCCCCCAAACATTGAGTTTGGAGAAGCAAGAACCAAGATCTACCAAGATGCTGTGGGGACCATAAGACGCTCCCTCTGCTGTCTCTGTCTCCGCATTTCCCTGTATCCCAGCCACCCGCGTTGTCAAACATCAGAGCTCTAGTCACTTAGGGAGAAACTACAGCAACTCAGTCTCAAGTCCAAATTCCTGGGGAATACGATGATTGGCCCAGCTTGGGTCAGGTGCCTGCCCCTTGACCACACCACGGTAGCCTGGGCTGGGGCAGGGTCTGTGGGGGTAATAGCACAGTAACTGAATGCGGCTGCTCCCACTACCACCCTACGTAAGGAGAAGGACTGACAATTTCTAGAAACTCTATGAGCAAAGAACTCAACAGGTGTCCGTGACCAGTGCAGCATTAAAAGTGGCCCAGCCGAGAAGCTACTTACCTATCTATGAGGTTACAATACTTGTGGGAAAATATTAAACTTGAGGTCATGCAAAATTTAAATTATTTTCATGACAGCCAGCACCGACTCCAAATGCTCCCAAAGAATGATGAACACACTAGTAAAGAATATTTGAAAGATGACCAAATAATTGCCTTCCTGACCACTCCAAGAAGGAAAACGTAAGAAACCTTCTTTTTTTTTTTTTTTTTTTTAAAGATTTTATTTATTTATTCGACAGAGATAGAGACAGCCAGCAAGAGAGGGAACACATGCAGGGGGAGTGGGAGAGGAAGAAGCAGGCTCATAGCGGAAGAGCCTGATGTGGGGCTCGATCCCAGATCGCCGGGATCACGCCCTGAGCCAAAGGCAGACGCTCAACCGCTGTGCCACCCAGGCGCCCCGAAACCTTCTGATTAATACACAGCTAGTATGCCGTATCGGAATAATCTAAATTGGGTTGCATGAAACTTGGGTTCTTGAACCCCTCGCTGGATAGCTCTGTGACCTGTGGTTGGTTTTTTTTTCCCCTCGAACACATATTAGGATCACGTTCCAAGTACCAGGAATAAAGGCCTGTTCCCCAGGGGAAGGGAATTCCAGCAAACTTATTCTGTAAGGGGCCAGATAGTAAATATTTTAGGCTTTGCAGGGCAGACAGTTGCAATCACTCGTCTCCATGGTTGAGGCCCGAAAGCAGCCGATGTGTACACAAATGAGCAGGGTTGTGTTTGAATAAGAACTTCTGAAAACAGGCAGCAGGCCAGTCGGCCCCCAGGCTGTAGGCTGCCGCCTCCTGATCCAGCAGATTACAGTTTCCCTTCATATCAAACCGAGTTGGGGATAATGCGGCGGGGCTCCCTACCCAGGAAGGCACATTCCTCCTCACCGTAGCATTTCAGTGAAGGAGTCAGGACTTGCCTCTCCTTCTTCCTCCCAATGCTCTGGAGAGGGGCACGTGTAGTCCGTCCACACTCACGCACACTCACGTGGTACACGCACACTTTTGCCAGCTGTCTGCTCTTCCCTCTCTTCCCACAGTGGTCTTCTGTTTTCAGCGGATTTTCAAATGGACAAGCTGGTGTATGACCCGAGCCTCACGTAGGTCCCCACTGTTGTTTAAATAGCGCCATGCTTTCCTGGGAACAATGCTGGCGTGGCCCTCTCCCTAGCAGGAAACTACCCCTCCGACTTGCGCGTTGTTTTTACACCCCGCCGTCTGGTTGGGCTGTATAAATAAAAGGGCCTATCCTTAGCAGATACCAGTACTGGTTCTTGAAGACCAAAGCAATTTCCAACGCAGGACAACCCCAGAAAAGGAAGGTCATCAGCTGTGGCCCAAGCAGTACAATGATGCTTTAAAATAAGTTTGGCAGGGGCAGGGGCGGGGAGAGAAGGGAGGAAGCTATTATCTGCTAAAGGAACAACTGTCATAACCCCAGATGAAGGACTGGAAGTAAAATAAGATGATGCGGTCAAATAAAGTCGCTACTGTTTTCCAGGTGATTTTTCCGGGAGAGACACTAAGTTTACACAGAGCTTTAAAGGTGAAAGGAAACATCTCCTCCCTCCCTCGTCTAACTACCACACCCCCCCACCCCGGGAATGCACCACACCCCCACTCCAGGAAAAAACAAAGGCAAATGTCAAGGGGGGGATTCAGGTACATCTTGAGGCATGGTACGTCAGTCAAATCCTATTTTTGTAAGGGCAGCTATATTGAGATATGATTTACACATCAGAAAAGTCACCCATTTAAAGGGTACACCTGAATGGGTTTTAGTGTCTGCTCAGAATTGTACAATCATCACCACAGTCGTGGAACATTTTTCTCACCCTGTAGAAACCCCGGTCCCACCAGCGGCCACTCTTCATTACCCGCCCCCAACGACCACCCTCAGCCCTAAGCAACCACTAATCTATCTCTACGGATTTGCCTATTCGGGGCATTTCATGTAAGTGGTGTCACCTGATACGCAGCCCTTTGTGTCTGGTCTCCTTCACGGAGCATAAGGCTGCCGAGGTATCGGTGGTACGTATTCTTTTTTTTTTTTAAGTATTTTTTTTTAAAGATTTTATTTATTCATTCGACAGACAGAGAGACAGCCAGCGAGAGAGGGGACACAAGCAGGGGGAGTGGGAGAGGAAGAAGCAGGCTCATATCGGAGGAGCCTGGTGTGGGGCTCGATCCTAGAACGCCTGGATCACGCCCTGAGCCGAAGGCAGACGGTTAACGACTGAGCCACCCAGGCGCCCCGTGGTATGTATTCTTTTGAATGGCTGAATCACATTCCATTATAGGATATATCGCATTGTGTTTTTCTTTTCATCAGCTGACGGACATCTGGGTTGTTTCCACTTTCTGGCTTTTGTGAATAAGGCTGCTCTGAACCTTCACGTACAAGTTTTTGTGTGAGCATACCTGTTCATTGCTCTTAAATCCAACCGTATTTCGCACGTACAAGGGAAGCTTGCTGGGGATCCGAGGGAGTGGCCCTGCTGGGGTCAGTTTAGATTTTTAGGTATCAGACGTGCAGCACCCCTAGTCAGAAGGAGCAGCAGTTTTTCCGGGCACTCCCTCTCGCACACAGCTGCTCAGAGCAGAGCAGAACTCTATGGGGAAATACACAGGGGCCTCAACTTTCGAGTTCAATTTTTGCACATTACTGATTGCAACCCTCAAACGCCTTTAATGTTAAGCATCCTGACATCAGCTGACAAACCAATGTTTCCACCGAGGGTTGTTTTTTCAAGGGTGGTTTTGACAGCTCTGTCATGCCTACCTTCACCGCGGAGCTAGTTTGCACCAAATCTTCACTGCGGAGCTAGTTTGCACCAGTATCTGAACATTTTGTTGCCTTTTACCCTTATTAGATTTTTTAAGTGGGTGGGAAGTGGAAAATTGGAATCGCTGATGCTAGTGATAATATTGTTAACTACATGTTCATAGGATGAAAAGCCACCAGACTGGTCAACTGAGGACAAACTCAACATGTAGGAGATGCCAAGAGTCACTCTCTGAAGAGTGTCTGAAATGTAAGGCGGAGTAACAGATGAAGTGGTAAAACCTTTTAAGAGTCTGGGTTGGGGATTCATATTTCAAAAAATAATCTAGCATGGTCCATTTTCAAGTGTGATAGTAGAGTGACTTTGCATATGATGGGGGTGGGGTGGGGTGGGGACAGAAATTTAATTTAAAAAAATTCTATTTTAAAATATACCATTTAAAAGATATTAAAAGAAAATTCCTATCTTTTAGAGCTACATACTAAAATATTTACAGATGAAATGACATGTCCTCTAGGATTTCCTGCAAAATCCTCAGGGAGGAAGAATGGGTAAGAATATAGATGAAATAATACTGACCATAAATTAGTAATTACTGAAACTGGGCAGTGGGCAGATGGGAGTTTATCACGCTTGGTTTGAAATTTCCCATAAAGAAGTAAAAATAAAACCACATATTCCTGAGACCTAAAGGCAGCAGAAAATTCCCAGAGTCTTTGCAACACTAACAGGGTGACAGTTTCCTGGAGACACCTTGTTACCAAAGGAGGAAGACTGGGGTTGAAATTCCTTCTGATTATTTAAATTCTTCAAATAGGTAATAAACTGACAAGGCTCAGAAATTAAAAAGTTGAAGAAATGAGACCGTGAGAAGTCTATCACCACCCCCTTCTTAGTCTCTCTCTTGCCACAGCTTTCCCTCTTTAACCCCTTGAGGCAAACACTGTTATTAGTTTCCTGTGTATCTTTCCAAAATTATACTTAACTCCCTCAACTCCCTGCCCCTTGCTATCCCAACTTAATGCATTTTGGAGATCTGTTCTAAGAACTTAGAAAGCATCCTTATTTCTCATTCAACTTCTACATAATATTCCTGATCATACACAGTGTCTCTGCTAGTAGTTCCCTGTTGGTGGACATTTGGTTATTTCCGGTCTCCTGCTATTGCAAACACTGCTGCCAAGAATCACCTTGTACAGGTACCATTTTGTATGCGTTCAGGTTTGTTGTGGGTAAATTTATACAGAAGTGAGTCCAAGAATACCTGCATTTATCCTTGTGATAGCTATTGTTTATTTTCCTACTAAATGTCATTTCAAGGAAGATGGACCAAGTTGGACGTGAAGAATGCACTTCAGAAAAGTAATCACAATTGTCCATACTTATTGTTTAATTTAGGTTTTAAGTAATTACATAAAAAAATAAATTAACATTTACTGAGCAGCCCCTAAGGGCCAGGCAGTGCTCTGAGCTGACTCCTTACACGGCCTTGAGGTCAGTCCTATGACCAACCTCAATTCAGATGAGGAAAGAAGCCCAGGCGTGAGTACATGTCCCAGGTCATACAGCTTGTGAGTGACAAGTTGATGTCAGATGCGCCGCACCCTCTCCCTCTGTTGCCTGTCTGTGCACAATTCCCTAGAGACTCAGAAAACTTCCAAATTTAGATCTCAAGCCACTTCCAAAAGTTAGGTCTCTTACAATAATATGTAAGTCTGGTGTTCAACCTTCAAACACTGGCTTGTCCTACATTTTTAAGAATAAATTAAACACAAAAGCATTTTCTTATCATAGGAAAATATCTATCGTATTGGCAAACAGGCCTTCAAATCTGGGCTCACAGTCAGTCAGGGATTTGATCTGAGTGTTAAGCCCTGAAATATTTATAAATGGAAAATGTTTCACACACGCACACACACACACGCACACACACACACAATCACAACAGTCTGTATATTCTACAACTTAGAAAAAAAAAGAAAGAAAGAAAGTTAGCCCTGAGGAGTTCTCTTGCCATATAACCAACTGGTTTCTAAAAACTTTATTGAAAAATTCAGCTTTCAACTTCAATCATTCAACCTGCCTTCCCACCTCCACCCCAAACATCATTCCCTTTGAATACATTTTGAGTCTCCACGCGCTGCTGTCTTGGAAGAAAGAACCCCAGAATTAGCAAGCAGGCACTCTTACATTCAGCTTTCATTTCACATTCAGATAGCGTAGCTATCGACGAATGATTCAGTGTCTCCATAAGGCCTTACCCATGTAGCCACAAACCTTCTAACAATAAAGGTCACATTCTTGTCATGCCTTCTGTTACCCATCTTCTAAGTTACTCTGAAAAAGCTGCCCATCTGTCAAGTCTTGAGACCCAACATGTAAACACTGGGCATCTGGAAAAGTCTGAGTTAATCTCAGAGGAATTCTCTTTTCAAAGACAATGGCCAAACCTTTATCAAATCTGCTTCACCAGTTGATGGACCTGAGCAAGTAAAGAGACTGAATCACGGAAGTTTCAGATTTCAGTGATTTCCTTTTGTAACATCCCAGAGGATGTCTAGTTATTTCAAGGAACGTCAACAGATTCTCAAAATAGAGCTAATTTATTTTTTAAAAAAAGAGAGAGTGAGAGCATTTGGCTTTCTTAAAAGGAACGAAGTATAGGTTGTCAATTCCAGATAATTTAGGAATTAGTATCTAACACCAAAAGCCACCAAAAAATATGCCACCTGCTCCGTAAGTCACATGTTTCAAAGTATGTTCTCAAAGGTCCTCCAGGAAAACAGAGTCTACAGTTAGGTTCATTTGGGAAAGGTAGACTCTAGCCATCTCTTGGAAATGTAATATATTAAAGGGTCTGAAAGGACTCACAGTAATAAAATTAACTTTGTCTAACCTGGCCTTTTCCTTACTTACTTGGCCATGGAACCCCTTTCACCTGAAACCCAGCAAGCCAGGAAATCTCACTGTGGGGAGTCCTCTTGGAGCACCCGGCCAGTCACGCCTCTGTTCTATTACTTTCTTCGCCTTGTGCTTCACGGTCACTGCCCACATCTCTTTTAACCTTGAACTGTAAAGTTTTGAAAGCAGGACTGTGGCTTAGCCAACTTTGTTTTTCCCACGGCACTCAGTTTACCACCAAAGGCTCACTGCAGCACTCAAAAGTCAGGAAGCGTGCACAGAGAATCCGGAGAGCTGGGATGGGGATTTCTAGCACTTACTAA
This sequence comes from Ursus maritimus, assembly GCF_017311325.1. NCBI lineage: Eukaryota > Metazoa > Chordata > Mammalia > Carnivora > Ursidae > Ursus > Ursus maritimus. The sequence goes on along the minus strand of NW_024424453.1, from coordinate 46,519,920 downwards.
AGTGTAAAGCTATGTCACTAGAACACACAATTCCAGGTCGCTGTAAAAGGCTGTCAGTATACCTACCGGCAATGCCTCAGACGGATCCACAAAGCCCGCCCCAGACCATCCTCCCTCCTTACCGATAATGAAAGGAAAGAAAATGGATGCACTAAGAAAAAGGCTCCGGTCTTCCTCTTCCTACCCACACTCCCCCTGAGCCAGACCTGCCTTCACACTGTCAGCTCCTAAAGACTCATTCTAATCGCCCCTCAACTTCTAACAGAGTGACTGTGGGTCAGGTGTTCCCAAGAGGCACCCCACTCATCCCCTTCTTCCCCAGGCATCCCCAAACACAGTGTTTCCTCTCACCCTGGCACAACCATAGAAAAACAAAGCTGCCACTCTCTTACCTTGAATCCACTGCTCCCCCTTCTCCAGAGGGGCCGCTAGCTGATGCAGAACAAAGCATTAAGGCTCTACTTTTGTGGGTCTGGCTGCTACTGCAGCTGTACCAGCCTCCAAGACGAGAGAGAAATCCTTGTAGAACCTTCTGCAGGAACTAGTCTTGGGAGCACCTCTGAGACTGAATGGTCTTCCTTTTAAAAGGTGATGCTTAGACTACCAGCACCCAAATCTCTTGGTGCATTTGTTAAAAATGCAGGTGCCTGGGCCCCATCCCAGAACTCCCGGGTCAGAATCTCCGGGTGGGTGGTAGTGTGGGGGGTGCTCAACAGTCTATATTTAACAACTTACGTGGGACTGATGGATGCATGATGCTTTGAAAACCGCTGCTTTAAAAGACTAGGTGAAGAGGCAAAAGGGGGAGAAGGGATGACACTGTGGATGGAAGGGCAATAGCCTCCGAGAGACATCCACGTCCTAGTCCCCAGGACCTGGGCCGTTACCTTACATGGCAGGTGGGATTAGGGATCCTGAGACAGGGAGGGTATCCTGGATCACTGCATGGGCCCAAGGGTCCACAAGGGCCCCTAAAAGTGAAAAAACAGAGGCAGAGAGTCAGAGAGAAAGATTTGAAGACAGCTCTAAAGATGGACGAAGGAGCCACAAGCCACAAGCCAAGGACTCAGATTCTCCCTCCGAGGAACCAGAAGGAACCAACCCTGCCGGCACCTTGACCTTGGCCTAGTGAGACTGATTTTGGACTTCGGACCTCCAGAACTATAAGAGAATAAATCTGTGTTGCTCTAAGCCACTAAGTCTGTCACAGTTTGTTATTGAATCAATAGGAAACGAACACACAAAACCAATGAGAAACCCGAAAAAACTAGCTCTGCACCAAGCTCGTAGCCCAGATGTCAAATATATCTCCTTCCTAAGAGGCAGATATTTTAAGTGAAAAATGCCAGCCGGCGAAAGCATCTAACTGCTTCTGGCCCTAAAGGCGGAGAGAGAAGACCGAGGTAGGAACAGCTTGTGGCGCGCGACGGCGGTGGCGCTGACGGCGGTGAGCGCCCCCGGGCTCCTGCTCTGTGCCAGGCGCCGTCCTCAGCTCTCATACGCGTGACATCGCTTCGTCTTCACCATTCCATCGGGCAGTTACCACCTGGCAGGGCAGGAGGCCACCTCACTGAGAGGAAGACGGAGGTGTGGCGGAGGCAGCAATGGGGACCTCGTGGTCACCAGGGGTGGGCCGGGCGGGGAAAGCATGAGGAGGGGCAGCCCGAGCCCAGGGAGGGGAAGGGAGCTGGGAGGGAGGAGCTCTAGGTTAGCGAAGCTGCAGACAGCAAGGGGTCGAGCTCAACCGAGTGGCCTAGAGGGTGGAGGGGACAGGGTCAGGCCAGACATGGAAGCCACAGGTAGGCTGGGGGCCAGGGTGACTGGCCACCAAGGGAAAATTCTAGGATGGTTCTGAAGCCCTATGGACCAAATGCCCGTACTTAGCCAGACTCCTCTTCAACTGGAAAGCAAAATGGCGGTGTGATAAGCAAAATGGCGGTGTGATGCCCAATGCCACGGGGGACAATGGCGGATCTGGACTCAGGAAGCACCTTTTGAAAGCATCATCCTAAGTTAGGTGACAAACTTCCTTCCACCAGAACTGACCCAGGGATGGACACAAAAGAATGAAGATATCACAAATTCCTTCCAAAACGACATGCTTTATCATTCCAACTGCAGAAAATGTTTATACGTCTGTATACAGAGGAAGGAACTCAAAATTTAGAGTTGCTGAATGACCATGGGGGTGGGGGCATTTGGAGCCAATTTTTTCTTCACAACTTCACTGAAGTATAATTTACATGCAATAAATGACACCCATTTAAAGTATACAGCTTTATAAGTTTTGCCAAATGTATACATTCATGAGCCACCACCACAGTCAAAACTCAGAACATTTCTGTTGCCCCCAAAGTTCCCCTGGGCTCATTTCCATTCAGACCCTCCTGCCACCACCTGGCAGCCTACCGATCTGTTTTCTGTCCTATTGATTAATCTGTATTTGAACTTCATATGGATAGAATCATACAGTAAAGGGGCCAGCACAACTTTTTCCACAAAGGGCAGACAGTAACTATTTTAGGCTCTGCGGGCCGTACAGTCTGTCACCACCAGCCAAGTCTGTCTGAGCAATACAAAGGCAGCCACAGACAGCACATAAATGAAGCGTGGCTGCATTCCAATAAAACTCGATTTGTGGACACAAGTTTGAATTTCAAGTAACTTTTACATTTCGCAAAATAGCATTCTTATTTTAATTTCTTTCCCCAACCACTAAAAAACTGGAAAAGTCACTCTTGGTGTTTTTGTAAAGACAGGCGGTGGGCCCAATTTGGCCTGTAGACTGGGGTTTGCTGACCCTGGTACAGTATAGACTCTACTGTGTCTGGATTCTCGTATTCAAGGTACTGTCTGAAATTCATTTGTATTGTTGTATACATCAGTAATGCCCATTACCGTGCAGTATCCCAGTGTATGCTCTGCCACAACAGTTTATTTGTTCACCAGTGGATAAACGGGCCCGACTATTTACACCTCCTTTTGTTTTTTCTAAAGATTTTATTTATTTATTTGACAGACAGAGAGAGAGAGCACAAACAGGGGAGCAGCAGGCAGAAGAAGAAGCAGGCTCCCCGCTGAGCAGGGAGCCCGATGTGGGCCTCGATCCCAGGACCCTGGAATTAGGACCTGAGCCAAAGGCAGATGCTTAACCAACTGAGCCACCCAGGCATCCCTAGTTACATTTTCTTTATCACAATCTTTATTAATTGTTAAAGCATTAAGAAATATACTCTACAAAATGTCCAGGATGAAAAGCATACTAGCATAGGTATTTAAAATTTTTTTTCTGATTTCTAAATTTCTATAACTTTTTCCAAATTTCTATAATTCTTTATACTTGTATAACATAAGAATGCAAACCAGGGGCGCCTGACTGGCTCAGTTGGTAGAGTGTGTGACTCTTAACCTCAGGGTCATGAGTTCAAGCCTCACATTGGGTATGGAGCCTACTTAACTAAAGTAAAATAAAAATCAATTCAAATAAAAAAAACTAAAAAGAATGCAAACCAATCCTATAAAATGAGTCAGAGTATCTCCTAAATAGTTTGCAGGTTCAGAGGCATACCTGGTACCTGGCATTGCTCGAAGCCTGTGCCCTTAGCTGATGATAAAGGATTACCAACACATAATCCTGACAGTGAAATTCTCAGGTTCCTAGGAGGAAACCCACAACGTCAGTGTTGCCCCCAGCGGTATGATTTCTTCCTCGTGTTGCAGGAAAATAACCCTAGAGGAAAGTGGTAAGGGGCTACCTCCAACTCTGGCCTATTTTCATTAAACTCATTTCTTCCTTTGGCATGCTTCATAGGCAAAGACAAAGCCTCCTAGTAAGATGTTATTTACCGGGGGCACCTGGCTGGCTCGGTTGGTGAAGCATGTGACACTTCATCTGGGGTTGTGAGTTCGAGCCCTATGTTGGGTGTAGAGAGTACCTAAAAATAAAATCTCAAAAAAAAAAAAAAAGATTTTATTTATTGGATGGGAGATTTCTAAAGAGCCTCCAGACAGCATATCTGCAACTCAGGTATAATTTTTCTTGCAACAAAACCACAGCTGGGCTGTAAATTCAAGCTGCAGCCTAACAGTGCTAGCAAAATTCTTCTGCTCCACAGCTGCTGCGGTAGAATTCTGATGGGCCCTCCCTTCCAATGAAATCATCTCCAGAACCTTCCCCCACAGATGAGTACAGATATGGCTTCTTCTGCCCTGAGATATTTGAGTTATTCAGGAAAAAAAAACCCCACAAAATTTACAAAATCATCCATAACTCCACCGCTCTCTTCCACACATGTAACTTATATGGTAAAAATTAGAGTGGATGAATTTCCTGTTCTGTTTTGGCTTAGGCCTGTTTTGAATGTCATTTGCTTGCTTCCTCTTTTCCCGTCTAAAGACTGCTAGGAATCTAAAGACCGGCTGTGAGAATCTCAAATAATCCTGCAGAAAGCGGAGCCAACACCAAGCATAGTCCAGGGTGACCAAATGCAGTCATCGGATGCCCAGGGGAGCAAACAAATTCTCCCATCATGGACACCAAGAGCCCGTGGGGGGTGTGGGGTCACCTGCAAAGGTGCCGTGCCCTATTGTGAACTGGGAAGTCACAAAGCCCAGAGCACACAGACAAGGCTAGCATGGGATCTGAACATCCATTCTGGACTTCCTGATGGACCAAAGGCTCAGTTCAAAGAGCTGAATTATTCAAAACATGGCTGGGCTCTCACGGGGCTGGCCTTTGAGGAAAAATGAGATACCAGGTGCCCTAAGCTTGGGACACTTTGTCGGCACACGAGTCCAGCATGCGGGCAAAAGAAGAAACTGGTTTTCAGCTCAGGCACCCTTTCCAAATTTAAACTCAAATCATCCGCACCAGGAGAAGTCAAGGCAGGCCCAGGCAATGCTTTGCAACCACTCGACGTTTCGGTGGACCAGCAGTGGGTTAAAGATGTCTGTCTAGAAATAAGCAACTCAGTACATATGACCAAGACACAAGTACTCGCCAGGACACACGGTTACCTGGTCCTCTCTGTGAAATATTCAAACGTCCTAAATCCTCCCAACCTCCTAATGCCATCACCTTGAAGGCCTTGGCGATCCCCGGGGGAGCGCCACTCACCTGTAGTCATTGTCAATTAAAGAGCTATCATGACAACTCTCCAGCAGACAGCATGTGGAGGAAGTACCATCTGTAATTGGTGGGGCTGCTGTGACCCCAAAATGAGAAACAGTTTTGAACCCTAGATTCCTAAAGGTGCTACCACCTTATTTTCCTAACAGTCGATACCATGCGATCTAACAGATAACAAACTAAAATTCACTAAGCCGCACTGTGTCCATCAACCCACATTAAAATATAATCGCGGACTATGTTTATTTAAGCACTGACGATGTGCCTGGCAGTGTCCTAAGGACTGCATACATAGTCTCATTTAATCTTTACCAGGATCGTGAGGTAGGTACCATGATGAGCCTCATTGTACAGATGAGGAAACTGAGGCACAGAGATTAATACCAAGGTCATACACAAAGAGTCTAGATCTCCCCACGTCCTTTCCACTGTTTCACCCAGTGCTGTACGGCTCTGGCTCCGGGGAAGAACCTGTGGGGTGGAAATGCCTAGCGGGTATGCTAAAGAGCTCTTTTGCAAATCTGTCTGGTTTCCTTTAAGCAAATACACACACAGATGGGGTGGGAGAGTTAATACCTTTGTTTTCCCGTATATAGAAAACTCACTGTATTACCCCCCAGCTTGATTTTTTTTCCCCGTTACAATCCATCACTATCGCCCCTGGCAATCTACACACACGAAGCTGGAAGCTGCTTCTGTGTTTTCTGATGCTCGGGAGGCAGGGCCATTTAGCCCAAAGGCCCCCTCCCACCCATGCCCACTTGGAGACAGCGGTGGGGGGAGCCTGAGGCAGGAGCGACTCTTCACCTGTGTTTTAATTTGTCCTAAAAAGATGCTTAGGTCTCTTTCATCCTAAAATAATGTTACTACTAATAAAAACAAGAAGGCAAGGAAAATATGCTTCTTACCTTCTCTTTTTCTATGTCCCTCTCTTTTCCTTTTGAATTGAGCTTCTAAAATGAATGGCCTTAAGGGGCATCTCAGTTCCTTGTTGAAACCCTATTCTCTTTGTCTTCGAAGGGCTCACACTGCCTCAGGTTCCTTTGCGTCTTTGTGGGGATTTTTGCCCATTCTCTGACCATGAGCCTCCGTGGCCTTTCTCCATTTGTGCTCTCGCTCCGCATTGCTCTCAAAGCGTGGTGCCCAGACCAGCGGCATCAGCATCACTTGGAAGTTTGTCGCCCTGGCTTCCCTCCAGACCTACTGAATTAAAACTCTCTGGAGGTGGGATCCAGTGGCCCATGATTTCACCATCTTCCAGGTGATTCTGACACATGCTGAAGATGGAGAATCACTGCCTCTGACGCACCCACGCCTGGCAGGCACCTGCTCCCACTGTCGGGCGATTCCCACTCCCTCACCCTTGACCTCAACTTCTTCTCCAGCTGCACATCCACGCACGCGGCTGTGCTCTCTTGACATCTTTGCCTTGTCACTCCATAGGCTTTTAAACTTAATGTAGCCCCCAAAGGACTTCTCTTGTCCCCCAGGATCTGTGCGTCCTCCCACGCTCCCCAACAACTCATGCCAACACCGTATCCCCTCCCACCCAAGACAGACACCACCAAGACGCTGTAGACCCCTGCTGTCCCCTCCGCTCCCCCTTCTGATCAGCTACCAGGTCACGTGGACTTTAGCTGTTCTCTTCTTTTCTGTGGCCTCACCTCAGGACCTTATCATTTCTCAGCTGAACTAAACCAGCTTCCAATGAGACACCCAGCACCTAATAATGCAGTATTTGTCCCTTCTGATCCCTTCATACTGTTGTCGAGAGAACCCCTCTCGAACAAGAACGTAAATGCAAAGGCCTCACCTCCAACCTCAGCCTGTCCACTGCCCTCACCACCGAGTCCCCACCTGTCAGCGAGGGAGTCTTGTTTCAGTGCCCAGCCTGGCCTCCTGCTGTTCCTGCAGCCATACCAGACAGACGTTACCCTCTGCCCCAAGCGGCTTCTCTCTTCAGTGTCTCTGCCCAGGAAGTCCGCGGGCTAACGGGCACTTGAAGAGATGTCCCGACTCAGTCATCAGAGCAGTGCGTAACAAAGCATGACAACCAGATATCACTTCATGCATATTACGCCAGCCAGCATCTAAAAGCTGGGCAGTGCTGAGAGCCAGCTGCGGTGCGGAAGGGTAGGAGCCCTGAGCAGTGCTGAGGGCAGTGAGGACCACAGCCGGCATCGGGGAGAAGGTCTGTATGCAGTCAAAGGAAGGAGAGGCGTGTGCGATGGCCTCAGCAATCCTGTTCTTGGAAATATATCCCCACGGTTCTTATTTAGGTCCAAAGGTCCATCCTCAACGCACACAAGGGTGTTTGTCACAGTATCCAGGCTGGAAGCGACTTGGACAGGTGTCACTGGGAGGCTGGATGGGCGAAAGGCAGCAGATGCATGCTTTGGGTGACTACTTATATCAATGGGCCCAGTGACTCTCCCCATAACCACACCCTTTGCACTGTGACGTTTCAGTCTGCACCATCAAGAGGTAGACTCTTCCCCCCCACACTCCAAATCTGGGTGAGACCTGTGACTTGTTCTGGCCAATAGAATATGACAGAAATGACTGTGTGTAAGTTTCAAGTCCTGACCTCGTGCATTTTCCCTCTCTTGGACTCTTGCCCTGTCACCGTGTGACCAAGCCTGGGCTGGCCTGTTGGATGACAACAATGTACCAAAGGCCTTGTAAGTTTTCCAGCCCCCAGCAGACCAGAGATTAATGAGTGACACCAGCTGAGATGAGCCGAACCAGACACAGATCTGCCAAGCCACTCAACCAATGACAAAGACACATGAAAATCAATGACTGTTGTTTTAAGCCACGGAGTTTGGGGTGGTTTACTATAAAGTGTAACTAACTGACACCCCCCCCCAGGAGTACTACGCAGCAATTAGAATGAACAGAATACATGGGTCCATAGCACGATGATTGATTGTAACAAACATAGAGCTAACTGGAAAAGGGACTGAATGAGATGACTGATGCAAATATAATTGTGTTACGGTAGCCATCCAAATCAGTAATGCGTATTTTATTTTTAAAAAACCATGCAAAACTAAAGAGTCACGTTTAACCCATAAACACGGTTGCCAATGGTGTGGTGGGAATGGAGGGACAAATGGGGAAACGACATGAGGGCTCACGCGCACCCATGATAAGGGTGTGACCTGAGGAGTACCTGCACTGAGTGATGCCCACTCCCCCCGGTAAGCTCCAGCCCAGAGCCGCCTCCTCCTTAGAGCCTGCGGCACCATCTTCTCTCAGGTAAGGAAGCTCGTAAGAGAATAAGGAAGTGCATTACCCCAGTCTTGTGTCTACAGGTCTGTCTTCCTAACGAGACGGCAGCTCTGAGTGTGGAGTCAATTTTCTCGGAACACCCGGCGCCCACACGGCAATCCCCTGCACACACTGGTAAACAACTCGATCATTCTGTAAAGGAGTTTCCAACCCTGGCACTCCCGACATTCTGGACCTGACATTTCTTTGTCGTTGACAGCTGTGTGTGTGGAGGGGGCAGCGCTCCGAGTCCTATAGGATGTTTAGCTGCGTCCCTGGCCTCTGCTCACTCGATGCCAATAGAGCCCTCCCAGCTTGACAGTCAAAAATGTCTCCAGACGTTGCCATCTGTTCCCTGATGGTCAAAATCACTCCCTGGTTGGGAAGCCCTGACAATAAAGGCTTGGGCTACACGATGCTACAATTCTGAGACGGCACCCTGGAAACGTTGAATGAGTTTGACACAGATACTGTTAGAGCTCGCTCCAATGACATCGTTCTGTCCATAGTCCTTCCCGGGGAGGACCGAGATGACCGACACTCTTCCTTCTTCGATGGCTCTCACCCAGCAGCCCCAAACTGCTTTAGCTCGCTACCCTACGGGGAAAGACGCAATGGAGAATTCACGGGAGTTTTCACAACCGCACAGAAATAGTTCTCCTTATAAGTTTTAGCTAAACCTTTTCTCTGCAAAGTGTAAATCTGTGTCTTTAAGTCCACGAGACAGGGGGCTAATTTTTCTCTGTTACACTGCACAGGCGATGAACCGGCTGCGGCGGCTGAAGCAGACATTCCCGCTCCAGGCTATTAACGAAAACATGAAAACCAATGTGTAACCAAGCTAAAAGAATTCTGGCTTATTTCTCTTGTGTGTGCCACCGCGGCGAACATCAGGCATTTTAATAACCTCATTCAGACCGTCAGTAATCATGGCAGGCTACCGACTCCAGACAAGTATTTGCCTTGAAGGCCTCTCTACGGACAGACAGAGCCGAACTACGCTACTTTTGTTCATATAGATGGAGTGTAACAATCTGGAAAACACAGAGCACTCACATCATTCACTTCTTGCAATTATACAAGTAAGGATGGTTCTACAAAGATCTGACTGGATACTCGTCCTTTATATTTTCACTTTCGCCCTCTGCCACTTCCAACTTCGAATCAAAATAATGCTAAGATCATCAGGGGATGCCTAAATCGGTGGGTGAAAGGTTGTCACATGGTCTCAAAACATGTCCTCACAGACTTATTATAAGTGAGAAGGTCCCTTTTACAAGATCCGGCAGATATCCCTGTGACCAAGTGACCAAACAGTGGCACCAAACTGGAAACAACCTGCTAACATCTGCCTCCTGGTGTGATAGGATCAGAAATGTCCAGCACCACCTAGGTCTTTTTTTGTCCAAACTGTCTAATGTGAACAATCACCATGAGGACACAGATAAACCAGGCTGTGGAACATTCTAGAAGAAAATGGCTAGGCTTCTTCTAAAATGTCAATGTCATAAGGCAAGAAAAGGCTGGGGACTTTCCCAGATTAAAAGTGACTAAAAAGACATGGCAACCAAATGCAATTTATAGATCCTGATTGGATCCTTGAACAAAAAGTCGGGGTAAGTGGCATTTTGGGAAATCTGAATAGGGGCTGCATTATACAGCATTAAATCAATGCTAAATTCCTCCAGTGTGATGAAGGTATTGTGATTGTATAAGACAGCATCTTTGTTCTTCGGAGATATAAACTGAAGTATTTAGGGAGTAAGCATCATGTCTGCAATTTACTTCACACTGACTGAGCAATAACAAAAATAAATGAACACACACACACACAAACACACAGGGAAACAGAGCAAATGTTAGCAGGCAAATGCAAAGGAAGGAGTCTACAAAATTTAAGTAAGGGAGAATGAATTGTTCTTTCAGTTTTCCTATAGATTTGAAAGTTTTCAAAATTAAAGCTGGGGGAGGAGCAGAGAACACCAGGTACAGATCTGCTGCTATGAGTATGTAATCAAGCCGGAACGCTTCAGAGATGCACTGCACAGGGGGAAAAGGTATTAAGAACCAAATATTAGGGGCACCTGGGTGGCTCAGTTGGTTAAGCGTCTGCCTTCGGCTCAGGACATGATCTCAGGGTCCTGGGATCCAGTCCCGCATCAGGCTCCCTGCTCAGCTGGGGAGTCTCCTTCTCCCTCTCCCTCTGCCCCTGCTTGCGCTCTCTCTCTTGCTCACTCTCTCAAATACATAAAATCTTTAAAAAAAATAAAAAATAAAATTATTTTAAAAAGAACCAAATATTATATTCTGCCTGAAATCTGAAGTAACTTGAGTTACTTTGTTTGGAAGCATAAGATTAAAAAAAAAAATCCCTGAATCCAATCCAACATGTTTTGACTCTGTTGTCACATTAAGAATGAACTGAAATCAGAAGTTTTGATGAATCAGAGCTCTTAAAAACCCTAGAAATTTCTCATCGATATGATAATGGGCTTGAAGATTTATGCACACACCAAATGAATCCCAGGCAAAGATTAAAGTAATCTTTGTAATTTGCTAACGCAAATGCTCTCAAGGGAATGTAGAGAAATCTTGCCAGGAAAGGCCTGCACTTGCAGCAAGCAGTAATTATCAGCAATTTAGAATAAGATGACAACGATTTTCTTCAGTAAACCTTACTTATTCACAACCTGAATTTATTTTGGACTTTGGACTTGTGCAATTTGGACATTCAGTTTAGAGTTCACGTAATAGTCAACAAGAACAGTTTGCTACAAAAAGAAGAAAGCCGCACAACTGAGCATGTGGTTGTCTGCAAAGGGGTTAGTGAGGAAAAATTAGTTTAATATTTTAATACGGCCACTTGGGTGTTAAAACTTTGACACCGGGTCCTTCACACCAAACGCCCAGGTCCCTTTGTTCAAATTTAGCAAGCAGTCTCTTTGTGTCTGGGGTCTCAAAAGAAGATCCTGAAGTTAAGGGAAAACTTGGTGGGGGTGTATGGGGTGGGACTGGAGGGGGGGGCCCTGAGGAGGGTGTGGGTGTGCGCGCACATGCACACATGTTATGAGAAATGGGACCTTCACTTTCCTCAGTTCTCAACAGATCCCTGACCTCCCAAAAAGGTTAGAGCCAATGCCTTTTGAGATTTGCTATAATCTCTTCCCAGGGCTTGAAATACCCGGGGAATTTCAAGCACCCACAAGTGTACTTTTACATTCAAAGGGGCCTCTGACCCCTTATCTTCTATTGCCATCTCTTTCACCAACAAGCTGGCTTGTCAGGAGGCCAACCTGCTCTTTTGGAGCTCTGTTTCATCGTTTCCTCCCTTAGCCAAGGAAATCTTTGCTCTCAGACTTAAAACCCACTTTGCACAGGGAAGTGACCCTAAAGTCTAAGCAACAGAAAGATCCTATTGGAGGCACTTGGCACCATAACCTGAACAGCAAACAAAGGCAGGCGGCTCCATTCTGTACTTTTCCACCACGACTTGTTCCAAGTCGAGAATTTACTTGCAAGTGGTTATCTTTTATAGATTATTTTACTATAGATGGTATTTAATTTTTTTTATAAGAGCGTCTTTTATAGCTTTTATAAAAAAAGAAGTCAAATCTGGAAATCTAGATTCTGAACACAGACTATGCTTACTTAGGAAAAAAAAAATTAGGAAATCAGTGACCACTCCATTCCACCAAATGGAATTTGAGTCTATTTTTGGTTGTGAAATTTCAGCGCCAGAAAAAGTATCCGTGACTATGGAGTGCAAGCTGTTCATTTTACTACGCAAAAATAAAAGTTCTGTGATACCCAATGTCACATAGTCAGTTGGTCACAGACTCAAAACGACAAACCTCTTCACACCCAGTCCAATGGTCTCTGGGACCTCACCTGGCTTCTTCACGTTAAGGCCTTCTGAAAGAAAAAAGTCCTTTCCTTCTTTCTAAAAATATTACCAGTGGCTAAGAACCTCTGACTGGAAACGAAATCGTGCCAGAAAATTGGATGAGATGTCAAGCACCCCCAGGGCATTGTCCCCACTCTGCTGGGAGGAGCAACACTCCAACCCTGCCAAGTCCAAGTGGGCACAAGAGGGGACCCCACCTGCCCTGTTTGCCCCCCTTCATCCACCTTCACTCTCCCTCGACCACTTCCTGCATTTAATTGGCAGGAGGGACGATGAGGTGTAAACCCTTTACGCTTATACTGAATGACTGATTGAGTGGCCCCGTTCTTAGTTCTAAAAATCAATGAACTGAATTTAATACATCGTTCAAAATGTTCCACATATTTTTGGTCAATGTGGCTGTCTAACTATCATTTTCAAAACGTTAAATATTTGACTCTCATATAAATACACAGACGCGCATGACAGATTGATTTAACTTACTGATGATGGCATCAACAGGATGTCAAAACTGGCCCAAAGGGGGTTATAAAAACCTAAGTGAAGGAAGGAACCTGTGGAAAACTGAATGCTCGAAAAGACAGGAAATGGAGGTACAAAACTAAGTTCATGTGCTGCAGGCCGTAAAGTCAAACCCTTCGCGGTCCTTTTCTACCTGGGAGAAATCAGCTGCATCTCAACTGGACAAAAATCATTTGCAACTTATTAATAACAGCCATCTGTTTTCATAGCCCCTGTGAGTGAAGAAGGATATTTAAAATTTTAAATGGCTGAAAAAAAATTTTTTTTTTATTATTTATTATTTATTTGACAGAGATAGAGACAGCCAGCGAGAGAGGGAACACAAGCAGGGGGAGTGGGAGAGGAAGAAGCAGGCTCATAGCAGAGAAGCCTGACGTGGGGCTCGATCCCAGAACGCCGGGATCACGCCCTGAGCCGAAGGCAGACGCTTAACCGCTGTGCCACCCAGGCGCCCCTAAATGGCTGAAAAAAATTTAAAAAGATTTCATGACACATGAAAATCATGTTAAATCCCAATGTCAATGCCCACGAATAAAGTTTTATTGGAACACTGTCACATGCATTTGTTGATGTCTTACCCACGGCTGCTTTCACAATACACCGGAGGAGCTGAGTAGTTACCACAGAGACCCTATGGCCTGCAAAGCCTAAAATATTTACTATCTGGCACTTCACAGAAAAAAAATTGCTGACTTCTGCCCTAGAACATCAGGTGATCTTCAGCGAACTTGTTAAAAACAATGTTCTAGAAGAATACTAAAAGGGCACTCACTAATCTTTTCTTGCCTTATTTCCAACATTGAGATAATTTTTTTTTTTTTAATGCCTTTCTAACAATCTATGTGTGCTTTTCCCCTTGGGTCAATGACTCCTGTAGAAGGGAAACCTATCTCCAGAGTAGGGAGAGCGGAGGAGATAGAAGTCTGGCATTCCAAGGTGTTTACAAAATATAGGGTAACCTAAGCCCATATTTTCGTTGATTCAAACCAATGTTCTCTCTTAAATTCTTGTCCGAAAAGGAGGGGTAGAAAGAAAAACATTTACATTTAGAAATGGTGCCTTGACATTCTCTCACTTCCTACTATATATCCAGGCCCACAGAATATTCTGTATGGAAACAGCACTCTTTGAGATGTGACCCTCATCTGATGCGGGGCTGGATGATAAGAGAGCAAATAAAAATATGAAATCAGGATTGTTTTAATAAGTGGAGGCTGAATGTAAGGAAAATTCCTAGCTAGGGTCTCCCTGGAAACACGCCAAGAGTTCTTATTCTGAAAAAAAATTTTTAAGACAAGGAAAGATTTCAAAAGCAAAAAGTCACATGTCAACAGCATTTCTCATATTTTAGATATTCTAATATCCACAGAAAGCCTGTAGTCAGTTAGGAGATTATAAAGATTTTGTTGGAATTCTATGAGCAATGAACACGGCTAATGACCATGAACCCTGCTGGAGAACACAAACCAGACCTCTTTGCCCTTGAGTTTCTCACCATCTTGACTTTTAAAATGTTATTCTTATCCAGAGCTCCTTCATAAACAAACACTTCAGGTCCTTAAATTAGTACCCGAATGATTTCCCCAATTCCTTCCCACATACAGATCTTATTTTCCTACACACAGGCCTTTATTTTCAACTGCCAAATCCCCCCGAGTTTAAGAATTTTATTTTTCCTTAACTCCCACAGCTGGTAATTAAATGTTCCTCCAGATAAGGCTGGTGCACAATAGAAGAAATTGTTATCTTTCACCGTTTTGCACAAGATGCTGTGATGATACTGCTGGGTTTCAGACAGACAGAGCAGCCTAGAATGTCCATCCCAGCCGCAAACTGGGCTGACGGGGGCTGGGGTATTCTCTGTGTGAGGCCACCATTTACTCCACAACAGGAGTTTTTAGTCACAGATGTTGGCTCACAGAAGAGAATGGCTTTGCTCAAATCTAGGTAGACTGCATCAACTCAAGGTGAGGAAATGGTGTGATCTCTCTTCATAAGCAGAGAGCAATTCTCCTAAAATCATCTTCTTACATTAACACATAATAGGATTTATTCTCTCTGTTCAGTGGCTAGACCACAAATCTTCCAGGAAACAACCATCTTTTGGGAGCAAACACATAGATGGTGAGTTGAAAAGGTTAACCTCATGATGGCTTATCAAAATAATTACAATGTAAGGGGCACCTTGGGGAGCTCAGTCGGTTAAATGTCTGACTCATGATCTCAGGTCTTGATCACAGGGTCATGAGCTTGAGTCCCACGTTGGGCTCCACGCTGGGTGTGGAGCCTTCTTAGGGGAAAAAAAAAAAAAAGGATCATCCTTAAAAAGAAAAAACATTAGGGGCACCTAGGTGGCTCAGCCAGTTAAGCGGCTGCCTTCGGCTCAGATCATGATCCCAGAGTCCTGGAATCAAGCCCCGCATCAGGCTCCTTGCTCAGCAGAGACCCTGCTTCTCCCTCTGTCCCTCACCCGGCTCGTGCTCTCTCTCTCTCTCTCTCAAATAAATAAATAAATAAATAAAATCTTTAAAAAAAAAAATTAAAATGTAAACAGTATGGTGGGCTGCTCTGCTGCCCTCTACTGGCAAGGTTCAGGACCAACAGACACACAAAGGCACACTAAGGGGTGCACACACATGCCCCTCCTGTCCCCTGTGTTTGAATTAGGCACTGCTCTTCCTGGGGAAAAAAAAAAAACCTGGATGGGAAAGGCAGGGGCCTGACCTATGGAACCTCAAGTCTGGCAGGAACTCGTGAAGCAACACAGCTAATTATGCAACCCTAAGGGCACCATTCCCATGGAATACAATGACAACAGAGCCCTCAGAGTTAAGCAACTCTACAGCCCCAGTAGGTCATTTAATAAAGACTCCAGAAGAATATGTGATCTCTCAAGGGTCATCAGACCAGTAATGGAGCCAGAAGCAGAACATGTTGCCTATCTCAAGGGAGTGGCAAAGAAAAACCAGACTCCCACGAAGGAAAACAGGTTCCAACGGGGCTGACTTGAATAAAAAAGACAAGTCAGAACAAGTACCCATGGCGCATTCTAGGCTTTGACTATCCATCTGTCCATCCAACACTCATCGGTACTCATTGTGGACAGACTATAGGATGAGAGAGACAAACACATCCCTACTCCCAGGAGGGCTTCACAATTAGAGAGACTGAGACAAGTAAACTTGCAATTTCAAAATAAGGCTGTGGAAGTCTGCAGAGAAGGAAATCCTGATTATTACTAAAACACAAGCCTGGCATGTGACCCAGACTGAGGGATGGGGGGATCAGGAACAGCTTCCCGAAGGAAGTGACATCTAACGGACACCAGAAGAACACTGGCCAGGGGCAGCAGGCAAGGAAACTATTCCAGGCAAATAGAACGGCATGCACAAAGCCCAGACGTGAGACAGCACAGGGCATTCTAGAACATAGAGGGCCAGTGGAGCTGAAGCCTGTGCAGGGATCAGGGACAGGCAAACTGGCAGGTAACAGACAAGGCTGAAAAGTAGGCGGGCCCCAGAAGGAGGCTGGACGGCATCGCTTTGGAGGGGTTCGAGCAGAGGGCAGACATTAATAGGTCCAGCTTTGTATTTCTCCCATCAGACTGGGCACCAAGGAGGTTCTGCAAAAAGCAGTCATCATTCGGGCCCCTAGGGAACTTACCATGCAATAAAGAAGAAATGAATAATTCTTGAAGCAATTAACAAAAATGATGATGCTACAGGATTTCAGAAATGGTATCGAATAGATGTATCTGTACTTACTAGGTATCGTTCATTTCTGTTAATTGTCACCACAACTGAATGTAAGCCACACAGGAAGGGATTTTTGTCTCTTTTCACCACTAAATCCTCAGTTCTGAGATCAGTGCCTGGAATACAATAGGTGCTCAAGTACGTGCTGAATAAATTACTATTCATTTTATAGAAAGAGGTTTTTTTGTGTTTTTTTAAAGAATAGATGTGATACCTTTATTTACTGTGTGCAAGAGTACATGGAAGACACTGTAGAAAACAAATGGATGAAACTGCTTTGGGGGGGCAGGCATTTATTAAATGCCTATATGCTGCTGCATACGTCATGTGGGTTCTCTGGTTACTCTTCTCCATAATCTTACAAGGAAGCATTGTTCCCATTTTACAGGCACAGAAAGTGAGGCTTAGAATTGGGTTTGTTTTTTTTTTAAGATTGTATTTATTTATTTGACAGAGAGAGAGAGCACAAGCTTGGGGAGCTGCGCAGCAAGAGGGAGAAGCAGGCTCCCTACTGAGCAGGGAGCCCAGTGCAGGGCTGGATCCCAGCACTCTGGGATCATGACCTGAGCTGAAGGCAGATGATTAACCGACTGAGCCACCTAGGCGCCCCAACTGAGGCTCAGAGTTCAGAAATTTGACCATAGACATATAGATGGTAAGTGGCAAAGCTGGAATTCAAAACCAGACCTGTGTGACGTCGGACTCCCACCTGACTCCGGGCAACATGACAGCCCTGTGAGGGGCAATAGCACAAGGCAACTGGGGTAAGCCAGAGGGGAGATGGAGGAGGAAATGACTGCAACATGGGGTAGAAAGCAGAATTGAGAATCGAGAAGCTTCTCAAAGGAGAGAGCACTGGGAAGCCTCAAAGAACAGTGAAAAACTCGAAAGTAAGGAGGAAGAGCGTTCCTAGTGGAGGGCATGGCAAGGGCAGAGGCCCCCAACCAGACCGGTGTAGGGTACCTGCCACTCGGGAAAGCAGAGCAGGTTTCCCTGAGCTCCTGCTCAGAATGAACAAGACTATGAAAATAAACGCAGTGCTCGTCTATTAGGGAACACGAAGCATGTCTCATCTACAGAACTGGCGAGAATCCAAAAGGCTTCATAACACGTCTGGTGGGGCCATGGGGAAGCAGGCCGCTCAATCATTGCGGATGGGAGTATCGAAGGTCATGGCCCTTGGGAAGGGGAAATCCGCTGACAGTGCATTTACCCTTGATCCAGAAACCCTGCTTCCGGAGTCTATCCCACAGATAACCCCGCGCAAGGAAGAGCCGAGCACAGCCGGATGACAGCAGACTGAAAAGACATGCCCAACAAGAGGGGACTGGTGGAACCGACTATGACGTCTCCACGGCACGGAACGCCAGGCAGCTGCCAAAGTGAGGACAACCTCCGCGTACTGACCAGGGATCTCTAGGATATCTATACGTGTGAAAGGAAAAAATACAGCTAGACATCTCAGGAAGAGGAGCTGCGTACAGCTGACCCTTGAATAACGCAGGGGTTCAGGGCACTGACCCCGACATAGTCAAAAATCTGTGTAGAACCGGTGACCCACCCCCCCAAAACTTACCCACTAATAGCCGACTATTGACCAGGAGCATTACTGATAACATAAACAGCCCATTAACATATATTTTCTATGGCATATGTATTATGGACTATGTTCTCACAAGACAGTTAGAAAAATGTTATTAGGAAAATCGTAAGAAAAATACATTTACAGTACTGTTCTGTATTTGTTGAAGGAAGTCTAAGTGTAAGTGGACCCACAAAGTTCAAACCTGTGTTGTTCAAGGGCCAACTGCACACAGACTGCCTGCCACCTTTAAGTGAAAAAGGGGTGGGAAATTAAGATATATATTCGCATTTGCTTCTGTTTGCCTAAAGCAGTGGTTCTCAACCAAGGACAATTTTGCTCCCCAGGGAGCATGTGGCGATGTCTGGAGGCATTTTTGGTTGTCACTGCTTGGGGAGGGGACGGTGGACAGGAGCCTACTAGCATTTGATGTGTAGAGGCCAGGGATGGTAAGCTTCCCACAAGGCACAGAACAGCCGCCCACAAGAAGGAATTACCCATCCCCGAATGTCAGTAGTGCTGAGGTAGAGAAATCCCGGCCTACAGAAACAACAGAAGGATAAACTAAAATAATAATAATAATAATAATAATAATAATAATAATAATAAAATAAAATAAAATTTTAAAAGTTTTAAAAAATTAAAAAAAGAAACTCAAAGTTGCCCTGTGTAAGAGTAAGAGGTGGGGTTCATGGCGGGGGTGGGGTGGGATGGGGACACCAAGAGATCTGTGCTGCTTTTCCAATTCGCCTTTTGTTCCATGTAGACACAGTACCTAGTATACACCTATTTGGAAATTAAGTTGAAGAGAGAAGAAACACAAAGTTGTGATGTATGAGCAGCAGGAGAGCTCCGGCCAGGGAGTCAGAAGCCTGGGTTGGGGATCGAACTCTGTCAGGAACATGCAGTGTGCCCTTCTCGAGGCCTCGGCCTTGTCAACTGTGAAGTGTGGCATCTCTGTATGAGGAGCTGATGGTCTCCTCAAGATCTGCTCCAATCTCAAGGTGCCCTGCACCACAGGGGAAGGGGGCGGGGGCAAAATCCAAGGCGATGTGGGTTGAATGAGGGAGGCAGCCTTTCTACCACACACAAACTCAAGCACAGGAATGCTTGGGTTTTTCTGAATACCTGCCCTCCGAGACATGAAATATCCTCTGTTTCCAGACCAGATCGCTAAAAATCAAACCACAGGAGAAAAATCTGGATAGAAGATAATGAGAGCAACAGAGCAACGGAGGGGCTTAAGAACACATAATCTCACCTGATTTATTTTCCCAACATCCAAGAAAAAGTATACGTCCTATGTTTAATCACCAATATGGAAAAACAACAACACAGGCTGGGCATCTTCTCTCCCACTGGCCTTATGTAGAGTAGGGGCAGGGCTGCCTCTGCTGGTCTGGAAAGTAAATTCACAAGAGCGGAGTGTGTTCTAAGGAGACAGAGTTTGAGGAGCAGACCTTCCGGAGCCAGGGTCACTGGCTGGTCTTGTCATACACCAGGCAGGTGCTGGGTACCTCAGACCTTTAGGTGGGGAAAGGAAAATTCAAGATATAAGGTTTCCAGATTCATTCCTTTTTCTGGATCCAGCTATGACCGTCCCAGTGAGGCCACCATTCATCCCTGTATTATCATTTGGTAGCATCTGAACTGACATCCCACTTGCTTCACTTCTAGCTCTGTAGCTCTGGTCACTTAATTTCACTGAGCCTTGGTTTCCCCATTTGTAATTTTTACGCCCTCCTCAAATGAGGAAATTAACTTGACAGATTGTCTTAAGGGGATTAAATGAAATGCTTCGAGACCTGTCAACAGTTGACCTTCAACGAATATTCTTCTCTACCCAAACTCATCTTTGCCTCTCACCTCCCATCTATCCTGCAAACTGCAAGAAGAGTAACAAAAACAAAATCTACCTCATATCCCAGCCCTGTTCAGTCTATTTCAGTATTTCTCAAGCTTGAATGGTGTCTGGGTCTCTTTAAAGTGGAAATAATTCTTGAGACAACCTTCAGTCATGGCCAAGTCATGTAATGTCAGTAGGAACAGGACCTAAAGGTACATATTTTACTTATGGTTCCTCCGCAATGAGAAAACCAAATCAAATTTGCAAATTAAATAGAACAAAACAATAAATCCAATGAAATTCAAATCAATATTAGATATTATTAGGTAGTAAGATTTTATGAAACTGGACCACTAATTGCAAGTCAGATATGGTTAGACAGCAGTCATCTTAGTTCTTTTGTGTTTACTATGGCAGTATCATCTAACATATCCTACGTGATAAGAATTCTTCAATCAGGCGTGCCTGGGTGGCCCAGTCGGTTGCCTTCGGCTCAGGTCATGATCTCAGGGTCCTGGGATTGAGCTCCGCATTGGGCTCCCTGCTCACCAGGAAGTCTGCTTCTCCCTCTCCCGCTCCCCATGCTTGTGCTCTCTCTGTCAAATAAATAAATAAAATCTTAAAAAAAAAAAGTATTATTCAATCACTTATTTTCTAGTGGCTGCAAGCTCCTTTCTGGACTGTCACCCAACATGGCCTACACTTGGTCAACTAGACACTTATACAATCAATCAGTCCATTTGTTCTTTTCTCCATAGCCTAGGACGTATTCCTGTAACAGCACCAAGCTGACTACAAACACAAGTGTGTGCCCTGAAGTCACCTGGAGGCCCTTGGGAAAACTCAGAATGTCCAGAATTTGCTTATCACATTAAAATAACACAATTTTTTAAATTCCTAAAGATACAAACACTGACCCTAGCCTAAGAAACACTGCCATTTAGCATTCAGATCAGATCAAAATTTCATCTTCTGGCACCAAAGACCTCTAAATTTGGCTTCAGACTGCTTTACATACAACACATTTTAGAAACAGCTTAAGTGACATGCCCTTATAATTACCCACATAAAATTTTTGTGACTTGAATTATAATTACTTTGAATGTACTTATTTGGGGGAAGAATTGTCATCTTTGTGATATTTATGCTTCTCATTCATGAACATGGTATAGTTTTCCATTTATTTAGATCTTTAGCTTTCAATGAGGTTTCATAGTTTTGCTCCACAAAGGTCATATATAAATTTTAAAAGTCATATTTGCAAACTGTTTGTTGCTTGTATTCAGAAACGGAATTGACTTTGTATTATGATCTTCTATCAAGCAACCTTGCGGAACACTAGAATTCTAATCACTTGTAGATTTTCTTTGTAGATAATTAATATTGACTATGAATAAGGACAGCATGATTTCTTTCTTTTCAATCCTTATATTTGCTATTTCTTTTTCTTGTTCTACCACACTGGTTAGGGCCTTCAATACTGTGATGAATATACACGGTGATAATGAACACACTTATGTTCCTGATTTCAGATTAGAATGCTTTTAAAGTTTCATCATTAAGTATGCAGCTTGCTGGAGGTTTTTGGTGGTTGGCCCCGCGTTCTCCATGCACCCATTTCAATCAGACTGGCTTTCCTGTTAATATGACATTAAGAGCATATTGGTATCACTGTTAGTATTATTACTTTGGCTAATATTTTGAGCGCCACGGTGCTCAGCACTTACTGTACACCTTCTCTCCTTTCAGATTACCTCTCCTAGTCGGGAAAGACCTCGCTGCTCTTTTTTACTATCCATCCTGAAAGCCCCCTTCCAGATGTCACCTCTTTTAGGAAGCCTTCCCTGACACCATGGTTGTTTGAAGCTTCCTGACTTGCCACGCATTTGGGGAAATGCAATCACAGTTTGTCTTAGAAGCCACAGAGTATACAGCAGACTTCATTCTCACACTTGAGGACCAACAGCCAAATCTTTTTAGTACACACAGTGTTTTTACATAGTGTTAAAATTTTTCCCCCAATTTAAAAAAAAACTGTGGTAAAATACACACCACATGAAATTTACCATCTTAACCATTTTTGAGTACACAGTTCAGTAGTATTGAAGACATTCACTTGTTGTGAAGCCATCACCACCATCCATCTCCAGAACTCTCTTCGTTGTGTAAAACTGAACTCCATACCCGTTAAACACTAAACCCCATTTCCCCTCCCCACAGTCCCTGGCAACCACCATTCTAACCTTCTGTCTGTATTATTTTAACTACTCTAGCTACTTCATCTAAATGGAATCATACAGTACTTATCTTTTTGTAACTGGCTTATTTCACTTAGCATGAGGTCTTAAGGTTCATCCATGTTTTATGCAGCACATCAGAATTTATTTCCTTTTTAAGTCTGCATGATATTCCACTGTATGTATATACCACATTTTGCTTATCCATTCACCTGTCAATGGACACTCAGGTTGCTTCCATGTTTTAGCTACTGCGATTAATGTTGCTATGAGCATAGATGTGCAAATATCTCCTTAAGACCCTGCTTTCAAATCTTTTGGGATTAAACCCAGAAGTGAAACTGCTGGATCATATGGTAGTTCTATTTTTAATTTTTTTTTTTAAGATTTTATTCATTTATTTGAGACAGAGAGAACACAAGCCAGGGGTGGGGGGATGGAGGGGCAGAAGGAGAGGGAGAGAGAATCTCAAGCAGACTCCCTGCTGAACGTAGAGCCTGACTTCAGGGCTCAACCTCATGATCCTGAGATCATGACCTGAGCCGAAATCAAGAGTTGCACGCTTAACCAACTAAGCCACCCAGGTGCCCTTATTTTTAATTTTTTGAGGAACTGCCTGCCATACTGGGTTTCACAGTGGCCTTACCATTGTACCTTCTCACCAACAAGTACAGCAGTTTGAGAATTTTTTAAGAGAAGGACAGTAAGAAAATTTATATTAAAATTCAGACTATGGCTTCTCTGAAAAATCAGCAGGTCCGCTATTGCTGAGCCTCCCCTTCCTCTCTGGCAGCACTCAGCTGCAGCCAGGAAGCAGCGTCCCGTAGCCAGAAGGTGCAGTCTCTGGCTCACCACACACCCACCGCTCCGTGCTGCCCAGTGACCAGCCTGCTTGTTCATTCATTCTGCCCGCCTGGCCCCTATTTGCAGTGGTGTCGACAACTTCAGGTATGAAGGAAACTGGGAGAGACAAAGGATCAGGACTCTGCTTTGTTCTTGCTGGTAGGACTTTAGGTAAGTCACTAATTCTTTGACTTTTGGTCTCCTCACCAGGAAAAAGGGAGCTAATGGCACGTGCCTCAGTTAGTTTACAGTTGCAGGAAATTCAAATGAGATAGCCCGTTTGGAAAAAACGGCTTTAGAAATGATGGCTGTATTTTCATCTCGTTACCGTCCTGCATGAAAGTCAGTTCCTCAGCTAAAGTCCAAGCCCCTTGAGGGCAGGGGTTCTGTTATCTATCATCTTGTGTTTGCAGACTCCTGGACACAGAGACGTTGTGAAAAGATCATGGGTTGTACAGTCTGGCTGCGTGGCTTCAGATCCCAGGGCTAGCTGTTATCTGGCAAGTGACTTAATCTTCTGGAACCTTAGTTTTATGATCCACAATAAAATGTGTCATGTCACGTGAATAGTATAGATCACGTGAGTTAAGATTTCATAAATATTTTTTTAAAAGGCCCTCGACAGACTGCCTCTTTCATTGCCAAACCTCAAGCCCAGAACACTGCTGCTTTGTGAGAGTCAGCTGGCATATGAGTGTATTTCCAGCTTCTCTTGTGGTTTTCTCTATAATCCTATCAAGGAAGTCTGATTCAACAGACTTGCACCATCCTTTTTGATCTGGCTGTCTCCATAAGGTAGAGGACACATGGCATAATGTAGATTTTTATTTAACCAATCATTTTTGAAAATATTTATTCTGATTCTATCTAATCAACCTCTAAACACCTTCCAAGAGGCATTTATATATTCCACGAAACTATTATTTCCCTAATGTTCTAATTTAACTTTATTCTGAATTGGCAGAAAATTGGAATTCCTAGCACATACAAAGACAAAATATAAAACTTTACTAGTGGTCTTCACCCAATCAATCTACCTACAACTTATCTGAACACAAAGAAAATAATTCAGCTAGGGGCGCCTGGGTGGCTCAGTCGGTTAGGCATCCGACTCTTGATTTCAGCTCAGGTCATGATCTCGGGGTCATGAGATTGAGCCCTGCATTGGGCTCCGTGCTGAGTATGGGATTCTCTGCTTGGGATTCTCCCTCTCCCTCTGCCCCTCTTCCAGTCTCTTTCAAAAAAAAAAAAAAGAATGAAAGAAAGAAAGAAAAGAAAAGCATTCAGCTAGTAATAATTTAATAGTATTAACAGCTAAAGTGTTTCATGATTTTAAGAGTAAAAACACTATCACTTTGGTCTCCACTCTGTTCCAGAACAAAATATCTGAGAAGTTTAAATAAAACTTGGGGAAAAGATTATGACTACATGTCAAGCTAATTCTGATAAAGACAAAATACTGAAGAAAAACTTCAAACTGAGAGAACTGAGTAGCTCTGTGTATGTGTAAAGAATGGTGACAATCTTACCTTTTTCCATTTGAGGTGGGAAGTCCCTTCCCTCATCTAGGTTTAAATATCACAGAAGGTGCCCAACAAAAATGGTGGGTAAATGTTTGGTACCTTAATATATTGTTTTGTGCCAATTCTCAAACAACCTCTTAATGTACTGGGTGAGTAGAACTATTTTAGGCAGAAAAGGAATTTAAAGGATATTACCTAGCCCAAAATACAAGATGGGAAGCAGCCACAATACATCCTCATTCTGATTTTTAAATGGAGACAAATGAGTTTTAGAGGGTGGAGTGGCCTGCCCAAGCTCATGGAGCTGAAGAGGCTGTTCCAGGGGGTCTGAGCCCAATTCAATTTGACCTTTCCACTAGACAAGTGGAGAACACTCTAGAAGTACCTACAGCAAGAGCATTTTTAAGAATTCACGTGGGGGATGGGGCTTCCAGAGTACAATGCAGACTGGGTTGATTTAGGCCACAGGAGCAGCCTTGCTCCCAGCCCAGAGATGATCCAGGACACAAATCTCCTCTTGTGACGGAACATTAACTTTGCCACCAAAGTGTCTAGTTTCCACAGTGTGTGCGTGAGCCTGTGGCAATATGGAGAACGCACTTGCAGGAAATCGCGGTGCCTGCCATACTGAGCGAGCTGGGGCCTGGAGGCCACATGGAGCCCATTGCGTAGTTTTGTATGGCCCATGAGCTAAGGGTGTTTTTTATATTTTTTAAATGGCTGGGGGGTAAAAAAAAGAATACCTTGTGATGTGAAAACCATATGTAATTCAAGTCTTCGTGTTCACCAATAAGATTTCATTGGGCCATGATCACATTCACTACATGTTATCTATGATTGCTTTTGTGCTACAGTGGCGAGGGAGTGGGGACAACGACAACAAGGCTGTGCTGCCCCCAGAGCTTAGCACATTGACTGTCTGGTCCTCTACGGAAAGTTTGCTGACCTCTGGAGTGGAGCATCTGCTCTCCAGCAGGCCCTGAGCCTCGCCAACGTTACATACACATGATTCTCCGGAGATCCTGAGCAGGTGGGACTGTTCTCACTGTGACAAGGACGGAACAGTCTCAGAGTTTAAATCAGCGGTGCTAACTTCACTCAAACATTTGAGTACAAAAAAAAATGGGTGCTAGGCCTTGTGCTAGGTACTGGAGAATTCGGCAATGAACAAAACAGATCCACTTCCCCTTTCGAGGAGTTTATATTCCAAGCGAAGAAAGGCAACGAGCAAATACGTAGCTTCCAGTCATGGTAAGTGCTAAGAGAAGAGTCACCACTCAGCATGGGGTAGGATGGGAAGGAATCCAGCTCTGTTGCTAGTGACCGGGAGCCCGACGTGGGGCTCAATCCCAGGACCCTGAGACCGTGACCTGAGCGGAAATCAAGGGTCGGCCGTTTAACCAACTGAGCCACCCAGGCACTCCCATGACCCCACTTAAAAAAAAAAAAGTTTCATTTTGAATTAATCATAAACTCACAAGAAGATATAAAAATAGGACAGAAGTCTTCCGTACCCATGGCCCAGCTTCTCGCAACAGCGGTGTCTTACATAACAACAGTGCTTTGCCAAAACCAAGACACGGATACATGCACAGTGTACTTCACTAGTCTACGGAGTCTATGGATTTCACCCACTTTGGCATATAGTCTTTTTTGGGAGGATGGGGGTGTAGATTTGTTCATCATTCCACGCAAGGTGCCTGCTCTTTACTGCTGTATTACATAACCTCGAACAGAACCAGCCCCTGGGGTGTACACAGTTGCCCTGGAAGCAGTGTATTTAAGGACTGCTCTCCACCCTCCCTGAGGGTTCTAAGCTTCATTCCTGGATCAGGGCAGATGGCCAGAAGGCATGCGCCTACCTAGATTGCCTTAGCCGGGGTCTCTGAGACTCTCCTCCATTCAACTGCCCTTCAGTGACACGCCTTCAACTTCCCCTCTATGAGTAAAGGCCACATGAATTCCGAGAAGTTTCTCCCAAGTTTTCTTGAGAACAAGACTCAGGACACCATTTAACATTCTTGATATAACTGCTCCCACGAGGGGGTGCCTGGCTGGCTCAGTCAGTGGAGAGCGTGACTCTTGATCTTGGGGTTGTGAGTGCAAGGCCCCTGTTGGGTGCAGAGATTACTTAAAAGATAAAATCTTTAAAAAAGTAATAACTACCCCCATGGAAAACTCTCAAAATAGACTTGGGGGACGGAGAAAAACAACTCTCCCTCAAACAATTGCCTGGTTTCTTCTTTTCCCGTAAGGAGAACTGTAACACCATTCATTTATTCAGTAAAATATGTATTGAGTTCCTCCTGTCTTCCAGGTACTGGAGTACAAAGGTGAATCGACACAGTTCGTGGCCTCTGTGAGCTGTGATCACCGACCAGTGTTGAAGCCAGACATGAATCGTCTAGAATGTCTACGAAAATGCCTAGACCCACTTTTAAAATAATGGTATAGAATCAGTTACGTCGATTTTTTCAATAAAAAATACAATGGGGGTGTGGAACCTGGTGGGCTCAGTGGGTGCAGCTCTTGATCTCAGGGCCATGAGTTCGAGCCCTACATTGGGTGTAGAGCCTACTTAATTTAAAAAAAAATGTGATGAATAAAGGAAAAAAATTGTATGCATCATGAGGAAAGGTACAGTGGCCGTAGAGGGGCGGACCCGCCAGCTCATGTCCCTGGGCACGTGTGGCAGGCGGCATGGGGTCCTCCAACAGAGGCCCCGTCCTAGCCCGAGGGCTCCCTTTCCTGCTTCGTCCTGTTTGCTCAGATTTTTTTTTTCCACGCCCGTTTTGTTAAATCTCCGTGTCTATGTGCATGGAGGTTTATAGGTCCTCATATGTCCACACTTCAAACTCTTTTTAGAAAGAAGTGGGCTACAATTACAAATTATTGCGAACCGTCTCAGAAAAAGATGCCAGAGGCACCTCAATATATCTAGAGCACCGTCTTCTGGCCACAAACTAATGGTGTATTTGAGTCTCTGAACGGATTGCCTTCATGTCTTCCTTATTTCGCCTCGGGTACCTCAGCTCTCAGATCGGGGGGATGCGTGCCCATGCGTGAACACTGCACCTGTCTTTGGTGTCGAGGTAAGTCCTGGGAGCCAGGGGTGCTGACTATCCCGCCCTGGAGGAGACAGTCCCACACGACGGTCCACTGCCCAGCCTACCACGAGCCTAAAACGCCAAGCGGCCCGTGGACGACGGCACGTCAGTGAGGTCCCCCAGCTGCCGTTCCGCGAGCTCCGGCTCACGTCCAGGACAGGCCGCTCACTGCCCTACTGTGCGCTGCGCAGTCTGCGTACGCCTATTGTGGGCGCGAGCCTGGGCTCTGCAAGTCCGAGACGTCTCCAGGCGCAGGGCAAGCCCACATCTCCCGCAGCTCCGCATCGTGACTGGTAGAATATTAGCCACACGGGAAGAGCTCAAGGGGCTGTGGTTCCGTCCAAAAAGAAGGAATGTAAATGGCCTTTCCCCGGCGAGAGCCAACTAGCAAAATTTTGCTGTATGACAACTAGACGTCGTAGATATGACAACTAGACGTCGTAGATAAAACAACACAGACCGTCCCAATGATGGGAAAAAGGAAAGAGAAATTCAGTAACAAGAGCAGGCCCTAGAGAACCATGTCCCTCCTCATGGCTGGAGCTAAGGCCTTTTTTTCAATCTTTTTTCCTTAGGGCTCCTCACCTCCAAGGAACCTTTGCAAAACCACTTTTTTCCTAATGCTCCCCACTCCTCTTCCCATGGAAAAAATTTTTTTTTCCTTAAACATTTACTTAGTGCCTATTATGTGCAAGGAGTTATTTGAAACCCTGGAGATACAGGAATGAACAATACAAATTCTACTCTCATACAGCTCACATTCTAGGGGAAGTAGCAGAACAAAAAAAAAAAAAAAAGATTGTCATATGGTGATATATGGTATGGAGAAAAGTAAAGTGGAGTGGAGGAGGCCAGAGTGGCTGGAGGGGCTGACCCAGGAGGGGAGTGGGACACGGGGCCGTGCAGATTGAACAGACTTGGGTTCTGACTCCAAATGAGGCAGGAAGTCGCATAATATGACATACCTTAGAGAACAGACTGGGGGGTCGGAGATGAGGGTACAAGCAAGGAGGCCAGTTAAGAGGCGATCGTCAAGGGGGTGCCTGGATGGCACAGTCAATTAAGCATCTTTTTTCTTTTTTTTTTATTTAAAATCAATTAATTAACATATAAGCATCTGACTCTTGATTTCAGCTCAGGTCCTGGTCTCGGGATCCTGGGATCCAGCACCACCCCCCACAGGCTCTGTGCTGAGTGGGGAGTCTGCATGTCTCTGTCTCCCTCTGCCCCTCCTGCTGCTTGCTCTCACTCTCTCTCAAAAAAATAAGTAAATTTTTAAAAAAGAGGCAACTGTCAAAATAAAACAAGAGAGGATGTTAGTCTGGCTGAGGGTGGAAATACTGGAGGTGGTGAGTACTGATAACATTCTGGGTACATTTTTTTGGAACTTTTTTTCCTAACATAACCAAATCACCACAGTCGCAACTAAAAAAAAACCAATTAACAATAATTATTTAATATCAATATTTATTAATATTCAAATAGCCCTGATTCTTTTACATTTGTTTGTTTTAATCAACATCCAAATAAGGTCTATATATTGTATATTGCAACTGACTGACATTTACCTCTTAAGTGTCCCTTCATCGGCAGGTTTCTCCTCCAACACGCCTTTCTGTGTTTCAGTTTAACACTGGTTTTTTGGAGAAATTGTCCTAGTGATGATTTTGCTGGCTGCATTCTCATGGGTCCTTTTACATGTTTCTCTGTCCCCTACATTTCCTGAAAATTGGTACTTGGGGTTGAGTTGCTTATGACACAAGGAGGGACAGTGTGTGGGGAATTACAAATCTGGGATTCAGGGGAAAGGTCCAGGCTGGAGGAAGAAACTGGGAGTCCTGGACAGACAGCGTGTAAAGCCATGATGCTGGAGAGCACCTGGGGAACGAGGCTAGGCAGAGAAAGGCTGGAAGGCCCAAGCCCTGGCTCTCCTGTGCTTACAGCTGGGGAGATGAGGAGCTCATCCAGTCAGGTAAGAGAGAGCAGTTAGGACAGTAACCCCAAAGTCAAGAAAAGGAGGTACTTAAGGAGAGAGTGGTTAACTGTGTCAATGTAGTCCACAGGTTTGGCGACATGAAGATGGCAAGTTTACCACTGGGTTTGGCAAAGCGGACGCCACCTCTGGCCTTGACCAGAGCTGGCTGGGTGGGTTAGTGACAGGCTGATTGGAGAGGATCTCAAGAACAAATGGCTGAAAGGAAGTGTCAGGAAATAATGACAAGTCTTTCAAGAAGTTTTGCTTTAAAGGGGAGCAGAGAAAAGAGGGGACAACTGAAGGTACAGATGACCTTGAGGGGAAATTTGTTGTTGCTTTCAAGAGGGGACCCACCATGGCATATCCTCCTTGTGCAATTTTTTTTTTTAAGATTTATTTATTTATTTGACAGAGAGAGACAGCCAGCGAGAGAGGGAACACAAGCAGGGGGAGTGAGAGAAGGAGAAGCAGGCTTCCCGCTGAGCAGGGAGCGCGAAGCGGGGCTCGATCCCAGAACTCTGGGATCATGACCTGAGCCGAAGGCAGACGCTTAACAGCTGAGCCACCCAGGCGCCTCTCCTCATGCAATTTTAATACAATAAACTGTATATTTATATACGATATGTATATATATATATACTTTATACACAAAAAGGATAAGATTTTTCTTGTCCTCTCACCAAGAACCGGTTTTGCTTCTTGAGGGCAGTATCACCTCTGCTGAGAATCCATGTGCTAAAGAAACCAAAGTGTTCCAAGAGAAGAGAAGAATCTAGCTACCTAACTCCTCCCATTCTCATCACCATGAAATGAGTTCTTCTGTTGGCCAACTAACCATTTTCACGCCTAGCTGCTGCAGGTGTTCCAGGGAAAACAGAGCTCACCGCTACCTTTGTATTTCTACATAAAACCCTGCCCTTGTGGGGCTATCAGCTATTTCCATATTTTGACTGCCACACACAGCAGCACCAAACCTCAGAGTTTTCCCCATACATGGAGAGGAGTTCCAATATCTTTCATTCCAGAAAAAACTGAGTGCAGTGAATGAAGAGCCTACCTACCGTCTAGCTCCAAAAAGACCTGGTTCGATTCCTACCTCTGCCACTTTCAGGTTTGACCTTAGGTCACCACATTACTTTTAGCCTCAGGCACCGTATCTGTAAATGGGATAAAGATAGTTTCAAATGTAGCAGGCTCATGTTTTTGTAATGTAATTTGAGCAGGGCTGACTCCACACCCTGGTACCAGAAGTAGACAGATGATCCAAGTACGGCCAGTGTACTCTATCTCCCTGGCCCTACCTAATGGACTGGGAATGGCCATAGGACCCGAGTCAGGTCAATGAGGGACTTCCTCCAGCACTTGGTTACCGCCGTGAAGAAATGGATTCATGTTCTTTTTTTCTAGAATCAGTAAACTATAAGGATAATACTGCATTGTGAGTGGAACCTTTATCACCATGCAGAGAAAGTTTTCCTGAGAACAAAGTCTATAAACAAGAAAGCATGGCCAACAGATGGAAAGAGACCTAGTTCTATCATGGGAGCTCCTGGTCCCAGCCATACCTGAAGCTAGACCCACATCTCCACTTGTCAGATACATGAATTAACAAGTACTCGTCCTTTTTTGCTGCTGTTCAAATCAGTCTAGGCCAAGTTTTCATCATCTACAACTGCAAAAGCCATGACTAACTCGCTATTTCACTGCGGGATATTACAAATGTTTATAAAAATTTTAGAAAGTATCTTTCTCTGAATGGTCAGTAAATGGTACTGATCATTAGTCTGTTATATGCCAAGTACTTTGCCAGGCAGTCGGTATACTGAATATATAAAGGTATATAAACTAAAAGGTATTATATAAAAATTAGCATTTATGTATTAGGATGAGGCAACAGAGAGAGAAGTCAATTTGGGAAGGGAAAGAAGGGGCCAAGTTATCTGAGGAGGAGTTTGCCAGGCCTGAAAGGGAGGGTAGAGAATTCTAAGCAGAGGCAGCAGAAAGTAAAGAAGATGTGGTATAGAGCTACAATGGAATATTACTCAGCCATTAAAAAGAATGAAATCTTGCCATTCGCAATGACGTGGATGGAACTAGAGGGTATTATGCTAACTGAAATAAGTCAGAGAAAGACAAATACCATGTGATCTCACTCATATGTGGAATTTAAGAAACAAAACAGATGAACATAGGGGAAGGGAGGGAAAAATAAAATAAGATGAAATCAGAGAGGAAGACAAACCATAAGAGACTCTTAATCATAGGAAATAAACTGAGGGTCGCTGGAGGAGAGGGGGTAACTAGGTGATCGACATTAAGGAGGACACATGATGTAATGAGCACTGGGTGTTCTATGCAACTGATGAATCATTAAATTCTACCCCTGAAACTAATAACACACTATATGTTAACTAAATTGAATTTAAATAAAGAATTAAAAAAAAAAAGCATGGAAGTGTGCTGCATGAGATTATCAGGGCAGAGCTGAGAATGGAACTTCAACTGTCTATAGGGATCAAACAGGTAACATTCATCAATGAATGAAACACATCAGTATAAAGCAATGAATGACCATGACTCTTGGCCTATGGTGGCACAGAACACTAGCTGTCCACGATACCCACTCTCACCTTCTCCCTTTAGTGAGAACTGGATTTTCGCTATTCACACTGCCATAGAGGTGGAGCCCATGCTTCCCCAGCCTTATCCGCTGCCAGATGTGGTCACACCTGTACATTCTGGCCAACAGAGTGGGAGAAGACGTGATACACATGCAACTTCCAGGCCGGGGCTTGAAGGTGTGCACCCTCCACTTCCCCTTCCCACTCTACTGGTTGGAGTGGACATGATGGCGGGAAACAGCACAGGGGCCACGAGATGGAACCCAACGTGGAGGACAGAGAAAACAAGACAGAAGCAGCTGGAAGTCTGACATTGTGGAGTCATCCTCTCTGCTCTGGACAACTAGCGCTTTGACTGTCAAATGAGAGAAAAACAAGCTCCTATCTTGTTTGAGACACTTATTTTGGTCATTGTCGTAAGAGTCAAACATGCATTTTGACCAACACTCTTACATGCAGACGGCAGCCATTTCTTGGCTCCAAAGGATTGTTGCCATGAGGGATTATGGGTCCAATCCTGTACATTTGTCCAATTTTCCAAGAGAACGTGGAAATGTAGATTTTCTTAAGATGTCTGACTTTTACATATTGGCAAGTAATTCCAATTTCCAACACTATACAGGCCAACAAAACCAGTCGGGGGGCCATCCGCATTTCTGTTCCTCAGGCTTCTCTGAAACGAAGACCTTTTATTGGAACTCACAACATAATTTAGGGTGATAATACTGACAAGATATTCAGAGTCCTGAAAGCTTGGGGAACACAAGAGTGCTCCCACAAACACTCATCACCCTCAAACAGGGTCTCCATGGCAGCTCCATTCCCTGGAGAACTGACTGCCCAAGCGTGTCAGGCAGCAGCAGCAACGGCCCTGGGGTCTTACCTGCCCACTGCACAGCCTCCCTGGAGACTAGAGGCCTTTACCAGGTGGAACACTGCCCCTTTCTTTCTCTTTCTTCTCCCTCCTTTTCAAAATGAAGGAATTTCTCACGAGATGGGGGAGAGACAATAGTATCAGGCAAGTGTCACCCATTCATGCAAAAAATCGAAGGTGAGAAAGGCATCCCTCCGTTTCATATGGAAGGTCCGGTAGCCTCACCAAACAAGTTTACCCAGACAAACCACTCCCTGGAGAAGGAGTGGGCGGTGGCATGAGACATAGGAGATGTGACATCTGATGTTCATTTTGTGGGACCCATCGACGAGAATGGTTACAAGAAAATAACCTAGGTGGCCTCGTCCCTCTGCAGGGTCCCAACTTACACTCCTAAAAAGTAAGATCCCGTGTGACGCAACTTCAGCTGAGCCCATCTTTCCCCTGGAATTCAGGTTTAAACGTCTATGCAAACATCCACGACTAGCCACAGGCGATAGATCGCTCTAATTGCCAGCAGGGCAGGGGCTCCATGAAGATACTCCCCATTCAGGTTGAAACCGTGCACTGCCATCGCAAACCGATGTAAAGATAGGAGAAACACCATGGCGTTACTGTTGCACAAGGATCACAATGAACACACTATAAAGATCGTGTTCCAGGAGAAGAGGTTCCTACTCCTAACACCTCTGCCCTCCAGGGACCTGGTGTTCAGTCTGGTGCAGAGCCTTTGTTCTGTGGTGCTCCCGCTGGGTAAGACACGCAAGTTTGGAGGTAGGAGCTGGAGAGTTTCCCCGAATAGGAGAAGGATTTGGAGGGGAGGAGGATGAGTAATCCGGGAGGGAAGGTGACAAAACGAGAGGGGGAGGAGAATGGAGTGGGATGTCTGCTTGCCTTTACCAAGAGCCTCTTGCCCATCGCTGGTCAATGCCTAAAACTAACCCAACAGTCAGGCAAGTGGGCTTCTTAGGGCACTGGAGATAGACAATAGCAAGGGGCAGGGGAGATGGGTGAGAAGGCAGAGAAGACCAAGAGAACGCTGGCTCTCTGAGAATTACAGAAGCCTGTGGGAGGCTTTTAGGACCGAGATTCTGAGTAATTTCACTGATACCCTCGAGGGCCAGGGAGGCTCCTAGGACACTTAGGTGTAACATCACCTCTCCCAAAACAAGAGTTATGAGTTCCTCCCGTGCCAGTCACCGTGCTAAACAACTTCCACGAATTTGCATTTGTTTTTCAATAGTCTCAAGAAGTAGGTGTTACTGGACTTGTTTTACAGATGGCTTTAAAATGTTAAATATTTTGTTTATGATCAGAGAGCTACTAGTTGCTAGGCCAAGACTGAAAGCTACATCTGACCACAAATTCTGCCTTTTCTGCTCAGAAATATGCCACGTGTGGTGCTCGGGAAAGGCGTTAGGTTAGATTCCCTCATCATGAGACACGGCGACATCGCATGCCTCCTGCGACACTGCACCCAGAAGGACACACGTCACCGCAGTGGTATTTCTGACAATGTAACCAGAATCTACACAGGAGGGAACCTTGGACAAGCCCAACTCGAGAAGCATTCCACACAGCATTCCACTCCCCTGGATTCTTCACAATTGCCAAAGTCGTGAAAGGTAGAAAGACTGAAGAACTGTTCTCGGTTAAAAGACACTAAAGAGACAGGACAAGTAAATGTAAGCCATGATCCTGGAGTACATCCTGATAGGAAAAAAGTGAATAAACATAAAGGGCATTATGGGGACAAATGGTAAAAGTTAAGTATGAACTGTCGTAGTATTGAGGGTATATCTGCTGAACTTGACACTTATACTGTGGTTCCAAAGGAGAATATTCTTGTCCTTGGGAGACACATGCCAAAATATCTGGGGTATCTGGGGTCGTGAATTTTGCAACCTACTCTAAAATGGTTCCATACAAAAATATTAAATAGACAGGGAGGAAGAAGTAGGATATTTCCATTCGAGAAACCAGAGTGAATGGAGGAGGAAATTCATTATACTGTTCTTAGCATTTTCCTTAGCAACTTGAACTTTTTTAAAATTGAAAAACTAAAAGGATTCTGCGTTCACTTTCTAGTGGTAGGACAGGCTGGTTATCCTCCCAAATGAAACAAGGAGAGATAAAATTTAAAACATTCTTAAACATGTTGCTGAGTTGCCATGAAAAGAAAGAACCCGAAGAGGCCAAAAAGGAAATAAAACAGGAATCCTGGGGAATCGTCGACTGCCAAAGCCAGTTTTCATGCTGACAGTTTTTTGAAACTCATGGGGACCTACCTTGAGTTTCCTTTTTTTTTTTTTTTTGAAAAGCTTTTTTGAGATCTAATTTGTATACCATAAAATGTACAAGTCAGTACTTTTTTTTAGTATATTCACAAAGCGGTGCAACCATCACCAGTATCTAATGTCAGAACATTTCATCATCCCCAGAGAAACCCCACACCCATTAGCAGTCACTCGCTTATCATTTCCCCACTGTCCCTCCAGGGCCAGGCCCCAACAGCAGTCACCTACTCTCTGTTCCTGTGGAGTTACTTTCTGGACACTTCATATAAATGGAATCCTACAGTATGTCGCCTTCCGTGTCTGGCTTCTGTCACTTAGCGTAGTGGTCATCCATGCTGTAGCTTGTGTCAGTACTTCCCTCCTTTTTATTGCTAAATTAATAATCCATTCTATGGGGGTCATGGGGTGGCTTAGTCAGTGAAGCCTCTGACTCTTGGTTTTGCCTCAGGTCATGATCTCAGGAGCTCAGAGTCTGCTCTAGATTCTCTCCCTCTCCTTCTCTGACTGCCCCTCCCCTCAACTCGTGCTCTGCAGGCCTGCTCTCTAAAACGCATCAATAAAAGTTTTTTTAAATGAATCCATTGTATGAATATATCAGGTTTTCCTTATCTATTCATCAGTGGATGGACATTAAGGTTGTTCCACCTTTTGGCTATTATGATTAATGCTGCTATGAACATTCATGTCCAATTTTTTTAAAGATTTTATTTATTTATTTATTTGAGAGAGAGAGAGAGAATGAGCGGAAGGAGAGGGAGAAGCAGATTCCCTTCTGAGCAAGGAGCCCGACGCAGGACTTGATCCCAGGACCCTGAGATCATGACCTGAGCCGAAGGCAGATGCTTAATCGACTGAGCCACCCAGGTGCCCATGTTCAACTTTTTTTTTTAACAGAAGTTTGTTTTATTAAGTTATTTTGAACATATGCCTAGAAATGGAATTGCTGGGTGATATAATAACTCTGTTTTTCCTTTTGAAGAATGGCCCGATTGTTTTCCAAAGTAGCTGCACCATTTTAACAATCCTAACAGCAGCACTTGGGGGTTTCAATTCCTCCAGGCCCTCACCAAGCCTCCTTATTGCCTGTCTTTTTCATTGGAGCCACCTTATTGGGGGGGCGGAGATATCTCATTGTGCTTTTGATTTGCATTTCCCTTAAGACTAAGGAGAAAGTCTCTTTTCATGTGCTTATTGGCCCTTTGTATATTTTCTTTCAGAAACTGCTATTCAGATCCTTTGCCAAGCTTCCATCTTGGTGCTGGAAGGTAGAAGATAATTAAGGCCAAGGGCCCACCCAAGGTGAAAAGTCTAACAGGAAACAACCTCCCACCCCCACCCATGTACAGCTGGAATCTTAAAGGACCATGCCTTCAATGTCAAGGTAGGTAAGAATTAACTCACTGTCCAGAGCGAACAGCAAGATAACAGCTATCTCAATCTTAGCAGTGGGCAGAGAGCAAAAAATATCCCCTTCAATTCAGAGCCCTACTCAGTCTCTCCTTTGGTCTGGGTCTGAGTCTATGTGGGCTATAAAGAACACAGTAGATCTGAAAAAGTTAAGGAATTTCTAGAAATGTAAAGAATTGAATTTAAAAGTTGAATGTACGGATTAAACAGCCAAAAAAAACACAATTATTAAAATAGAAGACATAATAAATAAATAAGTAAGTAAATAAGTAAATAAATAAGATGCAGGCCAGGAACACAGAATGGGAAATTATCAATTTAAAAGACAAAAGATAAAGTCTGAGGATCTAATACATATTTAATTAGAGTTTCAGAAGGAGATGAAATAAAATGAGAAAGACAACATTTTCAACATTTCATGAGATAATGGCTGAGAATTTTCCAATATTGTTGAAAGATGGATAATTGGACCCAAGAATCCTTATTAAACCCAAGGATAAATAAAAAGAAATTCGTAGACATACAATGAGATTGCTGTATACAGAGACAAAGACAATTTTAAAAGAAAAAGAAGCCACATTGAAAAGGAGAGGCAAACTGCAACTTGCCAACTTCAACAGCAGCCACAGAAACCACTAAGACAAAAGAATGACACCTTCAATAAACGGAGACAAAAAGGACTGACAATTTAGAATTCCGTAGTCTGTGTAATTATCTTTCAAGAATGAGGAAGAAAAAGATTTTGGTAAAAACAAAAACAGATGGTGGGCCTGAGATATAAGAAAAAGCAATGAGCAAAGATATTGGGCAACCATGTGCGTTGTGGGTAAAACAAAACTGTTGACTGTATACAATAATTATAATGCTTAACATGTAGGTGGAAAACAGTACAATATTATAAATTGTGAGGGATGTCATCTGAATTAGAGTTCTGAGGTCCTTGTTTTTGCTTAGGAACAGGTTAAAAATACACATTAATTTCAACCTGTATAGCAGACTAAGTATGAATGTTAAGATAGCTAAGGAATCCAGGGGCGCCTGGGTGGCGCAGTCGTTAAGCGTCTGCCTTCGGCTCAGGGCGTGATCCTGGCGTTATGGGATCGAGCCCCACATCAGGCTCCTCCACTATGAGCCTGCTTCTTCCTCTCCCACTCCCCCTGCTTGTGTTCCCTCTCTCGCTGGCTGTCTCTCTCTGTCGAATAAATAAATAAAATCTTAAAAATTAAAAAAAAAAAAAAGATAGCTAAGGAATCCACCAAAGGACAGATACAGCAGAACTTCCAAACAAAAGAAGAAAACGGATAAGAAATACAAAATGGAAAACTTACTCATTCTAAAACATGGCAATCCAGGTGGCCATCGACATAGAAGGGGCAAATGATGATACGTTTCTATAACAATACAATTTTAAAAGTCGATGGGCGGCTACATGGATCAACATGGAAAACACTCAATGATGAATAAAAGTAACAGAAGAAAGTATCGCATGATTCTATATTCTGTAAAGGTCAAAATGAGTCAAGGCTAAACAATGGCTGGAACACTTTGCACTTCACAGAACACAAAGCCAGGATAGGAGTTACCTCTGGGAAAATGGACAGGACACACAAGGGGCCCCTAAGATATGGTAGAGTTCTCTCTCTTAAGCTGAGTGGTTGGCATATACTTGTGTTATTATTCTTTAGACCATATATAAGTTTAGTACCATATGATATTTCACGTACAAAAGAGGTTTAAGGATTCTTAGTTCTGGGGGCTTGGTACGAGTCTGCAGAAGAAACCTCCCTACTCCTCGATTTAGCAAGTCAGCAACTGAACTACTGTGGCCCAACCTTTTCCAGGCCCCCAAGGGACAGGAAACACAAGCACCACCTCCCATCTGAGCTCCCTTTCCACAGGCTAGCAGTTAAGCCAGCCTGGTATTAACCGGTGACCTAGTTCACTGAGCTTTCGTCTTCCACCTTTCACTAAATCAACCTCGTCACATAGAGGGAAGTTAAAAAAAAAAAAAAAGAAAATCCAACATTAGCTTCCCAGGGCAGCGCGAACATAAGCTCGTGATTTGAAATGTGAATGAACAGGAAAACCACTCAAGATTCATGTCACAGTTAAAGGAACCTGAGACATGATTCCCAAAGTATAAGCTAGTAGAATATTAAATACAGCGATTACATGGGTCTCCTCAAAAGACTCCATCTCTAAGGAAATTTCTGGGTCTGTGAAACCAGAAAGAGGCCAGAGCCTCAAAGCGCACAGATCTTTTTTCCCCCTAAAGTAAACGTAGAGTTGAGGCAGATGGGCTGAGAAGTCCTGGATATTTTCTCCTCTTGACCACCACACACAGTGTCAGGCCGCACAGCGGTTCTCTGTCTCTGAAGAATCTTATTCAGGAATGCCCCTTCAGGTCTGCTCACGGTTTAGTGCTTACGATAAAATTTTTCTCTTTCTGAAGTGATCTCTGATGCTTGTCAATCCTTGATTGGTAAAGATTGTATAGACTCTTTTTTTAAAAGATTTTATTTATTTATTTGAGAGATGGAAAGAGAGAGCATGAGTGAGGGGAAAGGCAGAGAGAGAGGTAGAGGCTGGCTTCCTGCTAAGCAGGGAGACCCACATGGAGCTCGATCCCAGGACCCCGGGTTCATGACCTGAGCTGAAGGCAGACGCTTAACGGACTGAGCCACCCAGGCGCCCCCTGTATAGATTCTTCTTGTATCCTTTAAAACCTCAATTTATTGATTTTTTAAGATTTTATTTTTATTTATTTGACAGAGCGAGTGAGCACAGGAAGGGGAGCAGAAGGCAGAGGGAGAGGGAGAAGCAGGCTCCCCGCTGAGCAAGGAGCCCGATGTAGGGCTCGATCCCATAACCCCGGGATCATGACCTGAGCAAAAGGCAGACTGAGCCACCCACCTCGATTTAAAGACGCCTGTCCTGTCTCCAGTCCTTTCTGGAAACAAGGCAGGTTACAAATCAACAATAAAGATGTCTTTCTCCTCTGAATTATTTGCCCCCCAGAAAGTGGCACCACTTATAATTAAGTTGTGGATAGATGAAGGACAGGGTAAGGTAAGATAAGAAGGTCAGAACTTTGTATGTTTTTCCAAAACAGGCCATTAAACTCAGACCTCCGGAAAACTGACCTACCCCATAGCTTTGCAGACCTTCTTTGAACAGAGTTTACACAGGAACGTTAAGTGGATGAAATGTTTCCACTGCAGCTACAAAGCTGGTACCATTCATAACTGCAGCTGCTCACAGTCCAAGCGAACTGATCATGTTAAAAGGTTACATAAATGGGTCTTTGTAGTTCTCGCTGTAGCCTTTAAGCTTTCTTTAGTTGTAAGTATCATCATACTCCTATCCTCAGTACACACCCCAGAAGCTAAATTCTCCGTTCAAGCTCACTGCTGGGTGCATAAAAACTCACTAGAAGCTAAGATATGACCATTCATTCTCAAGGCAGCCCTGTCCAAGTGGGATTAATCTACACAGTCTGGATCTACTGAGGGGAGAAGGCAAGAAATCTATATTTAGTCAGGAAATAAACTAATGCTTACGTCCAGGACAGGGCTTACATGTATTTTAGCTCATTTTATCTTCCGCTAACAATGAAGTCATCATCGCCCTGCTCATTATTATAGATGGAAGTTCAGGATATATTAGGTCAGTTGTGCAAGGTCATATAGCTAGAAATTGAATGCATGTCTAAACTGAAAAAGGGCAAGTCCTTAGAATGTCCTAGAGGTATGACAAATCACAGATCTTTCACTTCCAACACACTGAGCCTCATAGAATTCAATGAAAGTGGCTGTGATTAAATTCTTCAGGTAGGTCCCCTCAACTCCACTCTGTTCCCCTTGCAATATGCCTTCTGCTCACCAGAGGCTGGAAAGCGGACTACAGCCCAGGTTCCACACACGATGTAGCTTGGGGCAGACACACTCATCCAAGGCTTGGAAAGCAAAAGACAACATCATGGGGCTAGAAGACAAGCT
The DNA here is from genome assembly GCF_017311325.1 of Ursus maritimus. Lineage (NCBI taxonomy): Eukaryota > Metazoa > Chordata > Mammalia > Carnivora > Ursidae > Ursus > Ursus maritimus. The sequence continues at coordinate 46,479,028 of NW_024424453.1, read as the reverse complement.
TTGGCTGCTTCTGTGTCCCCACCGCACACCAAGAAGTGGTTTGCTTGTGGCCGCTATCCTGGAATCCCAGGGTCCCGCAGCTTGCTTCATAGTGCTGAGAGGCAAGTTAGGAGGCAGCCTTTTGGGGCCATGTGTTGCAATGGAGGCCGAGGATCCAGCAGTTGTGAGAGTAAATCCTACTTCTTTGCCTTTCTACCCATGACAGGGGAGTTCCAACATGTGACTCTGAAAGGTTTTTCTGGAAGCTTAACTGAAAGCCTGCTCTTCCAGCCCTCCAAAAAATTTTGGAAGCCATCTAACGATGCATAATAAATCCCTTGCTGCTTCAACCAGCTAGAGTGGATACTGTCATCTGCAACTGAACCTTGACCAAGACAATGGGTCTCCTGCTTTCCCACTGAGAGGAGATTCTATTGGACAGGTAGAGCCTCCCTCTTCTATATCCGTGGGTGGGTATGGAAAAGGTAGAAGCAGTTAGGTGGAACTTGTTTCACTTTGCACTCCACAAGTATGGTTGGCTCATTCATGTTTCATTTAGGAACTGTTTCCTCAAATCAAGGCTCAACTAGAGAGGTAAACGTGAGAAGGGATTCCCCAAAACTTGGGCTGGCTTAATATCAGTTGAGATAATAAGAATGAAAATTCATCTCATTTTAAATGAAAATTAACGGTGGGGTGCCTGGGTAACTCAGTCGGTTAAGTGTCTGCCTTCGGCTCAGGTCACGATCTCAGGGCCCTGAGATCCAGCCCCTCATTGGGCTCCCTGTTCGGCTTCTCCCTCTCCCTCTGCTCATGCTCTCTCTCACTCACTCTCTCCCAAATGAATAAAACCTAATAAATAAATAAATAATTTCATTTTAAATGAAAATTAATGGGGTGCATGGGTGGCTCAGTTGGTTAAGCATCCGACTCTTGATTTCAGCTCAGGTTGTGATCTCACGGTCGTGAGATTGAGCCCCACATCTGGCTCTGCACTCAGTGGGGAGTCTGCTTGAGGTTCTCTCTCTCTCCCTCTCCTTCTGCCCCTCACCCCACTAACAAATAAATAAATCTAAAAAAAAAAATTAATGGTAAAATACTCACTTAAGGAAAAGTACTGCTACCTTCTTGGGAATAGTTCTAGTCATAAATCTTAGCAAAAAAAAAAACCTATATTTTGCATCTGTTATATTTTAGATTTTGAGATGAATAATGGACCAAAAGCCTCCAAGGAATAAATGCCTTTTGAATTTCAGCTCAAATTTGAAAATCTGAAGTTCTAAACTACCCTTGAGTACCTCCCTAAGCATATTCTTCTTTTTTATGTCTTACGTCCTATCACTGATCATTTGTTATAATAAAAATAGAAAGGTGCTGTTTACCACTATATTCTAAATGCCAAACACAGATTCTGGCCCACAATAAATATTCACCACATACCTGATGATTGAATAAGAGATTCATTATTAACTTACACTGTAAAACCCTGGAAAAGACCCTGAAGAGCGTCAGAATCAATACTAAAACATCCCATATCACTGAAGACAAGGGAACAGTCGAGAAGTCATCTTCGTAGGAACTAAAGTAATGTGAATCCTTTGTCCCAAAATTAATCCACACATTATATAAAAATCCAATCAAAAGCCAATACGGTTTGACAGGAGAGAGGGGACACAGCAGCACAGGGCTTAAAAAAATTCTAGAAGTTATGCCTGAGGCGGTTTTACCCTAGCAGATGGTGAAATGTATCCTAGAACTACAGACATTAAAATATGAGAACAAAGACTGGAATAGGGTAGAAAGTACAGGGTTGAACCCAAGAAGATATAAGAATTAAGTATATGAAACAAAGAAGCAACCCAGATTAGTGAATGAAGAATAGAGTTGTCAGTATATCATGCTGGGACAACTCAACAGACATTTGGAAACAAAGTTACAACTTGAATTTATACCTTCTGCTACAATAAATTTCAATATGAAGGTTAAATATTAAAAAGTACTAAAAGAAAAAGGTTAAATACTAATGTATTTGGTTTTTGTTAGTGAGGTACAAACTTCTAAGCACCATGTCAAGTGGGGGGGGATGAGACGAATCAATTTGAAGATGAACTTCGGATTTCGTAAATAAAATCATCATAAATAAAATAACGGTGTGATAGGCTGGAAAAAATATTTACAACACAGAAAGGTCAATATTCCTCTGTACATTAAAAGTACCTATAAGTGGATAACAAAACAGCTGAACTTCTCTTTCAAGGTAGCTGACCAGACCTGTATGCTTACCTCTTCGTCCTCCCTAAATCCCACTGAAATGACCAAAACAAAACAAACAAAACCCACAAGTAATCTAAAAATACAGAGTAGTGCTGGAGCACCTGGATGGCTCAGTTGGTTAAGCGTCTGCCTTTGGCTCAGGTCATGATACCAGGGTCCTAGGATTGAACCCCACATGGGGCTCCCTGCCTCGCGGGGAGCCTGTTTCTCCCTCTCCCTCCGCCTGCTACTCCCCCTGCTTGGGCATGCACACTCTCTCTGTCAAATAAACAAAATCTAAAAAAAAAGAAAGAAAAAAAGAACTACAGAGTAGTGGTGAAAAGCTGGATAGAGCAGCCTGGCGCAGTAAGGGACCCCTGGGAGGGACACGGGAACAAAATAATGACAAACATGGGGTTTCTAACCTTCAGCTCTGGAAAGGAAAATTGAGGACCTATCAAAAAAGGTGAGCTTTCAAACAGACCCTAAGAAAAATCCAGACTAGAGTTAACAACCGAAGTGGGGGAAGGAATAGGCCAAGAGTCATCTGCGAAGTATGAGTTCGAAGGCTTAGAAGCTGCCAAGTTAATCATCGTCTCCCAGTTCCCTCCAGCAGTTACTTCTGGAAAGAGCCCCCAAGACAAAGCTTCAAGACAGCCAGATGCCCCAACACGCTATGTGCACACCTCGTAGAAAAGTCCACGCAGGTACGCTATTCCTTAATGTTCCCCCTCCGCTGGCTTAACAGTTCTCTTCCTCTGGAAACAAAACAACACAAAACCCACTAGATACAGGTCATGTGATGAAAACCTGTGTCCACTGCCAGGGGCACAGGACTCTCATTCACACTAAGCGAACTCTCTCCAGCCGTCTCATCTGCACTTACAAACCGACAAACATGAATCACCAAATGAGTGAGGGAATGAGCCAGAGAACGAGCCAACAGACTCGACAAGCAGAAGTGGTCTCTCTGCAAACAAAGCTCAAATATACTAAAGGGTCTTAAAATGATTCAATTAAAAAAGAAGCAACCAGGCTACAAACGAAAAAGAATAACAAACTGTTGGGAATTCAAAATATCAAAGCCCAAAAGAACATACTCCACAGAAAATCTGAATTTGGGCTGGAACCGTTATTTCCCTAAAACTCTGAAAAGGAACAAAGAGAAGGAAAGTTTGGGGTGGGGGGAAGCAAGGAGATGCTGAAGACAGTTTAATCTCTCCTGGAATCCCTGGATTGAATAAAGAGTTTTGGGGAGGAGAAAACAGAACAGATGCAGGAAATACAGAAAGTTTCTCTGTGCTGAAGAGAGATTTGGATATTAGCTAGAGAGAGTCCAATGAAGGCTGATAAATAAAGAACGCTTTTCTAGACACACAGTGGTAAAGTATGTCATCTCTACAGATCTCTAAAGATAGGGAGAAAATTGTCAAAGCTTCTATGGAGATCAAAAACAACAACAACAACACATTTGGTTGCTTAAAAGGAAATAAGAACATTATCCCCACAGAGGAGTGGGTTTATAGCCGAGGGCAAACACGCGCTCTGACTTAAATATTACAAAGGTTATGTCCTACAAGAGATGCAAAGGACATGTTCTCAGCAGGGGACACGGGGGGCCATGAGGCCAGAACTGCCCTGAGAGAGGGACTTCCGGTCCTCTCCATCAATCCCAGGTCGGGGCAACAGCACTCTGCCTGCCCAGGGAGAGACCCCATCAGGACTCAGAAGACTCCAAGTGAGGGTTTAACAATCTTCTTTAATTCCCAACCACAATGACCTGAAGCTCCAGAATAATTACCAGATATGGTTGCAAAACTACCTTTTACAAACCATTTCACTCCAATAAAACAATATTCCACCCACAATTTCTTGCTATACCACCAATGCCATCCTTCTACGTTCTCACGGGTAATGCAATGTGCAAGTCACTTCATGCAAGGCTGTGCTGCAGCTAAGTGTGTGGGAATGCACAATCATGGATGGACAAGGCCTGGGAGGGACTGAACCTCACAGGCCTGTCTAGGGTCTACCAGACCATCAGGTCTCTTATTAACCATACCAGATGCTTGAAGACAACGAAGCAAGGTTTTCAAAGAATTAATGAAAAGAAATGTTAAGACCTGTAATTTTATACCAAATTATCACCCAAGTATGAAGCTAAAAGAAAAATATTTTTAGATGTGCAATAATTTAAGAAGGTTACCATCTTCAAACTCTTTCTAAAACAATGACTCAAGGAGTTATCTGGAAATTGAAAAATAAATCAAGAAAGTAAGTGACACAAAAACTTGACAAAAGAGTGTGAAAAAAATCGAAACTTGTTAAGTCTAAATAGTTGTTCAGTCATATGAGTGGGAAGCTTCAGACAACCAGCAAGAAACGATTCCTAAGAAATCAACTTTTTAAAAAGTAGTGCCAAGGGGTGCCTGGCTGGCTTGGTCAGTGGACTCTTAATCTTGGGGCTGTGGGTTTGAGCCCTGTGCTGGGTGAAGAGATTACTTAAAAAACAAATTCATTAAAAAATCTTTTAAAAATAACTAAAAAGTAGTGCAGGGATTATAAATCAGTGCATCCACTCTGGAAAAAAGTCAGTAGGTTTGCAAATGGTTAAATGTAGAGTTTTCACATGACCCAGCAATTCTACTCCTAGGAATACATGCAAGAGAAATGAAAATATATGTCCACACAAAAACTTCTACATGAATATTCTTAGCAGCATTATTAACAATACTTAAAAGGTAGGGAAAAAACCATTAAATGTCCATAAATTCATGAAGGGACAAAATGTGATATAGCCACAAAATGGATTTTATTTGGAAATACAAAGAAATAAAGTACTGAAACATGCTACAACATGGATGAACCTTGAAAACATCATGCTAGGTGAAGAAGCCAGTCACAAAGGACTGCATAGTATAGGATTTCATGTATATGAAATGTCCAAATTAGGCAAATTTTATAGAAACAGATTATAGATTGGTGGTTGCCTAGAGCAAGTGGGGAGAGGTTGTGGGAAAATGGAGAATAACTGCTAATGGGTATGGGGTTCTTTTGGGAATGGACGCTGAAAATGTTCTAAAACTGATTGTGGTGATGGCTGTACAACTTTGTGAATGTTCTAAAAGTCACTTGAGCTGCACACTTTAAATGAGTTAATGTGGAAACTGTATTCAATAAAGGCATTATTTTAAAAGTCCAGAAACAATTGCTAACACAAAGTATATGGTAAAGAATAGGTAAGGAGGACAGTATTGTTTTTTGAATGGTTTTGAGGTTTTGAATGGTTTTAATTTTCTGGGTAGTTAGAAAAATATGTTTAGGTACATTGATTAAAATTTAAAAAGCAAACTTCAAACAAAATAGAATTTACAATTTCATTCACTAGAGGAAAAAATAAGGAAAACTAAAAGTTCTAAATAAGTTATCACAATAAATATAAATGTGATAAAATTTCCATGTTGAAAACAACTTCTCAGATTGGGTAAAGTAATAAAATTTAGCTCTATGATGAGTATAGAAGATGTACTTATAACAAGAAGAAAAAAGTGAAAAATAAAGGGAGTGTTTCCTTCTGGGAAGATGAGATGTTTTGGAACTACACAGAAGTGGTGATTATACAACACTGTGAATGTACCAAATGCCATTCAATTATTCATTTTAAAATAGTTTATGTTATTTCAATCATATGTGGAATTTGAGAAACAAAACAAACAAACAAGCACAGGGGGGAAAAAAAGAGAGAACGAGACAAAACAAGAAACAGACTCTTAACTAGAGAGAACAAATTAGTGGTTACCAGAAGGGAAGGGGGTAACAGGATGGGTGAAGTGGATGATGGGGGCTGGGAAGGGCACTTATTGTGATGAGTACTAGGCCATGTGTGAAATTGCTAAATCACTATATTGTACACCTGAAACTAATATAACACTGTATGTTAACTGGAATTAAAATAAGAACTTAAATAAAACAGTTAACTTTAGGTTTTGTGAATCTCACTTCAATTCAAAATAAAGGGACAAGAACGTAACAGATAAATGTTAGCCAAAAAAGCTTGTATGGTGATATTAAAATCAAACAAAATAGATCACAGCAAATGAATCAAAAAGGCTGGTCTTACATGAGTGTAGAAACAACCAGATATAATATTAACAAATTAAATTCAAGAGTAAAAAAAAAGTTTTAAAATACAACAGAATATTAAAAGAATATATTATAAGTAAGTAGAGCTTTATTCCAAGATCACAAGAATAATTCAACATTAGGTTTCCTAATATAATTCACTCCATTAGCAAATTAAGGGAAACAAAACCCTGGATGATCACAACGATAAACACTCCTTCCCCCAAATCCTATCTTCTAAATTCAACAATCATTTTTGATTAAAATAGGTACAAGTTAAACTTGCCTCCTTTAACTCAACAAAGAATATCTACCAGAACCTACAGTTGAACCTGTACTATCATTAATACACTGGAAACAGCCCAACTAAAGTTATGAGCCAGCCAAGGACACTCGTATCACCCCAATCATTCAACATTACACTGGTAGTCCCAACCTATGCAATAATGAAAAAAAAAGAAAAGTATAAATATAAATATAAAAAGGAAACGAAAAAAAAAGAAAAGTATAAATATAAAAAGGAAACGAAAACAATCCAGGGTGCCTGGGTGGCTCGGTTGGTTAAGCATCTGCCTTTGGCTCAGGTCATGATCCTGGGGTCCTGGGATCGAGCCCGGCATTGGGCTCCTCACTCAGCAGGGAAGCTGCTTCTCCCTTTGCCCCTCTCCTCCTCCTGTGCTCTCTCTCTTGTGTTCTCTCTCTCTCTAATAAATAAATAAAATCTTAAAAAAAGGAAAAAGAAAATAATCCTTATCTACAGATACTACTATAATTTACTTATAAAATAAATAAAACTATTAGAACTAGTAACTCAAATAAGATGGCTACACACAAGATTGAAATAAGAAAAATAACAGCTTCCTTATATACCACAAATAATCAGGAATTGATAAATCCAATTAATTTCTGACAAATCTCCCTTATCAAAATTAAGAATCCTTAATTCTAGTAAGAAATATATAAGGGGATGCCTGGGTGACTCAGTCAGTTAGGTGCCTGCCTTCTGCTCAGGTCACGATCCCAGGGTCCTGGGATTGAGCCCTGTGCATTGGGCTCCCTGCTCAGTGGGGAATCTGCTTGTCCCGCTCCTTCTTCCCCTCCCCCCACTCATGCTCTCTCTCTCAAATAAATAAATAAAATCTTAAAAAAAAAATACATAAGATTCATCTGGAAAAAACTTAGGACTCCAAAAGCATAAACTGACCCAAATAACTAGAGAGATACAATATTCCTAGGTTATAAGATTCAATATCATATTAATTTATAATATTATAATTAATTTATTTATACATAATTAAATTATCAAATTAGTTTATAAATTTAATACAACTCAAAGTTGTAAGGTGGTTTAAGGAACACTGATTCTGAAAATCACTTGTATTAGTGTAAATATACAAGAATAGTAAAGAAGTCCAAAAATCTGTAAGACTCTACTGGATATTAAATTTCATGATAAAGCTACAGTAATTAAAAGGGTTTGGAATTGACTCAGAAATAGAACAGATTGGGGTCAAGAAATAGTTACATATATATGAGAATATGATATGATTAATGGTGAGACAACTACATATCCATTTGGGGAAAAAAGTGAAATCACACACAAAAGGAACTTATAGCTTAAGATAGTAAATACTTTTAACAGTAAAAAAAAATTCTCCTATATTTTCTTCAAATATCTGCATAATCCTGGGGGTAGGGAAGCCATGTTTAAGCAAAGTAAACCCTAGAAGGCTAAATAAAGACAAAGGCTTAAGGATTTTATTTATTTATTTGTTTATTTATTTATTTAGAGAGCATACAAGCAGCAGGAGGGGCTGAGAGAGGGGAAGAGAATCTCCAGCAGACTCCACGCTGAGCATGGAGCCCAATGTTGGTCATGACCTCATGACCCTGAGATCATGACTTGAGCCAAAATCAAGAGTCTGACACTTAACCAACTGAGCCACCCAGGTGCCCCAAAGATACCAGTTTAGATTTCATGCAACTTAGAAATGTATTTTGATGAAAATGGCATGACTGATGCTATTAACAAGCAACAGAGAAAATTAATACCCATAGTATATAGGAAACTTACAAATCAACAAAGAATATAGAAAAAGATCAAGATATTATTAAATGATGAAATAGTTGCAGAATATATGTAACATGCTCATTCATGTATATGTGTCATACTGTATATTTGCATATATACAGAGAAAGGTCTGGGAGAAATGTGAATGGTAAGTACATCAAGGCAGGTGGGTAGATGAGGGATGGAATAAAGAACATAGGTTAGCAGAGACTTTCAGTTTTCATTCTATATATAAATGATTTGAAATTTATCTTTACAATGAGCACTTATTCTTTGCTGTAGGCTTCTTTACTTCCATTGACTCATAAATATATTCTTGTTATCAAAAAAGGTAAACCTATAAAAAGATAAGCAGTTAAAAAGCAAACAACCCATTCAAACACATTCACCAAACCAATCTTATTTCTCTCCTGGGAGGTAATTTTCATTTCCGTTTTCTCTCTTTTAGATCTTTAAAACATTTTTTTTTTTTAAAGAAAGAAAGAGCCCATGTTTTAAGTGGAGGAAAAAAACCAGCAGTTACCAAAAGAAGAAATAAATGGCTAATGAGCATATTTTAAATATTCATCTTTAATAATCACAGAAATGCAAATAAAAACAATTTGTTATTTTTCACATGTCCAGGGTTCCCCTAAATATCAGCTGATGTTCTTTCTGACTAGTGGTGTCTATGCCAAACTAGTTTTTATTATTTTGAGTATCTCCCACTCCAACAAAACTGGCAAATATTAAAAGAAAGTTTGATTATTTGCAGAAACAAACCCTGTTACACACTAAAACACCACTAGAGGAAATGCAAATTGGTATAAACTTTTCTGTACAACTTGGCAGCAGAATCTAAAGTCTTAAAAACATATATGCCAAACCACAAAAAAAAAAAAAGAAAGAAACTATTAGAACCAATAAATGAGGTCATCAGAATTGTAGGATACAAGATCAAGGATACAGAACTCAATTGGATTTCTATGATCTAACAATGAACAGTCTGAAAATGAAATTAAGAAAATAATTCCATTTGCAAGAGCATCAAATAGAATAAAATACTTAGGAATAAATTTAACAAAAGAAAAACAAGACCTGTGTGCTGAAAACTACAAAATATTGTTGGAAGAAATTAGAGAAAACATAATTAAATGGAAAGACATCCCATGTTCATGAACTGGAAAATTTAATTTTGTTAAGATGGCAATATCCCCCAAATTGATCTACAAATTCAACACAATCCATATTGAAATTTCAGCTGCCCCTTTTTGCAGAAATTGACAAACTGATACTAAAATTCATATGGAAATGCAAGGGACCCAGAATAGCCAAAAAACAATTTGGAAAAAAGAAAAACAAATTTGGTGCACTCACAACTTCTGACTTCAAAACTTTCTACAAAGCTACAGTAATCAGTAGAGTGTGGGACTGGCAAAAGGACACAGAATCAATGGACTAGAACTGAGAATCCAGAAGTAAATCCTTACACTACATTTGATTTTTGACAAGGGTGCCAAGACAATTCAAAGGGAGAAAAATAGTCTCTTCAACAAATGGTGCTGGGACAATTAGATATCCATATGGGAAAGAATCAACTTAGACCCCTCTCACACACTATATAAAAGTAACTCAAAATGCATCAGAGACTCAAAGGTAAGACAAAACTATACAACTTTTAGGAGAATACATAAAGTAAATCTTGGATTTACTATGGACCTTGGATTAAGAAAATCTTTTCAGATATGATATCAAAAGCATAAGTCACAAAAGAAAAAATATATATAAATTGGATTTTATCAAATTAAGAATCTTTGCACTTCAAAGGACACCATCACATAAAGCAAAAAGACGACCCACAGAATGGAAGAAAAATATCTGCAAATCATGTATCTGATAAAAGACTTGTATCCAGAATATGTAAAGAGCTCTTACAACTCAACAATAAAATAATTTTTTTAAATGGCAAGGGATTTGAATAGACATTTCCCCAAAGAAGATATACAAATGACCAATAAGCATATGAAGAGCTGCTCAACACCATTAGTCGTTAGAGAAATACAAACCAAAACCACAATGAGATATCACTTCACACCCCAGAATCAAAAAGACAGAAAATAAACAATCTTAGTGAGGATGTAGAGAAACTGGAACTCGGATTGCTGGCGGGATAGTAGTGTAGTGCAGCCACTTTGAAAACAGTCTAGCAGCACTTCAAAATATTAAACAAAGAGTTACCCTATGACTCAGCCATTCCATTCCTACGTAAGTGCCCAAGAGAAGTGAAAACATATGTCCACAAAAAAAACTTTGTTCATGAAGGTTCACAGCAGCATTATTCAAAATAGCCAAAATGTGGAAACAACCCAAATGTCCATCAATTGATGAATAAACAAAATAATATATATATAATACAATGGAATATTTGGCAATAAAAGGAATGAAGTACTGAAACATACGATAGCAGGAATGACCACTGAAAGCATCATGCTAAGTAAAAGAAACCAGACAGAAAAGACCACATATTATAGGGCCATTTTCGTGAAATGTCCAGAATAGACAAATCTATGGAGACAGAAAGTAGATTAGTGGTTACCAAGGGCTGAGAGGAGGGAAGAATATGAAGTAACTGCTAATAGGTATGGGGTTTCTTTCTGAGGTGACAAATACGTTCTAAAATAGTGGTACAAATCTGTGAGTATCCTAAAAACCCTTGAATTGTACACGTTAAAAGGGTCGATTTTATGATCTGTCTCCATAGAACTGCTTTTTAAGAATGCATATGCTAAAACTCACAGAACTCTACACTAAAAAGGGTGAATTTTACTGGATACCTCAATAAACTTGACTTCAAAGAAAATTCATAGACCTTTTATTCAATTCTAAGTACTCATCCTTAGGAAACGTTAAAGAACCACCAGAAAGAGTTAGCATAAAGGAAGTTTGTTATGTGTTTAAAGGAAAGAAACAGAGGGGCGCCTGGGTGGCACAGCGGTTAAGCGTCTGCCTTCAGCTCAGGGCGTGACCCCGGCGTTATGGGATCGAGCCCCACATCAGGCTCCTCCGCTAGGAGCCTGCTTCTTCCTCTCCCACTCCCCCTGCTTGTGTTCCCTCTCTTGCTGGCTGTCTCTATCTCTGTCAAATAAATAAATAAATAAAATCTTTTTTAAAAAAATAAATAAATAAAGGAAAGAAACAGGGGCACCTGGATGGCTCAGTCCTTAAGCGTCTGCCTTCAGCTCAGGTCATGGTCCCAGGGTCCTGGGATCGAGCCCCACATCGGGCTCTCTGCTCCGCTGGGAGCCTGCTTCTCCCTCTCCCACTCCCCCTGCTTGTGTTCCCTCTCTCGCTGGCTGTGTCTCTCTCTCTGTCAAATAAATAAATAAAATCTTAAAAAAAAAGAGAAATTAAACGAAATAAATAAAGGAAAGAGACATACCCTAAACACTAGGAGCCTGGATATTTATGGAATACTATGTGGCCATTAAGAATGTCCTAAGAAATTAATTATTAATGAGGAAAGGTCATTTATCAGGGCTCAGCAGGACACCCGGCACTTGCAGACTGGGTCATCCGAGTTGAGTTTAATAAAGGTGTTAGTTATAAAGCAGGGTGCAGGAAAACCACAGCGATAGTGCAGGGCCTGGCAATGGGAAGCAGCTGGGAGTGACGGGCTATCAGAGCCAGGGAAAACAGCTGTGCGGAGGGGCGGCCAGACAGCCCGCCTTCCATGGAGGGACAGTCAAGCTGCTCAGAGTCAGCAGGGAGGAGTCCCAGGGACTGAATACCCAGAACCCGCTCTCCTCTCACCCCGTAGCCTCCTGCGGGTACCACTTTTGATGAATCCAGTGACCCATCAGAGGGGAGCCCCTTGAGACAGTCCACACAAGTTAGCCTTCAGGGAGGAGAACAGAGTGGAGGAGGGTGTAGAGTGGATCTGAGGGACATGGGAGATATCCAGCACAGATGGCCAGAAAGAATAGTTTACAAGTGACTGCATCAAAAAAAAAAAAAAATTACAGATAAATGATACATAACCACTTGAAAAATTCTGGAATGGTTTATTCCAAGTGCTAAATAGTGATGCACTCAGAGTTTCTTAACAGTGGTGCTGTTGGCAATTGGTAAAGCAATTCATTGCTGGGGACTGTCCCAAGCACTTCAGGACATTTAGCGACCCTGACCCCCAGGGCACTAAACACCAGTAGAAGCTTCAGGTATTACAATAACCAAAAAAAAAAAAAATTTTTTTTTTAAATCCTATCCACTCCTAGTACCATGCCTGTTAGGAACCACCATGGGGGCTAGAATTACAGGAGGGTTTTCTTAACTACATTTTTCTATTTTTTCTCCAAAGACTAGGTATTTTTTTATGAAATGGAAACTATGTTCTTTTTTTTTTTTTAAGAATTCAACAGGATAGTATGATTTAGATTCCAGCTCTCAGTAAACTCTATTCGTCCTCTCCCACCTAAGCCCGCTCATGACAGTAGTATATGAAAGGTGACCTAACATTATTATACGGATGCTGTAATTCATTTTGAAGTCACCAATAACAGGAAGGGTGCAATTAACTCAGCTTCTGACAAATCACTTCAATTCTTCAAGTACTCGTAATTGTCATAAGATCACAGCATCCTACAAGTCACAGGTCAAGTACTGGATTGCTTCTAGCTTGTTATAAAACTTGAAACGGAAGGAAATGACTACAATTTGGTTTCAACACAATGTTACATTGGCACAGCCCAAAGTGTTTGAGTAGGTTAACTATGACCACTCACTCCTGGGGGAAAGCCAGGGCTAGCGAATTTGACAACAGATTTGGGGAAACAATGTGTTTTGTTCTCTATTATTTCATTTCTCCCAGATTCAAGCAGGAAGTCAGAGTCTCAGCAATTCTTTCTCTCAGTATTTGTAAACAAACAAGGCAGAAAGTAACATTCTTCTGGGGGCAGGTCTATCGTAATGCCAGGGTGGGACAGCAATAGTTTGAAACCTGCTCCCCTAACCCCCCCATAAAGAATCAGTGGTACCATATTGCATTACCACCAAGAAGCCATCCACGATAAGCCACATCCTGATTTAGACCTTAAAAGATGAACAGAAAAGTATCTTAGATCAATAAAGCATATATCGTTTAAAATGATCCTTCATATTTTTATTTTAGAAATTCTCCTAACTTAAAAGTATTTTTAATTTAATATGTTCACACTACTGATAATAATTTAAACCAGCAGAACTTTGTGGAAATTTCAGAATATGTAACAAACCCTTAACTTGTGTACTCTTTGACACATAATTGTACTTTAAAGAACTTTCCCTTGAGAAAAATCACTGGATAAATGTGGGAAGAGGAACAAAGAAGGAAAATTGCTATAGCACTGGCTATACTAGTAAAATCTAGAAACATGTTAGTTTTGCTTTTTTTTTTTAACTTTTATTTATTTTTCTTTTGAGAGAGAGAGCACGTGCGCGCGCGTGGGGAGGGGGCAGAGGGTGAGGGAGAGAGAGAGAGAATCCCAAGCGGGCTTCACACTCTACACCCAGCACAGAGCCCAGTGTGGGCTTGATCCCACAACCCTGAGATCATGACCCAGGCCAAAATCAAGAGGCAGATGCCCAACCAACTGAGCTACCCCGGCACCCCGAAACATGAAAATGGAGGAAATAAAATTCAGTACTTCCTTAAAACAGAAAACCATAATAATTGAGAGATCTGAGATCCTGAGAAATGCTTACGGTATGGTAAGTGAACACAGCATGTCACGAAACACAAACCCACGAGTAAAATTATAAGAAAATACATGCATAGAAAAAAAAGGGTAAAAGGAATTTCAGGAAAAACAAAAAAAGAAAACAGAAGGGTAAAAATCAATTTAAAAAAAATCTCCTTACACATACATGAGTTTTCCTGATTGAGAGAGGACACGAGGTCCTCAGTATAATGGAAGAAGATGGACTCAGAAGAAGGCACGTAGTGTGATCTGAGAGATCTCTTAGGAGAAAGAGTCTACAGGCTTTTAGAAGGGAAAGAAAAAAAAAAGGATGAAGAATTGAAATTTATGAAAACAAAAAACATAATAGCTCAAAGATAATGGAAGAATACTTCAAAATTCTGAAGTAAAACAATTTCCAATCTAACATTCTTTACCTAGTCCAACTACTAATTATGTGTAACAGTTAAATCAAGATATTTTGGAAAGACATAAATTTCAATTCACACATACATCCTTTCTCAGGAAACGACTAAAGTCCGTGTGGTTCCCCCACTGGGAGTACGGCAAAACAGAGAGGGACACTGGTCAGGAGAAGCAGGGGACCCAACCCAGAAGAGAAGGGCAGAGAAAGAATCTCCAGGGGGCTGCTGCAGGAGACCCCATGCTGTGTCACCTGTGCTCAGGTGAGCAGGCCAGGTGGGAGCAGGTCAGAGGCTCCCAGAGAGAACTGGTCATGAGATGATCTTGATAGAATCCCAGATGTCTCTCAGTTGCCTGGTAGGAGATTTCAACAATTAAGGTAAAAGGAGTGACTAAACAGCTTGAGAATGAAGAAATGAAAAAAAAAAAAAAAATACTGACTCCAGGGAAACAAATTGGAAAGGAAAGTAAAAGCGCTTCCAGACTACTCAGTGGCTCAGTTGTGAACAGCGTCGATGGTGTCCTAAGGTCAACACGACACCGGTTATTAATCTAACCTAAAATATAATGGGAGACAGGAAGGATGTATGTATAACACGGGGTGGGTGGGGTAGGTAAAAGGTGGTCTGAGAGCACTAAAGCCTTGTCTCTCAGAGGGGGAAGCCAGTGGATAATACTTATAACTGAAAAAAAAAAAAATCAAGGAACACATTATAAACATGTATGGTTCTAAGAGATTTGAAAGTGGAGACGGTGAGGCAAACTTACAACCCTGCCCCTAAGACTGACTCTTTAAAACGAGTGCATATATATGTTGTCAAAAATAACAATTAACCTATTGGAGTGGTATGGGTGATTTTTCCTACCTGTTTTTCCATCTTAAAAAAAATTTATTGAAATCTAAAAAGATACATGCAAAATATCAACCATTATGGTTATTTCCAGTGATGGGATTGTGGGCCATTTACATTTTGTCCTTCACTTTTCTATTTTCTGAAAAAGCGTGGAACATGGAGCATATTGATCACAAATCAGAAAACAAAACAGCCTCTCTTGCTGTTTTTTTTACTTTTACTCCATGCCTGGTCTGAATCCACCCCGGCGGCGAGAAGCCCCCATCTCTGCCTTTAGCTTTGTGCTGCCGGAGCAGGGGAGCATGCCAAGTACTTCATTCACACAGCAAATATTTGTTGAATTCCTATAAGCTGGGCCCTGCACGGTGAGTCCAATATCTTCGTTTGATTTATTGGGTTTCCTGAATCCTCAATACCAGCTGAGGGAACCAGCTGGGGGCTGAGCTGAGCCAACGCTTCTCAAACTTTCTGTGCATGGGAATCGATTCAGTAGATCTGGGGTAGGGTCTGAGGCTTCCCAGGAGCAAGTAAGCTACCTGATGTACCCAGGCTTTATTGGGGGCTTCTCAGAGAAAATTCTGGGTCTTCTGCCACGTCTATACCACCATAGCTCACATTCTCTAACTCCAGGTAAGCTAGATTTCAACTCCACCAATGTGTAAATGAATGTGTGTGACATGTGATGGAAAGGGGACAGGTTAGACAGCTGGGAAGGATACCCCTTAGCAGTGAAGAGCAGGGCCCTGGAGTCAGGCAGGCCTATGGGCTGAAGGGCAGTCCCACCACCCCCAGGTTTGACTGACTTCCCCTCTCTATGCCTCCGTCTCTTCCCATGTAAAGTGGAATAACTGAAGCTACCCTCACAGGGTAGGGCTGTTATGTGGGTTATATGAAGGCACAAAGGCATCCAAAGGTCTTGAGGGGACCCTGGCCCACGGTGAGGACAACAGACGGTAGCCACCACTAGCTGTTAAAGGGGCTCCAGCCAAGAAGGACTGGCTGGGACTTCAGGAGAAATCACTTGACCCCTCAGCTTCCATGTCCTATGAAGAGGAGAATGCACATGCCAGGCCTCCTCCCCAGGAATGTTCTGAGCCTAAACCAAGATGTGCACCGCACCAGGCAGAAAACCTTCTGGTCCTCAACGGAGCTGAGGCCCTCAGATTTTAATCAGTAAAAGTTTCTTAATTCACCTCAATTTTACTACCAGGGAGATAAACAGGCAAAGAAAAAAGTCCCCTCCGCCCCTCTGAGCTTTAGAAAGCTTTGCTTTTAGGGAGGAGGCAATCCACGTGGAGATCAGGCAAGGGAGGCATCAGGTGTCCGCGACACTCATTAACACAAACTCAACGCCCACCAAGCATCCCGCTCCCAAGATACGCCACGATCACCGAGAGGGCCCAGCAAGTCGGGTCTCTCCCCCAGCAGACATCCTGAGGGTCACGACCCTCTTTCCCAAAAGAGCGCAAGGTGATCGGACCTCGCCCGGAGAGGTGCTCTCGGAGTTGTGCACTCTGGGAAGAAGGCGAGACGGAGCCAGAAGGGTTCCCTGGCAGCGGGTCCGCGGAGGCACGCCGCCCGGGTCCCCCGGCGCCGCCCCCGCCGCCCTCCCCCCGCGCGCTCGGCACTCACGATCTCCGCCACGATGAGCAGCCCGGGCAGGGTGCGGAGGAACTCGCGGTCGTAGGCGAAGCTGCTGCTGCTGGTGGAGAAGTTCTCGGCGAAGGAGCTGGCAGTGGTGGTGACGGTATGCGAGCGGGCGCGCTGCGGCTCCTCCATCGCCGCGCCTCGGCCGGGCTGGCCCCTCCTCGGGGACCCCCCGCGCGTCTGCGGCTGGACGCGCGGCCCGGAGCCCTGGGGACACCGGCGGGGGGGAGGGGAACGCGGCGGGCGCGGGGAGGGAGGCGCGCCGGGGGCGCCCCCCGGGGCCAGTCCCGCCGCGGCGCGTGCAGTGCGAGTGCGCGGCGCCCCCGGTTGATCGGCGCGGGGCTCTCGGGCTGCGCGGGGGTCCGGCAGGAGAAGGAAACCGCGCGAGGGGAGACCGCCGGGCGGCCGAGCCGGGCGGCGGAGGCCGGGAGGAGGGGAGGGGGCGTGGAGAGGGGCGGGCGCGAGGCGGGCTGGAGAAGGACCGCCCCGCGGAGGCGCCGCGGACTGGCAGCCTCTTCACCTGTTGCCCGGGATGGTGCGTCCGGGAGGGCGCCGGGTCGCGGCCGGGGTCGCGGGGCGGACGACCCGGAGGGCGGCGCGGAGGAGAGGGCGCGGGGGTCCCGGACGCCTGCCGCAGCTCGCCCGCCTGGCCCCGCCCCCTCGCGCGGGCCGCTCCGCTGACCTGTCTCCTTCCACCTGGCGGCGGGGCTGGCGCTACGCGGCCACCGGCAGAGCGAGGCCCCTGGGGGCTCCGCGGCTCCGGGAGCCTGCCCCTGCGCGACAACAGAGGCCGGGGGTCGGGTGGTGACTCGAACGCGAGAAAGAGCGGCCGGAACTGTGACCCGGCCGGACCTTAGACCCGAGATCGATGGGAGGCCGCCACGACTGCCCGGGAGGCGGCCTGAGCTTCTCCCCCTCCCTGTGCGGCCGCCACCGAAGGCCCGCGTTATTTCCTGCCCCTCCTGCCGGGAACAATTTGAGGAACCAACTTAATCGCTGGGCTTCGAGGGCGAGACTCTTCCCGGCGCTCGCAGTGGCTGTATCCCGGATTCATGGAGTCTGGGTGCCGGCGCCTGGCCGGGAGACTGGACGGGGGAGTTATTTGGGGTCCCTGGTCAAGATGAATCAGTGTGACCATCCCGTCGCACTCGGAAGGAATGTTTGGGGGGGCGGGGGGGAAGCTTGAAAGGTGTGGGTTATGCAAAGCGAAGTTTATGACAAACGGGCTGTGCTTTCCTGGGATGGGGGAGGGGACGAGGGTGCCCCGGTGAGGGAGACAGCTTGTTATGGGGTCAGGTTAGCCCAGAGCTCCAGCACGGCGCTTGCGTTTTCCAGCTGCGACCAGGAGCCTATGGCTCCACCTCTTTCGGCCTCAGTGGTGCCACCTGTAAAATGAGGGCCTTGAGAGATTGGGCCTGTCGCCAAAAAAGAGGATCGTCTGGGGGGGGTCCCTTCCTCTCTTTTGTAAAAGGCTGGCAGGAAACGGATTTTATTCGGAAACCACCAGAAGGAAAAGAATAAGAATTTGGTCACACATAGAGGACTGCTTCCAGGTCACAGGGAAAGCCTTCCCTCTGATCTGCTCCAAGACAGATCAAAAAAGAGGCCAGTAGGACATTTTATTCACGAGGTCCTATCAGGTGAGAAGAAAGCAAAAACTGAATCTAATAAAACAAGGAATTCGATTCTTCTAAGTCTAGGGCCTAGTCAGGATTACCTCAGGGAGTAAAAGTTAAGGCTTCAACAGCATTATAAAGATGTGGGTTTGGAGAAATCCCATCCATGAGTGTTTACTGAGTATCTTGCGCTGGTGGGTAAACGCAACAAAAATTGAAATAATGGCACTATCCCCTAGAGCAATGGTTCTCTCACCTAGAAATTTGTCAGAAATGCAAGTTCTCAAGCCCCACCCTAGATCCATTGAGTCAGAAACTGAGGACAGAGCCCAAGAAGGTGTGTTCGTTTGAACAGGCCCTCCAAGGGACTCCGATACTTTAGAGAGCTTCTGCTTTAGAGAACCTGGCCATGCAGCTGGGAAATCAGGGGTGCACATAGGAGGTGGCTGGGAAAAAGTCTATGGCATCATGCATAACATTTAGTGAATGCAGGAAGACAGGAAGGAAGTCTAGACAACTCTATTTCTGTAATACAAAGGACAATTCCTTCTCAAAAAAAAAAAAAAACAAAAAACAAAAACCCTTGGGCCCAGGTGGATTTCAAAATTCAGATTTTTTTTAATTTAAAAAGGTAAAATATACGCAGACCATATACTACATAACACCCTTGGTGAGGTCTAGGGTGGCACTTTCATCAAGGCAGCCATTTTCTGCAATAAAAATACATAAGTGACACAAGTGTGTATTTGGGTTATCTATTGCAATATAGTAAGCACTCCCCAAACATTAGTGGTTTAAAATAACCATCTTATTTGCTCATGAATCTGTGGGTCAGGAATTTGGGCAGGGTTTGGCTGACAGATTCTTCTGCTCTGTGTGGTGTTGCTTGAAGTCATTCACTCGGCTGCTTTCAGCTGGTGGCTGGGCAGGCCTAGAAAGTCCAAAAAGTCTTCACTGACATTTTGTTGGCTCCCATCTGGCACTTCAGTGCTCTTCTGCGTAGCCTCTCTTCATGAAATCTGGGTGTCCTCACAGTATGGTAGGCTCAGAGTAGCTGGACTTCTACATGATGACTGTCTTCCAGAACATTCTAAGAGGGGCAAAAGCAGAAGCTGTAGATGTCTTAAGGCCCAGCCTTGAGAGCTACACAGAATCATTTCCAGCACATTCTATTGGTCAAGACCAGTGACAAAAGCAGCCTGGATTCAAACAGGGGGGAAATAGATACCACCTCTAGCTGGGAGAAGCGGAAAAGAATGGTGGCCATCTTTTAATCCATAAAGTAGGATAAATAAAGACCATAAATAGCATCACATCAGTTTAGATCAGGTTTTCCATAAAATAAATTTTCTGCAAACTTGAGAAGAAACTATTAGTTTCCAGCCTTTTAGATTCTAGAATTGCAAGCAAGCAGTTATGCACTGGATGCTGACAAATGGGCTGCCTCTTTCCAACTGCTGCCTAAGTTCAGGTGTTCCTCTTCTGTCTGGAATCCTCCTGACTGGTATTCCTTCCTCCAATAATACCATTATCCAAACTCCCCTCCTTCCTCCTGCCAGAATTATCGTCTTGAAATCCCAGGCTCAAAGCCGGGCTCATGTTCCTCTGTGCACTTTGTAAGGGCCTCTATTCGGTGCCCCAACCTGTCTCTTCCCAACCCATCTAGAATGCTTCCCATTCCAGCCCCAGGTACATTTTCGTATGTCCCTGTGGGTGTGACCACTTTATAACCAGCTTTACTCTCAACCTAGAAAGCTTCCTGCCTTCACCCACAGTTCAAAATCTGCATCCTTCAAAATCCAGTTTGCCTCCTTTTCTGTGATTTCCTCTGGATATCCATAAAGCTTGGTCTTTTCTTCTTTGCCTCAGAATTCATTAATTTTGTGCCCTTCTCTTTTCCACTTCTTGAGGGTCTATGAATGAACCTTTTTTCCCTCCCCCCTGCTATAGGAGGTATTGAATGAATATTGAAACCCAACTTTATTCTTAAGTGCAGAAAAATAGCCAGGAAAGAAAAGATAGGCCCTACTCTCCCATAAAAGACTTCATGCAGAATAAAGCTTTGAGTGGGGACTTGTGGGAAGCATATAATTGATAAAAACGGAGGAGAAGGAGCCTACAGGAACAGCCGAAGTGACACCAAAGTGCCAGGATGAGCGAATAGATAGAGGAATCAAGGTGACCTGTTTGCATGGAACGAGGGAGATGTGTGGTGTGTAATACGCGAGAGGGCTTATACAGAATCTGAGATATGGTTTCCATAAGACTGTATCACCCAACAAGCAAGTTTGAGACCTAGCACTTTCAAGGGTCCGTGGAGCCCAGACCATTCCATGAGGGCCCAGGGCTTATCAATAATTTGATGAAAGAAGCGGACGCCTTGTGATTTCTACCTGCTATCTGAGAGAGGAACAAGGGGCATTCTCATTTATAAAGTCGTTTTCTTTTTTTATTATCATTGAAGTATAGCTGACATACCATGTTATGTTAGTTTCAAGTGCACGACATGGTGATCTGACAATTCTATGCATTGCTCAGTGCTCACCACGGTAGGTGTCATCACCAGCTGTCACCATACAACATCATTACAGTATTATTGACTATATTCCCTATGCTATACCTCTTGTTTTCTTGACTTCTTTATTTTATAACTAGAAATCTGGACCTCTTAATCCCCTTTACCTATTTTGCTCATCCTCCCACCCATCTCCCCTCTGGCAACCAGGGTGTTCTCCGTATTTAAGAGTCTGGTTTTTTGTTTGTTCTTTTGTTTTTTAGATTCCACATATAAGTGAAATCATATGGTATTTGTCTCTCTCTCTCTGACTTCTACTTAGCATAATACCCTCCAGGTCCATTATGTTGTGGCAAATAGCAAAATTTTGTTCTTCTCTTTGGCTGGGTAAGATTCTATCCATATTCATCCATCTATCTATGGACATTGGGGCTACTTCCATGTCTTGGCTATCGTAAATAATGCTGCGGTAAACACAGGGGTGCATGTATCTCCAATTAGTGTTTTTGTTTTCTTTGTATAAATGCCCAGTAGTGGAATTACTGATCGTATCATAATTGTATTTTTAATTTTTTTAGAAACCTCCCTACTGTTTCCACAACAGTTGTGCCAGTTTACATTCCCCCCAGTAGTATGTGAGGGTTCCCTTTTCTCCACATCCTCACCAACACTAGCTTTTCTTGTCTTTTAAAAAATTTTTTTTAAATTTTATTTTAGAGAGAGAGTGCATGGGGGGGGGTGAGCAGCAGAGGGAGAGTGAGAGGAAGGGGGAGAGAATCTCAAGCAGACTCCATGCCCAGCGCAGAGTCTCACATGGGGCCTGACGTGGGGCCTGATCTCATGACCCTGAGATCATGACCTGAGCCAAAATCAAGAGTCAGATGCGTAACTGACTGAGCCACCCAGATGCCCCTTTATCTCTTGCCTTCTGGATGCTAGCCATTCTGACTGGTGTGAGGTAATATTTCGTTGAGGTCTTGATTGCATTTCCCTGATGATGAGTGATGTTGAGCATCTTTTCATGTGTCTGTTGGCCAGCTGGATGTCTCTGGAAAAACATATGTTCAGATCCTCTGCCCATTTTTTAATCGAATTATTTGGGGGGTGTGTATGTATGTGTGTGTGTTGAAGTTTTTAAAATATATTTTGGATATTAGTCCCTTATCAGATATGTTATTGGCAAATATCTTTTCTCATTCAGTAAGTGGCCTTTCTGTTTTGTTGATGGTTTCCTTCACTGTGCAGAAGGCTTTATTCTGATGTAGTCTCAATAGTTTACTTTTGCTTTTGTTTCCCTTGTCTGAAGAGACATATCTGGAAACACGTTGCGAAGGCTCATGCCCAGGAGATTACTGCCTGTGGTTTCTTTTAGGAGTTTATGGTTTCAGGTCTCACATGTAGATCTTAAATCCATTCGAGTTTATTTTTGTGGATGGTGTTAGAAAGTGGTCCAGCTTCATTCTTGTGCATGTAGCTGTCCAGTTTTCCCAACACCATTTATTGAAAAATCTTTTCCCCAGCATATACTCTTATCTCCCTTTGTTGTAGATTAATTGACCATATAAGCGTGGGTTTATTACTGGGCTTTTTTTTTCCTGTTCCGTTGATCTGTGTGTCTATTTTTGTGCCACGACCATACTGTTTTGGTTACTACAGCCTGTAGTATGTCTTGACATCTAGGATTGTGATACCTTTAGCTTTGTTCTGCTTTCTCAAGATTGCTTTGGCTCTTTGGGGTCTTTTGTGATTCCCTACGGATTTTAGGATTATCTGTTCTAGTTCTGTGAAAAATGTCATAGGTTTTTGATAGGGATTGCACTGAATCTGTACGTTGCTTTGGGTGTACAGCATGTTTTCATGGATTCTCCAAAAGATACCATTTTCCCTTTGTAATTCACAAGTAACCTTGCATTGGAGAAACCTGCGGGACACCACCAGACATCAAAGGTACCACCAGACAGCATGAATGTCCTAATACGATGCATTGAGAAGGAGGCATCACTTTTGTGATACTTTTACCAAAATGAATAACCCGAATTTAATCACAAGGAAAGAATAGACAGAACAAAATTAAGGGACATTTTAAAGTTCAGTGTCAAGGTCATGAAAGACAAAGAAACACTGAGGAACTGTTCCACACTGCTAGAAACTCAGGAGACCTGACAGCTAAATGCAATGGGAAATCCTAGATTGGATCCTGGGTCAGAAAAAGAACATTAGCGAGACATATGGTAAAATCTGAATAACTTTGTATATTAGATAACATCATTGTATCAATTTTAATTCTATGGTTTTAATCCTGGTACTCTCAATACGTAAAATGTTAACATTTGAGGACTCTGGGTGAAAGTTTACAGCAAATCTTTATTCATTCATCATTCATTTATTCATTTATTTATGTTGCAACTTTTTTGTTAGTCTGAAATTACTTCAAAAGGAAAAGTTAAGATAAAACTAATTTTAATTTATGGTTGATTAAGAATAAAGTTATTTAATTCCAATTGTAGCTCACGTTTTCCAAACACGTTTGATTTGGGGGTTTATCTACCTTACAACTTCCTGCCTCCCCTCCTCTTAGGAACACATCCTGTAGGGAAACCAGGAGCTTGGCTGAGAAGTAAGAATGTACTCCCACTCCAGTCCGAAAGCTACCGGGAGGTCGGGTCTGGCTTCAGTCTGAAAACAATGGAGGTAGGGCCCAAATCCATTTGCCAACAAATCTCTGGGTCTGGGATTTGTTTGGATTCTGAAAGGTTCTATCAGTATGAACAGAGGTTTTAAATCCTCTGGGGTTAGGAGATAAGGTAAGACAAGCGAATCAGGCTAGATTTATTTCAGAATGGCTTCTCGAATTGTATTCTTCTGAACCAGACACCCTTGAGCTTAAATATTAACTTTGTAGAAAGTTCTTCAATCATACAAAGGTGTATATTCACTCCCATGTTTTTTGAAATATATGACCTCCTGGGTTGTACTTTCATTTGTCTGCTTTAGTACAGAAAACACACAGGAACCAGAAATATTTCCCTTTCCTATTACCATAAGGCAACATTTGGGAATCTGGGAATGCAATAAAATCAGCACCCAACTTTCAAACTTGGTTGTGGAGAATGCAATAGAGAGTAGTGGGGTCTGTGGTGAAAAAGAGCTCTAATGCTCTGAAGGGCCCAGCTGCGTTTCTGCTCCACCTGATTGTTACCATGTAAGAATTTGGGCCCTGGTATCATTAGCAAATCTGATTTTTATATATGGGCAGCTAATGTACATTATTTTAAAACTATATATGCCACCTTTGTGGGCTGAACAAACATATCTGAGAACCATCAGTTGGTCCCATCTGATTCAGGCAAAGGGAGAAGGCCCCCTTCTGCCTCTCTAGCCCTTTAGACCCCCAACTTGCTCTGGGAGGCCCTGTGGAGGCCTGGGGCATGCAGAGTTTAGGTAGAGAGGGTGACTCTAAGAGCAGAGGAGCTGGAGGGAACTCTAAGGAGAGTGGTGAGTGAAATGTGAAATAAATGGAATGGTGCTAAGGGCAGAGAGGGTTTTCTGAAGCCAAGGAACGTTAAGACTGGGAAAAGGTCACTGTCCCTTCCCTTCGGGAATATGTCTTCAGGAGCTGGACAGTGAGCGGGGTGGGATCCCTGCCAGGCCAGGGTGGGCCCAGGGGCAACCAGCATAGGGGGAGGGCAGCAAGGTCACCCTGGGGCGCAGAGACAGTTTCCTGAAGGAGCAGACATTTTAACTATGTGTAAGGGCCCTTCAAAGTTAACTAAGCAAAGAATAAGGGGATAGAGAAGGAAATTTCAGGAGCAGGGATGCAACTCTCCCCCCCTCCCCACCAGGAAGCGCTGGACCAGTGTGTTTGCTGAGAGAAGTGGCTGGAGGGAGTTGGAGCCCTCCTGGCCTTGCAGGGTAGAAAACAATGGGCCCTTCCTGCTCCTTCTCCATTTGGTCAATAAACGTCTATTACATTGCATGTGGCAAAGGGAAGATATGGAGAAATCCCATCCATGGGCATTTATGCCTCTGGAGGCCATACCATACCCGCTCCTATGCGAGTCGTGGAGAAGTGCAGCAGTGGGTGTGGGTGTGCGCGCGCTTGTGTATGTATATATAATCTTCTTAGAGGGGTGAATAAAGTCAAGGTCAGATAATTGAGGCTCTTTTGGTCCACAGATTGTTTACATTTTCAGCAATTTCTTTTATAACCCAGTAGAAAATTAGATCGAGGACACTTACACTATTTTCGCAAAACCAAAAATCACTAAGAGGAGTGGGGGGTGGAGGGGTGGGTATCCATTAACTTTCCCCCCTAAGGCAGCCTAGTTGACCCCCATGCCAGATTGCAGAGTGGAAAATAACAGGTTTGTTGAAAGAAGGGCCAGCTTTGCTGCAACACATCTCGCAGGGGCCTGTTGATCACATTCAAACACGGCAACAGCCCAGATCACAAGCAGACGGAAACCCACCGATGGACTGTGTCTGAGGATGAGGCCAAGCCACGTGGATGTCGGTTTCAGAGAGGAGATCCGCAGAGTTGGGAGAAGCCGCCTTAGAAGTTCCAGAGAATGCTGGGAAAGGGAGGGCAGCTGCTGCTAAAAGTAGCTTGCGCTTGTTAATAGCACCTTGTCAAGGTTCCATGGGCCAAAACCTCCAGGCTTTATTTGTAGGACTGAAAAAACTCTAAGCCATCATAACAATTTGAAACAGAGGTGAACGTGAAGGTCCCAATGCCCTTTATTCATTAGCATGAATGAGTTACCCACATGCAAATTCTTCTGCCCAAAGTGTTGCATGAGCAAAGACCTGCCCTTTCAAAGTTGACTACACCCAAAGAAGTGCCAGGAATCTTCCAAAGTGAAGGCACAATTGCACCCAAAAAATTAGACAGCAGAGATGAAAAGCAGAGCAATTATACCCATAATGTGTCTCACCAGAAGATTCTGAGAGGAACACGTAAAACAAGGAATTTAGGTTGGGGCACCTGGATGGCTCAGTGAGTTGAGCGTCCGGCTCTTGATTTCAGCTCGGGTCCTGATCTCAGGGTCATGAGATGGAGCCCTGCACGGGGGCTCCGTGCTCGGTGGGGGGTGGCTTGAGATTCTCTCCCTTCCCCTCTGCCCCTCCTGCTACTCGGGCACACACACACTCTCTCAAATAAATGTTTTTAAAAAGCAAGGAATTTAGGGAGTGGATATTTGCTTACTATGTGGTTTTGCTTTAGAAAGAATTAATTGGAGGGTTTGCTTATTGATGATTAACTATTTGAGGAGAGATGATGGCGCTGAGAAATGTAAAGGGAGCTAGAGTCTTTCTCCAAAGAGTCCCAGAAGCACCAAAAAACACCAGATTTGTACAAAGAGATACATTCTTGAAGAGTCGCAGGCCAATAAAACGTAAAGTATATTGTAGGTTTGCTCTGGAAATTCTGTCACTTCTCTGTTTACAATACCAAATATCACCTTGTTTGGTTTTTTAATGCCTGCGATCAGATCTGCTTTGCGCAAAGGTTAGTAACTGTTCCTTCGGTGGAGGTATGTGCTTGCTTTGGGGGCTGGGGGAGAGGCTCTGAGCCTGGATAGTTCGGCCTCGTTTATACAGCTGAAGTCATAGTAGCATCCGATTTACTGCTGGGTGACAAACTGCACTCTGGTTCCTCCCCCTCCTTGGCCTGTGAATCTGTGACCAGAAAAGCCAGTTAGGTCTCCTGGGATGCTCAGAGGTGCGGGCCGCTGGAGCAGGAGCAAGTGGACCGCCTTCAGTACATCTGTGCTCTTCAGGGCGGGGAGTTCTGGTGCCTTGCCTGTAGAACCCTCAAAACATACCCTAAACGTGCCAGCGATGATGGAGTCCACCATGGACACGTAGCCTAGTGCTGGCAGAGGAGAAGCCCTCAACAAAATCTGAGGAGAGAATGGAGTAAAAAGAAGTGGTGGTCCTTTTGGGCGCCTGGGTGGCTCAGTCGGTTGGGCATCTGCTTCCAACTCAGGTCATGATCCCGAAGTCCCGGGATCGAGTCCCACATCAAGCTTCTTGTTCAGCGGGGAGTCTGCTTCTCCCTCTGCCCCTCACCCCTCTCATGCTTTCTCTCTCACTCTCTCTCAAATAAATAAATAAAATCTTTAGAAAAGAAAAAAAGAAGTGCTCCTTTTCATGAAATCAGAGGAATATGGAGCCTGTCAACAGGTCACCACAGATGACAGAGACAGAGCGTGGCACGGAGCCTGACACGCTGTTATGTTTAATATTGTCTCCGTCTCTATAATGGAGCACACCCACCCCATCACATATGGAGTTTACGTAGGTTTTTTAGACCTGCATTAGAAATTTCAGTCACTTTCCGTCTGTAGTGTTTTTCGTTATTTTGGCCACTCTTACATAACAGAGACTCAAGTTGTCTTCAAATGTCCCCTCTCCCCTCTTTCCTCTACTAACAGAGCTTCAGAGCGTTAGCTGGACACACACCACATGCCAAAGGACATTTCCCAGCCCCCTCATAGGTGGATGTGGCCAAGTGGCTAAACAAATAAAAATAATGGCTTACACTCACGTGTGACAGGAAACTATTCTAAGTGCTTTACACATATAGCCCATCTGATTTTCACAATCACATGGAGTGTTAGGGAACAGAGGCGCAAAGACTGTGTGACTTAGCAAGACCACATGGAAAGCAAGTGCTAGAGCTGGAACTGGAGCCCCAAAAGTGGGGCTCCCAAGTTTGCATTCTAGCCCACATTTAGCCCAATGAAATGTGAGTGGAACTTCCAGGTCATGGCCTCAAAGGGGAGAGGCTTGCTCTCTATTGCCCACCCCCACCTTCCTGCTAGCTGGAAATCACCATCTTAAACTACAAGATGGAAGCCGCACGTCGAGGATGTCAGGACAGGATAGACGGCGACTGCGTGCCCAACATCATAGAACTACCCCATCAACCTGGACTGCCCATGCTCAGGTTGTTACAGGAGAGAGAAAGACTATCTGATTTTAACCACAGTTATTTGGGGAGGGACAGGTAGTTAATATATCATAATTAATCTACCTTCGGTAAAGAGGTCACGGAGGGAAGGGAAACAGGTCTCTAAGCACCTGCTATATATCCTGTGTCTTCACACATTATCTCCTTCACTCCCCACAAAGTTCTGCAAATAGGCCTTGTGAGCCAGTACCTGCAACGAGCAATCTGAAGCTCAGAGTGATTAAGTAACTTGCCAAGATCACAGAGCTGGTACGTAGATAGGCTGGGATTTCCACTAACCTTCTCCAAAGGCCTCTTTTTCACTCTTCTACAGCAATGCTCCGGGGAAAGGTGACTCATTCATAAGAGGCATTTCTACAACATCTATATCGTGATTCATAACCCTTTTATTACTTATTCCTCAAAGCAATCTGATCAGATCGGTACTCTTAGTTCCACTTTGTAGATGAGAAAACAGACAAGACAAGCAATTATACCCCCAAAGTCAACAGAGGGCGTAGGTTTAGTCAACACAGCCGTAGAAATTCAGGGCTGATGACTCCTCTCCAAATACAAGAGAACCCAGAGTCTTTATTCGTCACACTTGCCGAGTGTCTTCTCATGTTCATGAATCTTAATGGTGGAGGGAGGAAAGCCAATTGCTGACAACACAGATTTACTGTGTTTAACCTGAGTTTCAGAGGTTTTTCCTGAAAAGTTGACTATGTTCAAGGTCTGTTGGTCACATTAGACCTTCCAGATTGCAAGGATTGTTTGCTTCCTAACCTGGAAGCTGGTCCTCTTCTAGAGACAAAGGCAGGGGTCACTGAGGTTCTCACTTGCTCCCTCCACATATAGCCCCAAGATGGGAGACCTGGAGACCCCCGAGTCCAAAGTACTGTTGAACTCTTTCTTTTCCTGCAGGAGACCAACTTTCTCGGTTCCTGGTCTATTTGAGAGAAAATGTTCAAACTTCCCCCTTATATCTCCTGGGTTAACACAGGCAGCCAGACCAAGCTGGAATCTATATCTCCCACCCAAATTGCCAGGAAAGGGAATTAGCAAGGGCTTAAGCCCCTTGCCTACCCCCCTCATGCCATCAACAATGATAGGTGCACTGCGACCATGTGGATTTGGGGAGAGAAACATTCCCACAGGAGCAGTAGGGGCCAGATGACTTAGTAAAGTGATCCTCAACTCTAATTGCGTGTTCGCATCACCTGGGGAAACTGAAACCACCAAAGTCCGAGCCTTACCCCTAGAGACTATGATTTAATTGGTCTAGATGGGACGGAATCCTGGCCTCGGTGTTTTGGGGAGGTCCCCCAGATGATTCTTTGTAGGCCATAGTAAGGTGTTTGCAATGTATTTAGCAGCAAAGAAGAACTCTTTCAGAAAGATTTTAAGCACGAAGTTGCGTGTTCTGATAGGCTGTCCCCTCTGCTCTATGGTTTGTCACTTCTTCCATTAAAGAAACATCTGAAGATGTCACTACTTGAAGAGTGGTTCCCATACTGGTAGCATTAGAATCTCTTGGGGACTTCTTCTAACTGCACAATCTCAGTCCCGCACCCGGCCTCAGATCTGTGAAACTAGAATCGGAATTTTAACGAGATCCAAGGGTGCCTCGTGTATACATTGGAATTTGAGAAGCGCTGACCCAAGACCCTGGTTTTCAAGCAGAGTTACGTCTTGGAGTCATCTGGGGCGTTTGTAAAACTACTGAGGCCAGGTCCCACCCACAGGGGTTCTGATTTAATTGGTGTATAGTCTGGATATTGGGGTTTTTAAGAGCTCCCCCGATGACCGTAGTAGGCAGCAACATTTGAGAACCAGGGCTGTAACAGTCTTTCCTTCCCATACACCCCTCTCCTCAACCAAATAAATAAATAAATAAATAATTTAGGGAAGCCAACACTGCAAAGCCCACCTGTTAGGTTGGTGAATCAATTGTGAGAAGTGGTTATCCTGTTTGTGCTATTTGACTTAGGCTTAAGGATGGTAAATAGCTCCAGGCAAAATACAGCCCCAAAGATTCAACTTAAATCTTTATGAGTATTGACTTGAAAACTGTATGCCTAATCCCCTAGCCCTTTCCTCTTTAGAGCTGCACCCCTAGGTGTCAGCCTGGAATTCTCTCCAAGCCACATTCTGAAGGCAGGGAAAAGGGAAGACATTTTGAGGCTCAGTTCTATGTCCACAGCACAGAATGTCATTTTTTTTCTTGGTTGGATGTCTCCGCGTGGAAAGATTTTCCATTTTGCCTAAGAGCTCAGTGTTCTGGGCTACTCAATTTGTGCTTTGCTCCTGGTCTGAGCAGCTAAACCAAAAAGCACTCCAGAGCCCATCAAGCAAGCTCATGGTTTTTTTTGGCCAGATAGCATCAGTTTCGGCCAGAAAAGTACTGTGGAACAATTGTCCTTTTATACAGGGTGACCTTTACAGGGAGAGGGGACCCCTTTGCTTTATTATCCTCAAAATTAGCCTCACAGGAAAGGGTCTGTGCTCTCCCCTGAATGGCCATCATCACCCAATCCTGGGCTTTTCATTGTCACCTTTCAATCTTCTCAACTCCCTCCTTTTCCCCCTTGGGGAAGAATCATGTTTCCTAAAATGGGTTGAGGCAGATACTGAAACTCAAAACCAGAGAACTTAAATCTGTGGGAGGTAGGCAGCAATCAGTGACTCCAGCCATCAGAGGCTGGTGAAATATGGCGCAGCCAGAGATAGAAGACTGAATGAACCAGGAGCTTGGTCATCTCCCCAAATCTGGTTCAAATGAGCAGGCATTTGGAACTATGAAGATATGCCATGGTTCCTTAAATCTTCTTGAACCAGGTCTTTAAAGTTGAAGGATGAGTTCATGTATAGCAGGATGGGTTTGGTGGACATTGAGGTTACCTCCCCAACATTTATCATATCCCCCATCATTATGGGATGGCCATAGTGGGAAAATGAGTTTGACCCCACTCATAGCCCCATGGCTGGACCCTGATTGGTTGAAGACAATTGGGAGAATCCTACCTCCTTTGCCATCCCAATTATTCTGAAGGGAAGTTGGACTGCGGGAGGAAGACTGAGCTGAAAAACAGAGATGGAGCCCTCAGGGATGGCTCTCAGGAATCAGAGTATACATACCCCGGCTTCTGTGCCCCTGGGTGGGAGAATTCTGAGTCATGTGTTGCACACCGTTTCTTGGAGCTTCCTCGAGGGACTAAGCTTCAGGTGTTCAGAGTCTGTAACTAATTTAACAATGCCCTCTTTATTGGCTGCCATCCCTTCCCCTTATCACGTCCCAATTCTCTTCTCATGTTCCCTTCAGATGCCAGAGTAGACTACTTATGCTCAATTCCTTCTCTCAGGTCTGCTTCTGGGGGAAATCTAAACTAAGACAGTTGTGTTCAAGTTGTATTTTTAGACCAAATGCGTAGCTTTCTCTTTGTGGATGCGTGTTGACCCTCTGCCTGGATGCCTTTTCTTCCTAGTCTCTGCCAGACAAACTCCTATTGATGCTTCAAGACCCTGCCCCAGGGCCTGCCCCACCTAACAGTTAGTCATGGCCTCCCTTCTGCCATCATTAGACCATGTACAATACTCTATTGTTGGAATGACCTTGTCAGAATTAGGCGTTCACCTGGCAGTCTTTTTTCTATAGTGAGTATCTTAAGGACATGTACCTCTATTCCCCTAGGGGTTAGCACAGACCTTGGTCACAACTGGCACTCAGTAAATATTGGTTGAATCGGTATATGAATACTCTAACTAGTGATTCATGTCTAATTAGCACCTAACTGAGATAGGCATTCAGCTTTCAAGAAGTTAGAGGTTAGAGTTCCTGATTATTTAAATTGTCTTTTTTTTTTTTAATTTATTTGACAGAGAGAGAGACAGGCAGCTAGAGAGGGAACACAAGCAGGGGGAGTGGGAGAGGGAGAAGCAGGTTCCCAGTGGAAGAGCCTGACGTGGGGCTTGATCCAAGAACTCCGGGATCACGCTCTGAGCCGAAGGCAGACGCTTAACGATGGGGCCACCCAGGAGCCCCTAAATTGTCATTCTAAACAGAGGCTCTTAACCTACACATTCTGGGGAACTGGAAGCCCCCAGAAATTGTCTGCAGATCCATGTCTGGGCATTTATCTGAGGGGAAGATCTTTGCTGTCATCAGATTTTTCAAGAGAGTCTTTGACTGGATTCATTCAACAGCATTGGTAATAATCCTGTGCCAATTACATGCCAAGAACTGTGCCAGATGCTGTGGAGAAAACAGTGAACAAAACAGACAAAATCTCTACCCTCATAGAACTTACATACCAGGGAGGGAGAGAGAAAATAAATTGTGAATGGAGATCAGTGACACGTAGAAAAATAATGGAGGAAAGAGGAAAGGAAGTGTATGCTGTTCACCTAGGATGGCCAGGGAGGGCCTCTAGGGAATGGCAGCATCTACCCCAAAGATCTCAGTGGAGCCATGGCGCTCGTGCCCATGGAAGGATATGGAGAGAGCCCCCTAGGCAGAGTGGACACCAAGAGACATCCCAGCAGAGAAAGGATGCTAATGTGGCTGGAAGAGGGAAACAGAAGGAATGAGGTCACAGTGGTGCTGGGGACAAATCCCCATCTTCTAGATCATATTGAGGACCTTGGAATTTGTTCTGAGTGAGAGGAGGAAGCCACTGGATGGTTTCAAGCAGAGGAAGAGCACATTCAGATGTGAATTTTACAAGGGCCACTCGTGTGACTAGACTGTAGGGGGTAGAAAGGAGGAAGACCAGTGAGGAGGTGACCTCTGCAAGCCAGCAGAATGATAATGGCAGTTTAATCCTGGCTGTCGCAGTGGAGGAGGTGGGAAGCGGTTGGATTCTGGATGTATTTTCAAAATAGAGCCAACAGGATTTGCTGTGGCTTGTCTGGGGTGTGAGAAAAAGAATTGACAGTGACTCCAAGGTTTCGGCCTGAGCATCAAGAAGATGGAACTGCCATTAACTGAGATGGGAAGTCAGTCTGTGGGAGGGCAGTGAAGGACAGTCCCATCCCAGCCCAAGAGTGGCATCCCATCTGCTCTCTCCAGCTGCTTCCTGTCCTACATGAAACCCAGGGAAGTATAAATAACAAACAAACCTTTTTCTAAGACCTTTCTGAGGCTGAAGCCATAGAAGCGACTACTGGAGTCTGGCCCTAGAACCGTGGGGAGAGGTATTTGTTTTCATCATCAATAATCTTTGAACAAGCCTGGTCCAGACAAAAGCATGAGGGAGGCATCCCAGGGCATCTTCAGCATTCCGCAGTTTTTTAAATCCAGGTTTGTTCTCACCCTCTAGAAGCAGTGTGTGACAGTAGAAGGAACAGGCATTGCTTGCTTAGAAAGACCTGGGTTACAGCCCCAGTTATTAGCTGGGCAGTGCCAGAGGAGTTATTTACCACCTCCTCCCCTGGTTTCCTAATCTGGAAGCAATGGTGGTTGCCGTATGGATTACGTGAGATAAAGGCAGGAGCTCCAGTGACTATTTCTGTGTAACAAACTACCCAACATTAAGTGACTGAAAGCAACCACTGTTTTTGTTTTGTTTTGTTTTGTTTTTCCCCCCCAGATTCCACGGATGAGGAATTTGAGGAAGACTTGGCTGGGTGATTTCTTTGACCTTTGTTGTGTCAGTTGAGGTCGCTCAACTGGTGGATGGACTGGTCTGGAGCATCCAAGATGGTGTCACTCACCTCTGCTGTCTTGGCTAGGGTTGAATTTGTGTTCCACTATGGTGATGGTTTTAAAACACAGCTCCAAATTAATTGATACTCCTATTAGGAGAGGTCTGTGTCCCCTCATCTATGTCCCACCTTTGTATGTGTGTGGAAGTGATACTATGTGACTTGTACAGTTAAGTCGTAAAGGCTATGCAGCTTCCACCTTTTTTGTGGAAATATTCACTTTTGAAGCCTGGAGCTACCATGTAGGGAGTTTGACTATCTTGAGGCCCCCAGGTGTGAGGAAGCCCAAGCCCCACGAAGAGGCCATGTTTAGGCACTCTGGACTACTGTCCTAGGTAAGCCCAGCCTTGGAGACATCTCCACCGAGATGCCAGACATGTGAGTGAGAACTCTCAGATTATTCCAGCCCCCAGGCCCAAGTCTTCCCAGACATTATAGAGCAAAACCAAATCAGCTCTGTACTGTCCTGTCTGAATCCTTGATCCTTGGAACCCCTGACATGATAAAATGGTGGTGGTTTTACACCACTAGCTGTTGGGTTGGTTTGCTACATGGCAACAGATAACCAGAACAGCCACTATTAACTTTTTTACCTTGTGCATGCTACTTATGCTTTCAGGGGCCTCATCTGAAAAATGGGAATAATAATGGTGCTTCCTTTCTAATCGGGTTTTTGTGAGTATAGGTAAGGGACTTGCATCTGGCATGTAGCAAATACCCAAGAAATGTTTTCACTATAGTTCTCCTTGGCATGGTCAAGCATCCAGGCCTGTGACCATGCAAGTTTTGTTTTGTTTTGTTTGTTTCTTTGGAGGAATCTCCATACTGTTTTTTTTTCTTTTTATTATGTTAGTCACCATACATTACATCATTAGTTTTTGTTGTAGTGTTCCATGATTCATTGTTTGTCTATAACACCCAGTGCTCCATGCAATACGTGCCCTCCTTAATACCCATCACTGGGCTAACCCATCCCCCACACCCTCCCCTCTGACACCCTCAGTTTGTTTCCTGGAGTCCATAGTCTCTCATGGTTTGTCTCCCCCTCTGATTTCCCCCCCCTTCTGTTTTCCCTTCCTTCTCTTAATGTCCTCCATGCTATGCCTTATTTTCCACATAGAAGTGAAACCATACGATAATTGTCTTTTTCTGCTTGACTTATTTCACTTAGCATAATCCCCTCCAGTTCCATCCATGTAGATGCAAATGGTAGGTATTCTTCCTTTCTGATGGCTGAGTAATATTCCATTGTATATATGGACCACATCTTCTTTATCCATTCATCTGTTGAAGGGCATCTTGGCTCCTTCCACAGTTTGGCTATTGTGGACATTGCTGCTATGAACATTGGGGTGCATGTGGCCCTTCTTTTCACTATGTCTGTATCTTTGGGGTAAATACCCACTAGTGAAATTGCTGGATCATAGGGTAGCTCTGTTCTTAACTTTTTGAGGAACCTCCATACTGTTCTCCAGAGTGGCTGTACCAGCTTGCATTCCCACCAACAGTGTAGGAGGGTTCCCCTTTCTCCACATCCTCTCCAACATTTGTTGTTTCCTGACTTGTTAATTTTTGCCATTCTAACTGGGATAAGGTGGTATCTCAATGTGGTTTTGATTTGAATTGCCCTGATAGCTAATGATGTTGAATATTTTTTCATGTGTCTGTTAGCCATTTGTGTGTCTACTTTGGAGAAGTGTCTGTTCATGTCTTCTGCCCATTTTTTTGACTTGATTATTATTTGTTGTTTGGGTGTTGAGTTTGAGTAGTTCTTTATAGAACTTGGATACCACCCCTTTATCTGTAGTGTCATTTGCAAATATCTTCTCCCATTCCATGGGTTGCCTCTTAGTTTTGTTGACTGTTTCTTTTGCTGTGCAGAAGCCTTTTATCTTGATGAAGTCCCAAAAGTTTGTTTTTGCTTTTGTTTTCCTTGCCTTTGGAGATGTGTCATGAAAGAAGTTGCTGTGGCCGATGTCGAAGGTTACTGCCTATGTTCTCCTCTAGGATTTTGATGGATTCCTGTCTCACATTATGGTCTTATATCCATTTAGAGTTTATCTTTGTGTCCATACTGTTTTTCATAATGGTTGTACCAATGTTTATATTCCCACCAACAGTATGTAAAGGTTTCCTTTCTCTACATCTTCACCAATACTTACTGTCTCTTGTCTTTTTGATAAAAGTCATCCTAACAGGTGTGAAGTGGTATCTCATTGTGGTTTTGATTTGCATTTCCCTGATGGTGAGTGATGTTGAGCACCTTTTCATGCACCTGTTGGCCATCCATAAAATGTCTGTTTGGGCCTTTTTTTTTTTAATTTTATTTATTTATTTGACAGAGAGACAGCCAGCGAGAGAGGGAACACAAGCAGGGGGAGTGGGAGAGGAAGAAGCAGGCTCCCAGCGGAGGAGCCTGATGTGGGACTCGATCCCGGAACGCCGGGATCACGCCCTGAGCTGAAGGCAGACGCTTAACGACTGCACTACCCAGGCGCCTCTGGGCCCTTTTTTTTTTTTTTAATTTTTTTTTATTATATTATGCTAGTCACCATACAGTACATCCCTGGTTTCTGATGTAAAGTTCGATGATTCATTAGTTGCATATAACACCCAGTGCACCATGCAATACGTGCCCTCCTTACTACCCATCACCAGTCTATCCCATTCCCCCACCCCTCTCCCCTGTGAAGCCCTCAGTTTTTTAAGATTTTATTTATTTATTTGACAGAGAGAGAGAGACAGCCAGCGAGAGAGGCAACACAAGCAGAGGGAGTGGGAGAGGAAGAAGCAGGCTCCCAGCGTGGAGCCCGATGTGGGGCTCGATCCCAGGACCCTGGGATCATGCCCTGCGCCGAAGGCAGATGCCTAACGACTGAGCCACCCAGGCGCCCCTGGGGCCTTTTTTTAACTGGATTATTTGTTTGTTTTGATCTTGAGTTGTATGAGTTCTTTATATATTTTAAATATTAACCCCTTATCAGGTAGAGGTTTGCAAATATTTATGGACAGGCTCTTTGTGAGGGGTCAGTCAGGGAAGGGTCTACAAAGCTCCTTTCTAAAAACTGACTTCTTACTAACTCCTACTTCAAAATGTTAACTTTTTATATCAATGATACTAACTTAATAAAGCAGACAGATTATTCCTTTAATAATAATTATTTCACTTTCGTATGCAGTGTTACTTGCAGAATTGTCTAATAACCAATAGTGTTGTCTTCCGGCTGGAGTCTCTTAAGCAGTTTCAGTTCTAAGACTCATCCTTCTCCCAAAGACCCAGTGCGTCCCCTGCCACAGGTGGTACGCATTTAGGCTCTAGGAGGCAGGTGCTTGTGGCAGCTGTGCACCCGCTCCCCGCCCCTCCCCTCTCCCCACCCAAGGCCCAGCTGGCTCCCTTGAGCTGCCAGCAGGAGGAACAGTCTTCCAAATTCCCTTTCTCCCCACTTCAGGGCCCCTGCTGGAAACTGACCGCACACTCAGATTGGGTACTTGGTGAAGAGTTTAGCAAAGGTACTCTTTAGGAAGTTGTGAGAAGAATGGGAAACCCCGTGGGAGGGTGCGGTTGCCTAGGGTGAGGACCAGGTGGTGATGTGACTGCTCCTGGGCCTGGGGGAGGGAGGACAGGAGAGGCTGAGTGATGATGGTGGGGTGTGGGGGTGCTGTCCTACGAAAGCTGAAGGAGCCAGCCCGTGCCTACCTTGACCTTGCAGGGAAGACTCTGGAAGAATGAACACCCTGACCTCATTTCCTCCTTCTCTCCTTCCTCCAGCCACGTGCTGAGGCTCCCTGTTGTCTACCCAAGGCAGCCTGGTGCCAGAGGATGGGAAAGGGTCGAGGGGAGATCCAGAGGGCAACCAGAATCATCCCCCTCAGTGTTGTTGTCCCGATTTACTTTTCAGTGGGAAACCGGTAAAGGCTCAAAAAAGATTAAATAACTTTCCCAAAATACAAGGAAATGGATGACTGTCCCTGGAGGGATGGCCCAGTCATTCCTCTTTATAAATATGTCTTGAATCCGAGTTCCTTGATATTATCAGAGCCAGATTTTTATTTGCTGGTGGTGGTGGAGGGAGTGGGACATGACCTAAATATATTCCAATCTTATTTTAAAATCGATTTATGTCAAGTGGCCTCACTGGAAAAGTGTTTCTCTCACCAGGCTGGGCCCCCGGGCTGGGGTAAGAGTAGAGGGGTGGGGGTGAGAGGCAGCAGTGGTGATGTAATTGCCACAGAACCCCAGAAATGGAAAGGCACCCAACACTTTCCCCCTTTTTCCAAGTAGGTTTCCGGTGTGATTTCAACTCAATTCTTACTTTCCTCTCATGTTTCAGCAAAGACTGGATTCTAATAAGAACTGAGCTGAGACACATTTGTCGCCTTTGCTGGTAGGTAGTCAATATTTGTGGTATCCAAGGTGCATATATCTTAGGCAAATGCAAGAGGCTTGGACTGAATTGAGACATGAACAAAAGCTGGCCTATTTTCAATATTGCTGGTCCCTGTGTCTTATCTGGGAGGCAGGAGTATAGCCAGAAGCACAGATTCTGAAGCCCGAATTTGTGGCTTTGAATCTCAGCTCTGCCGTTTCTAGCTGTGTGACCATTGACAACTGACTTAACTTCTCTGTGCCTTGGATTCCTCGTCTGGAAACCAAGGATCGTAATAAAAGCACTTGCCTTTTAGTGCTCTTGTCAGAATTATATTCACGCTGTAAAGCGCTGAGAACAGCCACCACCTGCCGCCAACTAACAATAACCATGGGCAGTTATGGTCTGACAGTGTCACGGCACATATCAGACAGGTTCATACATGTAGAATGCTCAGCATAGTTCCTGCACATAGCAGTGTTAGATGGCACGTTCGCCCTTCGTTCATTTGTGCAACAAGTACTTAGCGGCCACTGTGTGCGGTCTGGGCATGCGGGGTGGGGAGCAGAGGTGAAGACAGTAGACTAATACCCCTGCCCTGGTGGGGCTTACGTCCTAGGCTGTCAGTAGCACCAGCAGAGCTAGGCTTACAGTAAAGGTGATACGCTCTAAGCTCCTCCATTGCTCAGATCCTTCCAAAAGCTCTCTGAGGGCCCCTACCAATGTCTTTACATTTCTTGCCTAATTTTGTATTTATAATTGTATATTGTCTTTCTTAAGGATGGCCCTCGAGATTGCAAAAGTTTCTGACGCCGCAAGACCTGGGCTTGCCTTCTTCAAGTTTATTATCAGTGGCAATAATTATTATTATTTGGGTGATAATCATCATGGTTATTTGTTGGGAAGTGAGGCCACGCTGTAGATGACTTCTGAGTTTTTATATTATTGCCCTGAATCTTTATGCTATTAAGTGTCCCACAGAAGGCCAGCCCTGCTGGACTCACAGGTGGGGGCGGGGGCAGAGCCTTGTGCATCCAGATAGAGGTTATGGCCTCTCCTCTTTCATCGCCTCCCCCTGTCCTCTTTGGCACATTGTACCATCTAGTTCAGCCCGAATGCTCATCTGAAAAGAAAATTGCTCCCATCAGCTGCTCCCAATGACATGTTGTCTCAAGGCTGTGGACTGGGCCAGGAAGGTGGGAGGGAGGCTTAGAGCCCACGGAGCCCCAAACTCTCAGATGCAAGAGCAAGCTCGGTGGGTGAGTGCCCGAAGCTAGGACACGAACTCAGTACTCTTCCCTACAGCAGCCTGGGTCCCACCCCCAGGTCGGGAACAGCCCACATTTGTCAAAATATCAGGTGATGTGTATGCAGGTGTTTTTTCACAATGGACCTACTGCTCGGGTATCTGCAACACACATGCAAATGTCATTTCCAGCCGGCCTGATGGAGTGGCGTGTTTGGATGGCAAACAAGACTTTGTTCCCTCGGAACGCCTCTGTATACAGAGTATCCGTGGCCACCTTTCCCCATGCAGCTGATTTGGGGAAGCAAACGTATCTGTTGATAGGCGCAGCCATGAAAGACATACACAGAAAAGTTACTTTACAGGGTTCCAGCTAAGTCCCTCTAGAAAACCTTTGGCTTTTTGGACTGGAAATATCTCAGCACGTAGGTTTTAAAGAGTTTGACATTTTAACCATAGCAAGGTGTGGTTTCATATCCGTGTCTTGTACTGTTTATTGCCATTCTGAAAAAAAAGTGTAACATAGAATTGCCCCTCACATAGATCTTTGGGGGGAATTACATGCAAAATTAATTTACTCCTTAAACCAGAGAAGCATATATAATTGTCTGCCGTGACTAGGGTTGCAGTTTTAAAGAGTGCTGGGAATAGCACTAGGTAAGAAAGAGATTTGGATGGGAGCTTTCAAATAATTACTCCATTAGAGTTGGTTTATTAACTTTTGATATGAAATGAATAGATCTATGACATCCTTGTTCCAGGAATAAATTATCTTTAACCTTCTCGATATATCCAAATGCCCAAACAACTTTCAAAAATTACGCTGGGCAACCTTGCTTTTAAAAATGCCTTCTCTACGATAGTCTTTTGAATGAAGATTCTTTACAAGTTAAATAACTTAGCTGCACATGATTTTTCAGAGTGTAGCTTTAACGCGCTGGGGGATTCAAAATGGGTGGTGATTTTTATCCCAATTCTGTTTTTCCAGCTCGTTCATTCCTTTTTTTTTTTTTTTTTTTTTAAATAACGCGTTGTATAAACTTCCTGTAGGACCGGGAACCATCTGAGTCTACATGTCTTGCATAGATACCATACTATTCTTGTCCCCTCTGACTTTCAATGCTGTCTTTAAGGATATATTACCTGGTCACCCCAATTATTCTGCAGGTCACACTGGGTTCTGGTGTCTCCCTACGGAGGAGACACCTGTGCCTTTCTTTCTATCCTTGTGTCCTCAGTGCCTACAATGGGATCTGACATGTGGTAGGTACTCAGGAAATGTTTACTGAAGAATTGAGAACCAGTCACTAAAGGACTGATACTTCTTTTTTTTATTTTTTAATAATATTTTTTTATTATATTAGTCACCATACAGTACATCCCTAGTTTTTGATGTAAAGTTCCATGATTCATTACTTGCGTATAACACCCAGTGCACCATGCAATATGTGCCCTCCTTAATACCCATCACCAGTCTATCCCATTCCCCCACCCCCCTCCCCTCTGAAGCCCTCAGTTTGTTTCCCAGAGTCCATAGTCTCTCATGGTTCATTCCCCCTTCTGTTTACCCCCCCTTTCTTCTTCCCTTTGTTCTCCTACTGATTTTCCTACTTCTTATGTTCCATAAATGAGTGAAACCATATGATAATTGTCTTTCTCTGCTTAACTTATTTCGCTTAGCATTATCTCCTCCAGTCCCGTCCATGTTGCTGCAAATGTTGGGTAATCATTCTTTCTGATGGCTGAGTAGTATTCCATTGTATATATGGACCACATCTTCTTTATCCATTCGTCTGTTGAAGGGCATCTCGGCTCCTTCCACGATTTAGCTATTGTGGACCATGCTGCTATGAACATTGGGGTGCATATGGCCCTTCTTTTCACTATGTCTGTATCTTTGGGGTAAATACCCAGTAGTGCAATTGCTGGATCATAGGGTAGCTCAATTTTTAACTTTTTAAGGGACCTCCACACTGTTTTCCAAAGTGACTGTACCAACTTGCATTCCCACCAACAGTGCAAGACGGATCCCCTTTCTCCACATCCTCTCCAACATTTGTTGTTTCCTGCCTTGTCGATTTTTGCCATTCTAACTGCCATAAGGTTGTATCTCAATGGGGTTTTGATTTGAAGTTCCCTGATGACTAATGATTTTGAACATTTTTTCATGTGTCTGTTAGCCATTTGTATTCTTATCGAGATACATTGATGTAGCCCAGGCTTGGTGATTTCATTCTATTAACTGAATTATGCTTGAGCCTATCAGCTAATCAGCAATTGGCCATTATTAGGGTGGGGAAGAGAAAGTCAATGGTAGTGTTATACTAACCTCCTAGGCAGGGGGAAGCGAAGAAGGAGCTGAATATGATCAAAGGCCAGGGAGTGCTCCAAATACAGCAGTGGTTCCAGAATCTTTTTATTTAGCAGGGTTAGCCACTGCAAGACCGGCTGGAAAATGCAATCTAGCTTGCAGTCAAAACTTATTAAGATCTTTCAGTATTTACAGGGATACCATGTGCTGGAAAGATAAAATTATTTATGGTGCACTTGCCTGTGGCTGCAGAATGATACATTTTGATCCTGAAAATATAAAAATGTTACTTTATGAAATTATAATGACTGTCTAATTCTTCATGAAGAGATCTAGAATACCTGGAGAAATGTATGCTAAGATTCAGTTTTAATTTAGTAGTTTACTTTTATTTAGCAGAGTGGTAGAAATAGTAGTTTTGATGTTTTAAAATGTATTCCCTTGCTGAAATTATTCCCAAAACATAATTCTCAGAACCACTGAAAATGGGGTAAGATTTCCTTCTGATAATGAAGAATATTCAGGAACATTTTCATTGGGTGCTTTGAGTCTTTTTTTTTTTTTTTTTTTTTTTGACAGAGATAGAGACAGCCAGCGAGAGAGGGAACACAAGCAGGGGGAGTGGGAGAGGAAGAAGCAGGCTCACAGCGGAGGAGCCTGATGTGGGGCTCGATCCCACAACGCCGGGATCATGCCCTGAGCCGAAGGCAGACGCCTAACCGCTGTGCCACCCAGGCGCCCCTGGGTGCTTTGAGTCTTGTCGCTGTTTAAGGAAATGTCCACTGCGAGCTCTCTGTGCCCCTAAATTACAAAAGCAATAAAACTTCATGTATAACATTCCGTCAGTAAAGAAATGCAAGAAATGAAAATTATTGCTTCCCCAGGCCACCCTTCAGAAGTAACCATCACTTTCATTTTCAATTTAAGCAGGATTTTTAAAAATAAATCCTTAAGGGGCTCAGTTGGTTAAGCCTCCATCTCTTGGTTTTGGCTCAGTTCATGATCTTAGGGTTGTAGGATCGAGCCCTGCATTGGGCTCCGTGCTGAGCATGGAGCCTGCTTAAGATTCTCTCCCTCTTCCCTCTCCCTCTGTCCTGCCTTGTTTGCACTTGTGCTCTCTCTCTCAAAAAAAAAAAAAAAGAAAGAAAGATAGAAAGAAAGAAAGAAAGAAAAGAAAAGAAAAGAAAAGAAAAGAAAAGAAAAAGAAAAAGAAATCTTTAAAATTATGAATAGATATGCTAACATCAATGCAATGGTACTTTTTCCCCAAAGGGCAATATCTCTTTACTTTTTAATGGTGTGTAAATCACCTGCCAGTCACAATGCTAGGATCTATTGATCCAAAAGATCATTTGACTTTTTAAAAAACTTCTTATTTTGAGATGATGATAGTCTTGTTATGGACTGAATATCTGTGCTCCTCCCCCCAAATTCATAAGTTGCAGCCCAAATCCCCAGGGTGGTGGTATTTGGAGACGAGCGAGGTCATAAGAAGAGAACCCACGTGAGTAAGATTAGTGCTCTTGCGAGAAGAGGTCAGCCAGCTGGCTTGCTGTCTTTCCAGCATGTGAGGATACAGCCCAGAGGAAGGCTGTCACTGGAACCCAACCATACCAGCACCCTGATCTCAGACTTCCGGCCTCCAGAACTGAGAAATAATTTCTCTTGTTTATAAGCCAGCCAGTCTATGGCACTTAGTTATAGCAGCTCAAACTGACGAAGAAAAGTCTCAAAAGAAGTCACAAAATCAGTAGAGAGGTTCCGGGGGCCCTTCACCCAGCTTCCCCTAATGGTTACATCCGATAACCATGGTGTACTAGCTGAGTCAGGAACCTGACAAGATCATTTCTTTTTGAAACATCCAAGTATTTTGGGAAAGTCCTGCTATTTATACGACAAGAGGCTCCTAGGATTCTTTATGCCCAAATAAAATTATTCTACGAAGTATCTATATCGTAGAAGGACCTATTAACAAATTTTATTATTACGTGTAATCCGACGTCAAGTCACAGGCCGGACCGATGTCAACACAGAATATTTAATGGACTTTGGTGGACTCGGTGTTCGTTTAAATTCTGTGCCACCCTAGTTTCAAGACGCTGAATTGAAAGTAACAAATGACATCAGTGGGTCAAGCACATGTCTACTTAGCGGTAACGATTTTGGAAATAAGTTTT
Source organism: Ursus maritimus (assembly GCF_017311325.1). NCBI lineage: Eukaryota > Metazoa > Chordata > Mammalia > Carnivora > Ursidae > Ursus > Ursus maritimus. Next base: position 46,435,096 of record NW_024424453.1, on the reverse strand, counting down.
TCTTTAAAGTACGCCAGTGTTTTAGTTGTATCATAAAACCCTGCCTGTAAGACTGCACTTAACATTCGTTTCTCAAAAGCTCTGGGTTTTAATTTATTTGGGAAACACCTACATTTCGTGCGTCATTTCCTTCACTCCTGAGATTGCATTTAGCGACATCCAGGAAAACAGATGGTAATGTGGGTATTTGCACAACGCAGTTTTGAAGTTATTTCCAAGTTTGAGGCTTGGAAAACATGACAGTGTATTTTTATAGGCCAGAACTACTGAACAGAGGGAAATAGCAGGTCAAAGGAATCTTTAAAATTAAAAAAAAAAATCTACTTATTTATTCAATAAATACTTATTAAAGATCCCCTGGTAGGCAGGCACAGGCCTGAGCACTGGGGACATAATGCCGGATTAGACTTTTTTTTCCCCCCACATTTTGACATCTCAGATATAGAAAGGTAACTAATGGCTAATGGTGCCTAATGGATTAGACATTTTTTTCACATTTTGACATCTCAGAAATAGAGAGGTGGCTTAAAATCACTGTTGGCCATATGGCAGTTGTGATGTGCTTGTCACTGCCTACACATTCGTGAATTTAGCCCTAATTCCTGGGTGTAAAACAGGTTAACGGCCACCTTTCAGTGGCTTGGTCAAAAATTCATTTAGGAGGCATCTGAAGAAGGAATACGAGTCCTAGCTATTGTCTGAAAAATCTTCCATTGACCCTTCCAGTAAGATCGAGAAAGCACCAATATCAAAACGTGCAAAATGGGGTCAGGGCATTGGGGAAAAAATCCTGGAGACCATAGTGGAGTACTGTCTTAGGAGATCCTGTATATATGACAACCATGATGTCTTAGAGGACAATATCAGGTGTAAATACCATTTACATAAAGACTCTGGGCTGAAAAGTGACTCAGAAGAATAAGACTATAAATGTGAATTTTATTACAACTATATTAATATGCACACATTATACATGTGTGTAATATATATCGTATAACACATTATATATAAAAATATATGTTATATATGTATGAACAGATATGTTTTCCTTCTGCATATATGTAAGAGAGATAAATTATAAAAATCTATGTCTATATAAGTTTATAAAAAGCCAAAAGTACAATCTGATAGGGAAAGGAATTTTTTCAACAAATGGTGCCGGAACAATGGATATCTATAAGAAAAGAAAACTCCTAACTCCTACTTCACGCCATGCACAAAAATTAATTTGAAACCTTAAGATGTGGATATATAGGTATACAATTGTTGTGTGTGTGTGTGTAACTGAAAATTTTCAAAATAAAATGATGGAAAAAATAAAAATTAAATAAATGTAAAAGCCTATCAATAAATATAAAATAAAAATTCTAAGTGATGAGTTATTATCTCCTAGTTTAGTTGACAGAGTTGTTTTTTCTTTCTTTTTTTTTTAAAGAAAGATTTTTATTTTTTTAAATTATTTCTACACCCCGCACAGGGCTCAAACTCACAACCCCAAGATCAAGAGTGGCATGCAAAATTTTTTAAAAAATGAAACCATTGGTTCTAATGAATGAATGAATGAGCCCATAAAGAAACTGGGGCCCACAAAAGATTAATTATCCAGGATTATCCAACTACTAAGGGCTTAGTCTAAGACTTGGTTCTTCCAACAACTCTTCCTTCTAAACCATTTACCTTTGGTTGGGATCCCCAGAAGCAGAGCCTGAGCCAAGGATTCTCCTGTGCAAGTGATTTGTTGAGGTTGTTATCTCTGAAAAATCCTCTAAGGATGAAGGGAGGCAGGATAAGGCCAGGGATTGAAGCAACGTGAAGATGTGAGTTCAGCCGAAGTCCAGCCTCACCCTGATCTCAAGGGAACCCTGCAGAGGGAGTTTCCCACTTTAGGGTAAGAGGACTGGGCTTATAAAGTCCTACCTCAGTCTGTCAGCGGCTTCAGGTACCCCAACTTCTCATGTAGGGGGTAGACATCTCTGAGCAAAGTGGCTCTGAGGTCAGTCCTCTGGGGAAGGTGAGGAGCTGTGACCTATTCGTCACCAAAACTCAATAGTAGCTTAGGGCTTGGGTGCACCAGCCAGGTAAAGCGTGGGCCAGGATTAGCATGCACAACACCATTGCTGTTCTCAACATTATCAGAGTCATGGCCAAACACACTTTGTTAGGTGCGGCCTATTGAGACATTGAGTTCCCTGGCTAATGAGTTCCCTGTGAGATATTGCAAGCCAGTACCATTTAGCCCGTGGGACTGTTGCCAGAGTTAGACAGTGTTTACTGTAAAATGCAGTTAAAGACATACTCCATGTACTGCTTTATCCATTTACTCCAGAGCTCATGAACCAGTGCTCAATGGGCGGGGCTTTGGCTCACAGACGTGTTTCGTGTGGCCAGTACGGTGTTTAAACATTTTAAAAAGACTAGTTGCTGACATTTAAAATGTTGGAGAGTCCTTATAAAGATGTGGATTTCTTCCATTGATGATTTGGAAAGGCTGATCGCATCGGGCGAGCATTCCAATGCCGGCGTAACTAGCGTCTCAACGCCGAGCAAGCTGAGTAGGGCTGCCCGTTGCCGAGAGGTGTCCCCCACTTCCTGGGTCCACCTCTCACTCGCGTATGTCTGTCACTCAGCCCTGAGGGGGTTTTAGTAAGCTACCCCAGGTTTAACCTCCTTGCAATACCTTGGATATGTTTTTTAGAAAACTGAATGAGAAGTGTATATACTTGTCCCAGTTTCCCATCCATATCTAGTATAATTAAACCTTTTTTTAAGACTTCTTTTAAAATTTGTCAGAGAGAGAGAGAGCACAAGCCGGGGGAGCGGCAGGCAGAGGGAGAAACGGGCTCCCCGTGGAGCAAGGAGCCGGAATCAGGACTCGATCCTGGGACCCCAGGATCATGACCTGAGCCGAAGGCAAACACTTAACTGACTGAGCCACCCAGGTGCCCCTAAACCTTTTTTCTTAGTTGAAGTATAATATACATACAGAAGAGTGCACATTCTAGAGTGTACAACTTGATGTATGTTCGCGAATTAAATACATCTGTGTCACAGCACTCGGATCAGGAGCTAAAACAGTTCCAGTGCCCCCAAAGTTCTCTGGCACCCCCTTCAGTCACCCCTGCCCCTGGGCCACCACTACCCTGACCTCTGTCAACGTAGATTAGTTTTGTCTGGTGTTCATAGTTGATAAAAATGGAATAGCCTGTTGGGTATAATTTTGGAAAAGTTTCAAGAGGAAATGTCTGGCTCCAGGGTACAATAAAAGAGTACATTTGACTGTCTACCATGAGCTTCGGAGAGCGTTCCGTCCTAATCATAGAATAATCGCAATTCCAGTGGGACACAATTTAATCGCATTGAGTTTTCCTGTATACTCCTGGGAAGAGCTTGGTCAAAGAGGCCATCGTGCATGAGAAGAATCATTTGGGTCCCTGAGGAATTCCTTCATCCTGGGACTCTCTGCCTCCGAGCACGGGCACCAAGGGAGCACGGTTGCCCTCTATCAAAGAAGACTGTGGAACACCCCGGTGAGATAAGGTTTACCTGCGGCAGTAGCTTTTGTATTTGGCCAACAACCCCCTAGTCGGTGCCAAGCCCCGGGGAGAGATGAAAGAGCAGCTTTCCTTCCAGAGCTCATAGTCTGGCCTGGATAGAAACAAGTGGTTAAGTGTTTACAATTCAGGTGCCCCGTGAGGTCCCGACTCTCCAGTCAGACGGCCCAGGTTTGAAATCACGTCACCACCAATCAGCAGTGTGACCTTGGCTCGGCTCCTTAAGCTCCCGGTGCCTCCATTTTTTCATGACCGAGAGAGATTATAATATTATTATTATTATATAAATATATAAATTATATAAAATATATAATAAAATTATATTTATATAAAATTATATAAATATAATATATTATAAATATTATAATATTACATATCATAGTTCTGAGAGCGATCGTCTTATAACTGGTGTATAATAGTACCTGCCCTGTGTGGCTGTTGGGAGAATGAATGAAATCGAGTAGGTGAAGAGCTTGGCACAGTGCCAAGCACGTAGTGACAGCTCAGTAAACGTCACCATTATGATTACTGCAAAGCACTGCAAGGCATAGGAGGGGCACTGAGGAGGGGCCCTAACCCAGGGCGGATGGGGAAGGGGTTGGGCGAGAGGGGTGATCCAGAAAGCCTCACTGTAGCAATCCTCCTGCTCCGCTTTGGAGCTGTCCTTCCAGAATTAACCAGATGTCACCCAGCTCAACCAAGGGCAGAAAGGACTGGAATGGGGTAGAGAGTGGAAGGGTGTTTAGGAAGAAGGAATAGCCTATGCAAAAGACGAAGGGCATGACTCAGCTCGTTTGCCTGGAGAATCTCAGAAGGGGCAGGAAATGAGCCTGGCAAGGTACATGAGGGTCGTATTTTGCAGAATGTTAGGGAAGATTATAGAGAGCCTAGAAATCAGGCCAGGTAGATTCCTGCATGTGCTTTCAGGGTCCTACTGAAGCCATGAGTAGGAGGCCCACCCAAAGATCATGCAGTCGTCCTGGCACTTGTAGCGTTGTGTCAGCTGGCTACATACTCTTAATTAAGGACTCAGACTTTGGGAGGCTCCATGAAAATTAGTAGATTTGTGTCTAGCAGAGAGGCAAATAAATTCTGTCTGGAAGAAAAGATCATCTCAAAGGTTGCACTTTATTGCCTTGTAGGACATTAAACAGCTTTGTATGTCATTTAGCAAACTTATTCTTTCTTTTTAAAAAAGATCTATATAAAACCTCAGTTCCTCAGATGTTTCTTTTTTTTTAAGATTTTATTTATTTTTGAGAGAGAGTGCACGAGTGGGGGGAAGGGCAGAGGGAGAAGCAGACTCCCCTCTGAGCAGGGAGCCCGATGTGGGGAGATCCCAGGACCCTGAGATCATGACCTGAGCTGAAGGCAGACGCTTAGCTGACTGAGCCACCCAGGCGTCCTCCTCAGGTGTTTCTTAAACCAGATTTATTTTCTTACTGGTTTCCTCGCCAATGAATTCAATAATTTTTAGCATTTTTCTATATTTTTAAGTTTTAAAAATTATGCTGAGAGTTACTGATTTTAACCTGAAACGAGTAGGAAAATATTAAAGTATTTTATGCGGGAGAATGACATAATTATAGCAGTGCTGTAGAAAGTTCGTTTTTTTGCAGCAGTGCACCAAGGAGCAAGTCACTTGTGTGAAATTTAAGTTTGGAAGCCAGTGGACATTTAGTGAAAGTAATGATAAGAATTTCTGAATATCCTGGAGGCGGGTAGTAATTTCTGTATGGAGATCTTCTCATGTATAGAACCAAAGAGGAATGATATTCACATTGCACTTTAGAAGGATGTCCTGTATATTAATGTATGTTAACAACACTATGGTAATGAGTGATCATAAATATTTCAAATAGATAAAAGAAGTTGTGCCCTAGGGTTCCTGTTAGAAGCACATTAGCCACGTTCCCTTGGACATGCGGGGAGAAGAATGAGTTGTAGCTCGCCTGCAATTGGAAAGAAAGCCAGCTTATCTGATTTGAAGCTGTCTTTGACACTTCTTTCCTCTCTCCATATTCTCCAAACCCAGGAGGTGAAGTGATATCAGAAAACATGTTGGGAAGCTCACATTCTCTGAGAACAGTGCCTCTAGTGGGAGATATTAGGGCTGTAAGGAGATAGATTATTCCTGCCCTTGGCATTTTGAACCATTGGAATGTACAGGTATTTTGCAGACTGCTGTACCAGTTGCGCACTACACAAAGGAGTCCTTATCTGGACAGGCACCATTTACTTGGTAGACATTTAAAAAAAATTTTTTTTAAAGATTTTATTTATTTATTTGACAGAGAGAGAGGCAGCGAGAGAGGGAACACAAGCAGGGGAAGTGGGAGAGGAAGAAGCAGGCTCCCAGCGGAGCAGGGAGCCTGATACGGGGCTCAATCCCAGGACTCTGGGATCATGCCCTGAGCCGAAGGCAGACGCCCAACGACCAAGCCACCCAGGCGCCCCTACGTGGTAGACATTTTAGATCTGGATAAATTTTCTGGCAGTTGGCATTAAACTGCCTTGGATCAGGAGCGCCCTTTTTTGTACAGAGGCACCAAGTTAACTGGGGTGGCCTTGTGAATGACTTGTTCTTTTCACAGGGTATTTAAACCATGGCTGATATATTGGATTCCTAGGGTTTTCAGGGCTGGCATTCTGACGTGTTTTTCTCCTATTGCACATTACTACACTAGTTTTTCTCCTTTAAGATATATCTGTTTCTTCAAAGTTCTGGAAGTTGAGCTGAAGCCACAAATTCTTCGCTTTACTGTTTTATTTTCACCATGTGTCTATAGATGACACTTGTCATCTTTAAAAACTGCTCAACATCAGGGATGTTGTAGAGCAATGCTTGATGCTGTGTTTGTGAATTTAAGCCCCACATTGGGTTTAGAGATTACTTACAAAAAATGAAATCTTAAAAATAAATGAATACATAAATAAAGTAAAATAAAATAACTGCTTAGCCTCCATTTCCCCTTTAAAACATCATCCTAGTTTTCCTGTAGGAAACCATTTCTTTCTCTCAGCCATATGGTTTAGACGGGGTTGATGCTACCCTCAGTTCTAGGGCTAGGCGCTGGTATGGCTTAAATCACCATGTTGACTGGTTTAGGAAAAGGAATATAACCTGATCAGAACTAGTGAGAGAAGACGTTTGCTGGGGTCATTTTGCTGCCATGCAAGAGGAGAGCCGAAAGATCTCCTAAAGGAGAGGGCAGTTGGTATAATGTGAAAATAAATCTGAAAACATAGAAGGAAAGAGTTTTCCAGGGTGACATCCTTTGGGCCCCGAATCACACTGCTCCTGAAGCCAGCCTTGCCTTCGGATATTTTGGGTCTACGAGCCAACACAGTCCATCTATTGTTAAGGCAACCTGAGGTTTGGGAGGTTTTGAGGGGGAGGTTGGTTTGGTTTGGTTTTGATTTTTTTTGTCCTATGAAACACACAGATCCTTACCTGATATATTCTATTTTTAATGTGATTTAGATTTATCCACTTTAAGACCAATAATTGAAAGGATGAATCCTGGCTCTGATGAATCATTTTTAAAAAATAACTATTTGTTACGAAAAGCTCTTAACACAAATTGCTGGCAAGAGAGCTTCATATTATTTGAAAATTGCAGTTATACTTTTTTTGCCCCTTAATCAGAACTGAGTACCCTGATGGCTCTTTCTTGATATTTTCCTTTCGTAAAGACGAACTTCACTTCACGTGTGTAGCAGTATGGGTCCAACTAGGAGATCGAAGAATACGGCAGATTGAACGGGGGAAGTTTTACGTAAAGGAGTGTTCACTATGATAAAAGAGTAACTGTAAGATAAAAGGAGACGGTATGGTACCCTAATGCTGAGGGAGCTACCCAAGGGAGTCCAAACTTGGAAGGTGTTTAGATCTCATTGGAGAAGGTATGTTCAGCCCACTGGACAGCAGAGGATTTCTGGTTCTGCCAGGCCAAGGCTGGTCTGCAGCTGTTGGGAAGCTATAGGCCACCATCTGGAATGCAGCCCAGCGAGAGGTGGGATGGGCGGCCAGTGGCAGTCTGTCTAGGGGGTAGGAGCCCCCCAGGACACGCCAGCTACACAGGTGCTTTGCTTTCCATGTCCGGTGGGCCATGGAAAGTTATTGCCAGGCCAAAGCTGCAATGTCGCAGAGGGACTGTGTTCAGGACCCATGGCTGGGGCAGGCTCTATCAGATGTCATCAAACCCATACAGCCAACCAGGTTGACTCCAGAAAAGGCAGGGCGAGCCTCTTCCTCCCTCAGCCTCCTTCTTTGTGCCCTCTGCAGAGAAGCCTTGATTAACATCACGCCCCACTCACAGGACAGATGCTTCAAAGAATTCTAAATTGGTAACCAACATTGTGTTTTTCAAAGAGCACGGCTCTAATCCAATTCATCAGGTACTATGGTGGGTGTGTGGGGGGGTGCGTGGAGAAGTGGATGGACGTCACTCACCCCAGCTCTGAGATGGGTTAAGGGTTTCCTGAAAGGGTTGAACTCAGCCGAGGGAGGTCCCTTCTAGAGTGTTCTGTGCATGAGTGTGAATCAGAAAAAACTGTGGGATGTGCAGTGCTAAGCAAAAGCACACAATTTATTTGCCGTCAGACACTTGAGAGCCTTCAGCGTGCTTGTGTATAATGAATTTCCCCCAACTTACTAGAATTTTTATCCTTTCCCCCTTCAGGCTGGCTACCTAGAAGGACACCTAGAGCAGATCGATTTTTCTCAAAATGCCCACAAGAACCTCCTTCCCCTTTTCCTCTTCTTGCTCTTCTCTTTCTCCTCTTTCTTCTTTGTGAAAAGTAGAGACCCGGAGCCAGGCACAACCACAAAATGAGGGAGTCAGTACTGCCAGGCCCCCCTAGTTGGGGCTGTCGGCGTTGCACACCGTTCTGGGTTTCTCCACCACTCCTGGCACACAAGCCCCCCAGCCAGCCGCCCAGTCTCTGGTGTCTTTGTCCTAGAATGGTCCTCAGGCCACAGGAAGCCTTGTGGCAAATGCCTGGCAGTTTCCAAGCGTCCTTCCGCCCCAGCAAGTCCTTAACGCCCGCAGAAGTGAGCCAGAGGGCGCCAGTGGGATGCGGCCTGCAAGTGCACTTGGCCTGGCCCTCTTCCCCTGCCTGTCCCACCAGCCGCTCCCGGGTTTACCCCGGGGATGCTTCCTGCTGTCACTTTCTTTGTTTTTCCAGTAAATCAATATCAGCTTATTTTTTTAATTCACATTTTGTTAGTGAACGTACAGTGCAATATTGGTTTTTGGGATAGAATTCAGTGATTCATCACTTCCATACAACACCCGTGCTCAGCACACGTGCCCTCCTTAAAACCCATCCCCCACCTAGCCCATCCCATCCCCCACTGTCCTGCCTCCATTGGCCCTGTTTGTTCTCTGTTGTTAAGAGTCACTTACAGCTTGTTTCCCTCTCTCCTTTTTTTCTCTCCCCCTTCCCATATGTTCATCTCTTTTCTTTCTTAAATACCTGGTATTTCACTTTCAAGAGAACCCTAGTCCCTGGGGCCTGTTCTGAGAAATTCAAACTAAGATATTCCTGTTTAACAGTCAGGGGAAATTGAGAGGTAAATTACCCAAACTCTAAATAAATAACTAAATAGATGATAGATAGATAGATAGATAGATAGATAGATAACAGAAAATAGAAAATAGATAAAATATAAATAAAGTGGTTGACACTGAGATTTAAACCTGGTTTTCTTCTGATTCTCCAATCTGCATACCTGACCATAATATTCAATATTGCTTCATGAAACAAGGTCATCCATTAACATGTAAGTCTGTCTGGAGAAGGACCGCTCCAGAAACAACACGGCTAGGCAGGGCCAGCCACACCGAGCCAGCCCCCTCTGTATCCCCAGTGTTGGGGTTCTTTAAAGTTAGTTCTCTGAGGGCAGACTGTGCCACATGGCGCTTTGCTTCCCCCTCCCAGTGGTACCCAGCAAACTTTCCAGTCTCCAAGCATCGGGGACTGATTCCGGGCTGTGATAAACTTTGCACTACGCCATAGTGAAAAGGGGAAAAAAATCGTCAGTATGGTAAATTTTGCATGACACCAAATGTATTCAATTTAAAGGACTCTTCTTTATTCCGAGATAATGTCCTTTCTACATTTTTAATGTTTAAATATCCTTTTTTTATATAAGATAATAATAGTAAAAGTAGATAGCAGTTGATTTTTTTTTAAAAATGGTCCAATGTGACAAAATTAAAGTTGGCAACCCCATCGTTACAGATTTTTGGAAGGTGGGGTGGGGGTTGTGGGGCAGTTTTGCTCATCTTAAAATTCAGTGGTCTGTAACTGAGGGCCCTGGGAGGGGAGGGTGGTATAGGGCCTGCAGGTGTCAGACAACCTTCTTATTTGGGCACAACCCTTCCTTAATCAGTGTGAATCAGGTTTTGACAGCAAGTGACAGGAACCCAGTGATCTGAGATAACAGGTGATTTTGCAAGATTCTCATTACCTCAAGAAGGTGCAGGCAGGCCTCGCAGACAATGGAACTAAGTACTCAAAGCCCACCGTGACTCTCCATCTTCCCGAGCACACCGGTTCCGTACTGCTGTACGACACACCGCTCCAACACGGGGAGCCTCAAACAATGACAGTCATTTATAATGATCATGAATCTGCAGTTTGGACAGGATTTGGCGCGGATGGGAGGGCTCATCTCTGCTTCCTGTGGCATCAGCTGGAGGCCTCAGCTAAGGGTGGGCGATCTGCTTCTATGAGAGTTCAATGAGGCTGGCAAGTTAGTGCTGTCACCTGGGAGGTCTGCTGGGGCGAGGGCTCCTGACGTCTCTCTGTGCGGGTCTATCCGTGTGGCTACTCGTAGCATGGGAGCTAGACGTCAAGGACAAGCCTTCAAGAGAGAGCCAGGAGGAAGCTGTGTTGCCTCTGTGAGCCGGCCTCAGAGTCAGATAGTATCTCTCTGCCTTCCTCTGGCAGTGGTGGCCGTCACAGAGGCCCACTGGTCTCATAGGCTGGGGACAGTCATAAACTCCACCTCTTGAAAGGGAGTAGCCAGATTCTAGAAAAGCATGTGGGATGAGAAATATTTCTGCGGCCATTTTTTTGTAAACACAATCTGCCATATTGTCTTCATTCCCTGGGTTGGGTTTCTGCCAGGTATGGACAACATGGCCATTCACGATTTTCAGGTTCCAATCGTTAGCCCCTCTTGCCTTTGGTCCAGTTTGGGGTGGATCTTTGTGGCAATTATGGTGGTAAGAGATTGAATCATGTGGTTTGGCTTATTTTGAGTCAGGGGCATACCGCTCTACCAATCACTGTGGCCTAACAGGCGAGCGCGGGATTAGGGCAAGGCACAGAGCCGGAAGAAGGGAGGGGCGCCATCACGGGCTGACAGATCCATAGCTGTGCACCACGGGCAAGAAGTCCTGACCTTAAGCTTTGCTCTCTTGGAGGACTGGCTATAAAGGCTGCCCTTCCTGTGCTCCACGGAGAGAGGAGGCCTGCGGCCAGGGCCCGGATAAATGGGCTCCCTGGTTACAACCCTGAGAGAAGACTTGTAAGACTTTATAGACCCAATTCTGAGAATATAACTACAGCTTTGGGTGGAAGTTGTAGAGATTTATGTTTAAAGAAACAAACCCAGCAGGCTTAGCAATAAACGGGATTCATTTCTTTCTGGAAGTTTCTGCCCTGAGAAGGGATGAAGTTTCAAGCTATATAATCCTCGACGGCTGCGAGCAACCCACGTATGTTTCTCAAAACAACTTCTTTGGTTGAACACTTCAGCTTTTGAATGCCACCTGAGACCATCTGAATAGAATCTAGATATTTGGGGGCCAGATGTTCAAGACCGTCCACAATCTGGCTCCAGTTAAAAATTACCACCATTTCCACTACCAATTTAAACTGTAACAAGTAAAATTTAAAATGACATTTTAAATGCCTTTCAATCATTTTATTTTTCACCTTTGGTAGTGTCCAAAGGAGGTGACTTATGGGCTATTTTTCTGTTCTTCTTCGTGTTTCCCTATATTTTAGGCAACCGAATAAGCACTATTTGGGGGGAAATAAAATTCTTCCCTCAACAGAGGGATCCTCTCAGACCTGTCAAGCGCTGCTGGAACTCTTCAACAGGAAAGAACATACTGCCAGGCAAGGCCGTCCGTCTTCTGTCGCCAGACAGTTATCACCCTGAGAAGGTTATTACATTAAACCTGAACCTCCCTCTCTCTTACCCAGGAGTGCACTGCTGGGCTCTGGACCAAGGCGCACAATCCCACTGTTCCCCCGACTGCCCTCTGGGTACTCGAAGATCCCCTTCAAGTTCATCCCACGCACTCCGTCCTGGCTCTCTGTCACCGGCGAATCCTACCCAGGATTCACCACCTGGTTTTCCTCAGGACGGACCTTCATTGTCAATATTGCCTCTGACAGTGGGTGCCTGTGTTCAGTTCAGTATGTCTTCCTTCCTTCACCAACTAGGCCCTGGACACCTATTGCCAGCCAGGCTCTGGGATCCAGTTGAGGGCAAGGAGGACCCGATCCCTACCTCACCACGCCTGCAGTGTCTCAAAGAAGACAGGGACCGTGAGAGTACCGGTACTATTTCTCAGGATCATGACTCCTTCTCCTCATAAGGGCTTTCTCCTAAAACTGTTTCATCTTACTTGGCCTCTGCAACAGCCCTTTCTCACATGGGTGGGGACAACGCCAGGCGCCTGGTGTCCCGTACCTGTGTGGGCTTATTTATTTTATGCTTAAATACAGCAGCGGTTTCCATTTTATCTCGTGGCTTTCAGCTCAGCGTTCTGATGTGTTGAAATCGTTGACATATGCATCTTGCCATTTTTTAATTTGCCCTTTCTCCCAGTTTGGGGTCATCAGCGAAGTTGGGAAGTGTGACTTTTAAGATTTTTGTTTTTAGGGGCGCCTGGGTGGCACAGCGGTTAGGCGTCTGCCTTCGGCTCAGGGCGTGATCCTGGCGTTACGGGATCGAGCCTCACGTCAGGCTCCTCCGCTATGAGCCTGCTTCTTCCTCTCCCACTCCCCCTGCTTGTGTTCCCTCTCTCGCTGGCTGTCTCTATCTCTGTCAAATAAATAAATAAAATCTTTAAAAAAAAAAGATTTTTGTTTTTAAATCAATAGTTGATTTGACAAAATGTGGACAAAACAATCACCAGTACCCCATGAAATGCCACATCAATTCAAAGACCATCATATATACTTGAATGAATGATTATGTACTTGTGCCTGACGTTTGATAAATTTCCTTTTCTGAAGTCTCTTGACTTGTATTTTCCAAATCAGCTGATTGTTTTTTCCAGAGAGTCCGAGCAGTCGCATGTAGCTAGACTGGTTGTGGCATCTCAAACCTAAGTCACGACAGCACTGAATTACAAAGAACTGTAATATCCCTACACCAACACACACATCTGTTGTCTGGAGGATTGCCCAAATCATCACACCTCCACTAGCCCTGCCTTACTCCTTTAGAAAGGAAAATTGGGTCATTTGAATATAATGCCCAATTTAACTTCCCTTGTAAGTATCAAAAAGGATCCCCTTTAAAAGAATATCTAAGATCAACAAAAGCATCTGCTAAACAGTTTTGTGGGTTATTTTAAAGGCACAGCCTAGTCATGAAGGTTCTATTTTTATGCTTATTGTTGAGAACATCAGGTATCAACAGGAAAGCAAATCCTACCGTGTGAGATCAGATAGTGGAGACAATGGGCCGTCCGGCCGCTGCTACAAAGCTTCTCACTGAGCCTGCAAGAGTTCCGGGTCTCTTCCCAACCCGGGAGCAACTTCTAGTTCCCTGTGCTTCACAGAGCGGCGATCAGAGGCAGATCCTGGATGATCTGTCATTCTCCGGTTCTGTGGGGAGCTCACACTCAGGGAAGACAGAGAAATAAAAGCAGCCTCTGCTGATGCAGGCGCGGTCCGTGCCTCAGGGCTGGGTGCGTGCATGTGGGTGTGCGTGCGTGTGTGCATTCGTGCGTGCGGACTCCTCGCCGGCAGAGACCTATCTCTGCCCAGTGGTTTCGGAGCATGCGGGGTCGATCGGGTCAAATTCCGAAACCAAATATTGCTTCTCATCTTGCTGTTTACAGGGACTGACAGATTTCTTTTATTATCTAAATTAAAAACACTTTAGGTCTCCCAAGATGTTTATAGACTCTGCACAAATGGGAGTGGGTCCGGTTTGATCACATTGGAAAGCAACAGTCTGGAAGTGCTTAGAAAAATTAGGTGTGCAAATATGTGCTGATCGTTCCGCGGTCCCCACTCCTGGGTATAAGCCTCGGAGAAACTCGCTGCTCCATCCACAAGGACATGTGAGAACAGTCATGGCAGCATCCTATGGGTGACAGAGGGTGGTGGTGTCCATCGCTAGGAGAGTGGGAAAGTAAGCTGTTAAGAGAGGCAGACCATGGAATTCTTGGATCGGCTAGAATGAATGAACTGAAGACATATGCAATAATATGGACACATCTTGAAAATAAAAGGTTGCATGATTGAACGTTAAAAATAGAGGGAGATCTAAACGAAAGCAGTTCAAAGTATGGCCCACCGCGCGGCAGCCTCAACATCCTCCGGGAGCCTGTTAGGAACCCCACGCAGATCTGTAGAATCACGTCTGGGGCAGGGCCCAGGAATCTGTATCTTTCTCCAGGGCATTCTGATGCCCCTGAAGATGGGTTAGCATGTACGTGCATTTCGAATGCATACACACATGACACAATTCTCTGGGCTTTTCTAAGGCGGGGTCGTGTCCAAGGAAATACTACACATTGCAGTGTGTGCTCGTGGGGAGAACCGAGTAAAATGAATACAAGAGGGAGGCATGGCTCGGAAAGAAGATGACAGTAAGTGACAAGCTGACAAATACGAGGAACATAATTTTGTAATTGAGGCTAAAAATATGTGTCTGATTCAGAAAAGCCCAACAGACAACTGGAGAAAGAGGGACATCAGACACCGAGGGAATCTCCTTCGCCCCAAGCTTTGAGTCCACTGACTCCTGCGGCCAGCAGAGGGATACGCAGTGAGCTGAGCTGTTTGGGCCCGTGTATGAATAGAAAATCTGTTCTTCCCACTCCTGCTAAGCAAATATTTAAAGAGTGTCACTTTGAGGGGATGCCAAGTTATGAGCCTGCCCAAAATGTCCACATATTTTATTCCTGCCCTGAGCAGGTTACCTTCTTGTAAGACACCTGTAAAGCAGGTGAGAGGCCAGTGCACATCCTCCAGTAACCATTTAATTGGTAGATCACGTAGAAACCGGCCAGAAGACTGGGTCTCAGGAGCCCTTGGCCCAAAGACAGAGAAGCTGAAATGACCACAGAATGGCCAACCTCTCCTGTTTTGTTTTTTTGTTTTTCTCTTGTGTTTGAGAATCTTTCTTCTGACTGTTGGGAAAAGAAGAGCTGAGTCCTCAAGCATTAGGTAAGGAAGGTGCCAAAGAATCAGAGGCATCTCAGAGGTGTGGTGGTGAACAGGCTGGCACTACCCCGATGAGGGGCCCCGGGAGTTGATGGCAGAAGGTCTGCAGGCTGGGAGTGGACATGGCTGGGTTCCCACTAGATTCTGAGAACAAGAATCATATATGGATATTCAAGGGACCCAGAATAACCAAAACAATCAAAAAGGAAGAACTGTGCTAGAGGACTTACACTTCTCTTGTTCTAAACTTACTCTAAAGCTGCAGTAATCAGGACAGTGTTGGTATGGGCGTAAGGATAGACACGGGTCAATGACATAGAACTGAGAGTCAAGGGGGTGCCTAGCTGGCTCAGTCGGTAGAGCATGAGACTGTTGACCTCAGGGCCATAAGTTGAAGCCCCATGGGTATGGAGCCTACTTCAAAAAAAAAAATTTTTTTTTTAAAGATTTTATTTATTTATTAGAGACAGCCAGCGAGAGATGGAACACAAGCAGGGGGAGTGGGAGAGGAAGAAGCAGGCTCATAGCGGAGGAGCCTGATGTGGGGCTCGATCCCATAACACTGGGATCACGCCCTGAGCCGAAGGCAGACGCTTAACCGCTGTGCCACCCAGGCGCCCCCCCCAAAAAATTTTTTTAATTAAAAAAAGAAGGAAGGAAGGAAAGGAGGAAGGGTGGGAGGAGGGAGGGAGAGAGGGAAGGAAAGAATTGAGAGTCTAGAAAGAAACCCATTAATCTGTGGTCGGCTTGTTTTTGACAAAGGTGCTGACACCATTCAAAGGGGCAAGAAGGGGGCACCTGGGTGGCGCAGCCGTTGAGCGTCTGCCTTTGGCTCAGGGCGTGATCCCGGCGTTCTGGGATCGAGCCCCACATTAGGCTCCTCCGCTATGAGCCTGCTTCTTCCTCTCCCACTGCCCCTGCTTATGTTCCCTCTCTCGCTGGCTGTCTCTATCTCTGTCAAATAAATAAATAAAATCTTTAAAACAAACAAACAAACAAACAAAAAAACAAAGGGGCAAGAAGGCTCTTTAATTAATTGTGCTGGGACAACTGGAGAGCCACATGCAAAAGAACGAAGCAGGCCCTTACCTCAGGCCATATACAAAACTTAGCTCAAAACAGATTAAAGACCTAAATGCAAAAGCTAAAACTAGGAAACTCTTGGAAGAACACATAGGCTTAAATCTTCATGACTCTGGATTAGGCAATGGTTTGTTAGGTTATGACACGAAAGCGCAAGTGAGAAGAGAAAAAGTAGATAAATAGGGCTTAATCGAAATTTAAATTTCGTGCTGCAAGGACGCAATCAAGAACATGAAAAGACGGGCACCTGGGTTGTTCAGTGGGTTGAATGTTTGTCTTTGGCTCAGGTCATAGTCCAGGGGTCCTGGGATCAAGCCCCACTGGGAGCCTGCTTCTCTCTCTCTCCCTCTGCCTCTCCCCTGGTTTGTGCGCGCGCACGCTCTCTCTCTCTCTCTATCTCTCTCTCTCGCTTTCTATCTCAAACGCATAAATAAATCTTTTTTAAAATTAAATTAAAAAAAGAAAATGAAAAGAAAAAAGAAAATGAAAAACAAACCCACTGGATAGCAGTTAATCATATGTTTGACAAGGGACTCGTAACTAGAATATATAAGGAATTCTTACAACTTAATTTTAAAAACACCTTCAACTTAAAAATGAGTGAAGTGGGGGGGCACCTGGGTGGCTCAGCTGGTTAAGCATCTGACTCTTGATTTCAGCTTAGATCATGATCTCAGGGTCGTGGGATCAAGCCCTGTATTGGGCTCTGCGCTGGGCATGGAGCCTGCTTAAGATTCTCTCTCTTCCTCTCCCTCTGGCCCCCATCTCTCTAAAAAATAAAAAATAAAAAAGGAACGAAGGATCTGAATACACATATCCCTAAGAAGATATACAAACGGCTAATAAGTACATGAAAAGATGTTTAACATCATTCGTCATCAGGAAAATGCAAATCAAAACCATAATGAGATACCACTCATATCCTCGAGGATGGCTATAATTAAAAAGACAGATAATAACAGGTGTTGGTAAGTATGTGGAAAACTTGGAACATTTGTGCACTGTTGGTGGGATTGCAAAATAGCACAGCTGCTGTGGAAAACAATAGGGCAATTCCTCAAAATGTTAAATATAAAGTTACCATACCACCCAGCAATTCCAGTCCTCAGAGCATACCCAAGAGAACTGAAAACACGTGTCCACACAAAAACCTGTACCTGTATGCTCACAGCAGCAGTTTTCATCATAGCTGAAAAGTGGAAATGACCCACATGTCCATGAACTGACGACTGTGGTATAGCCATGCCACGGAATATTATTCAGCCATAAAAAGAAATGAGGTACTGATCCCATGCTACACGAATGATCCTTAAAAACATTATTCTGAGTGAAATAAGCCAGACACAACAGGCCACATATTGTAGAATGCCACGTATATGAGCTGTCTAGAACAGGCATTTCCATACAGACAGAAAGTAAATATAAGTGGCAGCCAGCAGCTGAGGGCAGGGGACAATGGGCAGTGACTGCCAATGGGGATAGAGTTTCCATATAGGGTGACCAACCTTCTCGGTTTGCTTGGGACTGAGAGATTTCCCTGGGGACGTGATAGGACTTTCCATATTAAAGCTGGGACCATCCCAGGCAAACCAAGGTGAACTGGTCACACTATTCCATATCTGTAAATGAATGTGTCCTGTTTGGTGGCCTCTGGGTTGCTTTCTAGCTCACAGATTCTTTGAGATTTTATTTGTGAAAAACACACAAACACAACACATACGCAAAGACAAAAAAACAAGAAAAGCCTGTTTTTCTTTCCCCGTATGGTAGACGATACTCCCTGGGCAAGCTCGTGGTCATACCTTACTTATTCCCAGAATATCACAGCCAGCAGCAGCATTCCCTGGTTGTGGGAGAAGCATGGGTATCTAAAAAATACCCGTGCTCAGTTTCTAACTCCAAACTAATTAAATCAGAACATCTAGGGATGGGACCCACGCCATGAGTATCTTTTTAAAAGATTTTATTTATTTATTTGAGAGAGGGTGAGAGCGAGAGAGAGCACAGAGGGAAAGGAAGAGGGAGAAGCAGACTCCCCACTGAGCAGGGAGCCCAATGCAGGGCTTGATCCCAGGACCCTGAGATCATGACCTGAGCCGAAGGCAGGCATTTAACTGACTGAGCCACCCCAGCACCCCCATGAGTATTTTTTTTTTTTTTTGGAAAGCTGCCAGGTGATTCAAGTGTGCAGCCCGGTGTGAGAGCCAATGGCAATGTGATCTGACAGCTGCCCAGCCCCCATTCCCTTTACTGCCAACTGGCACCAGCCTCTCCCATGATTGGACCACCAGCTGCTGAGGAATATGAGCCGAGCCAATCAGAGTCGCTCTCAGGAATTTGAACGAAGACATTTTCGCGGAAGCTTGAGAAAGGCTGGAGGGGCCAAGGTAGGCCACAGGTGGAGAATTGGGGAGGGTTGAGGGAAGAGCAGGGGCCAAAGGAAATTGAGGAAGACCAAGGGAAAGACAGTGAGCCAGACAGGGACCGAAGCAGATATGCAGAAGGTTGCAGACCAGCTGTGCCAGTCCTGCCCTGCTTCCATTCCAGGGTTCTCCTAATACTAGTGCAGTGTGTTTTTATAGCAGTAAGGTATGATGTATTGTCTATAGACAGCTACAGCGATATCTCCATCCCACATTCTCTCCTCAGTGTGACCTCACCACTCCCCCATTGGGAGACGGCTTGTAATTCCGCTCTCCTTGACTTATGCTGGAGCCAATAGAATGCAGTGCAAGTGGCGTGCCTGAGTGGCTCAGCCGGTTAAGCAGCCTACTCTTAATTTCTCAGGGTCCTGGAATGGAGCCCCATGTCAGGTTCTGGGTCAGCGGGGAGTCTACCTGAGGAATCTCTCTCTCCATCTGCCCCTTCCCCCTCAAAGAAATAAATCTTAAAAAAATAATAATTCGGTGCAAGTAACACTATGTGACTTTCAGGGCTAGGTCAGAAAAGCCATACAGTTTCCAACCTGTTCTCTTGGGATCTTCACTCAAGGAGGTGTGAGTCACCATGTAAGAAATCTAACAACCCCGAGACCACCATCTGAATAGGGCACGTGTGGGCTGTCCAGTTGACCGTCCCTGCTGAAATTAGCCATCCAGCCATTCCCCCATCAAGGCACCACATTGGACACAGACCAACCCACCCACTAGCTGAGTACCCCTGAGTGACCTCAGTCGACACCATGAGAACTGCTCAGCCTGAGCCCCGCCCACATTGCCAACTCACAGAATCCATGAGATAATAAAATGGTTGTTGCTTACTCAACAAAATTTGGTGTAATTTGTCACACAGCAACAGGACCTGGAACAGGTACCCTAAGAAATTCCGTATTCCTTGTCATCAAAAGAGCATGACAGACCCACCCAACTCTATCTCTCAGGGTCTGTCCCCATTACTAACTCGCCTTAATTTAGTTCTCACCAGGCCCCCAGACCCCAGCCACCAAATCCCCACTACCAACAGGTGAACCTGAAATGTGGATAGGAATTGCTGATGATTTTCAGTCAGAATCGTTCCTAAAAACCCACAGCACAATTATAGACCCACAGCACTATTAAAAGTAATATGAGAAAATATAAGCAATGTGGTTGTTTTTTTTTAAGAGGGAGAAACCACATGCAAGTGGGTTGGGGGGTGGGTGCAGGGGGAGAGGGAGAGAGAGAATCCCAAGCAGGCCCCACACCCAGCGTGGAGTTGGACACAGGCCTCGATCTCACAACCCTGAGACCATGACCTGAGCCGAAACCAAGAGTTGGACGAACTGAGTCACCCAGGTGCCCTGCAATGTATTTTTTAAATTGTGGTAAAATATACGTAACATGAAACTTCCCGTTTTAACCATGTTGAAGTGTACATTTCAGTGCTATTGTGTGCAGTCATGTTGCTGTACCACCACCCCCGTCCGTCTCCAGAACTTTTTCATCCTATAACCCCGAAACCCTACGTGCATTAAACAACTGTCCATTCCCCCCCCAGCCCTTGGCAACCTCCATTCTCCTTTTGTCTCTGACTTTGACTACTCTAGGTAGTAAGGGAAAACATGACAGCACTTGCCCTTTTATGTGTGGCTTATTTCAGGCAGCATAATGTCCTCAAGGTTCATCCACGTTCTGGATGTGTCATAAATTCCTCCCTTTTTAAGGCTGAATAATATTCCCTTGTATGTAGATAGCACATTTTCTTCTATTCCTTCGTTGAGGGACACCTGGGCTGCTTCCATCTCTCGGCTATCGTGAATAATGCTGTTATGAACGTGGATGTGCAAATACGTTTGAGTTCCTGCTTTCAATTTATTTATCTGAGAGAGAGAGAGAAAGAGAGAGGAAGGGCAGAGGGAGAGGGAGAGAGAGAATCCCAAGCCGACTCTGCAGTGAGTGCAGAATTCCGCACGGGGCTGGAGCTCACAACCCTGAGATCATGACCTGAGCCGAAACCAAGAATGCAGCACTTAACAGGCGGAGCCACCCAGGCACCCCCTGGGTTCAATTTTTTGGGAAGTGGAATTGTTGGATCCTGTGGCAATTCTGTTTTTACCAAGGAATCACTGTATTGTTTTCAAAAGCAGTTGCACCGTTTTACATTCTCAGTAGCTATACACAAAACCTCCGATTTCTGCATATCATCACAAACACGTGTTCTCCCTTCCATCCTCCCTCCCTTCCTTCCTCCCTCCCTCCTTCCCTTCCTTCCTTCCTTCCTTCCTTCCTTCCTTCCTTCCTTCCTTTTAAATAGTCATCCTAATAGATAGAAGGTGATACTGTGGTTTTGATTGCATTTCCCTAATGATTAGTGATGTTGAGCATTTTTCATGTGCTTCTTGACCATTTGTATATTTTCTTTGGAGAAATATCTATTCAAGCCCTTTGGCCATTTTTTGATCAGGTTGTTTGTTTTTTTGTTATTGAGTTGTAGGAGTTCTTTATAAATTCTGAATATTAGCCCCGTATCAGATACATGGTTTGTCAATATTTTCTCCCATTCTGTGGGTTGTCTATGAGCAATATTAAAAGAGTTGCGGAAGACTTTCTAAGCATGATACCAAAACGGAAGTTATCATAATTGATGGATTTGACTACACAAAAATATAAGTGTTGGCTATGATAAAAATACCATAAACCAAATCAAAAGTCAAATGACACAGGACATTTTTTTGGCAATATCCAGCAACGGATTTTTAATATACTGCGAGCAAAACCCAATCAGCAAAAAATGAACTTTAATAAAGTTAAATAGAGCAAAAGACAGAAATATGCGGTTACAAAAGAAAGCATGGTCCTTCCTGCACATCCTTTATACACATATTGCCTCCATTAAGTCCCATGGTTAAGGGACAATAAATACTTAAGACCCTGTCTAATTTCAGCCCCCCAAATAAACAAACACACCTGAGCATTTCCTGTAAGTTGCTGACTGCTTAATGCAAACAACTTTATCCCTGACTTTTGCAATGCTGCTGTCTGAAGACTGGCCACAATTTTTGCAGAAATGATAGCCCTGTAAGAAAATTGCTGGGTTTTGGTCATGAACATACCAACTATAAATTCAATCCCATTGGTAATTTTGTGGTGTTTGGTTTTAATGACCCGTTGTGTTTTTTATTTGATAAGCAGGTCCTTCTGGGTGTCTCATATTTTTTGCAAGTAAATTCCTTCCTTTTCTAAATGCTGTTATCTCTGAGTCTTGACTTCACTAGTAATCAATGAAATGCAAATTAAAATATCAAGATACTGTTCTCACTTATTAAATGGACAAAGTTGTCTTTTTCCAGGACATTGCTCAATGCCAGCTAGATGGGCCCACCTGCAGGACTGCATGACAAATATATTTATTGAGAGCTTTTAAAATATACCCTTGAAACCCTGTAATTCTAGTACTGGCAATTCAGCCATGAATATAATTAAGTTGTATATCCTAAAATTAAAAAACAAACACTAAAATGCCATTAACTTACAAATAGTTATATACATTTTCTAAGAATACTTAATGGCATGGGAAAATGCTCTTGGTTTAATGTAAAATGAGAAAAGCGGGATCATATTGGAATTTTGACAATAAAACCATATATGTGGCATTAAAAATTTTGAGGAGAAAAAGAAAACATTTTAGTTACCAGCCCTTCTCCTTCTTTAATGGAAAAGAAGAAATTATTCTACTTTGCTGCCATTTAATAACACAAGACTAAAACTTATTAAGTTCAATTAATTTGGAATTCTATGTAATGTTCTGTATTAAGGTCAGTTAAGGTGGGTGGGACTGGGTGTGGTGGTTAGAAATGAAGAAACAAAGCAGGAGGGAGAAAGAGAGTATCATATAGGGGAGGCAGGGGAAGAGAGAGAAAGAGCTAGAAATTTAGGGAGAAATGAACAAATGAAATCATGGGACACTGTTTCATGTTTCTCTGTATCTCTGTCTCTCTCTCTCTCTCTCTCTCTCTCTCACACACACACACACACACACACACACACACACACACACACACACTGTTCAGGCTGTTGTTAGAGAAGGTTCTATAACAGAAACCAACTTCTTTAAGTCAGCCCTCTGAACTGACAAGAACACAGACTTTTCTGCAGATACAAGCACCAAAGTGAAAAAAAATGGTGTTCACATCAAGTCCTTGTCAGAAGAGCGCCGGCAGGAGCACACAAGCTGGAGTGTGCGAAGGACATCAGAGACTTCTCAGAAGTGGTGGTAGGTTGTTCTGAAGGGAAAACAAATCTTGTTGCAAATTGCTCAACACCCTTCTGTGGAAATTACCAGTAAATATCATGCACGTGCTCCCACCTCCAGGAAGCAGGGACATCAGGCTCAGGTCCTGAATTCTTTACTGGTGTTCTAATTTAAAAGAATGAAACCAGGTTTTTGTTTTTGTTTTTGTTTTTTTTAATGAGAAGGGCAGCATAGGGGAGTAGGTAGGGACCGGCAGAAAGAAAAGCACAGGCTGCTATTTATAAAGGATACACACACACACAGGGGTGCAGACCTGAAATGCCATCCGAGAGGCAGTGTACCAGCAATCGAAGCAAAAGTCTTTAGCAAAGATCAAAACACGAGTAAGTGCCCTCAGCAGGCCCCAGGTCCCACACCACTGGGCAGGTTTTGCTGGCTTCTGGGGATCCAGAACTGGCCCCGTGGAAAGAACTTTGAAATGCTGGGTCAGACCAGGTCTGTCCTCTTGGAGACTGAGACTCAGACCTTGAATTGCCCAGGTTCGAGAACTCTCTAGTGGGTTAAAACCCTCCAAGGGGTCTGCTGCAAGTAATAGGGCAATGTCCTGGACTTGGAGTTAGGAGAAGTATCACGAACACAGGAGAAGTAACACTCGGTGTCTGGAAAATAAAGCAGGGTTCCTCGGCCCGGTGTGAGGGAACGGATGAAGTGAGGAGCTTAGCAGTTCAGCTGCCCCTGGAGAGAACCCGAGAAGCTATTCGACACCTGTAAGCGCCCTGCCTGGTGTACATTTCAGGAACCTCAGGGCCTTTGATTCTCGCAGTCACTCCTTTCAGTAAGTTAAGGTGGCATAGCGCGGAGGTGGCTGAAAAGGGTGTAGACCGAAAATTCGGAGGACCTCGCACGTGTGTCTGGGACTCGGATAATGGCAGGATGTACAGGACAAACATACCTTCCTTCCCCTCCCTCCTGTTTCCTTTAACTGGGAAAAGTGGCCTCGGCCACAGGGTTGGGGCATCGCGGTGACGTTAGGAGACACAGAGGTAGGACAGGATTATAAATGGCCAGGAGGCATAGACAAACCCCAGTGTGGGGGGAGGGGTGAAACCTTTCATGGAAATGCGAGGTGGAGGCTCTACTGCCCCCCTCTGGCCGGCGAGAGGGATGTCGCAGCTATTGCCATGACAGGATAGGGACAGAGACGCAGGCACATCTGGAAGCCAGGGCGTGGGAGCAAATCCCCGGGGAAGGAGGAGCAGAGGTGGGAACCAGGTCTTCTTGTTCCTTGTGGCTGCCGCAGCTTCCTTAGCCGAGATAAAATCAGGACTGGGTTTATTTAAAAAGAGAGAAATCCGGGTATCTACCCAAGATGTTTGTTCTTCCTGTATTTCATCTGCTGGCAGGAGCAAGGGAGATGCCATCATTGGGTAAACATGCTCAAAGGAGTAGCCGTTCCTTGCGGAGCCAGTTTGTAAACTGGATACTGAAAACGAACCAAGAGAAACTAGTGCGTCCTTGGCAGCACGCCCTTTGCAGGGGCCTCAGCTGTGTTTTCTTCAAAACACAGACCATCTTTGTCAACAGAGCTCTGAACACCCACTCAGAGAGGGAGGTCAGAGGGCAGAAGGAGGAGCTGGCCATCACACCCCAATTCCTTAGAAAAGGGACATGGGGACCCTTTCTGGAGAACCCTCTGGTCAGTTGTGCTAAGCAGAATTGCTGGGGCAGCTGGGTGGCTCAGTCGGTTAAGCACCTGCCTTTGGCTCAGGTCATGATCCCCGGGTCCTGGGTCCTGGGATGGAGCCCCACATTGGGCTCCTCACTCAGTGGGGAGTGTGCTTCTCCCTCTCCCTCTGCCCCTCCCCACCGTCATGCTCTTTCTCAAATAAATAAAATCTTTAAACAAACAAACAGAATTACCATCTTGATGGCTTAAAGCATGTAAAATTCCTAAAGTCAAGTGATCTACAGAAAAAAGTTGGGATTGCTCCTAAAAGGTATGTGTAGTCAGGGCTTCTCAGGCCCGGCTGCTCAGTGGACTCAGCCCCGAGGGGCCAGGACCCATTCTCCTCCACCTGTGAAATCTGAACGTCTGAAAAGTGGGCAGGTCATTGGCATTGGTCTGAACGCCTCCCGGTGCTTTCAACATGGACGCTGGGGAAGACGTACTGGTATAGAGCAGCCCTTCTCAAACTTGAATGGGCAAATGAGTCACCCAGGGATCTCCGTAAACTTCAGAGTTTCATCCAGGCAGGTCTGGGAAGGGCTGGAGAGCCTGCTTTCCTACTGAGCTTCAGGGCAGGCACTGCTGTCACCCAGCGGCCACACATAGGGTAACTAGGGTCTCTAGAACTTCTCTCTGTGGGGCTTGGACCAAGGATTCTCACCAGTAAAGCACAGTTCAAAGTCAGTGATAAACCTTTTCGTCATTTTGGTAAAAAAAAAAAAAACCCTTTTCCTTTAAGGAGGGCACATGCTGTGATGAGCACTGGGTGTTGTACGCAACTAATGAATCATTGAACATTATATCAGAAACTAATGATGCGCTCTATGTTGGCTAATTGAATTTAAATAATTAAAAAAACCCCAAAAAACCCCACTTTTCTTGTCATGCATGGGAGATCAGACACACAGAAATTAGAAGAACCATTTTTGTATTCAGTTACATTTTTCGGTAGACATTACTTCAAGAGATGAACCAGTAAACAAAAGGTGGTGTATTTTGGAATATTATTTGGCCATAAAAAGAAATGAAGTTCTGATAATTCTAAACAAGGATCTTGAAAATATTGTGCTAACTGAAAGAAGTCAGTTATAAAAGGCCACATTTTATATCTATTCTCTTTCTAGGAAATGTCCAGAATTGGCATTTTTACAGATACAGAAAGCAGATTAGTGGTGGCTTAGGGCTAGAGAGATGGGGAAATAAGGGCACGGGGTTCTTTCTGAGGTCACAAAAATGTTCCAAAACCGATTACTCAAAAAGCATTGAATTATACAGTTTAGATGCGTGAATTGTATGATACGTGAACCATACCTCAATCAAGTTGTTAAATAATTACAGAGATAAGATCTTTGCCGTTCATAAAAGCAACCAAACGTATAAAGAATATGCAATATTCTTTACATATTATATATACAATATCCATTATATTCTTGATATACTATCTTTATGTGATATCGGTATATATTATGTAAGACTATATAACATGTAAAGATTATATAAAAACGTGTAGGAGCAAGTCTGTTTAAAAAAAAAAAAGGCAAACAACCCAACAGGAAAATAGAGGATATTCACAAAAGAGGAAGCCAGAAGTGCCGATATACACACAGAAACAGGCTCCACCTCCTTGGAAATCAGGGAAACAAACATTAAAATATTAACCAGATACCATTTCAGACCCATTAGATTGGCAAAGAAACTACAAAAATTAGTCTGACGACGCTGACGCTAAATGTGGAGCAGTGAGCATCTCATGGATTGCTGGCGGGAGAATAGATTGGTTCAAAATACTTGGAAACCAATATAGTGATATTTCAGCAAATTTGAAGGGATTGTATACCCCACGACTTACTAGCATATACATTTGAGAAAGTCTCACCAGTGCATACAGGAAGCACACACAGGAGCATTTTCTCATTATTTTCTGTATAAGTAAAAAACTCCAAATGACCCACCTGCCATGGGTAGGGAAATGGATAATTCTATTGGGGTTTATTCATATAACGGAAAATTAGACTGCAGTTAAAAATAAATGAATCTGAGCTATTTTGTGTAATAAAAATATTTAAAACATGACTCATATTATCTCCCAGAAATGAGGCTAAAGAGAGCCAAGGTCCAGGGGCGCCTGGGTGGCACAGCGGTTAAACGTCTGCCTTCGGCTCAGGGCGTGATCCCAGCGTTCTGGGTTCGAGCCCCACATCAGGCTCCTCTGCTATGAGCCTGCTTCTTCCTCTCCCACTCCCCCTGCTTGTGTTCCCTCTCTCGCTGGCTGTCTCTCTCTCTGTCGAATAAATAAATAAAATCTTAAAAAAAAAAAAAAGAGAGCCAAGGTCCAGGAGAAAGTAAACTTTACGAACACTATTTATTACTTGGACCTGCCACACTACTTCTGCCACATTGCGTTGGGAAAGCAAGTCACAAGGCCAAGCGCTGATTCAAGCTGGGGGGAAAGAGACGCCATCCGTAAAGCCTCATGGCCAAGGGCATGGATTCAGGGAAGCGTGCCGAATTGGGGCCATGATGGCAATCTATGCATCCCCATGACCTTGCGCTGGGCTGTCAACATTATTGTCAGACGGAAACCAATGGCAACGGAGCGCCCCCTGGATATCAGCTCTGGGCTAGATACGGGACACACTTGAGGTCATCAGCAGAACCTTCTGGCTCAGGGAGATATTATCTAATCGGGAAGACAGAAGACATACACAAAAAGATCAGTAACACTCAACCTAAGGAGAGAATTGACCTATGCATGGAGGGAAAAGCAGGACTCAGGGGCCAGTGGAGTAGGAGACCCTCTGGGAAGGAGAGGAGGCTGGAGGAAAGGTTGGTGGTAGCCATGCCTCTTGCCTTTGTAAAGCAGATTTAATGTCACGTGCCTTGAAATGAAATAAATTTGGGAAAGTGCCTGGTACACAGTAGCTTCTGAACAAATGTTAACAGAATCTAGAAATTTAGCTCCTGCTCTGATCTCCTTCCATATCCCAGTTGCTCTCAGCTCCTACCGTACTATCCGTTTGTCCCTCACTAGGCCCTCTGCCATTGCAGGGCCTTAGCACCTGCTGTTCCCTTCACTTAGAACACTTCTCCCTTCCCTCTTCAATTCTACTGCATCCTGATATATGGTTTAAGGGTCACCACCTCAGGAGAGCCTCCCCTGACTTCCCAGAATCAGCCAATGCCCTACTGACAAGCTCCCTTAGCGCGTTATGTGCTGTCAGTAAGTGTGTGTCCATTCGGTGGTGTGGGCTGAATAACCCTTGTGCAGTACTGCCCTCCAGTGATTCCTCCGGGCATTTGCAACAATTCATTTTAAATAGACTCCCAATGGCTTTCATACTTTGCAGGATCAAATGCGACCCAAGGAACCAAGGCGGGCATGAAAAGGTGCTCAACGTGCCTAACCATCGGGGAAACGCAAATCAAAACCACGATGAGACAGCACCTCTCACACCCTAGCGGGGCGGTTATAAAAGAGATAAGAAGCGTTGGCGAGGTTGTGAAGGAAAGGGAACCCTTGCACACTGTTGCTGGGAAGGTACAGCTGCTATGGAAAACAGCATGGAGGGGCCTCAAAAAATTAAAAATAGAACTGCTGTAGGATCCAGCGATCCCACTTCTTGGTATATATATCCGAAGCAAATGCAATCCGTATCTTGAAGGGACACCGGCAGCCCCATATTATTGTAGCATTATCCACAATAGCGAAGATACGGAAACAAGCTTCAGTCAGTGGATGAATGGATAGGAAGATGTGATTTTTATATATATGAATACATCTATATACACACACATATATATAACTGAATATTATTCAGCCATGAAAAGAAAGAACTCTGGCCATTTGCAACAACATGGATGAACCCGGAGGACATGATGCTGAGTGAAATCAGCCAAACAGAAAGGCAAATCCTATACGACCGCACTTTTATGTGGAATCAGAAAAAATCGAATTCATAGAAGCAGACAGGAGCGTGGTGGTTGTCAGGGACGGGGGGCAGAGGGAAATGGGGATATGTTGGTCAAAGTGTATAAACGTTCAGTAATAAGATGATTAAGTTCTGGGGACTGTAGTTGATCATACTGTATCGTATGGCTGAAATTTGCTAAGAGAGTAGATCTTACATTTTTTCATCACCACTACTGCAGTAAAAAGGTAACTATATGAAGTAATGAGTAAGTTAACTAGCTTGACTGTGGTAATCATTTCACAATGTACATGTAAGTAGAATCATCATGTTTGCACCCCAAATATATACAATCATTGTTTGTCAATTGCACCACAATAAAGCTAGAAAGAAAATGAAAATGGGTCCCTGAATGAGTAAATCTCGAGGAACACGGTGCGAGATTTATGAATTCCTTGAAGAAATGAAATGTGAACTTCTGTCCAGGCCTTGCCCTGGACACTTCACTTTTATCTTATTTAAAATAGCTGCTGGGGCACCTGGGTGGCTCAGTCAGTTAAGCGTCTGCCTTCGGCTCAGGTCGTGATCCCAGGGTTCTGGGATCGAGTCCCGCATCGGGCTCCCTGCTCAATGGGGAGTCTGCTCCTTCCTCTGCCTCTACAGCTCCCCCTGCTTGTGCTCTCTCCTGTCAAATAAATACATAAAATATTTTTTAAAAAATTAAAAAAATAAGACAGCTGCTTCTGGGTGCTAGATTTCCCCTTCCTGCCATACCTCACAGATTCCCCTTTCACTCCACTCTGACTTTTACATGCCTCACCCAAACAACACCTCTGCTCCTCGTTCCCTTTTGATCTGTAGTCCAGAATGTTCTCTCGCCCCCAGACATCTCCCTACAGAAGGCCCTAAGCAATTCAAACCAATGATGGATTTGTCTTTTTCTCCCCAGATTCTTTCCCTCTTGAAGTTCCTTTATGTGTTCAGGGAACTGTGAAAAGCAAAGTACATGTTTTCTGACTTCTCAAAAAAACTGACACTATTGATAGATAAGAACATTGAAGCCCAGGGAGGTGAAGTAACTTGCCCAAAGTCACACGGGTCCAGAAATCGAAACCCCACCTGACTCCAAAGTCTTGAAATTAGATGTGGACTTATGGGGCCAGCAGCTCTCAGAACTTGGGGGCCAGAGGTGATCTCTCTTTAAGAAAGAGAACACAAATTTAAGAAAACAAATGTACAGGGCCATAGAAGGGACTTGCACAAGGAAGGTCCTTGAAGCTTGAATTTCACTAGCTTCCTGAAGAAATGGTCTCTAAATGAAAATTATACCATCACCAGAGATAATAGACAGGCAAACCAGAGGGAAGCTTAGGAGGCAAAGAGGTTTTTTTCTTTCATTATACACCACCCTCCTTGCCGAAATTTCTTGAAAGCATGGAAGACCCCTTCTTTAGAAGTGTTTCCCCCAGGATGTTCCAGGGGTCTTTCCTGGAAACAAAAAGCAGGAAGCAGGTATTTTTGCTTTTGTAGGAATGTCAGTGTCAGAATGCGAGGGAGAAGAAGACGGTAATTTTGAAAAGACAGACATAAGTGGGTGTCCAACATCGTGGAAGGGAAAGAGATCCAGAAGGAAAAAAAAATCCAATAGGATGGATGTGTAAGTAACAGGCCAGGGTGTAAGTAAAACTGCCATGCGTCAGAATTTATGGTTGATTTTGAGTTAAAAAGTCGAAAGGAAACATAGACACTGGACCACTGCCTCGCACAGACTCAGCGTAAGAAATGCATGGCCTTCTAAACACTTGACCAAAGTCGCAGGAACAAGGAGCGATGCCATTTTTTGAAGGCAGCCAACAGCCCAGGGAACAGTCCTTCCCAGAGAGTGACCTCTAGTGGACAGGAGTATCATCATTCACTGGAACCCAGAATTTTTTCAAAGGAGCATCTCAACCCCTTTCAGCAACCCCCCCCTTTTTTTTTTAACAAGAGCCTTCTGGGGTTTGGCTTAAACAGTGATTGTGTGGTGTTTAAAACTCTTAATGTTTCTTGTTTCAACATTCCTTGTCAACGGTGAACTTAATGACCCATTCTGTGCCCAGAAAAACCTTTACGACTGTGAGTTAAGACGGCTACTTCAACAAAATTGTGGTTTAGGAAACAAAATTTCACAGGTAGGAGAGACCTCTGAATTCTTGATGAATACAAAATTGCACAATTTTTTGGATTTATTGGTTCACTTAGGGTCTCTGTTATAAAGGAATCCCTAATAGAGGTTATAGCGGTCATTAGGAAAGACAGGTCAGAGGCATGAATGGAAACCATCCTTTTGAAGGTTAATTCGGCGTTGTCTGTTAGAATAGCAAACGCACGTAGCTCTGAGCCAACAGTTCCACTTCTAGGACTTTCTCCTTCAGATTTACTCATATAAGTGAGCAGAGAGCCATGTGCAAGGCCATTTACTGCAGCAATTATTGTAGTAAGAGAAGTGGAGAAAACAACTTAAATATTCATCTGTAATAAATTATGGAATAGTCATAAATAAAATATGATGCAGATATTTAAAGGATATGGAAGATTCATAGTCTTCAATACTAAGACTATAAAAGAAAGTTTTAGGGGCGCCTGGCTGGCTCAGTGGGTAGAGCCTGTGTCTCCTGATCTCAGGGTTGTAAGTTCGAGCCCCACATTAGGTGAAGAGATTACTTAAAAATAAAGTTTTTTTTTAAATTGAAAGTTTTAGAACAGTATTTTAAAATCTTATACATGCACGAACATAGGACATGTGTACAAATTGGCAGAAAGAGTTGTTTGATTTTGCTTAACTACAAACAAGCCATTTCTCCAAGAAGGTAGTGTAGCCCGTAAGTTAGGGACATAAGAGCTTAAGCCAAACTGCCTGAGTTCAAATCCTGCCTTTATCAATGATGATTTCTGTGATTTTGTCAGATTCTTTGGCCTCTTTGTATCTCAATTTCCTCCTCTGTATTGGGGGATGATAAATTGTGAAGGTTAAATAAATTCATATATATAAATACAGATTCATTCCTGTGAACCTATAATTATTTCAAAATAGAAATTTTTTTAAAATGCAGTTTATTTATTTTATTTTTTTAAAGATTTTATTCATTTATTTGACAGAGAGAGAGGTAGCCAGCGAGAGAGGGAACACAGGCAGGGGGAGTGGGAGAGGAAGAAGCAGGCTCCTAGCGGAGGAGCCTGATGTAGGGCTCGATCCCGGAACGCTGGGATCACGCCCCGAGCTGAAGGCAGATGCCTAACGACTGCGCTACCCAGGCGCCCCGAAGAAGCACATGTTTTAAATCCTGGACCTTGCTGCATTCATTCTGGAGAAGGAGGGACAATTATGGACACTAAGTCTGGACTTAGCTCATTAGTCCTGAGGAGAGGGACAGACAGACAGTCACAGGCTTACCCACCCACATTCCTATACAGCCTCTTGGTCCAAATGAAAGATCCCCAAATGGATACTAACCATGATACTGTAATGACCAATGGATAAATTCTCCCAAATCTCTTGATACTTCTCCAAGCCTCAGCCCTTCACCTCTCAAACATCTTCTTAGCACCATCTTAGGGTAAGTTATGCTAGCGGCTGTTTACAACAGCTCCTAAATCTCAGGGGTGTAATACAACAGTGAGTTTTATTTTTGTACCTATTACAGTACAATGTGGACCAAGGGTGGGGGGATACTGTCCACAGTCATGTAGGGATCCAGGCTGAAAGGGGCTCTACTATCTTCAACAGAAAGCTTCCAAGTCATCCTGGAAATTGATAATCCAAGCAGCACACCCAAGAGCAAAGAAACAAGTGGCATTTTTTTCTTTCCCGTGCCACTGGCCAGAAGTCAATCACCTGACTGTTGGGTTGCCGAGAGAGGTCATTTCACTGTATATTTCACAAAAAAATTTAGTGAACACGTAGAATTGTCTCTGTCACAAGCAGCTATTAATATGATCATGGGGGTCTTCTCCTTTAATGTTAATAAGATTTCCTGCTTTTCACTGACCTGCACAAGTAATCCTGGGAGCTAGACTGCATGATAGCATTCCCACTCGCCCCAGTACTATACCTCCCATCCAAACCAAAGGTAACATGGCTTGCTTCAGTAGCTCGAGTCACTTATTTTTTTAAGATTTTTTTACTTGAGAGAGAGCGAGCGCGAGCATGAGTGGTGGGAGGGACAGAGAGAGGGAGACAGCAGACGCCCCAGGATCCCGAGATCATGACCTGAGCCGAAATCAAGAGTCAGCCACTCGACTGACTGAGCCACCCCAAGGCACCCCAAGGGTGCATTTATCTTTTTAAATTAGTGTTTTCATTTTTGAGGGGGGTAAACATCCAGTAGGGGCATTACTGGAACATATGGTAACTCTAATTTTAATATTTTGAGGAAACTCCATATTCCTCAGAAACCATTCCCAGTGGCTACACCAATTTACATTCCCACCAACAGTGCATGAAGATTCCCTTTTCTCCGCACCCTGGTCAACCCTTGTTATTTTGTAATTATCTTCTATTTTTACAGGGCATATTCAGCGGGACATTATTTATGGGAGGCCTGTGCCGCTTGGACCCACAGTGGATTTCTACAGTGGTTTTCTGTTTGCTTCTGCCAGTTCTTTATGGGCATTACTAGCCCATGTTCCCATTTTTTTGTTTTTGCTTGTGATCTCCTGGCTATCAAAATTCAAACCCAAAACCTGTTTGTGGTGTTGGACTCATGATTACAAGTTTTTAGCAGAGACCTTTTTCTCCACCTGGAACCCCTTCCTTGGTTGTGCCTATCCATGGGTTTTCTTAGCCCTTTCTTCCCCCTGACAGTGTAGCCCTTAGAAGGCTCTAGTTCTAGTATTAAGCTTTACAACCTAAACCCTCAGATAATGGAGAGTACTCCCACTCCCTCCCCTGGAAGCTACAGAGCCATCCAGTGGCTTTACTGCTCTGTCAGTCCCTAATTATCTCAGCCTCCTGGGGATTTCCCTCACATTCTTGTGAGATCAGCCCTACGTATAAAAGTGACGCTGGTTGTATCTTCCCAGGTTTTCTAGGTATTCGAGGTGGTGCTGGTGTGGATTTCAAATTTATTACTCCAGGGACGCCTGGGTGGCTCAGTTGGTGAAGTGTCTGCCTTTGGCTCAGGTCATGATCCCTGAGTCCTGGGATTGGGTCCAGCATGGGGCTCCTTCCTCAGCAGGGATTCTGCTTCTCCCTCTGCCTGCAGCTCCCCCTGCTTGTGCTCTGTCTCAATCTCTCTCTGGCAAATGAATAAAATCTTTAAGAAATACATACATACATACGTACATACAATAAAATTTATTGCTCCATTGTGTAGCCAGAACTGGAAGGTCTCCATCCTAAAATTATGATTATATAAAAATATCACCAAACAATGGGAAGGAATGCAGATAAATGGAAACAGACGTGTTTGAGGACTGGGATTAGAGAGGAAACCCTTCTTTTAAAAATTGCCTATCGTTAATGCAACACAACTGAGGGGAAAAAAGAGCTGACCTAGATAAATAAAACTCTTAACTAAGCTGATTATTAAAAGAAGGCCAGTAGCACAGGTTTGGGGCATTAAATGTTTATTAAATCAAGCTTTTAAATTATATCCACCTACAGTCTGTAAACAGATACAGTACATGTAAGTAAAAGGCTCTTAGATTAGAAGTGGTGGAAAAATGAAAGATCCCTTCGCACACAGGCATCTCGTCACTCCGTGGGCTGACGCCATGGGGCCGGGTTTTAGTTCAAGAGTTAAATGAAAAACCAGAAGGAGTCTACCTCCACCTGCTAGGGCGGATTTCAAGACAGGTATTTGTTCCACATTATAGTAGGCTGGATTATAGCAAGGCAACAGTGAAGTTTTTACATTCACGGATTGGCTGAACTAGTACAAATTGAGCTTTTCCTCTAGAGGTCTCCCTCCCTATTACCATAATTAGTAAGAAATGAGAATTAAAATTAAACTATGGACCACAGGTGGCTACAAAAATAGGTAACTCGTAGAGTAATAAATATCTATAGACAGCAGAGCACAAACTTACGAAATTTGCCTTTTTCCATGAATGTGCAGAACATCAGAAGTTACGTTCAAGAGGTACAGTCAGTGGACTTCAGATCGGCAAGAGAACGCGCAAAGGAAAAACAATGAAATACAAAACCCAGAGTAGGAAGCTGAATGCAGATGAAAATATACATCAAACCACCTCCGAACTCCTCACTTATCTTACTTAATAGACACCACAATTAGCTTACAGCCCTTTAAGAATCTTAAAAAATAACACTTTGTAATCTATGTACAAATTTTTAAAAAGATTAATCATGAGACAAGCAAAAATCGATTAACAGTGGCACGAAAATCAATGGACCTTGTAGATTTTGTGTGCTTTCATAGACTTCTGTGTATGAGGATTTAAAATGCCCCCCACGATGTTTTGGATTGAGTTTTTAAAATTCCCACAAAAGTCTATTCTACAATCATTTCAGGTATAGAAGGAAAAAAGTCCCAAACTGGAAAATTAAAAAAAAAAAAAAAAGTCAAAATCTCACAAAGTGACTGAAAATCCATGAATATATAAGTGACATTCATACGTTCCCTTCACACTTACCAAGTGCTATGTAAGGTAACTATAATGCTGTCCTGAAATCAATCTCATTTAAGATACAATAATTCCCATTCTAATTCTAGAATGGAAAGCACTTATTCGATATAATGTGCGTTTCAGCGAGGTTGACATCTACTTGGTTGTACTTGACAGTGTCACCTTGAAGTTTCATGAAGATTCATTGCAGGCCTGAACTGTGAAAGTTCAGAGCTAACAACACCACAGGTAGGCAGTTACTCATCCTAACTTCTGCAGGGAGTGAAGGGTATACTTGAGCTGTCCTGGGGTCACTGCAGCCTGGAACAGTGTTCCCTTGAAAACTCAGCAAGATTCTCTGCCAAAAAAATCTTCATAGTGTAAGGTGTTTGGAACTTGCTGGGTTGGGTAAGTTCTACTGACATACTGACATACTACGCCTTCAAGAGGGGTGTGCAGAGGCAGCTTTTCCCAACGCACTTGATTTTGCCAGAGAACACCCCAAACAACCATGGGATCCCAGGACACTCATGTCCTATGGAACATGGTTTGAGAAATGCCAATCTGAGTAGAATTTCTAAAGTAGTGGTTCTCAAATTGTAGTGAGCATCAGAAACACATGGAAGGCATCTTAGAGTATAGAGACCTTACCCCACTTCAGAGGTCTGGGGTGGGACCTGGGAACCTGCATTTCTGAGACTGAGAGACTCCAAAGTGAAGCTGATGGGGTGAGGACCGCACTTTGAGTGGCATCCATCCAGAGAATGACCCACACAAATCTCAGCTGCAGGAAGCCCTGTTAGAGTCTCAGGAAAGGCTGCACGTGGCATCTGCTACAACCAATTAGCTGGCGGTCAGATCAGCCCAGTGATGCCTGAGGTCTGGGCACCTAGGTGGAATGGAGGAACACTGGACTTGACTCCCAGCTCTGCCCCTACTCACCAGGTGACCAGGCACCATGACTGCAACTCAAAAGAGGAATAATGGGAGTCCCATCTCAGTCGATCTGTGAGGCTTAGAGGAAATGTTTGCACAAAAGGACTACCCAACAAAAAGCATCATACAAGTGTCATTAATCAGTAGAACGTGTCAGTCACAGCAGGAAAATCCCAGATGCATTTTCTGCCTTCCGCCACTGCTGAGCCTTTATGAAAGCACATTCTGGCAGCTAATGAAGAGAAAAGAGGCTAAAAATGCAGAAAACTGCAAAGAGGAAGATACGTAAGTGGATCACCTAATTAAAAATCTCTAATTGTTAAAAAAAAGATCAACCCACAATCAAAGTAGTTAATTATGCTGGCTTTGAGATAAGAGTTTAAGTTACCGTATGTTGATCTTTGAACACACTCACTCCTCCGTTCTACCATGTTAATGCTGGTTCGGTTTTAACATCAAGAGCATGAGGAAAAAAAAAATCCCTTCACTCAAATGCATATGGATTCGATGTAAAAAATTTAGCTGAGATCATTCCCATCTTCTAAGCTACCACGGTGGGAAAACTTCCAAAGTAATTTTTAAAAGGGACCTTGAATTTTGGTTCATAAAACATCCACAGCATGATAAATGAACACAGACTCACACGCTCACACGTGTCTATTTGTTGCCCACCACATCTTAGCCAGTGAACTGCGTCTTGCAATTAAAAAATGAACTGGTAAAAATTCATCCGCACCCATGACAGGATTATGGTCAAGCAAACATCGTGTTGCCCAGTCCCAGTTTCCATTCGAACGAAAAAGACTGATCAGAAAGGCAGCACGCTCCCCGACACGCTGTACTGTCCACTTTATACATGCTCTGGGTGGCTCTGGAGACAAGACAACATCTCTTGAACGGGTTTGCCTTCATAGCAGATCTGATACACTGCCGAGAACAACGGGAACCTGGTTGGGAGGAAATGTGAAAAAAGACAAGTTGAGCCATCTGGTTTACCTCACAGAACAAATGAGTCTCCTGCCTAACAGACTGCAGATGGGTGTGCTACTTTGGACGACAAAGTGAACACCTTCTGTCTTCCTCTATGATTTGGTGGCTGTAAGATGGTGGTATGACCTAGACCATCCGCGGCCTACTTGTTTGGACTGCACAGTCTACTCACAAGTCCCATGGTAATCCTTGCAGGGCCATTGGTGGCCATTGACATGAAGAGCTGCAGGGCAAGTCTGGAATGAGTCCAAGTTTCTGTCAATATCTTAAAAGGCTGGAGAATAAATTTTAAATTGCAAGGAGGTACTGCTCTCCCTTCTCCAAAAGGGATCATCCAAGGATAAAGATGAGGCAGCCCCCACATCACCATAAATAGTTCGCGTCTGGAACATTCCTTCAAGAATCAACGTGGGCACCCACAATTAGCAAAGCACTGATCTCAAGCTGAAAGCTGGGTTTATTTTGCCTTTTCTTTCAAGATGTGAACACAGAAATGGCTGAGGGTACAAAGGTGTGGGCTAATAATGCACCATGAGAAAGGACAGCATTATCCCAGGGTCCAGCTGGCTCAGCAACTATTTTAAATAGTAGGTATCACTAAGGAAATAACAAAGTTAATTTCAATCAGCCTTTTAAATACACACACACACACACACACACACACACGCCAAAGCAAGCTTGACAGGATCAATAGAGTCTTCAAGGCCATTCTGGAAATTATCTAGTTGGAATCCTATTAATGACAACTTATTTAAGAATGGCGAACAGCCCTGAAAGGTCATATGTCTATCACTGTGAGTTTTTAAAGGTACAGAATGTTTTATTTTTTGGAGGCAGGCAGGCAGTCAAATCTGACCCCACAGCCTAAACACTCTGGGCAAGTTTCACAACCCCTCTGTAAAATGGGGCAGGACCCGTTGTTAAGGCCTGTTGTATGAAGGGACTTAGTGTAACCTGCAGAGTACAACACTTGGCACATGGTGGGTGTGCAGTGACGGTTTATACACACAGCCACAAGATGGCCACTAGGTCCTAGCAAGCTCCTAGGACAGGGCCCCAAATGTCTTATTCACCTCTGCGTCCTTGGGGCCTGGCACAGCACAGATGAGGGCAGGTGCTCAGCTAATATTTGCTGAATGAACTACTAGGAATGGCAGTTAGAGCCTGCAGATCCTAGTCCCTTCGTTTTTCCATGGCTTAGTTTTCCTGATCCTATCATGAGGACAACCTGTGTGTCCTCAGAGCAGGGTGGGAGGTGATGAGTGAAATCCCTTCACTCCTTACCAATGTTACGAATAGCCTAACGCTCAGTTTCCCAGCTTTATTTTCTCCTAGAATTAGCCAGGGAGCAAGTTCTAAAGAGCAAGACACAACACCTCTGCTGGGGGCTTCTGGGGAAGATACTTCTCTCCTTGAGAGGTACTGGAGGAAAGTTCTGCTCCCCAGACTGCATATGCTCCATGTCACTGAGTACAGCTGTGTATGTGATGCATGGAACTGCTGCAGCCATCTTGAGGTTCTGAGGGAAGACCAACAGGATCACTGAGACTCGACGCTAGATGCACTGTGCCAACACCAATGATGCCCACTTCCAGAATCCTTGTTCTATGAGAAAATAGCCCTATTGTTTGAAGTATTTTAAACTGGGCATTGCTCTTGCAGCCAGAAGCACTCCCAACTTTCACAACCAGCGCTTCCAAATTGTGGAGATGGGATGCTAACAAGAGATTTGGAGTATGGGGGGAGTATGGGGGGAAGGGAGTTTTTATGGACAAGTAACTTGTTTAATCCTCGCAACCCCCCTATGAGGTGAGTAATAACATTATCCCCATTCCACAGATAAGGAAACTGAGGCACTCTAGGGCCAAGATTCAACCACTAGGCTAGACTGCCCATCTAAATGTTATTTTATATGACATAAAATGCTATACAGCCAATTAGATCAGTTTGGGGGGCTCTCTAAATGAGGTTAGAGGTGAAAGGAGGACAAAGGCAGTATTTCATTGAAAAATATCAGCATAAGACAGTCAATCAGCCACCCCACTGACGGATACTGAGGACTT
Organism: Ursus maritimus; assembly: GCF_017311325.1. Taxonomy (NCBI): domain Eukaryota; kingdom Metazoa; phylum Chordata; class Mammalia; order Carnivora; family Ursidae; genus Ursus; species Ursus maritimus. Next base: position 46,396,131 of record NW_024424453.1, on the reverse strand, counting down.
AAGACGTGTCAGCCTTCAACCAGGTGCAGGATGTGGAATTACCAGTAAGGCCCCAGCCCTCAAGGAACTTACAACACTGTTCTGGGCTGGGTTGTGCCCCCAGCCCCCAAATTCTTCCAATGAAGTCCTCAGCCCCAGTACTTGTATTTGGACATAGAGCCCTAAAGAAGATAATTACATTAAAAGGGGTTCATACGTGTGGGCCCCAAACCAATGTGGCTGGTGTCCTTATGAGAAAAGGAGATAGGACTCACACATGGACAGACGGAAGACCACATGAAGACCCAGGGGGAAAATGGCCATTTACAAGCCAAGAAAAGAGGCCTCCGGAGAAGGCACCTGCTGACCCCCTGATCTTAGACTTCCAGCCTCCAGAACCGTGAGAAGGAAATTTCTGCTGTTAAGCCTCTCAGTCCGCGGTACTTTGTTACGGCCGCCCTCGCGAACGGATACAAATACCGGATACTCACGCATGCTCATAAAGATACATGCACAAGGAAACCGAATAAAGCAGATTTTCTAACAGCAGAAAAATCCAGACAACTTTACTATCTATCCGGAGGAGACTGGTTAAATAAACTGTGGCTCTCCCACACAGAGGAATGTTCTGCAGCCAGTAAATGAGATCTGCTGGTGCAGATGGGGCAGGATCTTCGAATCATACCCTCGAGTGAAGAAAAGCAGAGCAGAACGTGGAGCCCAGCATCCATTACATAAATGGACAGATATACTAAAAACTCAGAAAGCTGCCTGCATCAAAGGTGGGGACCCGGAGTCACTTTTCACCGGGTGCCTTTTTCTAGGATTTGAATTTTTTTTTTTTAAACCAGGAGCATGTGCCCCTCCCCTCCCAATCTAGAAGAATGAAAGTAAAATTGTGTGCTTATGTAAGCAGCCCACAGCCCACGAGCAGCAGGACTATCTAAGCCTGGGGTCGGCAAGCCACAGCCTGAGAAGCCAACCGGAGCTGTGGTCTGTTTTGTACAGCCTGCAAGCTAAGGACGATTCCTACGTGTTTCAAGGGCTGTAAAAGGAAAAAAAAAAAAAAAAAAGAATATGCAACAGAGAGCTATATGTGGGCTGCAAAGACTAAATATTTATGTGGTTCTTTACTGAAAAGTTTGCCGACCGCTGGGGTAAACAGCACGTTCGAAGCGGGGAAAGTTACCTGCGTCTGGAAGAGGTGGATGAAGGCTGCTCGGAGGGCAGACCCGGGCCGCCTCAAGGGTGGTCAGGGCTGGCACGCACGTCAAGGAGGGCCGTCCTGGCAGGCCGAACGGCAGGAGGACAGATGCGCGCAGAAGTCTCCAAGAAGGAGGTATCGGGGCAAAGGGAGGTCGGCTTCAACTGAAGAAGGGGTTGTAGGGGCACAGGACACGGTGTTAGGAATTCCACTGGTGCAGAACTGAGAGGCGCTGACCCAGATGCCAGCCTAAGGACGCGTTCTGGGTGAGCAGACGGCTTGCGGATCAGAATACTCAAAGGGAAAGGCACGGCGGCGATCACCGGTGCGCCAGTTTGATTTGGTGGGTAAAGAAAACTGGGGCACGGGTAAAAAAATGACCTGCCCGAGACCACACGGCTAGTAAGCCACCAGGTGGCCGGAAATGCTGCCCTTCCGCTCACTGCTCTTCCGTAGCCATCGAGAAGAGAAGGGGGGAGGAAGGAAAGACAGGAAGACCTGAGTCGAGATGGCTGGGGTGACAGAGGGGAAAATCAAGGGGGAATGGCAGAACTCGGGCTCTGCCTGAGCAGCTCTGGGAGGCGTGTGGGGTGGCCGGGGGCGGGGGGCCACAGAACTCTGAGCCGCAGCCTGCAGGAAGCATGGCGTGTCCCCTCCAACCTGGCAGGGACCTCATTAAGCACAGGCACAACCTGTTCCGTGTCTAATCAGGAGAAAGAAAATGGGACGTGACGGAGGAGGGGCATCTGCTCAGAGCCACGTTTCACCTGCTTGATTACACCTGCTTTTTTAAAATGGGCGCAGGTACTGATTCCAGAATGCCACTTCCAATCCGTAGCCTCCCCGAGGTCCATGATGAACACAGACTCATCCGTTCACAGGATCCTATCAAATACACCCCACGGCAGCGGACAGATGGCACTTTACAACCCTGACTAGGAGACCATCAGCATCCACAGACACCCAAGTATTTTCTTAAGACTTAAAAAAACTCCCGATCAATACTTAACGGTCGCTGAAGTAGCCCGGCCACGCACAAACACATCAGCGCTTGCCCTGAAGTGTGTAAGGAAAACCGTGCCCACCGGAGAGGTTTTCCTTTTGGTCAGGATTTAAAGGTACTTCTCCTCCTCTGGAGGCCTGTTGATGACTTCCATCTCTGCCTGGCTGGTTTTGAAAGCCGTTTCAGAAAAATAAAATGCAAACGGAAGAAGGAAGACGAACGTCCTGTCCTCCCTCCTTTTCAACTCTCCACAGAGAACTCTACGGCTGATCAGCGTGTACTGGTCCAGCGAGGAGGAGCGCTGCGCGCAGGGGAGGTAAAGGTGGATGGTCGGGACCAGCAGACACAGACTGAGCCGAAGAGGAGGAAGGAGACACACCAGAGAACAGCAGACACGTCTGTAGCCATCACCGGCTCAGGGAGAAGTGTGCGCTCCGACTGGCCACACCTGGCAGCGTCCACACAGCTGCCCACCCCCTCCTGTCCCAAGCAAGCAAACCTCCCCCTCCCTCCCGAAGAGCGAAGGGTACACAGAATAAATAAATGTGTACGCATTTATTAGCTAGTGTCGCTGGCTTCGTGGTTATGGAAGAAGGCTCAGCAAATGAGAAAGATGAAGGGCCATGGGCCAGCTGCAGAGAGGCTGGCAGCTTTGTGGTGCTACGTAGGGTTTATTCCCTCGATCAGGTGGCAAATCAAGCTGTCCCAAGACCACCTTTAGTAGCTGACCATCCCGGAAGGGCAGTGGCGGCTAGAGGCACCCGTCCATCCACAGGACACAGAGACTGCAAAGCTGCCCAGCAAGCCCTAACGCAGGTCACGTCTCGTGGTAGAATTCTGGGGTAACTCGTACCGTCGTCTTCTCTGAATTGTCTGACCTCTTATTAACAAGACTGTATCTTTTTATAACAAATAACAAGGTAGTCTTTTTTTTTTAATTCAAAACTTACGACATGTAGCTCTTACCAAACACCCTGCAGGATAAACCAACCTCAAACTCCATGTTTTGCAACATGCTTTATAGAAGAATTCAGTTCTTCTTGGGGCGCCTGAGAGCCTCAGTCGGTTAAGTGTCAGACTCTTGGTTTCAGCTCAGGTCATGATCTCAAGGGTCATGGGATCGGGTCCTGCGTCAGGCTCTGCATTGGGCATGGAGCCCACTTAAGATTCTCTGTCTCCCTCTGCCCTGCCCCCGCACCCTCCTCCCCACCTCCCTGTTTGCTCTCGTCTGTGTACACGTGCGCGCTCTCTCAAAAAAAAAAAAAAAAAAAAAAAAAAAGGAGAATTGAGTTCTTTTCCCTGAAGTTGAGCCTGGTTCTGTGTCAACACTCATTTTCAGGGCAGGAAGACGTTTCCTGCCACAGATGTTCACATCACACGAGGGCGGAACTCTTCTAGCGGAGTTCCGCACACAATGTGCCCGCGAGCAGTGACTGGGCTGGCGGTCATGAGGGAAGCAGCGGTGGCCCTCCTCTGGTCGCAGGGACAGCGGGGGGACTTACTTGTCGACCAGCCCCTTCTGTTTCAGGATCCGGTACACTTCAGCGGAAGTCTGAGGTCCCTGGAGCTTCTGTCCATTCAACATCTCCTTCTCCAATTCCTCGATGGTCTTAAAAACAAGGACGGAAACACTAAAGTGTCTGACTCTTGGCTTCGGCTCAGGTCGTGATGTCAGGGTCATGAGATGGAGCCCCAGGCTGGGCTCTGCACTGAGTGCAGAGCCTGCTGGACTTTCTCGCTCCCTCTCCCCCACCATGCACATGTGCACACATGCACGTGCTCTCTCTCTCTCAAATAAATAAATCGTTAGGAAAAAAAAGACTAGAGAACCACTTATTTCGAGAGGAGAGCTGAGGGGAGCTGCCATTCTCCACTGTAAGCCACAGAAAGAGACACAAGCTAAAGGACTCAGGCTAAGTACTTTTAAGTGAAAGCAGACAAGTATCGGCAGGATATGCCCAGCAGGTGACAAATGCCTGCCTTGCCCCAGCCCAGGGCTCTCAATGCGGGTGGACAGGTCGGGGGAGGGCAGGCCAGGGGTTACCTTCCCAGTTCTGGCAAATGCCTCGGCCACCCTGCGGTTCCGGCCCCCATAGCAGGTGGTGATGAGGTCGGCCACGCCGCAGCTCTCCAGGAAGGTGGCCGTGGACACCTGGCCCTTGCAGAAGATCCTGGCGAAGGCGATCATTTCCATGAGCCCCAGGCGGATGACGGCAGCTTTGGTGTTGTCCCCGCTGTGGAGGCCGTCGCAGAACCCAGCTCCCACCGCTACAATGTTCTGTGAAGGAGACAAGGAAGCCCCGGGATGCCTGTCACACACCGGCCACAGACAAGGCTGCCGGAGGGTGGGGGGAGGGGGGGGGCAGGGACCCCTGGCCCACCCTCAGAACGTTCCACTGGTTCCCGCACAGCCCCAGCTTCTGCTCTTGCGCCCTAACTGCCAGTAGTGAAAGCAGGCACCAGGCTTCTACGCTCCCATTTACAGGACCAAGAGCCCAGGTCTGGGCTTAGTAGGAAGCAGGAGTTAAGGGAGAATCAGCCAGAGAATTAGAATGGTTGACTGTAGGCTCTGGTTAGATACTGTTTGGACAAACGGCCTTTTTTTTTTTTTTTTTTTTGAATCGAATGCCTTACTGAATTACTAACATTCACGTGGAAAGGTATGCAGGTCAGCAGTGTACAGCTTGGTGATATTCTCACAAACTGAACACGCCCTTTTAACCAGCACATAACCAGTGCCCCGGAAAGCCACCCTCACACCCCTCCCAGTCCCCACCCCCACAAAGGTAACCACTCTTCGGACTTCCAACAACATAGATTTGCTTCACCTGTCTTTAAATTTGATAGGAGTAGAATCATATGTAATCATGTGTCTATCTTTGTCTCAATTCGACATCACGTCTGTGAGATTTAGCTGTATTTTTACATATAGCATATTTATTTTCATTGCTGCAGTGTATTCTTTTTTTATTTAGACTGAATTAATTAGCATATAGTGCAGTTAGTTTCGGAGGCAGAGTTCAGGGTTCCGTGAGTTGTACAGAACACCCTTGCTCTTGGCGTTCTACTGTGTGAATACAGTACCATTTTTTTCAGCCATTCTCTTGCTAATTGGCAATGGAGTAGTTCCCAGGTTGGGGCCACTGCAAATGGTGCTGCTGTGGCCAGGCTGGCGCAGGGCCCTGGGTAACCACACACAGGCATGTCTGTTGGGTGTGTGCCTGGGAGTGGAGCTGCTGGGTCAGTACGTCTGCAAGTGTGCTGTTCGAGCTTCGGCCTTTTGTTTCCTTTAATTACCCCTGTACAAGCATTCGTGCCCCCCCCCCCCGCTCCCGCACGGCCCTCTGCTACACACAAGGCAGATAAGACCGAGACCTGCCTCTTCAGAAGCTGATAATCTGGTTCAAGGATCAGCACACTAAGGGCCAACTGCCTGTTTCTGGAAATGTCTGGAAGCCAGGCGCCCCTGCTCGTTTGCATATCATCTGTGGTTGCCTTGGCGCTGTTAACAGCAGATTTGAGTTCTTGTGACATAGACCGTATGGGCCACAAAGCCCACAGCATTTCCTATGTGGCCCTTACAGAAAAAGTTTGCCAACCTCTGGCCTAATAGGAAAATAAAATGGGCGCACATAATTATAACCTGGGCAGAAAGTGATATCCCGCAAAAGGGACTGAAAATCTGATTTTCATTTCAATCTATGTGTACTAAGCATGCCCTGTGTATGCAGGGCCCAGAGAGTGGTGCTGGGGGAAGTGGGGGCTGAGGGTGCCCCCAGGGAGGAGCTGCCAAGACAGAATGAGACACAGAGCTTGTCCCCAAAGAGCTGATGATACAACTGGCAAAACAGGTAGCAAAGTGCATCAAGGATAAGGGTGTGCTGAGTGGTGGCAGAAGCCACAAGTTTCATTTCAAAAGCCGGGAAGGCTGCGTGGAGGAGGTGGCATCTGAGCTGGGCCTCAAATCCCATGTAAAACCAAGCAACCATATATGACAAGTAATGTCTGCATGTGCCCACTCGTTTGGGACTTCGGTCAAGTCCCCGGGTTCCCAGCCCTGTCCACTTCACCAGTTCCTTCACTGAGAACGCTTGATGCCAGGGAATATGCCAAGTACGCTGCCTCTGTCTAACCACACTAGCATTTTTCCATACTACCTGGTGACTACCTACGAATTTGTGCCTGGAAAGATCTTAAAATACGAAGCTAATTGGTAACGAACAGGAAATGAAATAAGCACATCTTTTCCTAAAATAAATAAATAAATAAATAAATAAATAAATAAATAAATAATTTTTAAAAATTAATTAAAGAATATCTCTCAAAACATCAGGCCTATAAAATTTGAGGGAGGAGGTTAAAAACAGAACAAAGCGGCGAGGAAAATGTCTTCTGTGGTTGATATGCAGTTTCTAATAAAATACATCAAACACAGCATTGATGCGGCCAGGCGCACCCCGAGAAACAGAGCTGGCCATTTAAACACAGCTATCGCTCACCAGGAGACCGAAGACACTAAGCCATTGCCAATGAAAAAGGAACCCCCCCCCCAAAAAAAAACCACTGAGCCCTGCTGAAGCTTTTGTCTACTCCCAACACACCAATAAAAAAGTACCCTCTCTTCCAAGCTTCGGGGGCAGAATGAAGAGGGGCTAGAACAGGGGATGGGAGTGGAGGGCGCCCAAAATCTATCTTGTTCTCTTCCTCAGGAATAATCCCAGGGCTCACTCTGGCTGCTGGCTATTCTCGCGGTTACTGACATGGAAAGGGAAGAGTAAAACAATTATTCTCTATAAAAGGATCAGAAAGCTGGCTGAGCACGGGCAGATTTTAGACGAATTTGCTCTCTTTCTGTGCTCCAGAGGGCCTCCCGGGGAGGTGGTGAGCTGTTCTAACAGACCAACAAAGTAGCTTCCAGGTGGATCACTCACCCCCTGACAAAGGCCGCACTCCAGGTAGACCCCACTTCCCACAGCGGCAGGCAGAGCTGACAAGGAATTGGGTCAATGGGGTTTTCTGCATTCACAGCCCGAGCAGAGGGCCTATGTTTTCCTATGGTACTAACTTCTTTCTTTCTTTTTTTAAAGATTATTTATTTATTTATTTGACAGAGAGAGAGAGAGAGAGAGAGAGAGAGCCAGTGAGAGAGGGAACACAAGCAGGAGAAGTGGGAGAGGAAGAAGCAGGCTCCCAGCGGAGCATGGAGCCTGATGCAGGGCTCGATCCCAGAGACCTGGGATCAGGCCCTGAGCCGAAGACAGAGGCTTAACGACTGAGCCACCCAGGCGCCCCACTGAGCCACCCAGGCGCCCCCCCTACGGTACTAACTTCTGTCTGTACCTGCAAAAGCCTCCCAACCCCTTTCTGCCACACAGGCAATGGAAACTATGGGTTTCATCGCCCGACTGCACCCATCCCTCCCCAAGTACCTGCTGCGCGTGCTCACCGACACAGGAAGTGGGCAGCCCCTGGCCTGGCACACTCCTTAGGCTCTGGAAGCCTCCCGCGAAGAGGAGAGGAGAGAGGCAGTGGGAAAGGAGCCCCAAGATGCTGAGGGGCGAAACAACTCCCTAACCTCTTAGGTGGGGCACAAAGCAAAGACGAGCTGGGGATGGTAGGAACACCCAAGGGCTGGGTCCAAGCGATGAGGGAACAGAAGGCAAGCTGAGGCGGACACCCTGCAACCCCCCCCCCCCCCCGGGATATATGCAGCATTTCTCAGGCACTCCTGGCTGCCCTAAAGGACAAAGAAACAGTTAACCTAGAGAGACCACAATCTTGCAAGACTTAGGTCTCCCTTCGTTTGTAAATGTCTTAGCAGTTTACAAGAACGAAGCACTTCTATCACTAACCTAGATTCCAGAAGGGAACGTAAATACAACTAAATGTCTTATAGCCTGCAGACCACAGACAGATAATTCTAGGAATCCAGGAAGTTCCCAACTATCTTCCTGTTAACGCCCTGGTAGAGGGAAAAACCACCTTAACTTGACAATAGCAAGGCCTCCCGCATCCTAGGAATCTTCTTTAACATATGAAAGTATTTTCTCAACCTCCCCTTTTCCTCACCTCCCCCAACCCCATGGTAATATAATCAGCCACCCCTCACAACCCTAGGGCAGCAGCTCTTTATGCCCACGGGTCCTGTCCCCATGCTTTAATAAACCACCAATTTTGCACCCAAGAGGTCTCAAGAATTCTTTCTTGGTTTTCAGCTCCAGACTTCACGCCCCTGAACCGCACCTACATTCCACAACCTCATCACAAGCAGACCCAGACAACCCTCCTGGCAGAGCAGCCGGACTAAGGAAGCCAGGGGGAGACACCGGAAGCACATGCACTGATACCCGGATGGTCTCTGGCCTCTGGTTCTCACTCTGCCTCTCCGCTGTGTGACCTTGGGACAATGACCCCACCTCTCTGAGCATTCTGGGCCTCAGGGATAAAATTCAGGGTTTGAATAAAATCTTTCAAGGCCCTATATGCACCCCAATGTTCATAGCAGCAATGTCCACAATAGCTAAATCGTGGAAGGAGCCGAGATGCCCTTCAACAGATGACTGGATTAAGAAGTTGTGGTCCATATATACAATGGAATATTACTCAGCCATCAGAAAGAACGAGTTCTCAACATTTGCAGCAACATGGATGGCACTAGAGGAGATAATGCTAAGTGAAATAAGTCAAGCAGAGAAAGACAACTATCATATGATTTCTCTCATCTATGGAATGGGATAGACCAGTGATGGGTAGTAAGGAGGGCACGTATTGCATGGTGCACTGGGTGTTCTACGCAACTAATGAATCATCGAGCCTTACATCGGAAACCAGGGATGTACTGTATGGTGACTAACATAATATAATAAAAAATCATATATATATATATATATATAAATCTTTCAAGGCCCTTCTGGTGGTGACATTCCTCCAGGAAAGCTGCCTTGAGCTGTGGCCTGCCCTGAGGCTGTAGATAAGTGGGATGGTCCCAAGGCAACAAAGAGACACCTAGGGACAGGCAGGGGGACTGAGAACAGAGGCCAGGAGGCCAACTGTAGGGCGAGGCTGCTGAATTTACCATGGCAACATGCCAAGGCCTAGGCTCCAAACAGTGAGACTGCTGAAATGGCTCTCTGCCGCCTCCTGGACCGTCTCCGGAGGGTGACCCCTTCACAAGGTGGAGGTTACTTGATGAACCAACCTCAGTACATGACTACAGACTGAATGAGAGATACAACGACTTCCTTCCAACAAGGGGCTCCTAGACACAGAGGAGGAGAGAGGGATTATTGACGAAGGGCCTACAGCGCGCCCATGGTGCACACCGTCTCCTCTGAATTCTCCTGACAACCCAGGCTCACGTGTCCCTCGCCTCCTGGCTGGCTCACGGAGGTTCAGCGGCTTACCGAGAACACCCTATCGGTGAGTGACACCGTCTGGGTGCCTGGCTCCACAGGCCCGCTCTGTTTCCTGCACCTTGCCTCTTCCGTGGTCTGGCAAACTTGGCCTGGCCACTCCCACCCTGCATTGGGTCGGAGACCTTCCTGAACCCTCTGCAATCAGATGTCAAAGGGGAGTACCTCTCTGGCCTGCATGTAGGCTTGGGAGATAAAAGGGCAGGCTTAGGAGAAGAACAGATTTTGGGGGGAAAGTAACAAAAATGACAGTTAACCCTCTTGAACTGCTCTAAGGGCTTCCAGTATTATTACCTGGTTTAATCTTTACAACGTTCCTACAAGGCAGGCCCCATGATTATGCTCAGGCAGAGGTAAAGAAACTCCCACACACAGAGTAAGCAGCGGGCCCCAGGTCACACGGTGGGTACCTACAGGACCAGGCTGCCTGGCCCCAGAGTTCTCTCCGGGGGGGGCAGATCACACTGTGCTGCTCTAGGTCCGTGAATGAAAGGCACAGAGGGGCCACCTAAGATTCAAGATAAGAACTTTCTAACAGGAAGAGCTGACCTCACCTAACCAAAAGGACCTGGAGGTAAAGGCGTGAGCTCTCAGTCACTGGAAGCATCCGAGCAGGAGCTGTGTGGATGAGCGCTGAGCTCTAGAGCAATGCTTCTGACCTTTCGTGTCACTGCTCTCAGAGAAAAGACAGATGACGGTGCCCATGGCCTGGGACTGCAGCCGCTCTCTTGGCCCTTCTGTGACCTCTTCACTGCAGGGCACACAGGTGAGGACTACCTCAGTTTCCCCTAGATGGCTGACCTCCCCACGGTAGGGGCGGGGCGGGGGGAAGAGGAGCAGAAGGCCACTGCAGGGTAAACTCCTCCTTTCCAAGGGGATCCTGGGCATGGATCCAGTTTAATCGCCTTATGATAGATCTTAAAACCCTCACTCTTTCCCTCTACCACTTATCACTGTCAAAAGAAAAATATACACACTGAGCCAGTCAGATCGTGTTTGAATAGCATCCGAGCAGATGTCCTCTGAGATCGCTCAGCTGTGAAAGTTATCATTATCCACTGTGCATTTAAATCTGCTTTAAACTATTCTGGAGCTAAAAATACCATGATTTGCAGAAGACAGACATGCTTAAGCCCTTCCCCATTTCCTGGGTTATGGCAATACTCAGAGGCAATCATTCCCCCTGAAGTGCTGTCTTTGCAATTCTCAACGGGAGGGGTGCGGAGGGGGAGGGCAGCGGCTGCGGATGGGACTCCGTTCCTTCTACTCCTAGCCTTCCCCGGAAAGAATGCAAAAAGAGTGGAGAAGCTACCCGGTCCAGGCTACCTGCGGGTTATGCAAACTCTCTCACCACCTAGGACGCAGGGCTCCAGTGAAACCCAGGCTGCAGTCACTACTTCCTGTGCCGCCAACACTCCATCTGATTCTGCCTGACCCCCGCTCCTAGGGCTCTGGGCCGAAGGAAGAACTCTGCAGAGTGTAGGCTGACCACGGGCAAGGCACCATGGTATGGCCTGCAGGTCAGGCTCTGCATAAGGCAGCCCAGCTGAAGTTCAAGGAAGGCTGAGGGTCAAGCCCACAGTTAGCCCACCAGGCAGGGCACCCTGATAAGAAGCGGCCTTAGCTACAGCAGTGATGTCCAGTAGAAGCTTCTGGAATGATGTCAATGTTTTCTGTCTGCTCATCCAACAGAGCAGTCGCTTAGCCACTGAGACTCAGTGAAGTCTCATGTGGCAACTGAGTCTTTGAAATGGGGCTACTGTGACTCAGAAACGGAACTTGCGATTTTTTTTTTAAGGTTTCGTTAATTCGAATATAAACACAAATAGCCACATATGGCTAGTGGGATCCAGCAGTGGCCCTGGCTAGACACTAAGCCCGAGGCTGTGCTTCACAGTGTGGTTTATCTCAGCTAAAGCTCTGGAAGAAACTTATATGCCCAGCTATCAGGGATGTTTAATCTCACAACAGAACAGCCCTGCAAAGGGAATGTCATGTGGCTGTGACACAGGGTATGGGGTTATCCCCCCATCCACTCTCCTCTTCCAGAGTCATAAGAGTCCCTGACTTTCATGCAAGTATATGGCTGACCAAGGGAGAAAACAAACAAACAAAAAACCATTTCCTAACGTCCCTTGCAGCTAGGTACAGTCACAGTTAAATACTGCCCACTGAGATGAAGCCAAGTTATTATATTGGACTCCCCAGAACCTGCCTTAAAGGACAGCTGTCACATGCCCTTTATCCTTTCTTTTTTTCCACCCTACGACCTGGGAGGCAGATGTGACAGTTGGAACTCTGGTCACCACTTTGGAACATGAGGACAATGGGCTACCCTTGTGAGCAGGAAGGCACCTGAGTCCCTAAGACTTCTGTGGAATGGAGCTATCACATGGATTCAGAATTTTTACGTAAGAAAGAAATTAACTTCTACTGTGTTCAGCCACTATTACTTTGGGTCTCTGTTAATGAAACCTAATCCTGATAAAGCATCTGTTAAAAATGATAACGTAAGTTGAGCTGTGCAGTTATGATTTTTGTGCTTTTCTGTAAGGAGTGCCACTTAAAATTTACATTAAAACTAACAAAAATATACCCTCAGTGAAAGAAGCCACAAGCAGAAGAGTAGACACTAGACAACTTCATTATGAAAGTTCTAGAAAATGCAAACTGCAGTGCACAAAGGCAGATCAGTGGCTGCCTGGCTAGGGTAGGGACTGAAAAGGGACACAGAGAATTGCTTGGGGATGGTGGAAATGTTCCGTATTATGGAGGTGATTTTCAGGGTATATGCGCACAGCTGTTAAAACCCACTGTATTAGGGGACACCTGGGTGGCTCAGTCAGTTGGGCATCTGCCTTCAGCTCAAGTCATGATCCCAGGAGAGTCCCGCATGGAGTCCCGCATCAAGTCCTGCATCAGGCTCCTTGCTCAGCGGGGAGCCTGCTTCTCCCTCTGCTTGCTGCTCCCCCTGCTGTGTTCCCTCTCTGACAAATAAATAAATAAAATCTTAAAAAAAAAAAAAAAAAAACCCACTGTATTAGGTACTTTAAATGGATGCAGTTTAATGTACATGACTTAGGCTTAAATAAAGTTGATATTTAAAAAAAAAATTCCCTTACTGGAGATTAATACAGGCCAGAGGTAAAGGACATTCTGAAGGCAGCAAAATACACCTGCTACAAAATGATTCTGCGTAAAACTTTACATCTTCTTTTTGGTTTTATCCTTGTAGTGAGCTGTTTACTTTTTTTTTTTTTTTTTTTTGTAATTCACATGCCCTCACATTTTTGAGCACCAAAAAAAGAGTGTACATTTCTTTGACTGCTAGAATGGAGATTACTAAAGACTGTTAATTTAATGTGAAAGAGTAAAACATGTCAAACTATTTGAACAGTAAGATCCGGTTTTTTTTTTTTTTTTTTTTAAGATTTTATTTATTTATTCGACAGAGATAGAGACAGCCAGCGAGAGAGGGAACACAAGCAGGGGGAGAGGAAGAGGAAGACGCAGGCTCATAGTGGAGGAGCCTGATGTGGGCCTCGATCCCATAACGCCGGGATCACGCCCTGAGCCTAAGGCAGACGCTTAACCGCTGTGCCACCCAGGCGCCCCACCGGTTTTTGTTTTTAAAAGGGGCCATATACATATACGTACACTCACTAAAAAAGACTGGAAGGGTATAGAGAAAACAACAGTGGTGCCACTCATCTCAGGATTATTGATTTTCACTTTCTTTGCGTCCTTCAGTTGTGTGAAACACAATGAATGTGCACTACTTTTATAATCAGAAAACAACGACAAACTATTACTTATGGAATAAAAGAAACGTACGTCCATTTGTCCTTGCTTTGTTAGCCTCTGACAAGGGAGGGCTTTGTTTTGTTCAACTGGACACAAACGAAAAAAGTCAGGCTGTCCATAGGAACCAAAGAACACCAGGCTAAGATTCTTGGAACCTGCCTTCAAACACTCCATCTGTGCCAATATTTGCTACATCTGAGTGATTTAATCTCTCTGGATCTCTGTCTCCTTATCTGTACGACCCAGTGGTTAGACCCAGTTACTGCCAAAAATGCCTGTTTCTCAGTTTTCAAAAATCCCAGCTCTGATGCAAGCTGCCAGGAATGATGGTAACTGATCCCGTTTCAAAGGATAGCCAGAGGAAGGATGATAAATGGAGCTCAACCCCCATCTGTCTCTGCCCCCCACGAACCACTCTCTGTGCCGGTGGCAGGCACAGATCCACGTACAGGTTTCCTGCCAACAAAAATGAAAAGCCAGTCTAAGTTCAGACACAAAACCAGCATGAGGTCCCATTAGCTGAAGCTTTTCCAGAACCCTCCATCTAGAAGCTTTCTTCTCCCCTCAAGCCCCCTTTGTTCTGGGCAGGATCTCGCAGGTTCTCCAGCCACCACCAAAAATACACAGTCACTTAAATCCTGTTTTGGGGTAACACAGGCTGGTGCTGAACAATCAGGCGTTCAGGATACCCCCGCTATCAAGTGCTCATTAGTTTAATGAAGGACTATTAAAAACACATAAAAATCTCCACCAAAAACCACACAAAGCAGCCAAAGCCAGTGCCTTAACTGTGTGAGAGGGCCTGCCCGTAACGTGAAGACTGCCCCACACAAACGTTCGGAAACACGGCCGCGTGCTGCTCCTGGGAGCCCGAGCCCCTCACTGGCTTTCCCTCTTCAAATCCTCACTGTACAGGGACACGTGACCACACAAACACACGAGCTACGAATTCTAGAGTGGTTTTAAACTCAGACAAGAAGCAAGGATGTATGTACGATCAGGAGAAAGAGGGGAAAGGCGGTCTTTGGATTCTTGTCTTTTCAGCATACTTTCTATCTTTGCCAATTCTACCTAAGCCAGATTGCCTGACTTCCTTCCTGAGGTGCTCAAATTCCTGAAAAGCAGCTTTTGCTACAAAAGAAATGACTCAAAAGTGCCTCAGAGGGGGGTATTCATTCACAGTGAGGCGCTTTCTTTCTTTTTTTTTTTCTCGAGAAGGCAGCTGGTTCCAGTGGGAGAAGGGTCAGAAAGGGCAGCCCAGCTCCCCACGGGCTGTTCCCCAGCGTCAGGCTGGAGAGGGCCCCGCCACCACCACGACTTCCACAGGCCGAGTGGAACAGGTCAGCAGCCCGTGTGGAACCTCTTCCCTCTACCCTCCCAAGCCACTGGCCAAGAGAAGCTGCTTCTTTCATTGGACCATTTCCCTTCACGGACAAAGATAAAACTATTCTTAGAAAAGCCTTTGTCAGCAGCTGACTATTTTCCTTTTAAAAACAACCACCAACCACGCAAACAAATGGAATGAACAGCATAATTCAGAGGGAGGAAGTCCCTTCCCCACTCAAGACAATGTGTAAGAGAAATATATGAATTCATGGGGGGGGGAAGCTTTGCTCCCCTGTAAAACTCCACGATCAAGGTACTCCCCATGCTTTTTAAATACTAATGCTGCCAATTTCCAAAAGAACAAAACACCATACCTCCCCGCCTGCCCAGATTTACAAATGAAAGCAAAGCCCACTGGAAGAGGAAGTCCAACCACCCAGGACAGGCTGGGGTAAAACAGGAAGTGATGAACAAGGCTCTCAATTCAGGATTCTTCTCCGAAGTACAAGCCCAGAACACAGAGCCCACGCTTCAGGCTCGGCTTCCGTACTGCGGACAGTGGCCTGGGCGCGATCACCTCCTCTCCTCGAGCAGAAATAACAAGGCCCACTTTACCTTAAGAGCACCACAAAGTTCGACAGTGTCTGCGTCGTCAACCACAGTAATTCGAAAATTTGGAGTCTGCAGTAGTTCTTTGAAGAGAAGGCCATTCTCCATTATTTTGCTGCCTGTTGACAGGTTAGAAAAAGAGGGAATTAATAGGAATGCTTCATCTTAATTTCCACATCTAACAGTTTCAAATGTTTTTCTTATTACAATAAGCACTGTATATTCATCACAGAAAATGTAGAAAATTCAGGAGTAGAAATAGAAAATAAAAATATTCCGTAATTCTACCACGAACGATCCTTAGCAATTTGGCAGGTGTCTTTAACCTACTGAAATATGAATATACATAGTTCTTCTCAGAATTGGGAACATAATGTAATTCATGATCTGCCTTTCCCCATTTTGTGGCACGAGTAATTTTCAATGACATATTTGCTACATCATTTTAAATAGCTGCTTTGTGTTTTACTGTGCACATGTGTTCTAAATTATCTAAGTATCTTTCTATGTTTAATACCTAAAACTGTTGCAACTTTCTGCTACCCTAAACACATGGGAAGGCAACTTCCATGTTTACATTTGTAACAGATTCACATTCAAAACCACCTACCCTGGGGCGCCTGGGTGGCACAGCGGTTAAGCACCTGCCTTCGGCTCAGGGCATGATCCTGGCGTTATGGGATCGAGCCCCACATCAGGCTCTTCAGCTATGAGCCTGCTTCTTCCTCTCCCACTCCCCCTGCTTGTGTTTCCTCTCTCGCTGGCTGTCTCTATCTCTGTCAAATAAATAAATAAAATCTTTAAAAAAAAACACCTACCCTGTCCTTTCCCCTGGAAAAGAGTGCATTCCCTTCTACTAATGTTAGGCTTGACCACGCGAAGTGCTTGGACTCAAAGCAAATGGGGCGTATTTCCCCACCCCTTAACTTTGGGCTCAGTCATGTGATCTGCTCTGGTCAACAGGACATGAGCAGACATGACCCAGGGGATACTTCCAGCCCACTCATGCAGAAGTAGGGCTGGTTTCCTTGTACCTCTGCCTTCAATGTGAGAAGAACATTCCCTGGCTAGCCCGCTGGGCCCGGCAGGAAGATGAGAGACACATGGAGCGGAGCCACCCAGCCCAGCAGCCCCAGCCAAGGGCAGCCCACCCCCAGGGGACCCCCAGGTGTTAGCTGTGCTTACTTTGTATGCCACTGAGATTCTGTGATCGATACTTAGCGTCACTGGGGCAACAGAGAACCGATACAAACATCAACAACTATTCTCAGTGACTAACCGGTGGAAGATGGAAAGGGTACATTCTAAGAGTACCGCTTTTTGCTATGGCTACCTCCTGTCTCCTGGGACAGCCCCGGCAATGGGATGGAGGCTCTGTAGTTTTTACTTTTCCTTTTGTTTTGTTCAGGGACTTGGGATTAAAACTAAGACGAACACAGACGAAACTTTACATGTAAAGCCTGGTGTGAAATCTGCTCTGATCGGGCAGGGTGCAGGGTGGGGTGGGGTGCGGCTTGGCTCTGGGGAGGCCCTGGAAACCAGATGATAAACCTTGCCAGCCACGTCCTGGCTCCCAAGTCAACGCTAGCACACAGAGATGGCAGAGAGCTCACTGTGGGTGACAGTATGGGGGCTCTGCCTGCCTCTAGGTTCCCAAGCTTGTTCCCACACAGTCACCTGGGGGTCTTTAACTAACCCAACGCCCAGGCCACATCCCAGGCCAATTTAAGCAGTCTCCGAGGTGGGGCAAGCATCAGTAGCTTTTAAAGCTCCCCAGATGACTCCGGCAGACAAGTTCTCAAACCTTCGAGTTCACCGGCTCCGGGTTCAGCTTCCTCATGAGTGAAATGCTATGACACCCTCAGGATTGTTGTGGGGTTAAATTAGAAGGTGTGGAAAGAGCCTCTTAGAGCACACAGAGGTCCTACAGAATAACGATGGGGAGAACCGACATATGCTTATGACTGATGTTCCCCAATTATACGTAGCACGCCCAGAGAGGTTTACCAACTTGCCCAGGGTCATACAGCTCATAGGAGGCAGAGCCCAATTCTAACTCAGGTGCTTTGGCTCCGGGACCCATGCTCTGACTCTCTATGCTACGCTTCCTCATGGGGGTGGGGAGGTCAACCAGCAAAACCCAAAAAACATCACAGAGCTGTATTCTTCCAGTGAAGAAAAAAAAAAGATGATTGTCAACAATTACGGTTACACCTATAAGTAATATAATGTCAAAATAATCCAGCAGAGATAGATGATGGATACACAGGGCTCATGACACTGTCCGACCTCTCCTTCTTGTCTTCTTTAAAGAAACTGTCCGTAATAAAATGTTTAAAATCTTTACACCCAATACTTAGAAACACATTTTCTATTCTACAGGCATTGCTATTATCTATTATTTAGGTGAGTTCTCCAAATATTAGAAGTGTGTCCGTTTGAGCAAACTGCCCTCTTCCTTTTTCAAACAGTCCACCAGATCATGTGGGTGATTCTGTGCAACACTGTTGCATCACCTGGGTTGGGTAAACTAGCCCCCAGCCTCCACATCATGACGTCATTACTGTCTTACTCCTGCGTCCCTCACGGGGGGCCACGGCTCAGTGCCTCCAACACGAAGGACAACCGTGAGCACCACAGACAAGCCCCTCGCTCAGGTCACTGGAATCCAGCTGTCTGCAGCTAGAAGCGAGCTGCTGCTGTGAGCAATCGGACAGATTGCTCAGGCAGGGAGAAGGGCACTCTCCATCTACCACTGACACAGGTGGGGTCTGCCGGGTCCTCTGTGGCTGCAAATTATTATACACAGTGTCCCTTAGAGGGGTGGGCTTGATTTACCGCGATCTCACTTTTTCTCATATGTACTTTAAAAAAATTATTATTTTAAGTCACAGCTAGAAAAGCACTAACTGTATTATTACCAACCATAAGTAGTAATGAGGGAAGCAGGGACGCAGACCATCTGGTCCAGAACGGGTAATGAATGCCCAACAGCCACGGGGAAGGACAGCCCCAAACTCAATATGAACCAAAGACAGGGAAATCTCCCTTCTGTTTCATGCCAAGTTGTAGGATAATCCACCTCTGTAGTATGACACCTTCAAGCCCTCCTTTCAGTGTGTGATTCCATATCTGTGTGCTTGGAAGCTCTGCAAGGAGCTTGTGTACCCTCGACACTTAGCAGATGCTGCACACATAACAGGCTTTGAAAAACATCTGTGAGGTGGCAGTGAAAGTCTCCAGTTCTGGAAGTCAGTCCCAAGAACGAGGGAACTCTCACCGCAAGGGGGCACCACAGTTCACCATGCCAGTTGGTATTTTTACAAGCTACTGAAAAACAAGGCTGTTTTGTTGTCTTCCACAGAAGATTCCAGTGGGCTAAAAGTCCTGAATCTACCATAATGAAGAATAGGTTGGTTGCTAATGTCATCAAGAAAGGAGATCTGGATTAATAACCACAGTGCAATTATCAAATGCAGGAGATTTAATGTTGGTACAGTTACCTAACACACAACTCACATTCCAATCTCACCAATTAGTACAATGCTGTCTTTCATGGCAACCTTCCCTCCCCCAGTCCAGGATCCTACTGCGTTTGGCAGGCACGTTTTGTCTTTAATCCAGGACACTCCTTAACCTTTCGTTGTCTTTCATGACAGTGGCATTTTTGAAGAGTGCAAGCCAGCTGTTGTGTAACGTGTCTTTCACTCTGGGCTTGTCTGTTACTTCCTCATGAGGGGTTAAGTTCAGGTTATATAAGACAACTTAGTAAATACCACCTTTGGGTTTTATCCTCCTTTCAATGTTTTACTTAATTTCATTCAGGTCACTGTTGCCAACCGTGATCCAATCCACAGAGAAAGCAGTGGACACATTGGATAAATAGAAGCCAGAGGGAAAGAGATGTTAACATCTGTGCATTTGTCTGTCTTTACAAAGCAAAACAGCCTAATGTGCCCAACTAGAAGCTTTCTTACAATGAACATGGCTAAGAGGTATATGAAAATTCTAGCCAAAATCTATAGGCAGACACGGGTTTCAATCAAGGATTGGAGATGGTATCTCAGCCTTACAGAATGATTATGGCAACCAGCCATTTCCAACCGATTGCCAAAACTAAGTGCCAATTTATTATTGGCAAATAG
Source organism: Ursus maritimus (assembly GCF_017311325.1). Taxonomy (NCBI): domain Eukaryota; kingdom Metazoa; phylum Chordata; class Mammalia; order Carnivora; family Ursidae; genus Ursus; species Ursus maritimus. The sequence continues at coordinate 46,376,649 of NW_024424453.1, read as the reverse complement.
GACTGAGTTGGAACAAGTAATTTTTTTTTTTTTTAAAGATTTTATTTATTTATTCGACAGAGATAGAGACAGCCAGCGAGAGAGGGAACACAAGCAGGGGGAGTGGGAGAGGAAGAAGCAGGCTCATAGCAGAGGAGCCTGATGTGGGGCTCGATCCCATAACGCCGGGATCACACCCTGAGCCGAAGGCAGACGCTTAACCACTGTGCCACCCAGGCGCCCCAACAAGTAATTTTTTTAATAGAAGTAGTTATATAATTTCACAGGCTCCATTAAAGTCACAGGTGGATAAAAGAATTAACTGTGAAAGAATAAAACCTATATATAGGCTAGTATACATATAATTTTTTTTTCTGGAAGACTACTTAGAAACAAACAGGGATTCCCTTCCGGAAGAGGGAGGGAAATTACATTTTTTTTTTCTTTTCTAAGGATGATATCGCTATTACAGAGGAACACCTATGTTTTCAGTCTGGAGAATGGATGTGGAAATTTGATGTTTTTCTTTTCATGTAACAATTCCTGTGACAAGAACAGATTACATTTTCCCTTATTTCTTTTTTTTTCTTTTTTTTTTTTTTAAGATTTTATTTATTTATTTGAAGAGAGAGAGACAGCCAGTGAGAGAGGGAACACAAGCAGGGGGAGTGGGAGAGGAAGAAGCAGGCTCCAGTGGAGGAGCCTGATGTGGGGCTCGATCCCAGAACTCCGGGATCACGCCCTGAGCCGAAGGCAGACGCTTAACCACTGCGCTACCCAGGCGCCCCTCCCTTATTTCTTACTGTTCAAAATGTTGGCATAGAAAATAAGTTACATAAGAAATGTAATGCTTCCTTTGATAAATGTGAGGGGCTGGCCATTTGGTAATTGAAGCTGGGGGATGTCTGCACAACAGACCTATCCTTGGCTATTTCATATTGTGTCAGACTATATTTGATTAAAATTGACTAATCTCGTGATTTTAGATAAATGGCTCATATCTGCTGAACAATTTGCTGAATAAATGAGATCAGCCAGCAAAGCTCACAATTTCTTCCAGTGAGGCAGTGTTAGGTAGAGAGCCGACTCAAGACTATTTCCTTCTCCCTGGGTGATCCTGGGTAACTCATTCTTCATCTGTAAAGCAGGGGATGGTCTGGAAGACACCAGAGGTTCCTTCTTGCTCTGCCAGCCTGTGATTTTCCGGAATCCCCACGGATCTCTATGCGAACAGAACTAGCCTCCTTCCATGCAGAGGAGCTCCAGAGGTGGGCACAGAAATTGGATAAGCCCTTGTATCTTCACAGGAATGATCCCAAGTCACCAGCGAGTTAGGAACCCACTAAAAAGGACACTGTTATATGGTATCTAAAGAACATGAGCTTGAAGTCAGACAGTCCTGATCCAAATCTTGACTCCACCGATGACTAGCTGTATAATCTTGGGTAAGTCACCGTAACGCCCTGAATCTCGACTTTCTCAGTAGACACCTTAAGATTTGCTGTGGGCTTTTGTTTTCAACTTTTTAAAAAGTTTTTAATTCCAGTTAGTTAACATGCATTTTATATTTAGCTTTAGGTGTACAATATACTGATTCAGCAATTCCATACATCACCCGGTGCTCATCACAGGTGCCCTCCTTAATCTTTAGCACCCATTTACCCATCCCTACCCCCTGTAACCATCACTTTGTTCTCTATAATTAAGAGTCTGATTCTTGATTTGTCTCTTATTTTTTCCCTTTGCTTGTTTTTGTTTCTTAAATTCCACATGAGTGAAATCATATGGTACTTGTCTTCCTTTGACTGACTGACTTCACTTAGCATTATACTTTCTAGCTCTGTCCATCCATGTTGCTGCAAATGGCAAGATTTTATTCTTTTTTACTGCTGAGTAATATTCCATTCCATTCTCCCATTCTGTAGGTGGCCTTTTTGCTTAGTTGATTGTTTTCTTTGCTGTGCAGCAGCTTTTAATTTTGATGTAGTCCTAATAGTTTATTTTTCCTTTTGTTTCCCTTGCCTCAGGGGACATAGCTAGAAAGAAGTTGCTATGGCCAATGTCAAAGAAGTTACTGCCTGTGCTCTCCTCTACGATTTTTATGGTTTCAGGTCACACACTTAGAGATCTTTCATTCATTTGAATTGATTTTTGTGTATGTTTTAAGAAAGTGGTCCAGTTTCATTCTTCTGCATGCTACTCTCAAGTTTTCTCAAAACCGATTGTTGGAGAGACCCTTTCCCATTGGATATTGTTTCCTGCTTTGTCAAAGACTAATTGGCCATGTAACTGTGGGTGTATTTTGGGATTTTCTATTCTGTTCTATTGATCTATGTGTCTATTTCTGTATTAATACCATACTGTTTTGATTATTACCACTTTGTAATATAACTAGAAGTCCAGAACTGTGATGCCTCCAGCTTTGCTTTTCTTTTTCAAGACTGTTTTGGCTATTCAGGGTCTTTTGTGGTTCCATACAAATTTTAGGATTGTTTGTTCTAGTTCTGTGAAAAATGCTGTTGGTATTTTGATAGGAACTGCATTAAATATGCAGATTGCTTTGGGCAGTAAGACATTTCAACAATATTTGCTCTTCCAATCTATGAGTATGGAATGTTTTTCCGTTTCTTTGTGTCGTCTTCAATTCCTTTCATCAGTGTCATGTAGTTTTCAGAATACAGGTCTTTCACCTCTCTGGTTAGGTTTATTCCTAGGTATCTTATTATTTTTAGTGCAATTATACATGGGATTGCTTTCTTCATTTCTCTCTCTACTGCTTCATTATTCGTGCACAGAAATGCAACAGATTTCTGTACACTGATTTTGTATCCTCCAACTTTACTGAATTCATTTATCAGTCCTAGCAGTTTTCTGGTGGAGTCTTTCAGGTTATCTACAATATCATGTCATCAGCAAGTCGTCAATTCTTCCTTACCAATTTGGATGCATTTCCTTTTTGTTGTCTGACTGCTGTGGTAGGACTTCCAGTACTATGTTGCATAAAAGTTGTGAAAGTGATCTTAGGGGAAAAGCTCTCAATTCTTCCCCATTGAGGATGATGTCAGCTGTGGGTTTTTCATATATGGCCTTTATTATGTTGAGGCATGTTCCCTCTAAGCCCACTTTGAGAGGGTTTTTATCATGAATAGATTCTGTGCTTTGTCAATTGCTTTTTTTGCATCCACTGAAATGATCATATGGTTCTTATCCTTTCTCTTATCGATGTGATGTATCACACTGACTGATTTGCAAATATTGAACCACCCCTGCAACCTGGGAATAAGTCCCACTTGATCATGGTGAATAATTTAATGTATTGTTGAATCTGGTTTGCTAGTATTTTGTTGAGAATTTCTGCATCTATGTTCATCAGGGATATTGCCTGCAGTTCTCATTTTTAGTGGTATCTTTATCTGGTTTTGGTATCAGGGTAATACTGGCCTCACAGAATGAATTTGGAAGTTCTCCTTCCTCTTCTATTTTTTTTGGAATAGGCTGAGAAGAGTATGCATCAACTTGTCTTTAAATGTTTGGTAGAAGTCACCTGGGAAGCCGTCTGGTCCTGGACTTCTGTTTGTTGGGGGTTTTTTGATTACTGATTCAGTTTCTTTGCTGGTTATTGGTCTGTTCAAGTTTTCTACGTGTTCCTGTTTAAATTTTGATAGTTTGTATGTTTCTAGGAATATATATCCATTTCTTCCAGGTTGTTGGCATATAGTTTTTCATAATATTCTAATTGTTTGCATTTCTGTGTTGTTGTGGTTGTTATTTCTCTTCTCTCATTTTTGATTTTATTTGTGTCCTTTCTCTTTTTTCTTGGTAAGTCTGGCTAGAGGTTTATCAATTTTATTGATTTTTTTCCCAAAGAACCAGCTTCTGGTTTCATTGATCTGTTCTACTGTTTTTTGTGTGGTGTTATTTTTTTTTTTTTTAGTTTCTATATCATTTATTTCTGCTCTAATCTTTATTTCCTTCCTTCTGCTGGTTTTAGGTTTTATTGGTTGTTCTTCTTCCAGCTCCTTTAGGTGTAAGGGTAGGTTGTTCATTTGAGACTTTTCTTGCTTCTTGAGGTAGGCCTGTATTGCTATATACTTCCCTCTTAGGACCGCTTTTGCTGCATCCCAAAGGCTTTGGACTATTGTGTTTTCATTTTCATTTGTTTCCATATATCTTTTTATTTCTACTTTAATTTCCTGATGGACCCATTCATTATTTAGTAGAATGTTATTTAACCTCCATGTATTTGTGGTCTTTCCAGATTTTTTTCTTGTGGCTGACTTCCAGTTTCACAGTGTTGTGGTCAGAAAAGGTACATGGTATACCTTCAATCTTCTTGTATTTGTTGAGGCCTGTTTTGTGGGCTAATATGTGATCTATTCTGGAGAATGTTCCATGTCTACTTGAAAAGAATGTGTATTTTGCTGTTTTAGGATGGAATGTTCTGACTATATCTGTTAAATCCATCTGTTCCTGTGTGTCATTCAAAGCCACTGTTTCCCTGTTGATTTTCTGTTTAGATGATCTGTCCATTGATGTAAGCGGGGGTGTTAAAGTCCCCTACTATTACTGTATTATTATTGATCAGTTCCTTTGTGATTCTTATTAACTGTTTTATATATTTGGGGGCTCCTCTGTTGGGTCCATAAGTAGTTACAATTGTTCTATCTTTTTGTTGGATTGTCCCCTTTATTACTATATAGTGTCCTCCTTTGTCTCTTGTTATAGTCTTTGTTTTAAAGTCTATTTGGTCCAATGTTAAGTATTGCTACTCCAGCTTTCTTCTGACATCCATTCGCAGGATACATGATTCTTCATCCCTTCACTTTCAATCTGCAGGTGTCTTTAAGTCTAAAATGAGTCTTTTGTAGGCAGCATATAGATGGGTCTTTTTTTTTTTTTTCTGTATTCATTCCAATACCCTATGACTTTTGATTGGAGCACTTTGTCCATTTACATTCAAAGTAATTATTGATAGATATGTATTTATTGCCATTTTATTACTTGTTTTGTGGTTGTTCCCGAAGATTTTCTCTGATCCTTTATTGTCTTTCTCTCTTTCATGTTTTGCTGATTTTCCTTAGTGATATATTTGGATTTCTTTCTATTCTTTGCATATTTAGTAGTTGTTTTTGATATATGGTTACCATTAGGTTTGTGCATAGCCTCTTTCTGCATATAGCAGTCTATATTAAGTTGACAGTGGTTTCAGTTTGAAAGCATTCTTTTCTCCTCTTCTCCTTATGTTTTAGGTGTATGTTATTATATTTTATATCCTTTTTTTCTTGAGTTCCTTTCTGGTTTTTTACATAAATATTCATTTTTCCTGCTTTTGTGTTTCCTACATTTATACTGTCACTTTTAGTCTCTCTTTTCCACTCAAAAGGGCCCCTTTAATATTTCTTGCAGGGCTGGTTTAGTGGTCATGAACTCCTTTAGTTTTAGTTTCAGTTTTGTTTGTCTAGGAAACTGTTTATCTCCTCCTATTCTGAGTGACAGCCTTGCTGGATAGAGTATTCTTGGCCTCAGATTTTTCCCATTCAGCACTTTGAACAGATCATGCCACTCCCTTCTGGTTTGTCAAGTTTCTGTTGAAAAGTTTTCTCCTAGCCTTATGGGTTTTCCCTTCTAAGTTACTGACTCCTTTTATCTTGCTGCTTTTAAGATTTTTTTACCACCTGATTTTGCAAATCTAATTACAATATGTCTTGGTGTGGGTCTGCTTTTGTTGATTTTTAAAAAAAGATTTATTTACTTATTTCAGAGAGAAAGAGAGAGAGAGGAGAGTGAGTGAGCAAGGGGGAGGGGCAGAGGGAGGAGAGAGAGAATCTTAAGCAGACTCCGCACTGAGTGCAGAGCCAGGTTCAGGACTCGATCTCGATCTCATGACCCTGAGATCATAACCTGAGCCAAAACCAAGAGTCGGACACTTAACTGACACCCAGGCACCCCTGCTTTTGTTGATTTTGATGGGAGTTCCCAGTGCCTCCTGGATCTGGATATGTTTCCTTCCCCAGATTAGGGAAGTTTTTAGCTATTATTTCTTCAACTGAATTTTCTGCCCCCTTTTCTCTCTTCTTCTTCTGAGACTCTTGTAATATGAATGTTATTACATTTGATTGAGTCGCTGAGTTCCCTAAGTCTGTTTTCATTTTGCATAATTCTTTTCTCTCTTTTGTTCAGCTTGAATACTTTCCATTTCTCTGTCTTCCAGGTCACTAATTCGTTCCTCTGTTTCTTCCATCCTGCTGCTCATTCCATCAGGCATGTTTTTCATTTCATTTATTGAGCCTTTTATCTCTGCTATGTTATTCCTTATCACTGCATTAAGGGTCTCACTCATGTCTTCCACCCTACTCAAGTCCAGCGAGTATCCTTACGATCACTGCTTTAAATTCTCTATCAGGCAAATTACTTGTACTATTTGGCTTAGATCTCTGGCTGTGGCCTTGTCCTGTTCTTTCGTTTGGGATAATTTCTCTGTCTCCTCATTTTGTCTGCCTCTCTGTGTCTGTTTCTGTGTGTGAAGAAAGTCATCTGTGTCTTCTGTCTTGAATGCAGTAACTTTATGCAGAGGAGGTCCTGGAGTCCCTGCAGTGCATGTCCCCCATTCACCAGAACCCGGCACTCCAGGAGAGAGTTCTGTGCATGTTGCTTATGTCCTGCTGTCGTGTCAGAGTCACTTTTCCTTTCAGCGCAGTCGTCGGCACTGATTCTCTGCCTGTTGTGGGCTGTGCTTCCTCCCGTGGTGTTAGTGGGACCCAAGCAGGTCAGCTCTGATAGGACATACCCACTGGGGAACTTGGGAGCGGGGTGGTGGTGTTAGCAAAGTTTGTGTTGGGCCTCCAGTCCTATGTCGGATCCCCTGAAGCGTCACCCTGGCCGGGAGCTGCCCGCAAGGGTGGCTGGGGGCATGAGGCTGGCTACAGTATTTGATAATGGCTGGGTGTGGCTGGGTCCAGTGCATAATGGTGGCTGGGGGCATATGGCCTGATGTGGTGGCCGGGCATGGTGTGTGATGATGGCCGGGGGCATGCAGCTGGGCATGGTGTGGTGGCTGGGTGCTATGCAAGGAGACGGCTGTGCACCCGGTGGCTGGGCAGGGCATGCACACAGCTTTAATACAATTTGCCCTGAGCCCTGGGGCACAGGCTACAAGTGTCTGTGCAGCCCTGCCTTCCACAGATGGCTCTGTGTTTATGTTGGGGGGTGGAGGCAGAAAATCGCAGCTGTCAGTTCTCTCATTTTCAGAGAAGTCCCCCGACATGCTCCAAAATCAATATGATCAGATCTGTCTCCTGTTTGCTCCCCACGTCGTGCAAACTGCCTCTCCACTCAGGCTGCTCTCTATAAGGGTAGAGACCCAACTATCACTTGCCCTCCAGGCTTGCCCAGGGCTGAGTCAGCTGACCTCTGAAGCTCCAGGCTGTAACAAGTCCCACTTGTTACAAACTCACAGAATTCAGCCCCTCTGGTTGTTAAAGCCAAATGTTATGGGGATTAGCATTCCCATGTGAGCTCCCTGGTGCGAGGGCTCATTTCTCTGCCGTCTCCATGCACACAGCCCCCTCCTTCCTGTGGGCAGCCTCCCTCCACCTCTCTGACCTTCCTAACCTGTCAGGTGCAGCTTCTTCTCCATCTTTAGCTGTGGACTTCGTTCTGCCCATCTCTGGATCCCTCTCTGGTTACGGACTTGGATGTGGATGGTATCCAGTTGTAAATGTGGGACGGCGTGAGCTCAGGATCCTCCTACTCTGCCATCATCCCAAATTCCAGAAATTACAATCTTAATTCTACTTGCACATTTTCTTGTACTGTTTAAATTTTCTTCCCTGTGTCTACATATATCATTTTCATAAATATCAACCTAGGTTGACTATAGTCCATTTTGTTTTCTTCATTCTATTATTTGTGATACCTCTGTTCTCCACAAATAGTATTTCTCAAAAAAAAAAAAAAGTTTTAAGTGCGCAGATATATGGGATTGATGGACTACTGTCCAGCTATGAAGATGTAAGCTGACCGACTTTGAAAGTTGCCTGTTATATATTAAGTAAAGTATTTTTTTAAAGCAGTATGTAGCTTAACGATAAATGTAAATTAGTAGTTTACACACATAGGAAAAAAATAATGGAAATTAAATGTAAGACAGGGTTTTCTTTTGATCACCCCTATTTTTCATAATATCTATGCAATTAAAAGTAAAAGAGAAATAAGCAAAAGAAGTAAAAATGTCCTAACTTGCAGGCGTGTGTAAGAATCAAGAGCTACTGGGGTGCCTGTGTGGCTCAGTCAATTAAGCATCTGCCTTCGGCTCAGGTCATGATCCCGGGGGGTCCTGGGATCGAGCCCTGTGTTGGGCTCTCTGTTCAGCGGGGAATCTGCTTCTCCGTCTCACTCTCCCTCTATACTATCCCCCCTCTCAAATAAATAAATAAATAAATAAATAAAATCTTAAAAAAAAAAAAATCAGGAGCTACTTTTTCTCACGCATTCTATCTTACTCAAAAGAGCCTGACCCCTCTCAGAGCTTCCTTTTACAAAGCTGTAAGGAGAAATCATTCACACTGCTGGTATGTTTGACAAGGGTAGAAGTAAGTTCTGGAGTGGTAAATAAAACTTTTGCAAAGCATCTGTAAATATAGGAATATTACTTTTCTATCAGTCTTTTAATGTGGTACATCGGCACATGAGAATTCCAAAGCTCTTTTTAAACGAAGCAGAAATCTTCACAACACCAATGTTGCCTAAGAATAGAAAGAGCTTTCTGATTTAGGAAACAAGATGGCCAAGTTCATGCCTGGGTTCTAAATTGGCCATGTGATCTTGGGGCAGGTAACTTATTCACTGAGTTTTGGATTATTCACCTGAAAACAGGGATCATTCTCACCAATTTTTATGATTCCAATTTTTAGTATATGTGCTGCCAAAGCGAGCACATTACCACCAATTTTTAAATCGCACCGGAATCCAACGAGGATGAAGATACTGGCATTTGTGAGTAAAAAAAAAAAATCTGGGTTTTCTAAGGCCAGGGCAGCCCCTCCATGAATATCCCCACCTGCTTCTCTGTATAAGCAACTTTGCATTTTTGTGTTTAACCTTGATCATTCATTATTCAATCATGGGAGGTCCAAAGGGTCTCCTGGCCTTTCCTTTCATTCTAGAGGCTGCTGAAACATTTCCGTTCCACAGAATGACCTCCTTACAGTAAATCCCCAACCCACGGAATATCCACCTGAAGAAGAGTCCACTACAGAAAACACCGGACGCCGCAAATGTACGTTTTAGAGCACCGAATGCCCAGGCTCCCAAGGCTCCCCCGACCCAGCCAACCTCACCGATGGTGGTCTCACAGAACTTCTCTGCAGCCACCTCACTCGCGATGTTGGCTCCCATGAGCACGCTGACGTCAATGCCCATCTTCTCCCGGATGATGTCGGAAATGAGCTTCAGCCCCTCAGGACCCTCGTCTATGCCCTGCAAGGATGTCAACAAGTTAGGGGAAAACAAACCGCCAAGTGAAAGATGCATGACACGGTTGCTTTGTTACTCACGTAGACGCAGGAACCCGGGGGCATACACGACTTAGAAAACAGCTCTTACAAGAGTAACATGCATACCATGTCTGCACTGTTGAAAGCGTAACGATGAAAGGGAAAGAAATGAACATGTAACCACCCGAAACATGACCTATACCCCTGAAGTCCCCTGTGTCCTTCCCCAAGTCTGTCCTCCTCCTCACTACTGGTCCCCACCCCCACCAGGCTGAACCACCATCCTGAAGGCTGGACGCACTGCTCCCTTCTGTTCTGGACCGTTCTGCCACATAAAGCTATTCCTAAACGATGTGTTATGCCATAACGCTTGCTTTAGAAAGCCTGTAAGTGAAATGGCACCATTCACCTATGCGGTACTGTTCGGTGCTACGTTATTATTTTAGAGATTCACCCCTGTGACTGCATGAATGTTCTGGTATGTTTCTATTTACCACTGTGTATTATTCCAAAATGAAAGCCCACTATTCATTTATCCATTGTACTTATAACTGATGTGTGAGCTGTTCAAGTTTGCTCTCATAAACACTCATCTATGAACCACTTGAGAACAAAGTCTCTCTAGGGGGTTCTTAACCTTTTTTTATGATATGGCCCTCACCCTCAGCCATCTGTTGAAGTTTTATGGACTCACTCTTGGAATTTCATATGCATAAAGCAAAATGTATGAGATTACCCACTGAAATGTGGTTATCAAAATGTTTTAAAAAACCACACAAATTTATGACAAATATACGTGCTGTTTTATTAATGCAATTAGAAAAAGATGATTTGGCAGGTTGAACAATTACCATAATTTCAAGGTCATGATCAGCATAAATGATACCTTGAGGTACCTGGAGCCATTATAAAGTGGCATGAAAATACCTTGGATTTCTACTGACAACAGGACACAAGTCCTGCTAACGCTGTTATGGCAAGTCTGACCCGTGGCTGGCATTCATCCATGAAAGCAATGCTCATCTCAGTTGGAAGTTAAAATGAATAAAAATGGGACTTTTCTCCCCCCATTTAAGTCCAGGACCCTCCTGAATTCTGTCTAGGGACCTGTGGGGGTGGTTTGTGGACTTCTAGTTAAAAACTCCCTTCAGGGAGTATACCCTGGAGCGGAAACTAATGACGATGCATTTCCCAGCAACACAAACCACCGGTGATTTCCAGAACGCAGGCTGAGACCCATGTCCTGGACGGGTTCTTTCTGACAGCGAGGCTCATCAGGAGGAGCCCGTCCTCACATCACCGCCGCTGCCAAAACCCGCTGTGACAGAAAGCAAGCAGCCCTCGCCTGAAGTTGAGCTCAGCTAAGCTCCTGGGATATGTGTTATTGATTACCTTCCAGGCATCTTTTTAAAAAAACCAGAAAACAAAAAAACTGCCATAACCTCCCTTTCCGCTCCTCTTGCCAACAGGTGGAAGTGAGAGAAAATAAATTCCCCCCCATAACTGATGTCCAGCAATGCTTTCTCTGCCTGGGGTCACGGGCCAGTTACCTTGATGAGGGTGATTCCCAGCGCTTCCTTGGGCACTCTCCCGGTGATCTCGTCACAGATTCTGTGAATGAACTGGTGGGGAATGACGAACACTAGCAGGTCTGCGTCCTGCACGGCCTCACTGAGGTTTGGGACGGCTACCTGCAATGAGGAGGAGGAGGAAACAGTTACTCCTATACCAACATGTCTCTGCCAATGACTTCATTCACTGACCGTTTATCAGGCGCCTACTGTGTGCACAGTACCGTGCAGATAGACAGGAAAGTCAAGTGTGCTGTGTGCTCTGCCTTCCCCTTCAGGACGCATCTGAATCGTGGAGGGTCCTGCCTCTGTTGCTGACCGGTTGGGCGAGTGACTTAGCTTCTCTATGCCTCAGTTTCCCTACCTGGAAAAAGGAGTCCTGATACTGTGTGGGTTGTTCTCTGCTGCTCTCCCAATGCCCCAATCCATTCTCTGCCCTTCCTTGCCCTGCTGTGTTGCCCCAGGGAGCTGCTTTCTGTGGACCATTTTTGCCTCCCAGGTGGCGTCTGCCAAAGCAGGACGCTGTTAGGAGATCCAAGGTGGGAGGAGAGACAGGTCAGGGTACTCGTCAGCCTCCTGGTGCCATTCCGGCCCAGGCTCACAGGGGTGCTGGCTTGGCTTCATTCTACAGTTATACCTCCTGACAGGCAGTCCCTCTTCCCATGTCTCTAAGCTCTGGTCGGGCTGGTTTGTTGACACCCGTCTGTCCCCTTGCCCTTTCAGGGGTGGGTTATGATTTCCTGCTGTTGCTAAACTCTGGGCACTCCAGGAAACCCTCTGGGTTGCCTTGACTCTGCCCACACCTCTGTAAATAGTCCCACGCTAAACTTTCCTCGGTAAGGCACTTGGAGCGCTCTCGTGAAGAATAAGGGATATAGATCGTGTTTCGCACCTGGTGTGCACTCAACACACGTCAGCTCTTTTGGTGATTTCCTTCCTTCAGATAAATATGAAGATGGGTGTTAGAATTTAACATGGGCAGAGAAACACATACACACACATTCACAGGCAGAGGTGAGGACGTGGGGGCATGTGGTCTCTCGCAGAGAATGCTTATTGTTGCCCAATGTCCGTTCTCCCCTTCCTCCTCAGCACGAGAAGCCCCAGTTTGGGGCTAGGCTCATAAATGCCCAGCAGAAAGGCTACATTCCTCAGCCTCCCTTGCAGCTACGTGCCCCATGTGATTGAGTTCTGACTGGCGGGGCGTCCACGGAAGTGCTGTGTGTGACTTCCGGGAAATGCTCTTTGAGGCCTTTCCTCCTCCTTTGGCCAGACGGAATGTGAAGAGATGCCTGGAGTTCAGACAGTGACCTTGGACTATGAGGAGGAAACCAAATGCTGAGATGGCAGAACAGTAGGATAAAAGAGTCCCTGACACCATTAACAAGCACATCATTAATACCATAAGCATCTTTTACAGGAAAGAAGAAAAAGCAAACTTTTAGGTCACTGCTATGATATGTTTTCTGTCATATAAACCTGAACCGAACTCTAACCGAGATAGAGCTCCTATGAAGCATACTGGTTCCCAAAATGAAGGGACTAGAGGAAGATTCTTCCCTGAGGAAATGCTGCTATGTGCCACAGGAATATCATTCGGGATGGCTAAGCCTCCTAGGAGAGCTAGTTTGGTCCTTGTGATGGAGACTGCCAACTCTTCACCAAAATTCCTTCTCGCCTTCCTCTGTAATCACAGAGCTGGAAGCCGGTCACTGGTCACATGGCTAGGAATCGCATTTTCCAGCAGGTCCCGCAGTGACACAGGCCATGGACTGAGTTCTCATCGACAGAGCGTGAGAGGGAGCAGTGCACACCACTTATGGCCCAGAGCCCCTAAAACAGCGGGCTGCTTCCTCCACACTTTCTCTCCCCAGTTTCTGTTGTTGAAACTCATGGCAACCCAGACCTAAGAGATGGCACAGGACATGCGGAAGAAGGATAGAACCAAGCCTAACAGTGTGAAGCAAAACTGCTAGACCACTGTTACATGAGAGGGAAATAAGTCCTTTTGTTCTTTAAGTCACGTGATTATTAGGTCTCTTCTTTGATCTTAGTCTATTTTCTTAACTAATACATATGCTAAGAGTCACTCCCTCCCTCCGAGGGTCCCCCAGGGAAATCTATCTGGAATTATTTCATCCCCTTATCCCTTTGGTTGGTATGGAAGACTTCTGTAATTTACCACCCAGCCTGGGTTCTCCTCCTTTCTGGCAAAAGTGCCCCTACATTTCATTTCAAAAGCTACTGCTTCCCCATTTTAACCATGCAATTTGGGTGGAGTTGGCCCCTCCCCTGCTCCATGGATGGTCTTTTTGTCCAAGCCAGTAGGCACATAAAACAATGAGAGCCAAGGAGATGTTTGCTGGGGCTTCTTTGTGACAGCTGCTTCCTTACTCTTCTCCAATAGCTACCGGGTCTTCCCTTGAACAGTGTGGGATGATGGTGTGAGGTCTGGAACAGCTGCAACCATTTTACAAATGTGAGGGGGAGAACCTAGTCCTGCCAAGGGGCTCCCTTGTGAATGAAGCCAACTTTGTGGAATGCAGAGCAGAGAGACTGAGAAAAACCCAGGGCCCAGTCAACCTCATTTCAGCCATTGGTTCGGGCTGTGCCTAAAACCAGCCCTACCTGGGTTTTTAGTCATATGAACCAAATCATCCCCTATCTCAGCTTCAGCTGGTTTGAATGGCAGCATAGTCATTCCCCATAGAGCAGATCATAACCCAAAGCTTACTGGCACTTCCCCTCTTAGTCACATTCCCCAGAGCAGGGAGAAGCTGCTTTCCTCTTCAGAGGGGCTTCTCTGGATTAGTAATCCAGGCTGAGTGGCAAGGATGTGTCACCAAAAATCTACCTGCCTATCAGTCCCCTCGCATTTGCAGATTCTACCTGCTCCCAAGAGCAATTTCTTACTCTTTTCCATTAGGCTCCTGATGCCAATTCCCAGCTGCCATGTCCTTTACTGGCAAAGCTCTTTATGCTCTTCTGCATTTGCCTGTGGTCCCACCCAACGCTCTCCCGGCCTTTATTAAGAACTGACCCCTCACTCCACCATGGGTAACTAGCCTTACTCAGGCGAGGATTTCTGCTCTGCACACTCTCATACAGAGCCTGACAGCCTGAACTGTAGTTAAAATCTTTTTTCTTCTCTAGACCTCTTGTTCCTCCTCTGTCCCATCCATCCCCAATACACACACACATACACACACACACACACACACACACACACACACACACCCCTCCCTTTCTGCCCTTTCGAGGCATTTCCCAACATGGTGAAATGGAAAAGACACCAGAACCAAAGAGAAAATATGGAAAAGATGTATGTTTGAGTCCCATATCTGCAAATGATCAGCTGTGTGACCTTGGATAAGTAACGTATCTTCACTGACCGCAATCACCCCATATACAAAGGGGTATAAAAATCACTTTTCCTGGGGCACCTGGGTGGCACAGTGGTTAAGCGTCTGCCTTCGGCTCAGGGCGTAATCCCGGCGTTATGGGATCGAGCCCCACATCAGGCTCCTCCGCTATGAGCCTGCTTCTTCCTCTCCCACTCCCCCTGCTTGTGTTCCCTCTCTCGCTAGCTGTCTCTATCTCTGTCAAATAAATAAATAAAAAATCTTAAAAAAAAAATCACTTTTCCTATTCAGCCACTTCACAAAACGCTTTCGGATTAAGTAGTATAAATAAGAGTGCTTCAAAATGATACCAAACAAACGAAAGAGATTACACATCAGAAAAATCTACCTGCTTCCTACAATTCTTACCTTTCAAGGAGGTTGCCCATCCCTGTGTCCCATTTTTAAAAACTTGCAAGGAAGCTGCCAGCTGGTCTGGATTTTTTCCTGTCCCTTCCACTTCCTTCTTCAATAAATCAAAGAACCTGCAGTTGGCTGGGAACGTGACAGCTCTCCAGGACGATATGACTGGGGGCTCACTACACAGACGTCCTTCCGCTCCCCTTGGTGGAGTGCTTAGGGTTTCACCCACAGAAGCGCACGGTCCACTCACAGAACATTACTCCTCTTACACGGTATCAAACGAGCTCTCCTCAAGTAACCCAGTAACTGGAATACCCTGTTTCAGAATAAAACCTTTAGCTAAGGCTTTGCCTATCTTTTACTCTGAACAAAATCAAGACGCTGCTTTAGAAATGCTGACCTATTTCACGTGCTTCCTGTCAAAATCTTTCTGAGGGTGTCTACCATTAAAGAACCTGAAATACTTTGGGAAAGACAACTCAGAACAAAAGGGCTTGCCTTTCAAAGGCAAGGAGGATAAATAATCAAGACAGAGCCAAGGCATCATGGTTGGTCCACTTAATGTTCAGACTTCCAGGAATCCAGGGCTCTTGGTCCACATTTATACATATGTATACACACACACACACACACACACACACACACACAAAATCATTTAAAACAAAGCCGGTGAATGTATGTGGAGAAGCCTAAAGGTTCTTTTGGATCCCCCTGGCTTAGTTATCACTGTACGGTACATGCACACCTTGGCCTAGCTCTGTCACCACTCAGCTAACTGGACACCCACAGGCAACTCGCCTAGATTCTCGAGAGAATAAGTATTTAGATGAAACACAACAGCATGTGAGGAACACATATAGCAAAGCAGAGGTTCAAAAATATAAGTATGGTGCCCTCCCCTTCTATTTAATCTCAATTTCAGCCAAGAGCATAGGTGAAATTTACATCCCTGGCTCTATATTCAGAAACATGATCCTGAGACACAGACAACCTTATCTGATGAGTCTTATGCAAATACGCCACCAGGGAGGTCGCTTGGAGAGAAACACAGCCGTTAACCAGCTGGACTCCCCAGTACAACACGAGTGATGTAGACTGATCAGGTAGACCCGTGGTGCCCAAAGTGTGATTCCTGAAGCAACCGCATCACCGTCACGTGGGAACTTGTTAAAAATGCAAATGTATGGGCCTCATCTGAGACCTCATGAATCAGAAGCCCTCGGGTGGACCCCACAATCCCTGTTAAGCTCTCCAAGCCATTCTGAGGAGCACTTAAATTCGAGAAGCAGCAGTGACAATGACTCCTCTAACGAAAACCAGAAAGTTGAATCCAGGGAGGAAAGAGTTAACAATGAGGCTTCTAGTGACCTGATATTCTAATTTTGAGAAGGCTTGCAGCCAAAATTAATAGTTATTATCGCAACCCTATTATCCAAAAGAAAGTGGTCATTTTTTTTTAATTGTCTCGGCCTAACCTTACATCGCACAGGATACCACTGAAAGCACGGAAATACAACTCTTCACCCTGCTTCGTTCCTCCTCACCATGTCCACCATCCCTGGCACTCCTCCAGACCACAACAAAGCCAGTCACTACTCTAGGTGCGGAGGAAACATCAGCACTGGCTGATGTAAGAAACCAAGTCCAAAGAGTTAGTAAGAAAGGAAAATATATAAATTCAATTTCAAACTTAGAAGCTTACATGCTTCAAAGGATAGCATTAAGAAAGTGAAAACTTGAAGGCGAAAATACTTCTGAATTATGTATCTGAAAATGGACTTGTATCTAATACATATTAAGAATTCTAGGGGCGCCTGGCTGGCTCAGTAGGAATAGCATGTGACTCTTGATCTTGGGGTCGTGAGTTCGAGCCCTACGCTGGGTGTAGAGATTACTTCAAAATAAAATCTTTAAAAAAGAAAAAAAGAATTCTTACCACTCATTAATAAAAAGATAACCCAATTTTTTAAACGGACAAAGACTGTGAATACACATTTCTCTGAGAGAGATATATAAATGTCCAATGAGCACATGAAAAGATACTCAACATCGTCAGCCATTAGGCAAATGAAAATCAAAGTCACAATAAAATACCACTTCATACCCACTAGGATGGGTAGGATCAAAGAGTCAGAAAATGACAAAGGTGTTCGTAAGGACGTGGAACATCTGGAACCCCCACACACTGCAGGCGGGCGTGTTCAACAGTGCAGTCACTTTGGAAAACAGCCCAGCAGTTCCTCGAAGAGGTCAACAGTTACCATACGATCCAGCAGTTGCACTCCTAGGTACCCACTCAAAGAAATGAAAACATGTTTGCACGAAACACCGTATGCAAGTGTTCACAGCCATACTATTCACAACAGCCAAAAAGTGCAAAACAACCCAAATGTCCATCAACAGACAAGTGGATAAATACAATGTGGTACAGCCATAAAATAGCATCTTATTCAGCCATGAAAACATTGAATCAAGTACTGACACAAGCTACCACACGGATGAGCCTTGAAACACGACGCTAAATCAAAGCCAGACACGGAAAACTATATATTGTATGGTGCCATTTATAGGAAATGTCCGGAAGAGGCAAGTCTATAGAGACAGAAAGAGTAGCAGTTGCTTAGAGCTGGGGCAGGGGATAGGAGGAAACAGGAAGTGACTCCTACCTGGTATGGGGTTTCTTTTTGGTGTGATGAAAATATTCTAATGCTTGCACAACTCTGAATATACTCAAAACCACTGAACGGTACACTTGAACGGGTGAACTGTATGATCTGTGAATCGTACCTCGGTAAAGTTGTTTCAAAAAAGCGTAAGGTTTAGAAAGCAAGATGAGAAGCAATGACAACGGTATTTCACAGAAGATGCTGTGATCGTAAATCCTGGCACAACGCTGCGGCTGGTTAAACCGGCAGCGAGAAGGCAAAGGAGCTCTCCACCCGGATGGGACGCTGGACAGACAGCTGTAAACCAGGACAGACAGCTGTAAACCGGGATCGATGGCTGATACCCGACAGTGGCAAGAAATGGGAAGCTTTCTTTCCACTGAGGTTTCAGAGAAAACTGCAAACCCAGATTGGCCCAGCTTTTAGCCAACAGGTGATGACACGGTGACGTCACTGTTACAAGAGGTTGGGGGTGAGGATGGGGGGTCACGTGATGAGGATGGACATGAAGGACCTCAGTGAGAAACAGCATGGGGGCCCCGAGCAAAAAAGACTCACGTTCTCACGTCAGCATGCCAACTGACAGACATCACAAGTAACAATCCTATGTGGATGGAAATGCAACTGGTCTCTCATAACGATGGGGGTCTTATCTAACACTAGTTGATTTTTTAAAGGATCAAATGACATAGCTGAAAAACTCTGAAATAAACATGAAACTAAAATAAAACAACAAAAACAACCCCAGCTTTTTAAAAAAATGCTTTGCAGAAGACTAAATACACGTGGATCACCTCACTCATGCCTCACAAAACCCCTAAGGGTAATAAGGCCCTAGGAACAGCCCAACCGTCTGGCCGTACAGTGAGCATCGAGCCCAGGCGCTCGGACTCCCCAGGAGTCCTCCTCCATGACACCTCTCGTCGCTCGGCTTTACCATGCAACATTTTGTAAGTGCAGTTCAAAACTATAAAAAGTATAAAGAAAAAAAAAACCCATCTGTGTACCTTCCACCAGTTTAAGAAATAAAACTTTCTAACAGCCTGGGTTTCTCCTGCCAAGCCCTGGCAAGGACACGGAACAACACGAACCCTCAGACGTGCTGTAGGGGGAGTGTAGACTGGTACAACCACTTTGGAAACCAGTGGTGTGCCGTGGTGACGTCAGGGCTGTGTGTTCCCGGCAGTTCCACCAGCCTGGGAACATGGTCCATGACAGCAAAGAGCTGGAAACCACACAAATGTCCATTCCAGGGAATGGATACATTCACTTTTGTGAACCTACAAGGCTTCAGACATCCACAGACAGAGTCCTGGGAGTGGATGGTTCCTCCTTTCTCTCCTCCCTCTGTCCACACCTGGGGACATGGGGCAGGTGGTGGAATCAGTCAGTGTGGGGACTGGGCTCTACGTGGTAATGGCTGTTGACTCCTCTATGTCAATTCTTTCCCTGTCTCCTTCCCTCCTGGCTCCCCGGCCGGTGGCACAAGCTTCAGCTTCACAGAACCACTTGGCAAGTTCCCCTCCCCCCACATGCCTTGAGCACTGCACCAGGAACCACTGAAGAACAAAAAAACCAGAAAGTCAGGTTCATACACTGGGGGCAGGTGAGGTCGAACAGGTAGGTACGTAAGAGACTGGCACAAAGCAGGGTGGAAGGAACGTATTAACAAAGCCTGTGGTTTATGTTAGGGAAGAAGCCATCGAGTCCAACAAGAATGAGAAGTGAAACGCAGGAATTTCCTACTCCAAGCATGGGTCAGAGATGACCTCAGAAGCCTTCCACTGCGGTGGGAATAGCCGCTCCCTTTGTTCCTCCCCTCGGATATTTGGACAACTTAACTTCAAAGCTCAGAACCGTAGGGATCCTTTCTCTCCCCACCAACAATGCCGAGAATGTGCAGAAATGCTGCCTGACCCCACTGCAGTGACACAGAGGAGAAAGTGATCAGTGTCCAGAAGACAACGGATTCAACGGGATGAGTCCACCAGGAATCAAACTGAAACCCTAGCTTCTAGCTGTGTGACCCTGGGCAAGTTCATTAACTTCTCTGAGCTTTGGTATCCTCCCCTATAAAATCAAAATCATCCTCGTAATAGGAAAATCAGTGGTATCAACCTAAGAGGGTTACTGAGAGCATTACACGAGACAAGATCCGTGAGCTACTTAGCACAGCGCTTGATGCTAGTGAACACTGCAACCAAAAGCCAAACAGCAATCTCCAGCGAGCAAGGGCTTTGCAAATCGGGACTTCCTGGCGTTTATCAGCTTACAACTCCGTCCCCCCTGCTGGACTCCTTGAAGGAAGCAAGTCGTCTTATTCCTCTTCCTGTCTCCAGCAACCAACACTGTGCTTTGCATGCAGGGTACGTGCTCATAAAGGTTGATGAGTGAATATATAAAGCGATGAATATTTCATGAACAAAGAAGATGTGTTTGTCCGGTTAACCCGGGAATCAGGCAGTCACAGTGGCCCGCTCTTCAAACAGACTATCACAGAAAGCCACCAAAGGGTGAAGCTGGCAACAGAAGTTCAATTCCACTCAGACAAGCAGCACGCACGGTACACTCTTTTTGTTCTTCTTGCTCATTTCTCCCTCCCCCCACCTCCCACAGTCACTGGAATGAGGCCAGGCAATTACCTGTAGTCTTCCCTCTCAGACCTAATAGGCTTAAATTTTAAACTGTCAGTCTTACGATCTTCTGTTTTCTCCAATCTCTTTCTGTAATTTAGGCCTTGACCCTAATTTTAATTACAGACCAGTCCATTAGCTGTCCCCGTGTGCAGATCAAGTCCATGCACTTGGAAAGGGAATATCAGGACGGGGGGGGGGGGGTCACGAGCAGCTGAAGGCAAGGTTGTGAGTTCCAGCTCTGATGGGACCAGCACTTTGAATGCCAAGAAAGTAGCCTGTTGTGGGCTGAATTGTGTGCCACGCCCCCATCCCAAATTCATATATTGATATCCCAACCCTAGTATCTTGGAATAAGACTGTGTTTGGAGACAGGGTCTTCACAGAGGTAATTACATTAAAATGAGGACATTACGGTGGGCCCTAATTATACATGACTCATGTCCTTATAAGAGGAGGAAATTGGGGCATCCTGGTGGCTCGGTCAGTTGAACATCTACCTTCAGCTCAGGTCATGATTTTGGGGTCCTGGGATCGAGCCCCGTGTCTGGCTCCTTGCTCAGCGGAAGGTCTGCTTCTCCCTCCCCCTGTGCCCCTCCCCTCAGCTCCTGCATGCACTCTCTCAAATGAATAAATCCATTAAAAAAAAGAAGAAGAGTAGATTAGGACACAGACACACAGAACGAAGTCCGTGTGAAGACACAGGAAGAAGATGGCCATCTACAAGTCAGAGAGAGAGCCTCAGAAGAAACCAAACCTGCCAACACCCTCCTCTTGGACTTGGAAGCCTCCAGAATCGTGAGAAAATCAATCTCTGTTGTTTAAACCACCTGTTCTACTGTACCTATTATGGCAGCCCTAGCAAACCAATACAAAGCCCACCTTCAGAGTCAGGAAAACCAAAACTGACCAAGCAAATAAGCTGGCAGTAGAAAGGAACAAAGGAGCACGGAAGTAGCTTTCCCATTTCCCCAAGCCCCAAGCGCTAACTCAGCCAAGCGTAACTTTCAGAATTAACCAAAAGTACTTTCCATCCCAAAGTCTTACCACATTTTCTGGCAGCTTGTGTCCAGGGAGATATTTTACATTTTCATGGTCATTATTTATGATGTCTGTCAGTTTTCTCCCATTAACCGTTTCTTCAAAGACCCACATCTTAACTGTGGAGGCAAACTTCTTAAGTTTCTTGACATTATTACCAATTATTTTTGCAACAGCTGAACCCCTACGAAAGAAACAGTAGAAAAGAAAAATTAAACTCACTTGGGCAGAAGAGAGAAAGCATTCGATGTAATTCAGAAGAAACATGTGATTCTGATTCAAGCACTGCGCTTATAACTTCAGATGGGATGTCCTATCAGCCACAAGCCATTTGAAGCTTAGTTGTTTTCACCTGGAAAGAACACCCCCTGCCCCCGTGATGAGGAAAGCCCCAGAATTTGGTTCAAGGTCAAAACCACCACCCCTTGAAACTAGTAAGCATCGACCTATCCTGGAAGAGACCATGACAGGCAGAAAAGAACCTCACCTAGGAAATGACATAAAACATAAAAATACTACTTGGCAGGTACTCCAAGCCTCCGAGGCAACCAGGCTATATTTCAAATCCATCACACAGATTAAAACGTAGCTACCGTAGAAAAAACTGGGTTCTGGTGACCTGCAACAGTTGCAGTCACAATGGGAGGACAAGAACCTAGGTGACTTCCAGAAAAGGAGCAGAGCGAGGGCACAGGGCTTGGCTGCCTGGGTCTTTGGTGCCCCCAGTAGACATCCCCCCAGCTGGCCTCTAGCCCCCGCCCCCCAAGCTCCCTTTTTCTCCTGCATCTCTGTTCACCAGACACATTCTGGTAACTGATGTGTCCCATAGGCTTTGCTACGAGGAAGAGAAGGCATTCCAACTGGTTAAGGCCAGTCCGCTGGACAAGGGCCACGGGGCTAGGGTCGGCAGCCACCTCGGAAGAGGTGTTCCCGGTCACCCCGGGCACCTGTGTCCGTCCCACACATGCGCAGAGTGCAGAGTGGGCCACGGGCGGCTGACTGGGCCTGGGTGGCCCTGAATGGAGAAATACTTTGCTTCTTAGACAACTTTCCTGGTGCGGGAAGCAATTCCCCTTACCTTGTTCACCTCTCTGAGTGGGTGGTAAGCTTCTGAGAGCAAAGAGCACATTGCCCTCGTTCTACTGGCTCACGCATCTAGTCCAACACATTAGGCACAGCGGGCGCTTGGTAAATATGTAATAACAGAGATAAATGAGTGAATGGGTGACTGAGCCAAGTGACTGGTGAAACCAGGGAGGAGGCAGAGCGAAGTCCCTGATGACCTCACATGTAATGTAATGAGATTTCCCCACTTATTTCTGTCATGTCATTTTTAGCACCAATGAATCCCAAAGGATACCCAGCATGGTCTGGTGGGCTTAATGTTTAACAGTTCCCATATTCATTTGATTTTTCTGAACTAACTCATTTCAGCAGATGCTACAGGTTTGCCTTTGGTTGCAGATGCTTGGCTTCCCCAAGAGGGGTTTGTAAAGGGAGAAGCAAATATGTTCTGGTAAGATCACCGGGAAGATCTGGTGGTTCTGGCTTATTTTCCCACTTGATTTACTAGATGTGGATTCCTAATGCCTAGTAGCCCCCCTCACTTTGCTCACTTCCCCAGAATCACACTTGCTCCCTGTGACCTTGTGTGAGTTACTCAACGCCAAGGAACACCGTGAGCCTGAGCTGTTAACCTCCCTGGGAGTCCGCGAGCAGCTGTTTCCCAGACTAGAATTAGTGATTGTGGGGAGAATCTTGGCCTTTTTTAAAAGATTTCATTTATTTATTTGAGACAGAGCACAAGCCGGGGGCATGGAAGGGGGTGGGGGGAGGAACAGAAGAAGAGAGAGAAGGAGACTCCCAGCCAAGCAGGGAGCCCGACATGGGGCTCGATCCCAGGACCCGGAGATCATGACCTGAATAGAAGGCAGACGCTTAACCGGCTGAGCCACCCAGGCACCTCTCCTGGCCTCTCTTCTACAAAGTGTCAGCAGGAGAACTGGATGAATAGGAATTTAGCTAACAGACTGTCTTGCCAGCATAAAATAAGAATTTTACAGGTAAAGCCACAGAGCTTTGATGTGTACAACAGTTCATGCTATTCTTCCTTGTGAGGGAGGACAGCACCAAAGTTCTGGACGGTTGTGCAAAGCAGTTCTCCATGCTGGCTGCACGTCGGCCCCTGCAGAGCTTTAGAAAATACCCATGCCTGATCCCACTCTGCAAGCACAGATTTCATTGGTCTGCAGCGTGGCCTGGGTCTCAGGATTTTTAAAGCTCCTAAATAATCTACTTTACAGCCAAAGTTGAGAACCAGTAGCTTAATTTATCCATTTATAAGGTGATAAAGGAAGGTGATCGGGATTGAGGGAAGAAGGATGGAATTTAATTTTTTTTTTAAAGATTTTATTTATTGAGAGAGAGAGAGTATGGGGGGGGGGTAGGCAGAGGCAGGAAACAGACTCCCCGCTGAGCAGGGATTTTTTTTTCCCAAGGGACCTGGGGCCTGATCCCAAGACCCCAAGATCACAATCTGAGCCAAAGGCAGATGCTTAACCAACTGAGCCGCCCAGGCGCCCTGAGAAGCGTGGAATTTAATTCAAGGACAAATCTAGCGAGGACAAAAAAAGATTCTAGTGCCTACGAGGCCTTGTCTTGTTATTTCTAAATACCTTACACAGTAATCTGTTTTTGTTTTTTGGGATCAGGACTTCTAACACTCTATTTTATTTTTTTAATCTCTTTGGGCAATCTAGTAAAATCTAGCAAAATCTCTTTGGGCAATCTAGTAAAATCTTCACGTTGAACCAAGTACTTCGGTTGTTATTTGGTACAATCTCCATGTTGAACCAAACATTGTCTTTGCTGCCCACCTTTTTTCTGGGTTGTTTATAAAACCTCCATGTATTAATCCACCTCAACATAATAAAGGCCAAATATGACAAGCCCACAGCTGACATGACAGTGGGTGTTCTTACCACCAGAAATGGGGGAGGGGTAAGCAGAACCTTTTTATTTTAGGAAATAAACATTTATTTTATTGTTATTTATTATTTTTTTCTTTCCATTTTTTTTTTTTTTAAAGATTTTATTTATTTATTCGACAGAGATAGAGACAGCCAGCGAGAGGGGGAACACAAGCAGGGGGAGTGGGAGAGGAAGAAGCAGGCTCATAGCGGAAGAGCCTGACGTGGGGCTCGATCCCATAACGCTGGGATCACGCCCTGAGCCGAAGGCAGACGCTCCACCGCTGTGCCACCCAGGCGCCCCTTTTCTTTCCATTTTTATCAAAGATTTTTATTACCTTGATTTGTAGTGCTTTCACGGGTATATTCATATCTCCAAATCCATCAAATTATATACATTAAATATGTCCAGTGGTTTTTGTATATTAATTATGCTTCAAAAAAGCTGTTTTTTGTTATTGTTGTTTTTTTTCAAAGAAGTATATAATCCACACCCCTAACTCCTTTTTGGCTCTGAAATGGCACCATCTGTGCTCATCACACGTGTACTACTTCTGACCAACACGAAGGAACAGATCAGATGGAGCAAACCAAGTGTTTTGGAGGAACCTGAGCGTTCTGAAGGGACTGGAGGCTATTGCAAGTGACATACCCTGCTCTTAAATAAAAAAGTGACTGGCCTGCTGAAAACCAGTCCAAAAACACTCCCAGATATTAGAATTGAGCTTAAAATAAAAGTACACTTTTATGCTACAGTCCACACAGGCAGTCTCTATGTGACCTGGTTGTGGTTGGGGCTGGGGTTCCCCGGCACACTGGTGGAGCTGTCCACGTGTCAGGGATCGTTCTGCCACTGCACCAACAGATCCAGGCATGGATCTTCCACTGTCAGGGTCAAGGGCACGGGCAACCATTTCTACCCCCGGCCCAGCTCATTCATCTACTAAATGACAGGTGGGGCAGTAATCTTTGAGGTCCCTTCCAGGTCTACGATCCAGTCCAGTGTTTTCCAAAGTGAGGAATGGGTACCAGGGGCACCCCCAATGGCCAAGTGCTACCCCCCCACACCGCACCAAAGGACACTGACTCACTCATGCCCTTTCAACCCCCATGGCCTTCTGAGAGAGTGCAGAACATCTCATTTGAGTGCTACCATGTTGTTACCATCTCTCCAGCATGTGCTAATTTCCCTTCTTCACGAAGTCTGGAAGGGCCTCAGACACTGAGCCTGGGCAGTAGCAGGATTTGGCAAGAATTCTATTAACACTGTTTCGTTTTCATTCTCCTGGTTGTTGTTACCTCCAACATATGATATTGACAGTAGTGACAGAAAGTTTTCTTTAAAGTCAACTTCTACACAAAGTATAATAAGCAAACAGTAACGCAAGTATGAAGCGGAGCCAAAAGCCGTAAGGACAGAGCCTGCAAGACGGAGGCTTAACCCTGTCCAACCTTTCGACCTTGCAGATTACGACACCGAGGATCAGAGTCACTCTGACCTTATGTCGCACAACCAGGGAGTGGCAGAACCAGGCGAGGGACCGCAACTTACAAGCCTATGCAAATGAAGTTCAGAAGGGACATGGACCGGAAGCCATGTTCCAGTGCCAGCTACCTACTGGGGCTTGATCTCCTTTCATCTTTACGGCAGCCCCAAGAGAGGCGCTCATTGTCCCCTTTAACTTTACAGATGAAGTGGAGGCTTCGAGAGTGTCACCCAAAAATCACGTTACCCACCTAGACCCAGCAGTTCTGACCCAGATCTGCTCCCAAAGCCCACACTTCCTGCTCTTTCATATTTGCCCTTGTACAGAGTAGAATCGTGTGTTGAAAATGCATGCTGAACACCTATCAAGCGTAGACACTGCTGGGAACGGGGGAGACAGGCAATAAAGCACACACGTCCGCACCTTCACGGAGCCCGGAGAGAGGTAAATGGAGACTGAGGTTGCCCCAGCAAGCTCACAAAGAAAAGTAAACGATGCCATGGCGACCCAAGTGGCTAAGCAGATGACACAGTGACACTCAGGTCCAGGAGAGCTGGGAGAAAGCGCCAATAAGGGCTGAACCCTGAACTCGGAAGGCTGAGAGGCCCTCACCTGGGTGGGGGGGGGAGCCTTCAGGGCCCTGGAGCAAAGGTGGAGGAACAGGTGGGGCTGGGAGATTATCCTCTGCTTTTAACCTGGAGCCAACACTAGCAGGGAGGGGGCGGGGAGGAGGGGATGGGAGGCGGGAAGGGAAGAGGTCCAGGGAAGGAAGAGAGAGGGAGGGCAGGAGGGAGAGGGTGGAGAAAGGAAGGAAAAGAATGGGACTGCAAGGGAGGGAAGAGAAAGTAAGAGGGGAGTGAGCGGTGGGGGCCAGGCCAGAAAGGGGTATGCCTGCCGGGTATCAGGCCCTGGTTTTTGTTGCTGTTTTTATTGCAATGTAATGGATATAACATTGTGTACGTTTAAGATGTACAGTTTGTTGATCGGATACATTTATATATGCTGTATGATTACCACCATAGCACTGCTTTCATATCTTACCCACATTATCTGTTTCATGCCTCAGCAACCCTTTGAGGCAGGTTTTATTATTATCATTATTTTTTATATTATATATATTACATATATTACAATATCCATCTATTATCCCCATTTTTTTTTAAAGAGGGAGAGAAAGAGAGAGAAGGGGCAAAGGGAGAGGGAGAGAGAGAATCTTAAGCAGGCTCCTCACCCAGCACAAAGCCCAATACGGGGCTCGATCTCACAACCCTGAGATCATCACCTGAGCTGAAATCAAGAGTCAGAAGTTTAATGGACTCACCCAGGTGCCTCTATTATCCCCACTTTTTTTACATGAAGAAACTGAAGCCCAGAGAGCACACAGGTGGTTAGTGGATGACCAGAGGGTCACAGTCACACCCCAGGCCCTGTCTTCAACTCTCGACTCCCTCCCTGGGTCCCAGCTGGATGGACACCCACCTGCGGGAGGTCCTAACCTCAGGCTTGGCATACCTCCACCCCAGCCCCCTGGGTATTCACTCTCTTGCCTTCTTGCCCTTTCCTCTCTAAAAAGATGTAGTGTTTTCATCAGGCAGGGCACGTGCTCCATCAGCCAAGGAACGGCCACCTACCAAGCCAGGTGCGAACCCGACAGAATTCTGGTGGCCCATGCTCCTCCACTGAATGTGAAATCCTTCTGGGCCAGAAAGGACCCTATGGTACCTCCTCCTTTGTACAGAAGAAACTAAGACCCAGTGAGGGGAATGAGCAAGGGGTCAGCCAGATTTTCCACATCCACGGCCCAGTCTCTTCCAGAGGTGATCTGACTATGTAACCAAGGGAAGAGGGTGGTAAGCTTTGCTTTAAATAACATCTACTTTTTTACTCGGAAAAGCAATACATGAACGATGAAAAGACAATTATGAATAATCTCACCTCCCAGGGAGAACCACTGTTAACATTTTGTGTAATTCTTTGCGTTAAAGGGCTTTTAAAGTACAATCAAATGCCAGAGTATTCGATGCAAATGTGAAAAATCAAGTATTTTAAATACAGATTCCACTTGGTGAATGTTTATTTGATCTCTGGATCGGGAAGCTTTCTCAGCTTAAAATCAAAGCAAGGAACCACAGAGGGGAAAAAAGATCAATGTATGCAACTTCACAAAGAAAAGGAGGGGGGAAGAGGAAAAAAGCCTTTCTATCTATCAGCATGCAAAGGGCAGAAGACACAGCTTACGACAGAATGTTACATTTAACAAAAAACGGGATGCAAAATTGCACATGCCACATGACATGCGGTTAACAAAAGACATACCACCTCACACCCATTAGGATGGTTACTACGGGGGCGGGGGGGGGGGGACCCAAATGAACAAAACCGTAAATATAATGAGTGTTAGTGAGGGTGTTCAGAAATCGGACCCCTTGGGCACTGCAGGAGGGCACGTACCACGGTGCAGCTGTCATGGGAAGCACTACAGTGCTTCATCAAAAAAACTAAAAATAGAATTACCATATGATCCGACAATTCCACTTCAGGGTATGGACCCCAAAGAATGGAAAGCAGGGACTCAGATGTTTGTACACCCACAGTCATAGCAGCCTTACAGAGGTCCCCCTCATCTGCCCTTTCTGTTTGCTGTGCTTTCACTTACCCTCCCCCCCCCCCAAATGCCAGGTCCCAATCCCTGTGCCATTCACCTCACTTCACCTCATGATGTCGGCAGCTGATCATTTCACATCATCACAGGAAAGGGGAGTACAGTCCAATTAGGTATTTCAAGGGTGATGAACCACATTCGCATAACTTATAATATTGTTGTAACTGTTCTATTTTATTGGTTATTGTTGGTAATCTCTTACTGTGCCTAATTTATAGGTCAGACTTTATCCCAGATACGTACGTATAGGAAAAAACGTGGTCTTTATGGGTTCTGTACTATCCACAATTCTAGGCATCCACTGGGGAGTTTTCGAACGTATTCCTCGTGGGTAAGAGGGACCACTGTATTCACAACAGCCAAAAGGTGGAAGAAACCCAAGTGTCCATTGAAGGATGAATGAATAAACAAACAAAATGTACTATATAAACACAATGACATATTATTCAGCCTTAAAGGGAAGGATATTCTAACACATGGGACATCACAGATGAACCTTGAGGACATTATGCTAAGTCAAGTGAGCCAGCTACAAGAAAGACAAATACTGCAGGATTCCACTTAGATGAGGTACTTATATGTGCTCTCTCTTGCTGTTGTTGGAATCCAGCCACCAAATGGAGAAGTCCAAACTAGCCTGCTGACAAATGAGAGACACACAGCTCGGTCACTCCTCTCACCCTGGCAGAAGCCTGCCCACTGCCAGACACACGAAGGATGTCATCTAGGACCAAGAGTCCCAGCCAACCCATCACCGGACCTCAGCCTTCTGAGTGAGCCCAGGCTAGACCAGCAGAAGACCCTTCCAGCTTGGTTCAGATTGTTGATTCCCACAATCATGAGCTAATAAATGACGACTGCTTGAGGCCATTAAGTTTTGGGGGATACGGTCAGGCAGCAGCAGAAAATTGATTCCATTCCCAGCTCCCAAATGTGGAAGGGACTGAGCCCCAAAGGGGAATGATGGCCAAATGCCACCAGTATAACCTTAAGAAAACCCAGAAGACTTCTGGCATGCTGCAGTTAGTCTGCAACATCACCAAGCATGGAGGTGAGGCATGAGGGGAAGAGAGAGAAGGGAGACCTGGCTAGTGCGGACCCCCACCAGCAACCACTGACAGACCTGGAGATACTACCCGGCTTGCCGCAGAGAAGACGGACGGAGCAGACGTAAGACTTATCCAATGGGATGTCTTAGAACAGAGTGGGCTCCCCCAGGCAGTGCTCGGAGATTAAGGGATGGAAGTTAGAGTGACAGATTTTTCACTCAGATATAAGGTTTTTCTAATAATTATTCTGCTAGATTAATTTTAGGAAGATCAGCTGCCTTCAAAATAGGGCATTATGATTATCTGCCATGGGTACAAGAGGAGGGAGGCCGGTTATAGAGGGTGACAATGACAATTTTCAAGGCCACATTTCAATTTGACCTCTCTTTCTTCCTTTTCTTTCTTTCTTTTTTTCTTTTCTTTCCTCCCTCCCTCCCTTCCTCCCTCTCTCTTTCAAGGTTTTTAAGCAATGTCTACACCCAACACAGGGCTCGAACTCACAACCCCAAGATCAAGAGTCGCGTGCTCCACCAACTGAGCCAGCCAGGCGCCCCTCAATTTGATTTTTCTTAAGTGGAATACGGTTATACTAGACTTTTGTTGGGAGGGTAAGATATCAGATATTCAATATTTCTGTGATGATGAGGTTTGTCCTCAGGGAAAAGTATGCTTTTCAATGAAAATGACAACAATTTATAGAAACAAGGCTGTTAGATGTACAAGGATCTGGGCTTCAACTTCACCTTATTAACCACTGACCTCGAAAAGTTTTCTCTGCATTTCCATTTTGTCATCTAAAATCGGGAGAACAACAGTACTACACAGGCTTGTTATGAGGCTTAAATGAAGTAATGCACACACCTGACACGAGGGAAAACGACCTCCTGGGGAGGGAGGACGTGGAAGAGAATGATAATGACAGTGGTGAAAGGCTCAGGGAGGAGAACTGGGAGCTCCTCACTCACCCCTACAAGAGCAGCCATGGTTTGTATACAGATCTTCTTCAGCTTACAATGGGGTTATGTTCCAAGAGACCCATCCGTAAGTTTGAAATATCCTAAAATGCATTTAGTACCCCTCACCTCCCGAACACCATAGCTTAGCTTAGCTTAGCTGAACTGCAACGTGCCCAGAACACTTACGTAAGCCTACAGTTGGGCGAAATCACTGGACACAAAGCCTATTTCACAATGACGTGTTGACTAGCTCAGGTAACTGACTGAACGCTGCCCTGAAAGTGACAAAAAGAACGGGATGTCCATGTACCACCAGTTCGCCCTTGTGATTGGTGGCTGACCGGGTGCTGCAGCCGCTGCCCGGCATCATGACGGAGGACCCACTGCACAGCCCCAGCCCGGGAGAAGATCCAGATTCACAATTCGGACTACGGTTTCTACTGAATACATATCACTTCTGCACCATCATGAAGTCGAAAAGTGTAAGTCGAACCATCGTTAAGCTGGAGGACTTCTGTACAGATCAGGGGGCAGAGGTGATGGAAACAGGCAGTTAAGTATCAGGGCTTTTTCTGGGTTTTAGTTGTACCAACTCTCACTCACTCTGGTTCACAAGGGAACTCTGATCTTTTCCCAGTTCAGCTCCCACCCATCCTACCATTCAACTATCCCTCTGGCTCCCAAAGCAGAGGTAATGTCAGTGGCCCCTATGGACAGGGAAGGGATTATTTCTGACCTCAGGGGAGCTCATTTACAGCGGCTCAGACCGCTTCTGACACTCCATGTGGGCATGCAGCAAGAACCACTGGAAAAACTGGAGCAGCATAGACAAAAGGGTGACAGAGCAGGGCTAAGGGCCACAACACTGCATTCAGATGGTTCCAGCAGACCAAAAAGAGTCACCCACATCCAGCTCCGGTCATCAGTGCAAGTAGGCCAAAGCTGTCCCTGCCCTCAGTCCAGCTGTGGGGTGATGGTGAAAATGAGGGCAAGAGAGAAACAACTGCCCCAACTCCTCCAGCTGCAAATCAGTTCCACTCTTTGTCTTTCACCTTCTCTCCCTTCTCTGCCTCTGCTTCTTGGTCAGATTCCAACTGGATCCATTTGGTGACTTAATGATGGTGCTGGTCGAGGTTGATCACATAAACAATAGCAGGAGCTGATGTCTGTAATAGAGTGCCGGTCACTTTGTGCTCTCCCCATCCTGTCATTTCATCCTCACCAAAATCCTAGACAGTAGGTACCAATATCATAACCAATGATTCTTGAAGAAGCAGTTCGCTCAAGGCCTTATGGCTGCCAAATAGTGGACCAGGATTGAAACCCAAGGAGTAGGAATCCCCAGCCCCTCCTGCATTACTCTGCCTCCAAAGGGGCTTGGGGGCTTGGACATATGCTCCCTACTAGAGGTTTGGCTGTAAATACAGCCCTGAGGTTTCAACGCTAGAACCGGATCTTGCCCTGTGTCTGGGTCATTTTCCCAAAGTTCTGATGAAGAAACTTTGTTTCACCTTTGGAGGAACTTAGGAAAATTTATGTTTGTTTTTTCTTTTTGTTGTTTTTCTGAGTTCCCAGGGTCATGAAAAGCCAGGCAGGTCAGGACCACCCTGGGGCGCCTGGGTGGCTCAGTTTCGGCTCAGGGCGTGATCCCGGCGTTCTGGGATCAAGCCCCACATCAGGCTCCTCCGCTATGAGCCTGCTTCTTCCTCTCCCACTCCCCCTGCTTGTGTTCCCTCTCTCGCTGGCTGGCTCTCTCTGTCAAATAAATAAATAAAATCTTTAAAAAAAAAAAAAAAAAAAGGAAGCACCTCCCTGCATCCCAGCTATTGGGCACCATCGCAGGGCTCAGCCGGATGCATGAGGGCCACTTGGGCCTCCTCCCTCTGACCTGTCTACAGAAAAGGAGGTGCCAAAGGACAGGACAAAGGCACAATATACAACCCCTTGACTTTACCCCCGTGTCATTCCAAGCTGAAGCTCCTGGCCAAGTCAGCTAGATTTGTTATCTGTATTGCAATTAATGATCATTTTCATGGGACAGGGCACTCAAATGCGAGCATGATAGCCACCTTTTAGTTATGGGTTTAGATGTGACAACACCTTTATTTACACAGCCACGTTCAGCCACTTCAAAGTCCTAAGTTTAAACATTGCTTAAGCAACTTCACATTCTTGAATTAAGGACCAAATCTGGAAGGGCAGGTCCATCTCCAGATAATATTTCAAAATTAGCAGAAGGCCAAAGTCCCATAAGGAAAAATCTGTTGCACCCTCAGGGATTATGAGTCAGCAAGTGTAGCCTCAGTGGTCATTCTGTTGCGGGTGGTCTTTGGACCACACTTTACACAACACTATTTAAAATGTAACATCTAACTAACCTTGTGACAGATACTACATTCCACTTTCCATTTCTTCTGAATTTATCTTACAATTGATCTCAGCCCTGAAGGTAAATTCTTTATAGGCAAGGATTCTGTACCATTGTGCCTGCATTGCTGGAAATGCCTGCTGACCAGAGCTGAACACCCCACGGGCCCTAGGAAGACTCTCCATGCCGTTTTCAGTTCCCAGATTTCTGAAATCTCTCTGGGGAGGTCGTGATCCTCTCTCTAGGACTCGAGTGTGAACAACAATGTTCCTGTCTGATCCCATAATTAATGGAGCTGGGCAGCCAGCCCAAACCATCAGGATGGCACATTTCTCAATTGCTGCACTCTGAGGTCACTAGCCAAATTCTACTCCATTTCCTTGGGCTGGAGTGGGCCAAGAAAACAGTCAAGTACATCAGAGTGAAGCCATGGGAAGGCAGCCAAATCCCACTGGAGGGGGCAGGAGGTTTACTTCACTACTCCTGCTCCAGGCCCAAATCCAGCGTGGCAAAGCCGTGCTCCTTCTGCATCTTGCAAATTAGGAAAAGGCTCTGTCATCTGTGGCTCTGTGTCCTCTTACAGAAGAGGAAACTAATGTTAAAAGAACATGTGCTAAAGGAGTACTTTTCCAGTCCCCTGGCCAACGGGGCTGCTGTAATCTCATTCAGGTGACCTTGGGATCAAAACTGGCAAAGTCAACCTGGAAGTCGAAATGAAGCTTTGCAGCGGAGAGGTACCAACTCCACTAAATGTTGTATAGAACATTCTGTTGCTGGCCAAAAAAAGTTTACAGAAAAGTGCATAATATCCTGGTATCTGCAGGGCAGAGAGGGAAAGGAATATATGTAAGCATTCGCTGGCATCTGAAGGAATTCCTTCAGAAAGGCCAGAAGAGACTGATTCATTATTGGTTTTCCTCCAGGAAATATCCTGGGAGACAAGTGTGAGTGTCAGGTATTTCACTGTTTTTGTGTGGGGTTTTTGGTACCTTCCGGTTTTTGAACGTGAATATGTTACCTAATCAAATATAATTACATTTTTTAAAAATTAGTTTTCCAACATTCATTTAATTTTTATTTAGCATATGCCAGGCACTAGGGTAGATGCCTGTTCTCAAGAGCTGGATAGGAAGGAGTGGTAACAGATAATGAAATAAATCATTACCTTGCCTGAAGGGGGTGGGGGTGTGGCACAGGGAGAGGCCAGCAGCCTTATTGGGATGGAAAAGTGGAGAACCAGATAAGATTTCCTCCAAGAACTTTCTGGGCCAGGTCAAAGAGAAAGACAAAGTAACACCAGTAATTAGGACCACTCCTAATGCTGCAGCTCTCCTAGAAGCCTTAACTGTGATGAGTGTCCGGCCACAGAGAAGCACAAGCACTGAAAGGACACAACTCTGAATTATTCTATACCCGCCCTTCGGATGTGCGAAAAAAAAAAGTGCGCAATGGAAAAATGATTGAAAATATCAGAGGCTGTTATTATATTTTGCTTCTTCCCACCCAACCTGGCCTCACTTTCCTCTACACTCACCCAACACACCAGAGTAGCGAAGTTTGATAAAGGCAACTAAAAGAGCCGACATTTACAAAGTGCTTAGGAGAGCGCCTGTCACAAAGTGCTTGTATAAATGTTAAAAGTCATATAAAGCCTAAAGGAGATGCAAAGCTTCGCAAATACCCCTCCAGAGAATCCCCAAGGCCGCTGGACTACTCCGGGAGCCGGGCCTGTTGAACTTGGCTTTTCTTATCTACATAACCTTCCTAAGATACTGGACGTTATCAGAAGCGGTGGGTGAGACCCGCACTTGGAAGGACAGCGCCGGTCCCGTCCACGACCTGGTGGCAAGAGCCCTTAAGCCCCTCTCTGCTTCGGTTTCCTCAATACCGAAACTACAGCAAAAACGCTCGCGTCTCCACCGATTCCTCGACCCACGCGACCCGCCCAGGAGACTGGAGAACGCTCTTAGAATGGTGCGCAAAACACCCGGGCGTGGCGAGCAGGTGGCCTCCGTGCGTCCGCCGCGCGGTGACGAGAGCGCAGACAGGTGCCCGCGGACGCGCAGTACCCTCTCGCCGTGCTGCCCTCCGCGGGCACGCGGGCCCAAGGCCTCCCGGGCCAGTGTCTCGGCGCGGCCTCCCCGGGTGCGCGGTGCCCAGCCCGGCCGCGAGGCCGCCCGCCCCGCCTCCCTGCGCGCGGTGCCCGGTGCCCACGCTGCGGCGGGGACGCGCGGCCCTAGCCCGCCCGGGAGAGGGGCTTCCTGGAGGCGGAGCCCGCACCGCCTGCCCGCCGCCGCTCACCAGTTCCCCGAGCCCACGATGCACACTTTCAGGGGCGCCGCTGCCATGGCCAGGATGGAACGCAGCAGCCCGACCCGCGCCTCCCCAAGCCGGCCGCCTGCCTGCCTCCGCGCGCACGGCTTTGCCCACAGCGGCTCGCGGGGGCCCCGCCCCTCCCGTCTCTCCGCCAATGGCCGCAAATACCGCCGCCCGGGCGCCCCGGGCCACAGCTGACAGCCTGGGAGGACCCGCCCCGCCACTCCCGAGAAACACTGCGCACGCCTGAGCCGGGCTGGCCTCCGGGCCGGGCTCCGGGGCCTACCCGCCGCTGCCCGAGGCATGCCGGGACTTGTAGTCCGCGGCCCCGCTGCCCCAGCCGCCGCGCGCCCCTGGACAGCGGCTGCAGCCGGGCCACGTGCACCCGCGGGTGGTTGCGCAGCTGCTCTCTCGCAGCGTCCGGGGCAGCACCGCTGACCCCGCAGAACAGGCCTACCCCGGCTCGTCGTGGTGCCCATCCCCCACTCGCGCCGTTCTCCCCACGCGGGGAGAGCGGCCACACTGCAGTTTGGAGCAGAAGATTCCAGGTTGGCTTTAGAGTCGACTCGACTTGGGCCTGAGCTCAAAGTACCCACACCTGCCTTTTCAGCGTCTGCCTCGTTTGTGGAAACAGGAAACAGTCTGGCACCCCTTGAACTTCTTAGTTGAACTTGTGTTTTCTGAGGCCTTCTGGACGTGGCTGGACGGTACCTGAGCTTCAGGGTGGACACTTTCTAGTTAGTCGAGAGAGAGACCTGGACGCCGGCGGCATCTCCCTCCCCCACTTGCTTGGCAGGACGCGCCTCCTTGTTGTCTTTGCCCAGGGCACCTGGAGAGTTTGTGGTTCGGACACTAGAGACTATGCTTCTCCTTCCTGACAAGTAGAACATTATGTATTCATTCTGAGTGTCACTTTCCACCAGGCACCGTGCTAGACACGTGGGAAGAGGACAAAGTGGCTTAGGACAGTGGCTCTCAAACTCTGCTGCATAGAAGAGTCTCTGGAGCTTTTAAAAATCCCCAGGCCTCGGCACCATCCTGGATTATTAGAATTTCCCGGGACACAAACATCACAATTTTTTAAAGTTCGAGAGGTGATTGCCAAAGGCGGTAAAGATGAGCACCAAAAAGCCAAACCACTGAGTGGCGACTGGCTGAAGAAACAAATGCTCTGATCCGTAGAAAAATACTAAGCCTGTTAGTCCGATGTCCAGAGGATTAACAATTATTTTTGTTTTCATCTTTACATTGTAGGAAAGATTTCTCGATACTACTTATGCTAAGTACTTAAAGTAGTGGATGAGACGGATTTTCTCCATTCCTTCACTGATAGTTTGCTCTCACTTCTTTGCAGTAATGGGAAAACTTCTAGGCAGGGATAATGTGAAAGACGGACTTTTCAAGCTTTATTAGTTTTTTCTTGCTAGAAATTTTTTTAAAAGATTTTATTTATTTGAGAGAAAGAGTGAAAGAGCAAGAGAGTGGGGTGAGGGGGAGAGGGAGAAACAAACTCCCCGCTGAGCATGAAGCCTGCCATGGGACTTGATTCCAGGACCCTGGGATCATGACCTGAGCTGCAGGCAGAGGCTTAACGGACTGAGCCACCCAGGCACACAGAAAGTTTTTTTCTTAGAAAATGAGGTTGTCAAATTAAATAATGAATTTATGGACTGGGGGAGTATCCAGGCATTGCAAAGATTTATATCAAGTGATCCAGTTTTCACTTTTGCCTGAAAGTTTTCTACCTCGTCTGGAAACTCCTGTTCTTCAAGTGTGGCAAGGACACCTGCACGATAATGAGCTTCTGGCCATTCTGTGGACATACCCGACAAAGCATCATCACACGGTGTTTATTGATCACCCGATATGCACACCACATTGTGCCAGAACATAGTAAGTTACCGATTATTTTATGGATTGGTTACAAAGATTAAGACAAAAACTAAGTAGGTGAAACCCATGAACACAATATTGAGAGAATAAAGCAACTCAGAAGAGATGGCATGCACCTCGATTCCATTTCTGTTACTACAGAAATAAGCAAAATTAAATATATCAGTAGGTAGGGATACACACACGTGTAGTAAAACTGCGAAGGAGAACAATGGAAAGGTAAACAAAATGCAGGACTGTGTTTATGGTGGAGGGAAGGGTTGGTTATTCTTTGTAACTTTTGCATTTATTATAAACATGTTTTAATATATATATGTAATGAAAATCATGGGAGCGAGGAGAAGTGACAGTATGGAAGAGTGAGGAAAGCTGATTTTGAGGGAGCTGGTCTTCTGACCCGTATCTGGTCATCTAAGATGGCAGTGCTGACATTGTTGGCCTTCTGTGTGTCACTTCCCCAAGAGGGGGGAGCAGCCTGGAAGGCTGGAGTTAGCCACTCTCATTGTGCCAGGGCCAACCCTTCGAGGACCTGGAGAAGCCAGAGGGTGTATATGATTTGGTGCATGGGCATCATGTCTCTGACAACATGACTGGTTTACACGTGTATCATGATAAAGACTGGCTGTGCAGCCAGAAGAAAGCAGGCAGCACTTTGGACACTCAGCCCAGAAAACTCCTTAGCTAGGTCGCTGAGTTCAGGAAGTATACTTTCTATTTTCTGCATTACAGGAGGCAATGGCGTCAGTATTGCCAAACTTCCCTATGTAACTAGACTCTCCTTTCCTTTAGCTCCAGAGAACATTTTTCCCAGCTCTGTTAAGCCCTCCCCACCGACCTCCTATCCTCCTGGAGGCCTTTCTGACTTCCGACGGCTGCCAGGTCCCAAAGCCAATGCCGCACCCTATGTGGCAGCAACATTCCCCTTGTGGGTAGCAAAATCTGTTCTGGTTATCACCCGTTGCACAGCAAACTGCCCCCGAACTTAGATCTTAAAACAACCACATTCAGTTATTTAGCCCCAGAATCTGCAGCTTAGGCCAGGCTCGGGGAGGAAGGGTCTCTACGGCATGGGGATGGACGTTCAAACAGGGCTGGAGGATCCACTTCCAAGGTGGCTCGTTCACAGGGCTGGCTAGTTGGTGATGACTGCTGCCTGGGAGCTCAGCCTCAGCTGTGGGCTGCAGTCTTGCAGGCCCGAGTCTTCTCCGTGTGGGCCTCTCCAGAAGCAACGGGAAGCTGCCTGCCCCATGGCAAAGTATCTGGGTTCCACCAGCAATCATCCCAAGAGAAACAAAAGGGAAGTTGCTGGTTTCTTAAGATCTGAACCCCCCAAATTATCACAGCATTCTTCTGTCATGATCTTTTGGCCAAGAAATCACAGAGCCCAAATTCTAGGGGAAGGGATATATAATGAATTCTTATAATTAAGATAAGCCAGATTAAAAAACATTATTAAAATCGTAAGAGAAAATACCATTTACAGTATTGTATGTATATTTATTTAAAAAATCCATGTATAAGTGGACCTGCTCTATACAAACCCATGAATTTTTTTCAATAAATACAGTACAGTACTATAAATGTATTTTCTCTTCCTTACGGTTTCCTTATAACATTTTCTTTTACTTTGTTGTCCGAATACAGTGTATAATACATATTTAATACAAAATATGTGTTAATTGACTGTTTATGCTATCAGGAAGCCTTCCAGTCAATAGTAGGCTATTAGTAGTTAAGTTTGGGGGGAGTCAAAAGTTGTATAAGGATTTTTAATTATGGGGGTGGTCAGCACTCATAACACCTGCCTTGTTCAAGGGCCAACTGTGTATTTTCACATTACAAGTGAGGAAATTGAGGTACAGACTCAAAAAAGACTTTCTAAACTTCCCATGGGGAGTCAGGGCCGGGCTTTTTGGATTCCATATCGCATACTCATCCGATTATGCATTCATTCAGCGTATATTTACTGAGCACCTGCTATGTGTCAGTCACTACGCTGGGTCCCAGGGTTTCAATGTTGACAAGAAAGGCAGGGTCCCTTCCCTCTTTATTTTATTTTTGTAAAAGATTTTATTTATTTGAGAGAGAGAGACAGAGTGAGCATGAGCAGGGAGGAGGGGCAGAGGGAGAAGCAGACTCTCCACTGAGCAGGGAGCCTGGTTTAGGGCTCAATCCCAGGACCCTGAGATCATGACCTAAGCAGAAGGCAGACGCTTAAGACTGAGCCACCCAGGCACCCTTGGGTCCCTTCCCTCTTAGATACTTAAATTTAGAAGGAGATAGAGGCCAATTAACAGATAAGTAACCAATGGTGTGATAAATGCTACTGGTTTACTATGGCAGCCCAGAAAACAAAACAAAACAAAAACCTGTCCCAGATTTTGAGTCTCTGGGAAGGCTTCCCAGATAAAGGAAGATCTCTATGGAAGCCGGAAGGAAAAGGTGGTGTCAGCAAGGTGAGGAGACAGGAGTGCACGAGTGAGCTCCTCTGGGCAGAGGAAACGGCATAGGCAAGAATTCAGAGACTAGAGAGAGAGGGACATGTGCAGAAACTAAAAGGAATTCACTGTGGATGGGGGAAGAATGAATCACCAGCCTGTGTCATAGGAAGAATC
Organism: Ursus maritimus; assembly: GCF_017311325.1. Taxonomy (NCBI): domain Eukaryota; kingdom Metazoa; phylum Chordata; class Mammalia; order Carnivora; family Ursidae; genus Ursus; species Ursus maritimus. Next base: position 46,337,186 of record NW_024424453.1, on the reverse strand, counting down.
CTCCAGATGAATTAATTCACAGGAGGAGGGCCAGGAGGCAGAAGCCAGGGAAGAGCCCGCTGTGGTATTCTATATGAAAAGCAACAGTGGGTTAGACGAGGATGGAGACCAGTGTGATGGTGACAGCGACGGGGAGAAGTGGGCCAAGCCAAGACATACCTAGGAAACAGAAAAATGAGACTTACTACTTTCTTGAGTGGAGAGTGGAAGGCATCTAGGACGACTCCAGCTTTCAGTCTTGGGCAAATGTATGAATGTAATTTGCTGAAACGGGAAAAGAGGAATAGATCTGGAGAGAAAGATGATGAGCTCTGGGGAAGTTAAGTTTAAGGAGGGGTGCCTGGCTGGCTCAATCATTGCAGTGTGCAACTCTTGATCTTAGGGTTGTGAGTTCAAGCCCCACATTGGGTGTAGAGATTAGTTAAAAATAAAGTCTTTAAAACAAAAAGTTAAGTTTGAGGAATCCATTTGGTATTCAAGTTCAGATTTCAGGGAAGCATTGGATATGTTGGTCTGAGATAGATGTGTTTACAGTTCATCAGCACGTATGTGGAAAGTCTAGTGGTCAGTGCCTAGACCAATGCCAGGTACAGACTGGACACTCAGTAAATGTTTGTTGAATGAAAGTGACTGAGATCACTCAGATGGGTCAAGGAACAAAGGAAGACAAACCAGGACAGGACTCTGAAATGTACTTAATAGTCAAGAGAAGGTCCAAAGAAGGGGAGCCTGAGAAGATAAGAAAGGAGCAGCAAGAAGGTCAAGTATGGTATTGCAGTTGCCAAAGGAAGATAGCATTTTGAGAGGAGGGATGGTCGTGGGGAGGGGGGTGGGTTTGAGAGTGGTCAAGTGAGATAAAGCTGGAGAAAGGAGGCTGCTGACAGAGCCCTTGAGTATGGTCGTGCAGGTAGTGTACTGCATAATGTCAGTGGGAATGATGTACTGTGAACACTGCAGATTGGTATGCTTAACATGACTATTTTCTGACAGATGGAAGCAAGTGCCTTGAAGGAACGGCACCTTTTTCCAGGTCACACAAAAGTATTTTATGGCCTAGCCACCACCCTGGTCATTGGTGACCCTGGTGAGAGTAGTTTAACTTCAGTTTTTGCACAAAGTATAAACCCAGCTTGCAGTGGTGGAAGTATAAATGGAAGGCAAAGAAGTGGAGCTTGAGTATACATAGACAATGTTTTCTAGAAGTTCGGCTGACAACAAGATAAGGGATAGGGACACATGGGAGGAGAAAGGCAAAACTAAAGAGAAATGGGAAGAAATCTTAAGGTTTGGGAGTTCTGTTTTTGTTTTTGTTTAGTTTAGTTTTGTTTTATGTGTAAAGGCTAGAACAATTTATGTGGAAGAGGCTAGAACATGTTGTATACTCCTAGGAGACAGTGGAGCGGGAGAGGTTGAAAATAGAGAACAGAGAATGAGAGGGAGAGTAAGAAAGTGAGAAAGGAATTAGCCTTAACTTAGATGAGACTCTCTGAGGAGGGGACCATGAATGAATCAAAGGAGCCAGTCATGGGAAGATGGATAGAAAAGCATTGCAGAAAGAAGGAATAGCCAGTGCAAAGGCCCTGAGGCACTAAACAGCCTGTGTTTTTGAGGAACAGAAAACTATATAATATAGTGAACAAATGTGACAGGAGAGAATTTCAATCATAAAATGCAGTCAGGCCAGGTTAAATTGTCCACAGTTTAAGAAAAAAAAAAAAAAAAGGATTTTCCACTAACCAAATCTGGGTCAACACAAGCATCAAAATAAATAATAACAGTAACAGACTTAAACACTTTGAATAAAATAAAATAAAAATTCGTGTATCTAGGATAGCCTAAAGAAATAAGCAAACAAATAAGGCAGAAAGAAAAGCTCTTGTTTGCAGTAGAATGCCAACTAATATATAGAGAAGGAATGACAGTCCTACACAATCATCAGGGAATGCTAAAAATAGGGGTGAAAGTTTGATGAGGGACAGGATATTAGCCTCAAAGTCTCCACACAAATTATGTACAAAGGATAAAACAATAACCTTACGGCAGAGTAACTGACTGACGATACCTTAACCCAGTGACCAGAGTCAACATCCCCAGTGATGGGTCAAACTGACACATGTGTCTTCTTTAGCTGGAATGAGACATCATTCATTTAAGATAGGCTTGTTGAAAAAAAAAATTTAGAAATAGCCCCCAGACTTTGGGATTTCATGGATTAAAAAATTTTTACTTCTTTTGAAGTCTGACAGAGAATTGCCAATTTTAAATTTTTTCCAAATAAGCCCATAAACTATTGTCGTGTACTATTCCCTCTTCATTTCATTGTTTTAATGACCTTATTCCTATTATTTTAACTTAATCTATATATTTTTTGAAAAATTAATGAATTCACATGGTTCAAAATCCAGAAGGATTGGAAGAGTATGTAGTGAAATTCTCTCCCTGCCTTTTTCAGCAGCGCCCCAGCTCCCTCCCTTGAGAAAACCCTTGTTACCATGACTTGTGTATCCTTCCAAGAATCTTCCACAAATAGACAAATGTATTTTTCTTTCCCACCTTTTAATATTCTATACATTGTCCTGTTACTTGCTTTTCTACTTAACATTAGCTCATATTAAAAACGTCTGTCAAATTCAAACAATTGGACGTATGTAATGAAAACCTAAAATGAAAAATGGAAAGAATACATTTAGCTTTTTAGAAAACTCTCAAGTCTCTGTTTTTCTCATTTACTTTGTGATGCTGAAAACTTTTTCACAGGTATTGGTTTCATTCATTCCTCTAATTTCAGGGCAGACTTCTGCTTGGGCCGCGTCCGGAGAAACGTTTTATCTGCTCTGTCCTCCCAGTACGTATGTCACCATTTTGCTTCCTAATTACACGATGTACAATCCCCAGCAGTGACATTTGTTCTTGGTACAACTGGCTTCAAATGAAATTGCCCATCTTCAATGTTGCTATTGAAAGTCTAATGAGAAATTACAGATTTTTGGCTGAGAGAAACAATGCCTCATTCTGGAAACTTATATGGGCTTTTATCTCACTTACCTGGGGAATAGAGATGTGATGGATGAAAGGCAGATTTGGCTGCTTGCAGGAACCAAATAGAGCCGCAGACACCGAGCAGTGGCAGGTGTCAATTGTAATCTGTTCCTATCAAGGTTTATTTAATTAACCGAGGGATCTGGGCACCAGGTTTCGTCTACCAACTGCATCTTTTCATGAGTCCCTTAAATTGGGAGAGTGTAAGGATCTGCTGTTTCTTTTAAAAATCACACCGCTATAACCTACCTATAGTTTAGGAGCCAGTTCTTAGCCAAGCACTGAGTATTATTATTGATTATATCTGGGGTAGCAGCTAGCTTGGATCACTTGGAGAACTCGGGAGTTTTAAAGATGAATTTACCAAGGGGGTGCCTGGGTGGCTCAGTCGTTAGGCGTCTGCCTTTAGCTCAGGGCGTGATCCCGGTGTTCTGGGATCAAGCCCTGCATCAGGCTTCTCTGCTGGGAGCCTGCTTCTTTCCTCTCCCACTCACCCTGCTTGTGTTCCCTCTCTCGCTGGCTCTCTCTGTCAAATAAATAAAATCTTAAAAAAAAAAAAAGATGAATTTACCAAGATTTAGTATTATACCTTACCAGAGAAAAGCAGATATTTATTCCATTTCTATTCGATTGAAAATCAAATATCAACCTGCACTTGTTTCTAGATTTGAGTCTTGTTCATTTGCTTATTCAACAGATATTTCCTCCTCCCATGTGCCAGAGCTGAGGATACAATGTCAAATAAAAGAAACAAAGTTTACAGTCTAGAAGGGAGGTCAGATAAAGAAACAAGTATCTTCCGTGGAGTCCAAACCATCAGGTCTGGTAAGAGACAGGTAACTCTGGGAAGAGACGGGAGCCATGCCAACCTGGGCCCAGGGTGCCAGGTAAGACTTTCTGGAAGAAGGAAGATTGAGTACAAATTAAATAGGGGAACGTTTGAGGCAGAGAAAACAGCATACATATAGGCTTGAAGGCAAAAGAAAAACAGTCGTTGGTTCGTTTGAGGATCTGAAAATTCAGTAAACAGAGGACATACCAACAGGTAAAGACAGATGACGCCAACAGGTGGACAGGGGCTAGGTAATGGAAGGTTCTGTTACAGGGGTTTGGATTTTATTTTGGATGCAATGGGAGAATATTGAAGCACTTAGGCTAAGTGATGTGGTTGTATTTGTCTTTTAAAAGATCACTCCGGGGGCTTCTGGGTGGCTCAGTCTGTTCACCATCCAGTTCTTGATTTTGGCTCAAGTCATGATCTCAGTGAGATCAAGCCCCACGTCCGGCTCTGCACACAGTGGGGAGTCTGCTTGAGATTCTTTCTCTCCCTCTGCCCCTCGCCCTGCCACCCCTACTCTCTTTCTAAAATGAATAAATAAATCTTTAAAATAAAATATCACTCTGATTGTAGCAAAGAGAATGTCCTTGAAGGGGCAAAACTGGAAACAAGAACAGTGAACACACAAGCTATTAGATGCAGGTAGCTGAGATGGAGAAAAGTGGTCCAGGTAAAGTAGGACCTACAGACCTGGCATTTAAAGAAATGCAGGGTCAGGGAGAGGGAAGAGTTAAGGGGACTTCCAGGTTTCTGACTCAGACAACTGGGTAGGTGTTAGTGGTGGGTGAGAAGTGTTCGGAGGCAGAAGTTGCTTTTTTTGGCAAAAGCAAAAATACCTCTCGTCTTTTCTAGATTTCCTCTTTTCTAGACTATGAAATCAGATATCAATCTTTGTGTTACATTTTATGCCAAATAGTATTCAAGATTGGCTGGAGTTTTCCATAAGCGACCTACAAGTATAAAAGATGTGGTTCAATTTGTAAGGATTGGCACTTTGGAACAATTTTTAAATTTCCAGTCATATATCACTTCCCAATGCAAGACTGAGGTGACTAAAGCTTAGCCCTCATAATATCACTCCATAAGATGCTTAACACGGTCACTCTCCGTGGTTTTTTTTCTCTTATTTTAAAAAAATCAAAGTAATACATAGTCATAGTTTTAAAATACGTAGTCATAGTTTTAAAACTACTAAATGATGCTAAGTGGAAAGCAATCATCTTCCTGCCCAGATTCTACTTCCTAGAAATAACCACTTTCAGCTCTTTTGCTGTTTCATATGTTTACTTCCATATTTCTAATTAATGTACTTAGGCTACTATTTCTTGTTTAATTAAAGTGTTTGAATAAGGGGGGGCGCCTGGGTGGCACAGCGGTTAAGCGTCTGCCTTCGGCTCAGGGCGTGATCCCGGCGTTGTGGGATCGGGCCCCACATCAGGCTCCTCAGCTATGAGCCTGCTTCTTCCTCTCCCACTCCCCCTGCTTGTGTTCCCTCTCTCGCTGGCTGTCTCTATCTCTGTCAAATAAATAAAATCTTTAAAAAAAAAAAAAAAAAAAGTGTTTGAATAAGGGACACCTGGGTGGCTCGGTCAGTTAAGCATCTGCTTTTGGCTCACCTGCATCAGGCTCCCTGCTCAGTGGGGAGCCTGCTTCTCCCTCTCCCTCTGCCCCCCTGCTCCGGCTCTCCCTCTCTCACTCTCTGTCTCAAATAAATAGATAGATAGATAGATAGATAGATAAATAAATAAATAAATAAATAAATAAATAAATAAATAAACAAAACTTAAAAAAGATGAAGTACTTAAATAAGTAGTGCATTCATACGGCTCCAGAACAAAACACAAAAAGAGATACAGTGAAGAGCACCTCTCCTACCCCTTTCTCCGATCCTTCCAGTCCCTACCTTACTCTGCTTCTCCTCAGGTGACCACGGTCATTAGTTTTCTGTGCATATCAGTACACAAGAAAAGAACAAGATATATTTACGTTCTCTGCCTTTTTCTTTTTTTCATACAAAAAGTGGAACAGTACCCTGTATCAGCCATGATCAAGTAGGACATGTTGCAGTAACAAACAATCCAGACGTCTAAGTGGCTTCCTTCTCACTCATGTTCGACGGCCATCGTAGGTTATTTCACCTTGTCCTCACCTGGAGCTGCAAAAAAAAGATGACAGAGCCTCTGCCATCTGAGGCTTCATGCTTGCAATGTCAGGGGCGGAGAAGGTGACAAATTGCTCACTGGTCCCTAAAGCCTTCCTCCCAGAGGTGACACATATCATTTCTGTTCCCGGTCACTGACCGAAGCATGTCACGTGGACCTGGCAGCTTAGAGAGGGCAGGGGAGTGCAAACTTACCACCACTCAGGAGTCAGAGAGCCAGACGCGCTGGTGAACAGGCCTGATGATTACCTCGTATATGTACCGTTCTGCATATGGCTTCTTTCAGCTAAGAAATATTTCATGAATCATGCCACTTGGGTAAACAGAGCATCTTTACTGTTTTTTTTCTTAAGCAGATGGACGTTTGCATTATTTCCAATATTTCCTTTACAAACAAATGCTACAGTGACGATTCAGATGTTATCTTGCACACCTGTAAATGTTCCTCTAGGATAAATTTCCCTAAGTGGCATTGCTGGTTCACAGAGTGTACACCTTTGGGGGCCTGGGTGGCTCAGTCGGTTAAGCGTCCAACTCTTGATCTCAGCTCAGGGCATGATCTCAGGGTCGTGGGATTGAGCCCCGTGTGGAGCCCTGCTTCGGGCTCTCGCTCAGCAAGGAGTCTGCTCGAGATTCTCTCTCTCCCCCTTTCCCTTCCCCTCCCTCATTTTGTGCTCATTCTCTCTCTTCCTCTCAAATAAATAAAGTCTTAAAGAGTATACACCTTTGTAATTTTGATAGGCATGGCCAAATTGTCCTCCCCAGAGGTGGGGCCAGTTGACGGTCTTCCCCGCAACGTATGGCAGCATCTGCCTCCCCACAGCTTTGCCAAGGATGTGTATTACCACACTTTGGGGATGTCACCTGTCTGATAGGCGAAAATATTCTCATTTTACTTTTATATAGCATTTCTCCTTTTATGAATGAGGTTTTCTGCTACTTGATTTTTATAATTCAGATGTCTTATGATAATAAATGAGGATTTGCTTCATTAATATTATCCCCCCACCCCCCAAGCATGCACAGCGTCCTCCCCTGCCTCCTCTCTGTTCCATAGTTGCATCATGGTTTGGGGTCAATTTGGTGATCAGTTTGCCTTATTATGACATGTAAACACAATTAGCTAGAGCTTCAAAAGCGTATTATAATCATATTTCCTCTCATCTATTCTTCCCTCCACCCCTGGACTTAATAATTGCTATGTTGTTGTTGTTTTTTTAAAGATTTTATTTATTTATTCAACAGAGATAGAGATAGCCAGCGAGAGAGGGAACACAAGCAGGGGGAGTGGGAGAGGAAGAAGCAGGCTCATAGAGGAGGAGCCTGATGTGGGGCTCGATCTCATAACCCCAGGATCACACCCTGAGCTGAAGGCAGACGCTTAACCGCTGTGCCACCCTGGCGCCCCTGTTGTTGTTGTTTTTTAACTCACATACTATTCTTACAGTTTTTCTCATTTGCTTCATTCGATCAAGTGTGTTCCTATCATTAGTTTTTCCCAAGTATCAAACATAATATATAATTTATTGATTCCATCTTTGTCCTGGCGATTCCTTTCCAAAGCCACGTGTCTTTTACACCATCCTGCCTGTTCTTGGATTCCATGTCCTCCTTTTTCTTGGATTACTTCTTATTTAAGTAAAGCACATCATTCAGTACCTCCCAGGAAATTCTGTTTTTCTCTCTTTAATGCCTTTGTTCTAACCTCACCTTTGATATTGAATTAGTGTGACATTTTTTTTAGATTTTTTTAAAAAATTTTAAGAAATCTTTACACCCAACATGGGGCTCAAATTCACAACCCTGAAATCAAGAGTAGCACGTTCCACTGACTGAGCCAGCTAGGCACGCCTAGTGTGACATGCTTGAGTAAAGATCATTTTCCCTCCAAATTATGGAGACATTACTCTACTGGTTATTAGTATCCAGCGATGTAAAAAACTGGATTCAGTTCTGAATCTGTTTGGTAAAGAGGCTTCTGTTACCCTTCCAGTACCCATTCTCCTTTTTTCCTTTAGTGAAATGGTGTCTAACTTTCAACCTGGGGATTACACTTTCTAGCCTTCCTTGTGGTGCTTTCCAGACAGGGGACCAGGTTGTGGCCAGTAGAGTGTGAGTTAAAACTGTGTTTTCCATTTCAGGTTGTGACCTAGGAAGAATCAGTCCACTTTCACTTTCCCCTCTTCCCCATGGTGGGTGTAGACATGATGGAGGGAGGTGGGTGTAGGCATGATGAAGGGAGGTGGGGTGTAGACATGACAGAGGGAGGTAAACAAACTTTAACTTGAACTCAGAATTGGAAGCTGGATGTTGGGGATTCCTGAGCTGGCCTTCCAGCCCTCGACTCTACCTCTGAGCTGTGATGTGAGTTAGCAATTCATTTCTACTTTGAGTATGCCATTCCATTTTTTATCTCTCTGTGTTAAACTCCCTTAGATTCTTCCCTAATACATTGTTCCTTTCTGTATGGCCTGTTTTTCACCCCCCATCCTGAGAGTTTTGGGATTCTCTTTTTATCCCCAGTGTCCTGAAATTTCCTGATTAAAACCCCGTCGTGGGCCTTTCTAAATTCACTGGTGCAGTTTCAATCAGAATTATTGTGTTTCTCAGTTCTATGAAATTTTTTGTCTCATTTCTTCAAGAAGTTGTTCTTTCCCGTCTCATCTGTAGTTTCCTTCTGAAACTTCTCTCCCGTAGCACTTGTCATTCCTCACTTCTGTTTGCCTGCCCCACCCCCACTCTCTGGATTTTATCTTTCAGCTCCTCTTGGTGTTTTGTTTTGTTTCTGTGTTGTTTTCAACTTCTAAGAGTTCTTTCTCATTATTCTTTTTAACCCTTTGAAGGTATTAAGTGTAGGGTGTTTTCCTTCGATTTGTTGTTGCTGTTTTTACTTCATGTTACTTGTGGTGTCTCATGTCGGAAGCTTTTTCAAAAGTTCGATGATGTGTGCCATGTGTTCATATGTAAGAGTGAGGCAGCTCTAAGTGAATTGGCAGGGCTTGGCAGCCGAGGGTGACGGGGTGGCAAACAGGTTTTTTGGGGAGGCACTCCCAAATGTCAGTTTCCTGTTAACTTTTCTCCAGAGCACATTAATTTCTCAAGAGGAAAGGTCTATAGTTTCCTGGTGGGGGCGGAGCGGGGGTGGGGGAGGGGAACACACACCTCACCCTCAAAGTTGGGGGAAGGAGGGAGATCATACCCACACTCCCAACTAGCTTTCATTTGTAAAGGTGTTACCCATTCACTTCAGTGAGTCAAGGATTATAGCATATGCATGTTCTAACAAGTGTGTGTTTGTTTATTCATTTAACTGATATTTATAAAGAGTCCTTCACTGTGTGTGTGCGTGTGTGTGTGTGTGTGTGAGAGAGAGAGATTGGGGGAGAGAGAGCGAAAGAGATACTAGGAAGACAAAATTGAGAAAAAGCACATTCCGGCCTTGGCTTGTAGCGGATGTGATCACAGTGCATGTCCAGGTAAGGACTTCTGTACTGAGGATGGCGTGGAGGCCCCAGGGCAGCGCTGGGCAGGGGGTTCATCTCTATTTCATGGGGAAGGGGAAGGAGTCAGGTGGCCACCGACTCTTTTCCTTTCTACTCATTTCACAGGTACAGTTTCCCTTCCTGCTTCCCACCCCCAAAACAGATCTACCAATGATACACTAGAGACTTATATGCTTTGATAAAACCTTCGACATGCCAATGTCCTGAGAAAATGGGAGACTATCGGTCATTCCTAGCTTGGTATTAATTACCTAACCCAGGTAATCACTTACACTGAACCAAGCTATGGAATGTCAGATGGTAAGAAACAAAGATCTCTAGATGCCAATCGAAGAGAAAGCTGAATGTATCTGCTTGCCTGGAAAGAGTTATGTCATCTAGGTCGGAGTTCATTGGGTCTCAGAGCAAAAATCAAAAGGGCTGGATAGAGGGGCCTCTGAGTGGCTCAGTCAGTGAAGCATCTGACTCTTGATCTCAGCTCAGGTTTTGATCTCAGGGTGGTGAGTTCAAGCCCCACGTTGGGCTCTACACTGAGTGTGGTGCCTACTTTAAAAAAGAAAGAAAAGAAAGAAAAGAAAAGAAAAGAAGATAGAAAGAAAGGAAAGGCTAAATATAGAGCGAAAAAGGAGCAAGCAACAACCAAGGCAGTCTTGTGAGCTGGTCTCTGCGTGGTGCGCAAGGAAGATTGTAAAGTCCTCTCCGGGAAGGGTCGCTTTCCTTCCAGGCATCACGTCACTGAGTCTAGGAAGCTTGGATTCAAACGGATTCAGAAGGCTTCTGTACGATTGTGGAGGGCCCAGAGAAGGATTCAGCAGGCAGGATTTTTTGAAGATGATTGAAACTTAGCAGGGTTTTGTTGTTGGTTTGTTTCGTTTTTAAACAGGGACCAAGGGGCACCTGGGTGGCTCAGGTGTTAAGTGTCTGCCTTTGGCTCAGGTCAAGATCTTGGGGTCCTGGGATCAATTCCTGTGTCGGGCTCCCTGCTCAGAAGGGAGTCTGCTTCTCCCCCTGCTCCACCCTTGCCCCCTGCTCTTGCTCTCTCTCTCTCTCTCTCAAATAAATAAATAAAATCTTTTTTTAAAAAAGTTGATTACCATTTAGATGAATCAAAAGGAACTCACGCAGTCTTTTTGGACAGGCTTATCCATTCAGACACCCTCTTTCTCTCTATATGGTCTCTTTCTGTTGCCTTTCTCCTCCTTGGGTCTTGTTCTGTCTTCCTTTCCACATTCTCTCTCCCTACTTATTCCCAGGTTTTAATCCCCCCATGCCACCCAGGATCCACCTCTGTGGACATTTCCTAGCTCTACCCTTCCTCTATTACTATAGGGCCCAGATCCTTCACCTCTATTGTCTCTGAACTTCAGGAAATTGTACAAAATGTGGAACAGAACAATGATGAATATCTTCATATATAAAGATCTCTGATAACTTAGTAAAGAAAACTGAATATCCTAGCAGAAATGTGAGCACAGGACATGAAAAGATAATTTGCACATGCAGAAACACAAATGACCAGTAAACATGAAGGAATGTTTAGGATCAGAGGTAGTTCAAACATTGCAAGAGGCTCGATATCTTGTCTAGTAGTTGGCATAGATGTTAAATGTATATGGTGTGCTAATACACAACATTCATGAAGATGGGGGGAAGGGACCTTGTTATACTCTGCAGGTAGGAATATAGAAGTGGCATAGTTTCCTAAGACAACAAATTGGCTTTATTCCACTCCTATCGAAACATCTTAAAGGTGGGCAAAGAGAGATAATGGTGTATTATACATATGTTTAATTATGCACATGAATAATAAATTAATATCAGTATAATATTTGAAAAACCTAAGTGTCCAACAATAGGTAAATTAGGTAGTTTTATACTGTATAACCATTAAAATGATGTTATGGGAAATAATGATATGAAAATAACCAATATATATTAAAAAGTTTACAAGAGTATGTATGTATACATAGGTATGCATTGCCAAATGACAAAACAATTTAGTACTGAGTTTGATGTCCTGTATTCAGGGGAAAACAATTCATGGATTGGGAGAGTATAGCATTTCACAAGCAGTGGAGCTCTGTTCCTGAGGGATCTGAGCCAAGAGAAAGTTTTCTAGAACATTGGAAGAGGCAATGTGGAAATAGGGCATGGTAGGGTAGGAGACTGGGGATTTCCTTGTAAGGCTAGCAGGTCCTATTTTCTAGGGGAAGGTAAGCTAGCTAAAGCTGAGTCGGAGGATTGTGATTGGTGTATATTGGGTTTCTTTGGTAGGTGTTTCCCGTAAGTGCAGGCTGACTTAGCTTTACATTTGTGATGGGGGCTGGGGCACCGGGATGGCCTCCGTTTTGTGGGTCCTGGTGTGTAACTTGACTTTATCACTATACACGCATACACTCGTTCCTGCATGTTAATGGAAAAATAACCAAAAGATTGAATACCAAATTATTCAAAATATTTACGGTGGCTACATTTAGGTGATAGAGACTTTTAAAAATTTGATCTCTTTTAACTTTTCTATAATGAATAGGCATTATGTCCATAGCAAGTGAACAATAATGAAATATTTTCAAGTCAACTAGAATTCAAATTTCCCTCAGTTCAGGGGCGCCTGGGTGGTTCAGTTGGTTAAGCATCTGCCTTCAGCTCAAGTCACGATCCTGCGGTCCTAGGATCGAGTCCCGCATTGGGCTCTTCGCTCAGCAGGGAGCCTCCTGCTCCCCCTGCTTGTGTTCTCTCTCTCTCTCTCTCTGACAAATAAATATATATTAAAAAAATTTTCGCTCAGCTCATCTTGGGTGAAGAGTGAGGCAATTATAAGTGGAAAGAGCTTTAAATGTGGCCCATTCAAAACTCATTTACATTTGAAGAGAGGTCCCCAGACCTTAACAAAAGGAAATTCTGAGCCTCTGCCATTTTAGATCCTGCTGTATGAGCCGGCTGCCTTCAGGCAGAGCTGATAACGATATAGGGCTGATGGTTTCTGGGTCGGTTAATTTCTGGAAGAGAGTTTGGGAGACTTTCCAGAGGCAGGACTAGGATTTGCGTGGAGAATTTACAAGGGGAGAGCTGCGCAGAGATAGAACAGGTCCCAGCAGAAGGGAAGAGGTAGGGGGTCTTAGCACAGGAGGTCTTAGAGCAGAGCCTGAATGACTGTCAGGGGAACGGCATGAAGATCAAATGCCCTGTGGCTATTTTTGTAATATCTAGATTCTGTGTTTCTGTTTATCAGAGCAGCTCCCCAAATAGCACCAACGCAACCAATGGAAGAGAGAAGGCTGAGGGAGCTCCTGGCTGGCTCAGTCCTAGGCGCATGCCACTATTGACCTCAGGGTCCTGAGTTCGAGAAGCACCCTGGGTATGGAGATGACTTGATTAAATAAATAGATAAACTTAAAAAAAAAAAAAGATAATGCCAAGTTTATTGCTGACCGTGGTTAACAGAGAACAATACTGGCACAGAGCTTTGGCAGTGGCTGGAAGCAGGAGGGCAAGGTTGAAATTGGCTTAGAATTGGGAATTTGGCTTACCGTGGGTCTTTCACTGCAGGAGGCATGATCAGGATTGGGCAAGGATCAGGATACAGTCATCCAGAATTGGTGAGGATTTTGAGGTGAGGGAGCCAAAGAATCTTAAGGTGCAAAGTGTCTGTTGACGGTTTCCACTGAACAGTTGATGGGTCTTTCAGGAAGTTCCAGTCCTGGCTCCGATCTAGCCATTTGTCTGAGCAGACTCTTCTGGAATAATAAAGTCAGGCTAAAAAGGGCAGTGGGGACGCTCAAGGTAAATTAATGCCGACTGTAGAGTGTGAGAAGGGCAAGCAGTTTCAGTCCTCAGCTCCCAAGTTCTGTGTGGGGAGATGGTTTCCACTCTCAGATTTAATGTTGAGAGTAAGAGAAAAGTGCTCGTTTATACTTTTTCACTCACCTTGCTTTCCCAAGTTGGCTGCTTTACTGGGAAGAGTATACATTGATGGCAGTAAGTTCACCCGCCCTTTAGATTTCTTATCTCAGGTGAGCTCTTCTTATACAAATCAGCCCTGTGTCAATTTTAATATTTACCACTTACTGGATGCTGTGTGATCGGCCAGTCCCAAGTGCTTTACGTAAACCATTCAATCAACAAATTTTCATTACGTATGTACCATGAGTCAGGCTCTGTGCTGAGCATTTTGCATTCACTCATTCAACAACCTTTCAGTGAATACCTGTTTGGTCAAGCAGAGTGCCGGGTGCCCAACAAGCCATCAGGAGCAGGAGACAGCTCCTGTTCTCCCGTAGTTTGTACGCTGTGAAACTAACCTGCAAAGCAATCCTAAGGGATACGTCGAGCTAACACTCTTTATGGAGGGGGGGACAGGGATGCAGAGGGCTAAGGTGACTTGACCCCATCTTCCTGGTATCATGCAGTGAGCGTGTAGGCGCCCTGGTCAGTGTCACTCTGAAGACCCTGCCCTTAGCTTCTGGTGTTTGTCTCTTTGCCCTAGGCCTGGTCCCTCTGTTAGGTTTGTACTCAGGTCCCAAGTTCCTGAGCTGTGGAACTGAGAGCCCGAACTTCGACCCAGTGCCCTTTCTGGTCTTCACCACGTGGCTCTAAAACCTTTGCTCCCCAGTCAGCCTCCTGCCCACTGCAGGATTAAATGGGGAACTGCGCACTCTTGCCTGGTGCTAAAACTAGTCAGCAGCTCTCTCTTCCCTCAAGTAGTAGATCAATTGTCACCCCTCACTTCCTCCAGGGGGAGTGCAGGGTCCTGCTCTTCTACTCTTGAAACATGCCCAAGTTGACTCAGCAACGGAGAGACAGACTCGAAAGTAGAAATGAGTCAGGGCCACAGTTCAGGTTTTGTTACATCCCGCTGCAAGGTGTTTGAAAGATTGCTATTGTGCTCATCAGGACCAGGGAATACATAAATATTTTTAGTACATAAACAGCTGTGAATCGAGGTTATCCAAGATACATGACTAACATCAGGATTTGGGTGCTGACAGTATATTCAGGTGAAAAATTCTGGGAAAAGGAAGACTTTTCATTTGAAAGGATTGATTATCTCGCATACTTCCGAAACAGCTTGTAGAAATATAATGGACGGCCTTTATTTTTAAATTTTGAATATTTGCACAACATGTTGAGGGATTAAAAACCGGGGATTCAGGATCTGAGAGTTGACAAATGCTACGGTCCTGTCCTGTCTGGAAGTCTTTTGTGGAAGCATGCATGTAAGTGGTGATGTCAGCCTGTTGGCCATATTAGCACTAAGTCCAGGTCCATGCGGGAAGCCCACACCCCAACCTTTGCTCTTCCCTTTTGAGCAATGTATCCTTGGGCAGCTCTCCAGATCTGCACTCAGAGCTTTTGTCTGGCCCAGCGTGAAAGAACTTTTGAAAACCTAGACGCTTTCTATTATACAAATAGCAGCCGTGGTGATTGAAAACACAACTGAAATCCCATAGGGAAATTAGTCCCAGATGAAAACATACCTGAGATTAGAGAGCCTTATGAGAGGGAAACTCTTTACCCAAGGTGAGGATTGCTAAATGCTTAGTAGAGATCATGAACGTGAAAGGGTTTAATTCTTCCGAGTATTCTTTCATTTCGTTTCCTTTTGTCTTTGGAGAAAAGCCTTGTCATTGAACCATGACGTTCACGAAAGTTCTGAACTATCAGTAAGCACAGTCTACATTAAACCCTGCATCCCGCAAATGGGAAAACTGACAGCCAGGGAGGCTAAGTGGTTCCAGTAAGGCCACACCACAAATTCGTGTCAGGGCAGAGCTCAGAATCCAGGCCTCCCCACTAGGTGGGTGTTCTTTGCACGCAGCTCATTCAGTCTTTGTTTGCCTTCCATCCCTCCATGTCTGTGATGTCAGGTGTCAGGAGCACCCTGGACTTCTGCCCTGGTTTCCATTAGATTATACATTTCCTCCAGACTCACTTCCCTTTTTCTTGTCCCAGCTGTCTTCTTGCTCTTCCCTCTGCCATTCCAAACTGGGGTCCAGCCAGTCATGTGTGAGGCACACAATTCTGATTCTCCTTCTCTTCTACTTTCTCTTCTCTCCACTGACCAGAAATCACTCACCCTCTCTGTAACTCTCTCAGCTCAGTAACTCTCTAGGCTGCTAAACCCCGCACCTTATATGAGTCCCACAACTTCCTGTGGTACAGAGGGACAAAGTTTGGCAATCGAAGGGAGGATGTATTCATTAAAAGGGCTTTCGACTGTAAAGGACTTCAAGGCTTTCCCCCAAGGACTTTGCCACGAGCAGTGCCCACGAAAGCACCCGCTTATGATGAGGAAGTAACTTTAGTTTTACTGTGGGTAATTTGAAAAGCGTTTGTTCGTCCGGCCACCCATTTGTGATTTCATTTATGTAACGTATTCGTTGTGTTCCTACTATGTGCTGGGCCTGAGTCTGCATGCTGGAAATACAGTGGTTCAAGGTCAGACATCATCCTTGCACCCACAATCCTTATGGTTTATCTGGAAAACAGATATTAAGTAAATTACAGTAAGGTGTGGTGAGTGACTATTCTGAGAGGGGACGTATGAGAGTTCAGGGGGCAGAGCAGGAGGACCTAACTCAGTGTAGGCTTCCAAAAAGCCCTTCTGGAAGGAGCGCTAGAAGGATGTGCAGGACCTGGTGAGATGGAAAGAGGAGATGGTGGGGGAGGTCTTAGCAGGAGACTAAGTGAGGTCATTTGAGGAACCGAGAAGGGTCTGTGTGTCTGAAGGACAGATTAGGAACAGGAGAATGCTTGCTCTCAGGTGAAAGGAAGAGGTGAGCTCCCTCCAACCAAAGATGGCCTTGTACTCCATGCCAAAAATTTTGGGCTTCGTCCCAAGGGCAGGGGGAAACCACTGCAGTGTTTTTTAAGCTGGGGAGAGACACCGTCAAATTTGCCTTTTTAACCATTAATTCTGGCTGCAATTGGAGAGAATGTTGAGGGACAATTGAAGACAGGAAGTGGGGCTCTCTGTCATTACTCCAGGAGAATAATGATGCCTTTGGCTGGAGTAGAGGCAGAAAGTCCTGGGTAGATTTGAGATAGGTGTAAATGGTAAACCCAACATATTTTTGGTGTGTGATGAGCGTGCGTGCGGCGTAGGAGAAGGGGAGGGATTGAGAATGATGGTTGTCTGGCTCAGGTATCCGCTAGGTCGTGAGAAAAAGAGAGTGTGTTTGTTGGAATCACATTGGATTAACCTATATCCGTGCGGGAGGAGCAACAGGGAGGAGCTAACTAGTGCAGGGAAGGCTGGATCGCCCCTGCATTTACTTATTTGGTGAATTTGGACAGCCTTTACTTACGTATTTAGTTTTTTTTTTTAAATTCAATCATCACTGTTACGTTTTATACATAATAATATCTAGTTGTCTTTTTAGTTTTTAAATTATTTTAGGACACACACATTTAGATATTCTCCCCTATTCGCGTATATAAAGCTCTCATTCTTTTTTGTGTGTTTTAATGGCATAGAAGGCACATACAGAAAAGCATATACAATGCAAGTATATCCACAGCTCATTGAATTCTCACGAAGATAATTGGACATCCGTGGAACCACCGCCCAGGTCACAGAACACTACCAGATCCCCCCAAAACTCCCTCATGCACCTTCCAGTCGCTACCCACTGTCCCGGCTGCTAGAACCCTAGATTAATTTGTCCTGTTCTTAAAATTTATATGCACGGAATCACACAGTATGTAATCTTCTGTGTTGACTCATCCTTTTAAACGACTATGTGTTATTCCGTTGTATGAATGTATCGTAATTCATCTAACCAATCCCCTCCAGTTGGTATTTAGGTTGTATCCATCATTTGTTATCACAGACAGCGCGGCAATAAAGTCCTCATAAATAACCTCAAAATAGTACCAGTCCATCAGGGATGTTTTCTAGCTGGAAGCAACATAAGAACCACCTAAAAGCTGCCTGAACAGTCAGGACATTTATTATCTCGCTTGGAAGTCTAGAAGGAAGCCGTCCCAGCCCTGATTGAGGTAATGGCCCAAATCTCTTACTGACACTCTCCCCCTCTTTCTCCTCTGCAGTCCACGGGGTGCTGGCATTATCCTCGAGGCTGGCTCCCCTCTCAGCCCCAAGGTCACGGCCTTTGGTATTCCTCAGCTTCTGAAATTTCTGTTCATATACACTTTGCCCATTTTTCTATTGGGTGTTGGTTGTTTTCTTAAAATTTAATTATTTAAACTGTTTCATTATTGACTTCTTTATCTTTTCAGCATTCATCAGCTCTCCCAAGTCATTTCCTTGTCATTTGGTCACATCTGTTACACGTTAAACTCACTCGCTGTTTTAATCAGACCAACGCTCATTTTAATGGTTCACATATATTTTAATGTCCTTAATTTACTGGGACTTTTAGTTTCCCCTCACTGCAGAGATGTCTCTCTTTCCTGCCTTCCTTTAATGTCCTGAGCTCTAAGCTCTTGTACATTTTTTTAAGGTGCCAAGTAAAGAGTATCTGCCCGAGCAGATATCACACTTCCCGAAGTGGAAACTACATGTCTAGAGTATAATGTTATAACCAAAAAGCCCAAAAAGTTCGTTTCATGCATGCTTACTAATTTGGAATCCGTTAAAATATATAGAAGTCATCAGGACACAAAAAATATATTTTTGTGTTTAGAAAAAAAATGACTTTTTCTCTAGTCGAAACATTAAAAATGTTTTAGTTATCTACAACCATATTTATACCAATATTTTTGTCCCAACATTTTATTATGAAAATATTCAAACATACAGAAAGGCTGAAAGAATTGTACAAATACTTGGGGCATCTGGGTGGCTCAGTCCGTTAAGCATCCAACTCTTGATCTCAGCTCAGGTCTTGATCTCAGTGTCGTGAGTTCGAGCCCTGCATTGAGCTCCATGCGTGGAGCCTACTTAAAAAACAAACAAACAAACCCACAAAGAATACCCATATACCCACAGACTAGAGTAGTTGATAGCATTTTGCTAAAGCTGCTTTATCACATATCTATCCACTTAGCCATCATCAATTTATCTTATTTTTTTAATGGACTTTAAAGTTGCAAACATCAGAATATCTCATCCCTAAACACATGCACATCATTAACTAGAGTTCAAGGTTTGTTTACAGATTTTTTTAAGGTAAAATTAATATGCAGTGAAATGCACAGATCTTTTTTTTTTTTTAAGATTTTATTTATTTATTTGAAAGAGATAGAGACAGCCAGCGAGAGACGGAACACAAGCAGGGGGAGTGGGAGAGGAAGAAGAAGGCTCACAGCGGAGGAGCCTGACGTGGGGCTCGATCCCATAACGCCAGGATCACGCCCTGAGCCGAAGGCAGACGCTTGACTGCTGTGCCACCCAGGCGCCCCGAAATGCACAGATCTTAAGAGTACTATTAGATACGTTTTGAATGTCAGTGTTTTCATTTCCTGATAACACCATCAATTATCAATTTTTTGGAATTATTCTTACCGTGATACCCACTTCAGTCCATGCAGTAAAAGATCAGTGTTATTCTTTTTTTTTTTTTTAAAGACTCTATTTATTTATGTGACAGAGAGACAGCCAGCGAGAGAGGGAACACAGCAGGGGAGTTGGAGAGGAAGAAGCAGGCTCCCAGCGGAGGAGCCCAATGTGGGGCTCGATCCCAGAATACCAGGATCACGCCCTGAGCTGAAGGCAGATGCTTAACAACTGTGCTACCAGGTGCCCCACATCAGTGTTATTCTTACCACAGACCAGTTCCTTTGCGTAGGTTGCCCTTCCTCAGGCACCAGAGCTGAGTACATGTGTCTCAGCTGATCCTCTCCTGGGCTAGCCCCTCCCCCTTTCCCAGGCTCCATGTGTCTCTTCACCCGCATGGGGGGCCTGGAAGGTCTGAGGCCGTAGGCAGTGAAGAACAGATGTTGCCAGTCCCAAGGGCAATGGGATGGGGTTTAGGGGTTTGGAAAAAAGAGCCAGCCTACAGTAGTGGTGTCCAGGAGAGAAGGAGTGCATAAGAATGGGTTCTGGATCCTTAAAGCATTGGATATTTGGGGCAGAGAGATGGGAGGCAGAATTACCAGCACTAAGGAAAAGGGGAAGGAAAGGAAGGAAAATTGGGAAAAGCTGCCCAGGGCAGTGGTTAGAGGAGCGGATGCAGGCTCAGACCGTTTATGTCCATGTCCCTGTTCCTCTACTCACGAGCTGTACATTTGTTTTCACTGAATCTCTATGCCTCAATTTCCTCATCTGTAAAATGGGGAGGATAACAGTATTTACTCCGTTAGATTCTTGTGAGAAACATGAAATCATGTAAATAGGAGTGAATACTCTTTTCTCCTGGTTGATGTGTGGCAAAGGTTTGCTAAGTGGAATGATGGGTGGTTGACTGGTTTAGCTTGGGGGCCAGTGTTAGACATTTACAGTTTACAAGAAAGGCCCCTTGCTTCTCTCTCTCAGCCCCCCCATCTCCCCGCCCCCCGAACCCATCCTCACCACTTTCCCATCTGCCTGCTGTGACAGAAACATTATTTTAATACAACATTGAGTCACTCATTTTGCAAAAGAAGAGTTTAAATTGCAGATGCCTGGGAGAGTTGTTGTATTAGAGTAAGTAGATTTCATGTACGGCTCAGGTACGATCTCTGATCTTTTTTGTTTTGATAAGGAAGGCTAGAGAGGACTGGAAGGCTAAAGGTGAGAAATTAAAGCCCCTGTGGGTGGGGGATACACAAAAGGAATAGATGGGTAAACCCCAAACAGATTTTGCTGAGTGTCAACTTTTTAAAGCAAGCAGTATTTTTATATATGGAGCGCCCATTTTTACAATGCAGAAATATTCTTTACCATAAGTAGGAAATTTAAAAAAACAACAGGAAAGTGGGTTCAGGACAGACAGACAGTAGAGCTAAGACTCTGCTTTTTAAAAAAACATTGAATAGGGGTGCCTGGGTGGCGCAGTCGATCTAAGGGCCCAAGTCTTGGTTTCCGCATAGGTCCTGATCTCAGGGTCATGAGATGGAGCCCTGCGTTGGACTCCGCGCCCAGCCAGGAGTCTGCTTGAGATTCTCTCTCTCTCCCCCCCTACCCCTCCTGCTCATGCTCGCTCTCTCTCTGTCTCTAAAATAAATAGAAGCTTAGTTTCACATTGTTAGCCAGCCCTCAGTTCTAGAAGATTTTGTGGGAAATCTGTTTTCAAATTGGGGGTGGGAGACAGTACTATCTTTAAAAATGCTGGTCAGACGCCTGGGTGGCTCAGTCGGTTAAGCATCTGCTGCCTTGGGCTCAGGTCATGATCTCAGGGTCGTGGGATCCACTGTTGGACTCCCTGCTCCATGGGGAGTCTGCTTCTCTCTCTCCCTCTGCCCCTCCCCCCCTGGGCTCGTGGTCTCTCTATCAAATGAATAAATAAAATCTTTAAAAAAAATTAAAAATAAAACAATAAATAAAAATGCTCGTCAGTTTGGACTCCAGGCTCAGTGCTGTCGGTTTGGAATGCCAGCAGGTGGAAAGCCAAGCTTGTAGTCATCCCATTAGTGACCTGGCCTTTATTTCCTGATGACTCTTGCTGTGTACACAGAGCTTCACCTTTTACACCCCCTTTCCCAACAGTCCATGCAGTGTTTTTGCAGTCTGATCTGTTAGCATAAACTCAATTATCAGTTTACTCTGATCACAATCACCATAACAGCTGCTATAAAATTTACTTTTACAATAGACATTCGTGTAATCTGGCTTGCAGTGGCTCGCAAGTGCTTTCTTGCATCTGTGAGCAGCCCAGCCTAAACGACATTCAGAGGGGGTCGGAACGTTCTCTGGCAGAATGCCGGCACCATATGGGAACTATACTCTGGACTGCCTTTCAAAAAAACCACTCTGTGCTCCATCCAGACCACTTCTCATTCACACCAGCTCAGGGCCCCACCCACTGCAGCGTCTGAAAAGGCACAACCTCCTGTATTTTGGAAACTTGGAACAAACGAACGCAGGCTCAGGGACGAAATGCTGTAGGCTCTCTGCCACTATGACTTCATTTCAGGAGGAAGACACAGCTGAGTTCCTCCGGAGCCTTTCGAAGCGGGGGGATCATTTCAAGATAGGCGTGGTTTGTCCTCTAAACTGCCTTTCCCTTCCCTGCAAATTTCAAGCACAGGCTGCACTGAATTACTATTTCACGTAAAGTTGAGGAATAAGATTCTTGGAGCAAAGATCTTTTGAGTTCCTACTCCGGGCAGGGCTGCCCCCCCAATAGCAGCTCGCACCATGCGTTGGCCTTGGAGAAGGGAGAGGCAGAGCAGTGTGCACCTCAAAATTACAACAGTCTGACCAGGGCATCGATTTTCGCCCTGGAGCTGAGCAGGGACTTCAGGGGTGGGGGAGATGCTTTTGCTGGGCCATTAAGAACAAATGGGACCTTGGGGATGCCTGGGTGGCTCAGTCAGTGAAGCGTCCAACTCTTGATTTTGGCTCAGGTCGTGATCTCAGGGTTTGGCAGCTCCCCGAGGGGCATGAAGCCTGTTTAAGCGTCTCTCTCTCCCCTTCCCCCAACCTTTAAAAAAAAAAAAAAAGAAAAGAAAAGAATAAATAGGACTTTGACCCCTCAGAATGGAGAAGGGTACGTTCCAGTTGCTACTACTGTGTACTCAACTGTCCTAAAACGTCACCATTTTATGAAGCTCACAGATTCCGTGGATCAAGAATTTAGCACGAGTATAAGGGGGACAGCTTGTCTCTGCACCACAGTATCTGACTCCTCGACTAGGAAGACTTTGAGGCTGGGGGTGACCCCACAGCTGGGAGCTGGAATGATCCGGAAGCATCTTCCCGCATGTGTCTGGCGGTTGATAGTGACTATTGGACGTGACCTCAGCTGGGGCTGTCAGCAAAAGGACCTACCGGAGGCCTCTCCCTGTGGCCTGGTCTTCCTCACAGCATGGCAGCCTCAGGATGGTTGGATTTCTAACTTGGCAGCTCAGGGCTCCAAAAGTGAGTGTTCCCAGACGACGAGGCAGGAGCTGCATGGTATTTTCTGACCTAGCTGCTTTGCAAGTTACATGGTGTCACATCCACCAAATTCTGTTGGCTACAAAAGAGACTCTGGTTAGCTAGCTCAGATTTAACAGGAGGGGACATAGACTCGGACCTCTTAAAGGAAGGCATATGGTCAGTTAAAAAAATGTCACAGGCATGCTAAGAAAGCAGGAGAGCACATGGGGTGTTTGCAGCTAGGGGGTAGGCTGATGTTGCTGGAATTTTAGGTGTGGGGTAGAAAGTGGCAGATAGCAGGGGCCATAAATGTGAACTGGGGCCATCATGTGAAAAATCATCACTGCCTTTGTGGCAGGCACCCTAGCTTAAGGCACATGTCATGGAAGAAATAAATCTGTTTTGTTTTTTTTTTACAAGTCAATCCACTTTTTCTTTTGAGAAATTATATCAGGGTGTGAGAAAATCTGCATCCTGGGTAAATTTCTGCCATTCTGCCTGGCCTGAGCGCAGTCCTCCCTCCTCTTTCCTCTGGGGCTTTTGCAATAGGGAGGGAGCTGGTTCTCCGCTCATTTCTGTCCAAGCTGGTATCTGCCCAGATGTCCATGTGTCCCAGGATGGTGATGTGAGCAGGGTCCCGCTGCGCCATCCCTTACCGTAGGGTTTCTTGAGGTCCACTCTACTTCAGCT
The DNA here is from genome assembly GCF_017311325.1 of Ursus maritimus. NCBI lineage: Eukaryota > Metazoa > Chordata > Mammalia > Carnivora > Ursidae > Ursus > Ursus maritimus. Next base: position 46,313,991 of record NW_024424453.1, on the reverse strand, counting down.
AAAACTGTCCCCTTCACTGGGACACAGGTAAAATGTGGCTTCTCTCCTGCCCTTCTCTGGGGCTGCAGGGAATTCTATGAGTTTGTTTGGGCTCTCTTCAGTCTACCTACTATGTTTCACTCCTGTGCTGAAACATTTCTAAGACTAGAGACCTCGGGGAACTCCATCCACGTGGGCTGTGACAAAAAGGCCCCTTCCCCTCTAGAACCTCCAAATCCAGCAGCCCTCTCTCACTCTCTTTTGCTCTGAAAATTAGTTTCCCTTCCCTGAAAAGTACAAGCTGCATTGAATTACACTCTTATTTTATTTTATTTTTTAAAAAGATTTTATTTATTTATTTGAGAGAGAGGAGAGAGAGAGACAGAGCATGAGTAGGGGAGAGGAGCAGAGGGAGAGGGACAAGCAGACTTCCTGCTGAGCAGAGAGCCCAATGCGGGACTTGATCGCAGGATCCTGAGATCATGACCTGAGCTGAAGGCAGACGCTTAACGGTCTGAGCCACCCAGGCGCCCCGATCTTCTTATATATTGAAACAATTATCATCACGAACCCGAGGGCAGACACAGAGGTGCACTCAGAACCCCCTTCAAGGAAGGGCTGGCTGCCTGGCTCTGAGAAATGCAGTTTGTTGTCTGATAGCTTCCTGCATCTCGGCTTTTCAGAATCTGGCTCAGCATGTTTTTTTAATTGTGGTAAAATACACACAGCATACAATTTCCCATCAGAGATGGAGCACTTAGAGCAGTCCTAAGGACATTCACGATATTATGCAACCATCACCGCTACCTAGTTCCAGAACATTTTCATCGCCACAAAAGGGAACCCCATATCCATTAAGCAGTTGATCCCTTTTTGCCCCCTCTCCCCTGCCCCAGCAACCTCCAAGCCATATGGATTTGCCTAGTCTGGACATTTCATATAAATGGAATATACGGCCTCTTGGGTCTGGTTTCTTTTACTTAGCATGTTTTCAAGGCTCATTCATTGGCTATTGTGAGTAGTGCCACCATGAACATCTGTGTACAAGGTTTTCTTTGAACACCGGTTTTCAATTCTTTGGGGTATATTAATTTGGGAATAGAATTGCCAGGTCATACGGTGATTTTATGCTTAACTTATTGGGAAACCACCAGACTGTTTTCTGCGGTGGCTGTACCATTCGACATTTCCACCAGCAATGTATAAGGGTTCAAATGTTTCCACATCTTCACCAGCACTAACTATCCAGCATTTTGGATATGGCCCCCTGTGGGTGTGAAGTGGTATTTCATTATGATTTGGGTTTTTCTTTTCTTTTTTTTTTTCCAAGATTTTTATTTATTTATTTATTTATTTATTTTTGAGAAAGACAGAGAGCAAGAGGGATCATGAGCAAGGGGGGGGGGGGTAAAGGAAGAAGCTGACTCCCCACTGAGCAGGGAGCCCCACTTGGGGCTCAATCCCAGGACCCTGAGATCATGACCTGAGCTGAAGGCAGATGCTTAATTGACTAAGTCACCCAGATGCCCTCACTATGGTTTTGATGACAAACGATGAATCTGATGAATGATGTTCAACATCTTTTCTTTGCACTGGCCATTTGTGTAGTAAAGGAAGAAGCTGACTCCCCACTGAGCAGGGAGCCCCACTTGGGGCTCAATCCCAGGACCCTGAGATCATGACCTGAGCTGAAGGCAGATGCTTAATTGACTAAGTCACCCAGATGCCCTCACTATGGTTTTGATGACAAACGATGAATCTGATGAATGATGTTCAACATCTTTTCTTTGCACTGGCCATTTGTGTATCTTTGGCGAAATGTCTGTTCAAGTCCTTTGCCCATTTTTAACTTGGATTGCCTTTTTGTTGTAGGAGTTCTTCATATATTCAGGATACTTGCCTCACCTTTTAAGTTGAGATCCCTGCTTCTCAGGCATCCCCCTGACTAATGACTGGGTAGGACAGTGGTAAAAGTCCTGGCTGTTTCTGTCCTATGGTCGTCTGCTCTTAAGGCAATCTTTGCTCCAAAGATCCCTGTCGGACTAGCAGAAAGTTGTCAGGTCTGCGTCACAGTCAGTGATGCCCAAACCTGCTCCCTCCCCCTTTTTCTTTTGCCAGTGTCACTCCCCAGGAAATCTTTTGCATGCGTACCCATCTCAGCATCTGCCTTCCCTAAAATACAACCTGTGTGTGACAACCTGGCAGAAAAGTTGGCATTTATTCCAAAAGCAAAGTGCTGCTTAAAAGAGTTTGCAACATAGAAGGAACATAATGTGCTTTTAAAAAGGTTACCATCAGAGTGTAGGCAGAGAGTCTTATTAGACAGGGTTTCAAAAATTGGGGTGAGAGATGATGATGAGGCCAACTGAATTAGGAGGTGGAAAATGGTGGGGATGGAGTCACTTGGTCCCTGGCCCTTCAAACACACAGCTGGCCCACGTCCTTACTTGGCTGAGATCCATTATTCTTTTACTGTACTCTTGAATTTGATCTCCTAGGGTTTTAGTTAGGATTTTCCCATTGATATCTGTAAGTGAGACAGGTCTACGGTTCTTTCGTGTGCACTCTTTCCAGGCTTTGGTAAAGGGATTATGTCATCTTCGTAAGATGGTTAGTGTCCCATTTTCCTCTATACCCTGAAGCATTATATGTTATGGAAATGACCTGTTTCTCCAAAATTAAAAAATGCGTAATACAGACATAAGAGCATTTTGAATTACAAACTTATCCTTTTTTTGTGATTTCTTCTTAAAACACTCTGGGTGATTTTTGTTTTCTAGAAGATCATCCATTTCACTGAAATGTTCAAATTCATTACCTTTTAAATATGCACACAGGTAATATTTTATAATCAAAATTGTGTTATTGTAAGAAATTTGGAAAAAAGGAGAAAATGAGAACCACTTATGATCAACTGAGAGAGAATCAGTGTTAACATTAAGAGGAGGGTTAATTAAAAAAAAAAAATCCTGCATATTTGTTGTTCAATCTGTGTTAAAAACGGGATAACAGTCACCTGATCAGCCCTAGTTCTATCATCTGTCTGATAGACCCTTGCCCCACCACTAAAGGAAAGTGGCCTTGCAACAGCAGACCCGCTTTTTAGCCTGGTATATCTCCCTTCTGGCTGTAGAAGTCTTTCATTTTGTACAGGTCACCAGTGGGCCCTCCTATCTGCTGCATCAGATGTTGCCCGATTCAAATCGATTTTTGCTCGAACTCTTAAAAATGTTAATATGCCTCCATTTATCTTTAACATCTCCTTTCGAATTTCTGTTTGCTTGTCTTCCTTCTTAAAATTACATTGTTTCCATAGGTTTATCTCTTCATAATGTCTTTAACAGCTCCTGAAATTTTTATATTAACCTCACTGTGTCCCAGTTTGTCAATTGATAATTTTTTATTTTGTCTTTGTAGTTCGCTTGAAGTAGTCTTTTAGTCCATTTTAACTTCTAGATAAGGCACTCTGTCCATTTATTCTGTTTTTCTTGCCTAGGGTTTGTGTTTTTTTTGGACAGCTTTATTGAGTTATGATTTAGCTACTATAAAATTCATCCATGGTTAAACAGCCAATTCAATGATTTTCAGTAAATGTACTGAATTGTGCAAACATCACCACAATCCCCCATTTCTATTGTCTAAAAAGACCTCCCCATAGAGGTGCCTGTGTGGCTCAGTCAGTTAAGCATCTGCCTTCGGCTCAGGTCATGATCTCAGGGTCCTGGGATTGAGCCCCACATCGGGGTCCCTGCTCAGTGGGATCCTGCTTCTCCCTCTCCCCAGGCCCTTCCCCCTCCCCCCTTGCTCTTTCTCTCAAATAAATAAATAAATAATTTAAAAAAATTAAAAGACCTCCCCATAAATAAAGCAACTAAAAAGAAAATGAATGAATGAAGAATGAATGAATGAATGAATGAATGAATGAATAGGCCTCCCTTCTCCCCATGACTGTTTATATTCGGTCCTCAGTCTCTGCTCCCCAGCCAACCACTGGTCTGCTTTCTGTGCCAATAGATTTGCTTTTTTTGAACATTTCCAGTAATAGAATCATATAATATATGATCTTTTGTGCCTGACTTCTTTCACAGAGCATAATAGTTTGGAGGGCCATCAACATGTCAGTACCACCAATGTTTTATTTTTTATGTATTTATTTTTTTAGTGGGGAGACAAAGGGAGAGAGAGAATCTTTTTTTTTTTTTTTAAAGATTTTATTTATTTATTTGACAGAGAGAGACAGCCAGTGAGAGAGGGAACACAAAAGGGGAATGGGAGAGGAAGAAGCAGGCTCCTAGCGGAGGAGCCTGATGTGGGGCTCGATCCCAGAACGCTGGGATCACGCCCTGAGCTGAAGGGAGATGCTTAATGACTGTGCCACCCAGGCGCCCCGAGAGAGAGAATCTTAAGCAGACTCTGTTCAGGGATCGATCTCACAACCCCGAGATCATGATCTGAGCTGAAATCAAGAGTTGAATGTTTAAGCCAACTGAGCCCCCCAGGCGTCCCCCGATGTGTTCACACGTTCACCTACTCCTTTCTGGTGGTATCGCCTAGATTCAGGTAGCTCCCTCTTAGCACACAGAAGCCAGCAGCTTGCCCGACTAGTGAGGACCCTTTGCAAATCTCTGGACCTCTCCCTCAGTACACTCCCTTATCTCTGGTATATCACTCCATACATTTTAGATATTTTATAGACAATTTTCTGTTCTTCTATAAAAACATTGTCCCAGCAGTGTTTTTAATCTGAGCCCTCAAGACAACACTTCCTTTCCCTTAAAAGCTGCAGANNCTTTCCCTAGGAGGTAAAAATCCTCTCCTCTGTGAATGAGGAGAGATCTGTTAAAGCCTGGGGATGGTCACCGGGCAGGTGACCAAGCTGTTCTAACCCTCCTTCACTGAAGTGAAGCAGTCAGAGTTCTCCTCTCAGGCTGACAGAAACCATTTCTGGTGCCTATCAGACTTTCTTCTGACAGAAGCAGAACTTTCCTTTGGGCTCACATTCTAGGATTTGCCGACGGCAGAACCAGTCCAAGAAGCTGCCCAGTGGGGTGAGAGCCTCGGCAGTGGGCGTGGAGCCACAGGCCATGACTCTCTCCTGCTGGCTCAGCCTGGCTCTCCTAACGAGCCCAGAGCTCACGTTCGCTCTGTTGGATGGGGCGCTCGGAAGACATTCTCTGGTCCAGGGAGGACTGCCCTCCCAAGACGCAGTGGGCTATGCAGTGGGTGTACCGAGTGATGGTAGTTGTTGTCATTGCATGGTTAGAAGCCGCTCGTGGGGGTGCGGGGTGGTGAAGCATGCCTTTGGTTTAGATCGGTTTATTATTTATTTATTTATTTATTTATTTATTTATTTATTAAAAGATTTTATTTATTTATTTGACAGAGAGACAGCCAGTGAGAGAGGGAACACAAACAGGGGGAGTGGGAGAGGAAGAAGCAGGCTCCTAGCAGAGGAGCCTGATGTGGGGCTTGATCCCAGGACTCCAAGATCACTCCCTGAGCTGAAGGCAGACGCTTAACCGCTGTGCCACCCAGGCGCCCCTGGTTTAGATCGATTTAGATGAAGCTAGCTTGCCCGTAGGAGCAGGACTTCTGCCCAGCTGTCTGGTCAGAATGAGGATGGGTAGCCTTCTCTGTGGCTCTTCATCGTTTGGAGGCTGAGTGGATATCATTAGGAACATGTCTCACAATTAGTGTCCAAACACACCGCACGTGGCGGGACTGTCTTTTGGACTTGGATGGGTGGCCTCTATCCTTCAAGGTAGCATCTTAGTGAGTGAGTTGGGAGGTTTACCCCATGTTAGCCTGGAGGCAATCTAAGGACTCTGTATTTAGTTCTGTAGGAATTAGAAGCCCTTTACTGACCGCGGCGTGGAGGAGGGAGTTGAGTCAGAATTGGGACATAGGGAGGCAGACCAGTTAGGAGGCTGCCACCATCATCTGCAGAAGACAAAGTGATGGCCTGGCCAGGGCAGTGCAGCTGGAATGAAAAAGAATGAATACTTTCTTATTTTTTCCTTAGGAAAGAAAAGATTTGTGTGGTAAAATAAAGATACCATAATGAGGTACCCAGAGTAGTCAAACCCATAGAGACAGAAAGTAGAACGGTGGTTGCCAGGAACCGGGGAAGGGGCTGGGGAGTTTGTGTTTAATGGGCATAGTTTCAGTTTTGGAAAATGAAGAAAGTTCTGGAGATGGATGATGGTGATGATCGCACAGCCGTGTAGAAGTACCTCGTGCCACAAGACTGTGCACTTAAAAATGGTAAATTTTATAACATAAAATTTTAACCTCTATTCTACTTTCTGTTCCTATGATTTTACCTCTTATTTTTCGCTTTTTAAATCTGTGGGGACAGCTTAAGTTCCTTTCCTGCCCGAAGGCTGGGGGATAAAATGAATGGATATTCTCTTAAGATCTCTTCCAAACATTATTTTTCTCCATATTATCTGATCCTATTTTACAGACGACAGTCTGATTCCTTCAGAGTCGTGAGATTTTGTTTTAACATATTTTTTTCTAGAAAATGCCTTTATGGTGTATCTCCATCCCCAAATGCTCTCCGGTGTGACTAGCTGTATATCTGAGGAGAGTGTCTGAGTGCAGGCACTGCGGCTTCCATAAAACAAGTTCACTAGCAGTTACAAGAAAACCCAGTGGTCAGGTACTAAAATTCTTCCCCGTTACCAGCATTATCACTCTGTGAATATACACTTCTTTTTCTTAGACTCTGGAATAGCTGTAGAGCCTATATTTATTTTGATGTATTTCATAAATTTTTGTACCTCTAAACAGACTTAGCATACCTCGATGAAGGCTCATTGTCATAGCAACGCTCGGACACAGTGGGGGTAACTGTAAGTTCAAGGATACAGAATTCACACACCGACACTGTCTCTATTGGCAAATACAGTATCTCGACCGGGGTTAACTGAACGACTGCCGTGTGTTGGGTACTGTGTTGGAGACCAATAAGACTCTCCCACAGTCGGGACCCAGAGCAGGAAAGTTACTTGTTTTCTCCAAAAGCACTGTAAAGAGCGTGATTCTTTGAAACGTGAGAAATCTTGGTGTTGCTCTTTCTTCAGCCCCAGAGCCTGTAATTGACTAGACTCTTTAATTATTGAATACTCTCTTTAAGGAAACCTTCAAACTTTTGGAGGGGAAGACATTTATGTTTGATAGAAATTCTTAAGTTTCTTTTTTGCAGTACAGACAGAGTAAGAAAATCCAATAATAACAATGGCTTATTGCCTTCCTGCCTTGAGGGCGGCTCATCTTCTCACTTGGGGCTAAATGTCCTGTCAAACTGACCATAAATGGTATGAATAGCTTTAATGGAATCTTGTCTCTTTTTTACACTATCTGTGGAAGTTGATGTCATTTATAGCTGACGATGAAATGAGAATCTGAACATTATTAGGTATTTTCTAATAGAGCGTTCATTGGCTGCAATTCAGAATTATATCACCCTTTTATTAGTAGAGAGGTACCCCTCCACCCCATTCACGCCTCCAACAAGTATTCATCGAGTGCCCTTTTAGGTGCCAGATACTTTATAATTAAATTCTTAACCTTAGGACTTGGCGTCAATGGTTTGCCAGATTTTAAATTCTACTGGATCATGTAAGTTCAAGTTAATTAATTCTAGGTACTAAAAAATGAAACTTCCTGCTAAGATGAAAGTTAATCTTACAAGATTAATACAGATAGTTGAAAGCCTTCTTGTAATTGAAACGGCTTTTAAGATCTTCAAATTTTGACAAGTTGGGCCAAAATGACTCTACAAACAAACAAACAAAACATTAAGCTTTAATATACATTTCAAATTGTTTTAGGGTATTGGAAATAATAAGGGAAATGTGCAGTAACACACAATGTGTAAAATGTAAGTACATATTTTAGGAAATCCATAAATTGTGGTTTGATAAGCCCCTAAATGAGACTGCTGACCACAGGCATTAATAATTCAGATGACTGTTTTTTATGTTATTACTAGAAGTTACGTGGGATATTCTTTTATAGAATGAAGACATGAATTTTCTTTCAATGGACCTCCAACAACAACAAATCTTATTTTATAAAATTCTGTGTTAAGGGAGACTCTTTTTGGGAGGGAGCCAGAGGCAGGTTTTCCTATTGGTTTTCCTCTTCTGTTAATAAGAATCTGAAACATATATCTATTGAGTTGAAGGCTAACGTGTAATTCTCTGCTTCAGAGACATTAAAGAAATGGGAATTATTAGTGTTAACTCAACTCGAGCCAGCCGTTCAATAGAATTAAAAATTGGAGATAGAATAAATCTTGTGTTCTTGTTTCTTTTCATATTCACCAAAGAAATTGTCCTGTTTCGATGACATTTCAATTTAAAGAAACTAAAATTTCATCCTCTTTTTCCTGCTTTTCCATTTCTGTGTGTGGGAAGAAAGGAATGTCATGCAAGAAGGAACTTCTTTCACAAAACAAAATATATGGATTGCCTTAAGATTTTAAAAGAGTAATTCTTTTTTTTTTTTTAGATTTATTTATTTATTTTGGGGGAGAGAGAGAGAGACAGAGAGGATGGACAGAAGGAGAAGGAAAGTGAGAGGGAGAATCTCCAGCTTCCTCTCTGAGTGAGAGCCTGACGTGGGACTCGATCTCATGCTCCTGAAATCATGACCCTGAGATCATGACCTGAGCTGAAAGCAAGAGTCCGACACTTAATGCGGGTCTTGATCCCAGGACCCCAAGATCATGACCAGAGCCTAAGGCAGATGCCTAACCGACTGAGCTAACCAGGCACCCCTACAGGAGTAGTTCCTAAAATGATTTCTCTTGCCTTGTATCTGCAAGAGGTTCTGAGATAGTCTAAGATTTCAGACTCACATTTCTGTTGCCTTTGTATTTCTTACTTCTCACTGTTTGCTCTTATTTGTGGGAAAATGCAATTCCTATGCCGTTCCTGTATTAGTTTGTTCCCCTTGAGTCTGTCTCTCAATTTTCCTTTAAAGGTTGCCTGGTTGACTCAGTCAGAAGAGCATTCACATCTTGACTCTTGACCTTGGGGCTGTGAGTTCAAGCCCCACATTCGGTGTGGAGCCTCCTTAAAAAAAGTTACTAACATCAGAATTGGGGAGATTCTTTCAGTATATTCAGAGCCTTTCAGATTAAATAATTGAAGACAACCCCAAGTTTTTTAACAACAATTAGGTTTCTGGCCCAAATTACATCTTTAAAAAATTACGTCCACTATATGAAAATTAAAAAGTTCTAAATACCAGCAATCTTGTTTTCATCTGTGAGCTGAAGATACATTCAGATAGGACAAACCCATTTACTTTCCCTGAAATTATAAAATTTTACTTCTTTTTACCGTACTTTTTTTGTAGGTGAAGTTCACTTCAGTTCTAGTTTATTTTCAATCTTTCTATTTCCCTCTTAAAATATTGCATATTATCTTATCACTCCCTTGAGATAAAGAATTGTTATTGGACAAAATGTGATTCCAACCTGAGACTATTTTATATAACTTAAGGTGGTGCTTAGTAACATTTTATCACTTGCTTCCTTAAGAAAATTTAGATACTATAAATTTAGCCTCTAACCTTCTTCGACATAATACTTATTCTCATTTTATGACATAGTCTCTTCTGTTTTATGTAATGGTTTAATAGAGTCGTGTTTGAAACTGGCTGGAAAGCAATTTCAAGAAATGGTTTACAGGCTACTTTTAATGGGTAGTGTTAGAGTATTTATTGCCCTCGGATATGACATTATTAGTATTATTAAAAATTATTTGTTGATTGGCAGTGGTTGCACTTGGAGTGCTGTGAGACATAAAGACGCCATAATCACTGCCCTATGCCCTATATCTGGCAAATAAAAACAATATGTCTCTATACGGTTTCTCTGGCTCTGCCCTCAGTGTTTTCTCCTTTAGGGAATGGACACAGTTTAGAGTGAGATGATGCATTTTCACCTTCCTTTATTGGCTCTCTTCCCACAAGTATTAGGTTCCTTAGCAGGTTAGTTGAACTTGCTAAGAGGAAACTACTCCCTATGAGGAGTAAGGGATACAAATGACCTTTGCAGACACGTAATGTTGATTCATGATTCCAAGACCTGCATTACGTTGGCATTGCTCATATTTGTAAGTGTTGGAAATAACCTTGGAGGTTAGAGCCATTCAAAACTCACTGGAAGAGACATTTCCCCCCAGGAATGAGATAAAGGGATTTCTTTTGTAACATTGGCAAGGACACTTGACAAACTCTGTTTGCACCCAAGCGGGTAAGCATGGCCTTTCTTCAGCTTGCTCATGCCCACTGTATACTTTTATTCTCTGTGGGCCAGTTTACCGGACCATCCAATGGCAGGTACTTGCCAAAGGTCTTGCCCCTTTTGTACCCAATTACAGCTGAAAGCAGAATTTCTAAAGCACAATTTTCCTGCTAAGAAATAAAGGGAGGAAGAAGACAGGGGAGAAAGGAAGGAAGAAGAAGGAAGGAAGGAAGGAAGGAAGGAAGGAAGGAAGGAAGGAAGGAAGGGAGGAAGGAAGTCAGTTACAATTAGGCAGTCATTCAAAAGACTTTTTCTAAGGGGCTGTGCTAGGGTTTTTGGGGGTTGGATAGGTGGGGTGGGAACACAGAGGTAAAATATAGAAGGAACCTTCCCCAACCAGGATACAGAAAATTAGAGTAAAAGTTGTGTTCCAGTAACTGAAACACAAGGTCAAAAGTGGTAAGTGCCATAGATGGAATGCTGTGGAAATCCAGAGGCGAGAACGGACCGTCTAGTTGGTCCTCACACCTATTGATAGGGAAATAACACACTCAAAATATACTGTATCTTCCGTGTTCTCTCTTTTCTCCCACCTTCCATCAACTATTTATCACAACAGGAGCAGATTCTTAGCAGTAAAAAAGGAAAGGCCACAGAATGAGAAGGATACCAAACATTTAAAAATACAAATAAAGGGAGTAAGAATCTACGAGCTCCAGATGTTTCCAAGTTCCTTAAAGAGGATAAAATATAAAAACCCTCTTTGTAACATTCTCCCCCTTCAGGGAAAGGGGGATAAAAACATGTTGCCATTCAGTGTCCATATCACATGTGTGGGTGTGTGTATGTGTCCAAAACACAAGTTCTCCAAACCAATACTTGTGAGCAGGTGTTATCTATTATCTATTCCGTAACTGGTGGCTGGAATGTAGAGGGCGAGGGGAGACAGCCAAGGTGACTTCCGGCCTCTGGTTTAAGCAACTGGGTTGGATGGTGTACTATCGACTGAGATGGAGAAAACGGGGGAAGAAAATTTTTAGAAGTTTCGAGGAAAGAAAGTCAATGAAATAAAGATTTCTGATTTGGCCATGTTGCGGTTAAATCACTTAGTATAGTTACTTTCAGTACAACTCTCTTTGATTATAACCCACAGTTAGAAATACATTTGACATTGAGACCCTCCCCCCCCCACTTACACATGTGTGTGTAAAAGAGAGTGTGTACGTATGTCCTCCTCCCTGAGCGCGAGCCACATAAGGTCTGGGCTGAGAGATGGGTTGAAAGATATATCACCTAAAGAGTGGACCCGATGAAGTGACAAATCCATCATGAACAGGCTGAACCCACTTCTAGGACCCAGCGGCTAGCTATTTCCAAAAGACCGAGATAGCTAATGGATCAGGAAAGCTATTCCATTCTCTCCAATGTTCCATCAGAAAAAGAACAAGAAGGAAGAAGCTCAAGGTCTCATGTGCCGTGAGAAAATCTAAATTGTGAAGTCTGAAGGGGTATCTCCGTTTCTTACAGTACTGCCTCTTGCTTAAAATAGGAGCATTTTGGGACACCTGGGTGGCTCAGTTGGTTAAGTGTCCCACTCTTGATTTCAGCTCAGGTCATGATCCCAGGATCCTGGGATTGAGCCCTGTGTTGGGCTCCCGCTCGTTGTGGGGTCTGCTTGAGATAATCTCTCTCCTTCTCCCTCTGCTCCTCCCCCCCACACTCTGTCTTTCTCTCTCTCTTTAAATACGTAAATAAATATAAATCCTTAAAAAAAGAAATCTGAACACATTCAATTTTTGATTATTTTTATTCTTTTGAACTAAACATATTGAAAAATATATAGAAAAATTTAGCAAATACTCCATTTCCAACATCAAGAATTAATAATAAAACTGTTAGCATTTGTCTTATTTGCTACTAGGGTGTGTATGTGTGTGTGTGTGTGTGTGTGTGTGTGTGTGTTTTGTTGGGAAGGCTAATGTTTATTTTTGCTTTGACTTTGATAAATAAGTTCACCCAGCAAAGATATAAACAAACAAGGTAGAAAGAACATATTTACCTCACTTGTGCACAGTCAACACCACTTGTTTTACAGGTGAAAAATAAATAAACATGTAATTCATCAATGACTCTCATCATTATGAAATACAAGGCCTCCACTTGATAATTATGTGAGCGATTAAAAAAAAAGAATAATGGATATGTACCTGTATTCCTTTCCCAAGGCCGCCATAACAAATGACCACAAACTGGGTGCCTTATAACAACAGGGACGTATTCTATCACAGTCTTGGAGGCCAGAAGGCTGAGGTCAAGCTGGAGGCCAGCGGCACTCCCTCTAGAGGCTCTGGGGTCTAGAGACCCTCCTTGTCTCTTCCAGCTTCCCAGGCTCCAGCCTGCCCCGCACAGACTCTTTCCCTTCTGGGACTCAATGCATCAGTCACATTCCAGTGATTTGTCTCAGGGCCTTTTGTAATACTGTTCCCTAAGCTTGGGCTACTCCTTCATCTTTTCATTAGCAACTGTGAAACCTTACAGATGAAGCCTGCGTGTCTTTATCCACCACCCCACCCAGTCCCATTCTCTCCCTCTCCGTGCCCTCACTTCTGTCAGCACTGTTTGATCTGTATTTTCCAACCCACACTCTATAACTTTCAGACATCCTTATTTCGCATATCTTTTTATCCATCAATGACCCCTCAGCCGGCTCTGGCTATCGTCTGTCAAGCCGAAGCCCTAATACTCCACAGTTAGGTTCTCTCGGAGCATGACAACAACAGCCTTTCTGAGGCGCTGACACAAATCTGTGTGGCTACTAGCACAGGCATCTCTGGCCCAGAACTGAAGGGTGTTACTGAGGAAGTGAAGTGGGCTCTGTGGGGAATTTTGGTTCCGTGTCTGTTTTCCCAGCTTAGCGCGATCTCTGCTAAAAATAGTGGAAGCTGTTCACCATCTGCACAGCGCAGCTGTGGCCCCCCGATTCTGCAACAAAGGGAGCATGAGGATGGCTGGTCATTTCCCAAGAACTGTCATTGTTCACTAAGCAAAGTGTAATGCAGATGTTCACTGGTAGGACTTTCCGTGTCTTTCTCCCATGACCAGTGGTGTGTGCAGTAGGAGGCACCTTGGTGTGAGGAATATGTACTCAGGGTTCTTTTAGAACCATACACAGTAGTTCCTTTGGCTGTGCCTTATGCTAGACATCCGTGAAATCACATCCATCTGGGTTCTAGTTGAAATTAACAGACCCGAAGCTATATTAAGCAGAGAAGGAACTTCTTAAAGAATATTAAGTTTCTTGGGGCACCTGGCTGGCTCAGTTGGAAGAGCATGTGACTCTTGGCCTTGGGGTCATGAATTCAAGCCCCATGTTGGGCTTAGAGGTTGCTTAAAAAATAAAACTTAAAAAAATGTTCTTAAGAATATTAAGGTTCAGAGTGCCTGGGTGGCTCCAGTCATGATCTCAGCATCCTGGGATGGAGCCCTGCATCAGGGTCCCTACTCAGTGGGGAGTCTGCTTGTCCTTCTGCATCTGCCCCTCCCCCCACTCATGCACACGTGCTCTCTCTCTTAAATAAATAAAATCTTTAAAAAGAAAAAAAAGAAAATTATGGTTCTTACAGAATCTCTGTAGGGCCCAAGGAGTTGGGCTAGTGGGCCAGAAAGCTAGGAACAGTACCCAAAGGATGCCCTGTTCTAGCATTAACATCACAACCATCTTGCTGACCACAGACCCCATGGCTCCCACCAATGATGCTGGGATGTGGATGCCTGAAGCTTCACATTGTCCTTCTAGATGACATGTTTCTGCTAGTGCTGTCACAATGGATTCCATGCTGTTACTTGCCTCTTTTGCTGAAGTCTTAGAGTGCAACCTGGGTCACTGGGGAGACCAGGAAAGTGATGGTCTGACCTCTCTACTCTGGGAAGGCAGCACAAACAGGAAATCAACCTAACATTGGAAGACTGTCCAAAAAGTGCAGAGTAAAATTAGAGCCACAAAATAATAATTACTACAACACATTTACCAGAATGAATGGAATGGAAAAGACTGACAACATCAAGCCATGGAACTCTCATCCATTGATGATGAGAGCATAGGTTGGTACGACCACTTTGGAAAATTGATTAGCAGTGTTTACAGCATCTGAAAGTACATACATGATATGATACAGTGATTTCAGTCTTAAGATGTATACCGAACTCCCTGACAGAAATGCGTACATTTGCTCATCACGATATACGCTAGAATATTCATGGCAGCGCTGTATTTCCCAAATTGGAAACCACTCACACACATGGTAGAATGGATATAATCAGTGTTGAGAATTCACACAATGAAAACTATATAACCATCAGGATGAATCTACTACAATATGAAATAGAATGGATGAAACTGACAAACAATGTTGAATGAAAGAAGCTTAGAAACAGTGCATTCTGTACAATTACATTTGTATAAAGTTCAAAAACCAAAGAAATGAGTCTACGCTATTCAAAAGAAGAGTAGCCTTTACCCTTGGGGCAGTGGTGGTTGAAGGGGCAAGAATGTGGGATCTGAAGTGCGGGTTGCATTCTGTTTCTTGATCTAGACATGGTTACTTGGGTGTATTCAGCTCCCATTTTAGGTACTTTCCTGTAAGTATATCATACTTGAATTAAAAAGCAGTGCAATAGGATGCATCATAACATAATATAATACAACACACGATATCATATAATACAGGTGCTTGGGCAGCTACGAATAGGACGGATGTTGCCGATGGCAACTGCTTTGTTAGAAGGAAAGAATATGTAGCAAGTCAGAATATCACTTGAACGAAGGGGGAAGCTGACCACCTGGAAGGTCAAAGGGGACCGGATAACCTGGGTGAGGTCACCATGGCCTGGGCTCTGGTCCTCAGTCTTGAACACCTAGTTACCTGAGGGGTTGGCAGTGCCTCTCAGGAGCAGACTTCCATTAATGAAAATTGCCATACTGTACAAAACCCAGGCCGTCCACTCAATCATTCAGAAGTAAACAATATATAACAAAGGAATCTGATAACACATTCTCTCCACAGACAAATCAAATTTGTAATCAGAGGCATTTATCAAGCAATCATCAGAGGTGGTGCCTCAGGTTAGCTTCTTCCTAGAAAAAGCTTGTTCCTGTGACTTTCGTCTTGCTTTGGTGCCTATGCTTACATATAATAGAAATATATATATATATATA
This sequence comes from Ursus maritimus, assembly GCF_017311325.1. Taxonomy (NCBI): domain Eukaryota; kingdom Metazoa; phylum Chordata; class Mammalia; order Carnivora; family Ursidae; genus Ursus; species Ursus maritimus. Next base: position 46,298,533 of record NW_024424453.1, on the reverse strand, counting down.
TTTTTTTTTTAAATAAAATAAAAGTATGTACATGGGGTGTGTGTGTGTGTGTGTGTGCATGCACATGGTACAAAATTCAGAAGGTATGAAAGAGTAAACGAGAAAAAGAAGTCTTCTTCCCACTATCCCTGTGGCTCACTTCTCTTTCACAAAGGCAATCTTATTTTCAATTCCTTGTGTATTCTTCCAGAGAAATGCTATGCATATGTATAAATGATTTTTTTCTTTATACAAAGGATAAGACACCATATACCAGATAGCCTATGACATGCTTTTAACACCTAACACTGTATCTTGGAGATTGTAAATAAAAAGCTGCTTCATGCTGGGGCAACTGGGTGGCTCAGTCTGTTGAGTGTCCAACTCTTGATTTTGGCTCAGGTCATGATCTCGGGGTCCTGGGATCAAGCCCCATGTTGGGCTCCCCACTCAGCAGGGAGTCTGCTTGGGGATTCTCTCTCTCTCTCTTTCTCTGTCCCTCTACCTCTCCCCCCACTTGTGCAAGCTCTCTCTCTCTCTTAAATGAATAAATCTTTTAAAAAAATGCTTTAAAAATAAAAAGGGATGCATCATTCTTTTCTGTATCAGTCAGGCTAGGGTAGATTAGGCTACAGTAACAAAGAGCTCTCACATTCGAGGGTACCATTGCCCTGATACCAAAACCCGATAAAGATATCACAGGAAAATAAAATTACAGATCAATATTCCTCCTGAACACAGACACAAAAATCTTTGATAAAACACTATCAAATCAAAACCATCAACATAGAAAAAAACCCATGCATCCTAACCAAGTATATTCCCAGTATATCTTGTGTTCCAGGAATGAAAGCTTGAATTAATACAATATCAATTAAGTTAAGGAATACATTAATTAAGTCAAATAAAGTAAAAAAACCACATGATGATCTCCATAGAGGCAGAAAAATCCAGCACCAATTCATGACGAAAACCCTCAACAAAACAGATAGAAGGGCACTTCTCAAACTGGAAAAGGTCATCTAGGAACAGTCTACAGCTAACATCAGCCTTAATGGTGTAGGACTAAATGCTTTCTCCCTAAAATCATGAACAAGGCATGAATATATACTCCTTATCACTTCTATTCAGTACTGTACTGGAGGTCCTTGCCAGTACAATAAGGAAAAAAGAAAGAGAAAGAGAGAGAGACAGAGGTGTGGGGAGAGGGAGAGAAAGAGAGAGAGAGAGAGAGAGAAAACCATTCCTATTGGAAAGGGAGAAGTAAACTTTTTAGCTACAAATGACATAATCCTTTATATAGAAAACCCCAAGTAACCCACAAAGAAAAGTCTAGAACTAATAAATTTGTTCAGTAATGTCACAGGAAACAAGAGTAATATTATACAAAGTTAATTATATTGCCATATTCAGGCCACAAACTATCTAAAGATGAAATTAAGAAAATAATTCAATTTATAATAAAATCAGAAAGAGCAAAATATTTAGAAACAAATTTATTAAAGGGAGTGTCAGATATATACAATGAAAACAACAATATTGCTGTAAGAAATTAAAGACAATATAAATAGACATTATATGTTCATGGATTGGAAGACTCAATATTGTTAAGATGGCAATTTCCCCAAAATTGATTTAATTCAACACAATTCTTTTTTTTTTTTTTAAGATTTTATTTATTTATTTGACAGAGACAGAGACAGCCAGCGAGAGAGGGAACACAAGCAGGGGGAGTGGGAGAGGAAGAAGCAGGCTCACAGCAGAAGAGCCCGATGTGGGGCTCGGTCCCAGATTGCCGGGATCACGCCCTGAGCCGAAGGCAGACGCCTAACCTCTGTGCCACCCAGGCGCCCCTAATTCAACACAATTCTTATCAAAATCCCAGCAGACTACTTTTTTGTAAAAAATTAATGAGCTGCTCACAAAATTTAGATGGAAATGCAAATAACTTTGCAGAGCCAAAACAGTTTTGAAGAATAGCAAAATTGGAGGACTTATATTGCTCAATTTCAAAACTTACTCTTAAAGCTATTTGTTGGGGCTCCTGGGTGGCTCAGTGGGGTTAACCATCTGCCTTTGGCTCAGGTCATGATCTCAGGGTCCTGGGATGGAGCCTTGCAACAGGATCCCTGCCCAGCGGGAAATCTGCTTCTCCCTTTCCCTCTGCCCCTCCCCCTTGTTCATGCATGCTCTCTCTCTCAAATTAATAAATATAATCTTAAAAAAAAAGCTACTTGTCATCAAGACAATATGATATAAGGTACTATGCCTCTTAGGGTACTGGTGTAAGGATGGGCATATACAGGAAAGATGTAGGATTGAGAGCACAGAAATAAACGCTTACATTCATGTTAAACTGATTTTAAACAAAGGTTCTAACACAATTGAATGGGGAAAGGATAGTCTTTCTAGAAAATTGTGTGGGGACAACTGGATATCAATATGCAAAAACAAACCAACCAACAAACTTAACTCAGACCACACACACAAATTAACTCAAAATTAGTCGTGGACTTACATTTAAGAGCTAAAACAATAGAATTTCCTGAAGAAAATAGAAAATCTTGGTAACCTTGAGTTAGACAAAGTTCTTAGAAAGGACATTAAAAGCACAGCAATAAAAGAAAAAAATGGATAAACTGAACTTCATTAAAATTAAAAATTTCAAAATATACTATTCACAAATTAAAAAGACAAGTTATACAGACTGAGTGAAAATATTTGCAAATCATATATCTGATAAAGGGGTTATATACAGAATATATTAAAAATTCCTACAACTTGGTGTGCCTGGGTGGTTCAGTCGCTTAGGCGTTGGGCTGCTGCTCTCTGTGCAGGTAAAGCCCGTACATAGCACAAAATTCAGAAGGTATGAAAGGGTAAACAAGAAAAAGAAGTCTCCTTCCCACCGTCCCTGTGGCTCACTTCTCTTTCACAAAGGCAATCTTATTTTTAATTCCTTGTGTGTTCTTCCAGAGAAATGCTCGGTGGTCAGGTCCCCCCTTGGGCTCCTCGCTTGGTGGGGAGTCTGCTTGTCCCTCCACCCCCAGAATAAATGAATACGATCTTTTTAAAAATAAATAAAAAAATAAAAATAATAAATATTCCTACAACTTAATAATGCAAAGACCCAATTAAAACCCAACTTAAAATTGGGCAATTTGAAGAGATTTGAAGGGACATTCCACCGATATGTACAAATGGCTACTAAGTACGTGAGAAGGTGCTCAATACCATTCATCATTAGGGAAATACAAATTAAAACCACAGCGGGAGACTGCTTCGCATCCACTAGCCACCATGGAAAAGAAAGAAATTACTGCGTACTGGCAAGGATGTGGAGAAACCGGAACCATCTTACATTATTCTTGGGAATGTAAAATGGTGCAACTATTTTAGAAAACAGTTGCTTAAACTGTTAAACATCACTTAGCAGTCCTGCTCCTAGGGATCTAACCCAGAAAAAATGAATACACAAGTCATCACTCATCCTTTGAATTTTTATGTGAGAGCAGTGCTCTGGAAAGCAGCAGCATCGAGAAATCCCTCCACATTTTTGTATTCTGAGAAAGGCTAATTGCCTTTGCGCCCCAACCTTGCGTAGTTCCTTCCATCCTTCCTCAAACCTCTCAGGAGACCCAGTGATGACTCCCTTGTGTATCTGCCTCTGTAAAATCCCAGACCGTCTTCCTTTTCTTGGAGATGTTTCTCACTAAAGAATGTTCTCCCAATGGCAATACCCTGACTAAAATCATCTCCCTAATTGTCCAGCGCATCCCATCTTTCACGTAACAAAAACTTGTACAATTACTTTTGGCTGCATTATTAAACAGCTTTGGGGAACAACCCAAATGTCCATCAACTCATGAATCGGTAAACAAAATGTAATCTATCCACACAACGAATTCTGCTCAGCAGTAAAAAAGAATGATACGTGTGCTACATGGACGGATCTTGGGAACATTATGCTAAGTGGGAAAAAGCCAAATGCCAGACACTACATATAGTATGATTCTGTTTCTATAAAGTGTCCAGAAGAGGCAAATTCAGAGAGACAGAAAAATAAATCAGTGGTTGCCTGTGGCTGGAGAGGAGGAGGGGGATTGCCTGCAAATGGACTCACAGAAACTGGGGAAAGGGCTGTTCTAAAATTCCATTGTGATAATTGTACAACTTTAAGTTCACTAAAAACCATGGAACTGTATATAATGGGCGCATTCATGGTCTATAAATTATATCTCAATAAAGCTGTAAAAAATAAAAAGAACATAAGATAAAATTCAAATTCTGTGAAAACTATGAAAATTCACTCTCAGAGCCAGTTGTATCATAAAAGCGAAGTTGGCATCCACATTTCCGGTGTGTGGTGTGATGGTCTCATTAACCCTGCTTCTACACAGCCGAGTAAGTGGACTTTGGAGAGAAATCCTTCCGTCACATTGGCGTCTATGTTAGATCCAAACATCTAGAACCAACGGTCAGAACCAGAGGCCCTTGCTACCATAGCCAAAGATATATAATTGTGATTGACATTTTCTACTCAAATAGAAACTTTTATAGTTGCATTTCAAAAACTTCTGGGGGCCCTTGCGTGGCTCAGTTGGCTGAGTGTCCGGCTCTTGATCTCAGCTCAGGTCTTGATCTTAGGGTCGTGAAATTGAGTCCTGGGTCAGGGCTCCACATAGAGCCTACTTAAGAAAATTAATAAAAAGAATAAAACAAATTCTGTTGATCTTTTTTTTTTTTTTATAACTTACTTCTGTTCAGTTATTTACCTATGGTAACAATCCCCATCAAGTGGTCTGTGGATGTTGAACATACAAGAAAAAAAGTTAAGAAAATGCTTTCTGTTCCAACTATAATAGAAGTTTAGTTGACCTTTGTCACCCATCTTTCCTTCCAAATGTACTCCTTTCTTTAGAACCTTCCTCCTACCACACATCTCTGCTTATTACGAATTCCTACCCAGCCTTAAAGTTTTAGCTGAAATGCAACTCCACAACTCATTTCTTATTGAGTGGTAATTACTTGTGTAAGTATATTATCAAGTATGCTTGAGTATAAAGAATGGTGCCTTACGCCATAGAGTAGTTTCTAGGGCACTCTGCAACGGATAACCTTCTTTAAATGCTTGTTGAATTGGATGGAATGTACTACCCCCTAGCGGTAGAATAGGAAAACAACTTTAGACTTTGCTAAAGGGTGTTTCCTAGTTTCTCAAACTATGGTGGGTTTTGGAAGGCTCAGTTTGTGGAATTCAGTTCAAGAGAATTTTGAGGGTAATGTTCTCAAATTGGAATGTGGTGATGTTCGCACATGTCCAAAAATCAAGACTGGCTCGGGCCTGTTCTTGGTGGAAATTACCATTTTCCCTCATTTTTTCCATTTCTCCCCAGGCCTCTTCTTCCTCCCCCTTTCTTCTTTTCTCCCTGTGGGTCTTTATTTTTTTTCTTCCTATCCACCAATTTTATCCTTTTCTTTCTTCATCTTGTTCTCAACTTTTCACTACTCAGGTTTTTGAAATTGTGGTTTCCTTTTGATTTTTGCTTTATATTTGGTTACTTACAATGCGATCATACAGAAAGCATCATTTTTAAAATTCTCTTTTGTTTAGTGGACAGAGTGGACCAGACAGCACATTTAACCACTCATATCCAGTTCCAGGGATGAAAAAGACCTCTTCAAAGATAGTGCCTTGCTTTTTGAAAAAGATTTATTTATTTATTTTAGAGAGAGGGAGAGAGAAAGAGAGAGCACACACATGGGGGAGGGGCAGCGGGAGAGAGAAAATCTCCTGCAGACTCCCCACCGAGCATGAGTTTGTCATGGGGCTCAATCCCAAGACCCCAAGATCATGACCTGAGCTGAAATCAAGAGTCAGCCGCTCATATGACTGAACCACCCGGACACCTCAGATCTTGCATTTTTATTAACTTTTTCCCCATGTTAGTTCCTGTCTATTCTCCCTCTTTTTCATAGTATTTATTTATTTATTTATGTTTTCAGTAATCTCTACACCCACCATGGGGCTTGGACTCATGACCCTGAGATCAAGAGTTGCATGCTCTTCCAGTTGAGCCAACCATGTGTTCCCCTCTCTCTCTCTCTCTTTTTTAAGATTTTATTTATTTATTTGACAGAGAGAGACTGCCAGCAAGAGAGGGAACACAAGCAGGGGGAGTGGGAGAAGAAGAAGCAGGCTCTCAGCAGAGGAGCCTGATGTGGGGCTCGATCCCAGGACCCTGGGATCACGCCCTGAGCTGAAGGCAGACGCTTAACGACTGAGCCACCCAGGCTCCCCTCTCTCTCTTTTTTTAATACTTGAAGGAGTGCTCCTAAGATGAACATGCAGGTAGGTATTTGCATGATCACTTCACTCAACCAAAAAGTAAACCAAAGCAGAGTGAGAATGCATACTTGTCTAGGATCACAGATACTCAATCGGATCTTTATTGCCATTGTCCGTTAACTGGTGCCCCAATCCAGGTAAACAGCTGATTTCTGAAGTGTTGGGATGGAACTTCTTTACCATAATTGTTTAATCACTATAGCTTTCTTTTAGGAATTTATAATCACTTTTTTCTTTAAGTTTAGTGATACAATAAATGGAATTGTTCAAAATTCACCTGCCATGAAAGAATGTTAAAGTAGAGAGAATTATAGGTGTTCTAATCTAAGTTCTTTGTTCAACAAATGATAAATGGAGGCTCAGAAGCGAAATGACTTACTGATGTCACCCAGCCAAGTTCAAAACTGAGCTCTCTTGAACTCCAGTTTCATGTACTTTCCTCTGCTCTGTGCAGTCTGAGCACAGCGTGGAGGCAATAAGGGCAGTAAGAGTCAGAAACTTGGACTCAAACAGACCAGGTTTGGGTCCCAGCTCTGCCACTTGCTAAATCACATTGAGTAAGTTATGTAAGCATTAGTTTCCTGATCTGTAAAACAGAGATAAAATCTTGTACAGACCTTATAGGGTTGGTATGAACATTAAACACATAAAGTACTTAGCATTGGAAAAATGTGTAATAATACAAATGGTAATTGTATATTTGAGACCGTACAGCATAGGAGCTAAGAAAGTGATCTTTGGAGTCGAATAGCTGATATTTCTAGTTGTAGGACCTTTGGAAAGCTATTTAACTGCTCTGAGTATTAGTTTTTTCATCTGTAAAATGAGAATAATAGCAATATTTGCCTCTTAGGATATCTAGAAGTTTGAATGAAACAATGCATGACAAATTCATGTGTGTTGGGTACACAAGTCAGAGCTCAATAAATGAACACTATTATCAGCATCCTCTCCAGCTTCCAATGGAAGTTCAGACCTCTTCATGGGCAAAACACTAAACAGTTTAGGAAATATTTTATAAGAAAATATTATTTTCTGGGGCGCCTGGGTGGCTCAGTTGGTTAAGCGTCTGCCTTCCCCTCAGGTCATGATCTCAGAGTCCTGGGATCGAGTCCCAGTGGGGCACCCTGCTCTGCGGGGAGTCTGCTTCTCCTTCTCTCTCTGCCCCTTCCCACTCATTTGCACGCGCGCTCTCTCTCTCAAACAAATAAATAAATAACAAAATCTTTTTTTTTTTAAAGAAAATACTATTTTCTTTCCAACATAATGAGGTTTTCAAGGAAAGCAGCAGTGATGACTTTCCATTGTCAAATGAGTGTAACGGCTACCAGTCCTGTACCATGAGATTGCCAGGTCTCTACAGTCTGCCATTTCCTTTTACCTTTATTTATTTTAGCAATCTCTAGACCCAATGTGGTGCTTGAACTCATGAACTTAAGATCAAGAGCCACATGCTCTTTGGACTGAGCCAGCCAGATGCCCCCCTCCGCAGGCTGTCATTTAATTTCACTTTTCACTCCCTTCCTAATCCAGTGAGGTAGGATCAGAGTAGTCAGATGCAGACAGATTAAGGAACTGAGTAAGGGTCATGCTACTGGTAAGCAGCTTCAGCCAGGTCCACAGTGCTCCGGACCATACTATTTTACTGTGCTATTTTTAATTCTGCCTCCCAAACTGAAATCCTCTAAATTGGGAGAACTAAAACCTGAGACTGTCAAAAATTGCACGAGATTTAGACAACCTAGCCTAATTTCCAAAACCAGTAAGAGAGAACATCTATCTCTGGCAGTCGTGGTTCCAAGAAAGGCCCTTTTAGTGTTTAGTTAGTCTATGAAATCTCTTGAACATTTTCAAATGAAGTTCCTACCATAATTGGCTTTTAAATCTCGTATGAGTCTGTCTAGACTGCCGTAACAAAATACCACAGATTGGGTGGCCTAAATAACAGAAATTTATTCCTGACAGTTCTGGAGGCTGGAAGTTCAAGATCGAGGTGTTGGCAGGTTTGGTTTCTCGTGAGGCCTCTCTCCTTGGCTTGTAGATGGCCACCTTCTCCCTGTGTCTTCACATGGCCTTTCCTCTGTGCACACATCGCTGGCAGCTCTCCCTCTTTATGTTTTGTGGTTAAAAACACTGTTTGCTTTTGTGGTAAAAACACTAAACATGAGATCTACCCTCTTAACAAAGTGCAAAACATCATCGACTGTAGGCATAATGTTGTACGTAGCTCTCTAGAACTTATTCATCTTGAAATGTAACTGAAATTGATACCCATTGAACGACTCCCATTTCCTTCTCCCTGTAGCCCCTGGAAACCATCACTCTCCTTTGCGCTTCTATGAGGCTGCTTACAATGCACTTCATACAAGTGAAATCATGCAGTATTTGTTCTTTGTGACTGGCTTATTTCACTTAACACGATGTCCATCAGGCTCCTCCATGTTGCATATGGCAGGATTTCCTTCTTTTTTAAGGCTGAATAACCTTTCATTCTATGTATAAAGCACATTTTCTTTTTCCATTCACGTGTCAATAGACATTGAGGTTATTTCCACATCTCAGCTATTATGAATAATGATGTATTGAACAGGGGAATGTGGATATCTCTTTGAGATCCTGGTTTCAATATTTTGAATATCTACCCAAAAGTAGGATACCTGGATCATATGGTAGTTCTGTTTTTAATTTTTTGAGGCATTTCTGTGTTATTTTCCCTAATGGCTGTGTGAATTGACATTCCCACCAACAATGCACAAGGGTTCCCTTTTCTCTACATCCTGGCCAACACTTGCCCTCTTTTGCCTTTTTGATAATAGCTATTCTAACAGGTGGGAGATAGTATCACTGTGGTTTTGACTGGCATGTCCCTAGTGCTTAGTCATACTGAGCACCTTTTCAAATGCCTGCTGCCCATTTGCACGTATTCTTTGGAGCAATTTGCCCATTTCATAATTGGGTTATTTCTATTTTTGATACTAGGTTTTAAGAGCTCCTTGTATATTTTCAGTATTAACCTCATATAGATATATGGTTTGCAAATACTTTCTGACGTTCCGTAGGTTGCCTTTCATTCTGTTGTTTCCTTGGTCATACAGAAACTTTTTAGTTTGTTATAGCTCCGCTTGTCTTTTTTTGCTTTTGCTGCCTGTGTTTTTGGTGTCATATCTAAGAAATCATTGCCAAGACCAAAGTCAAGAAGCTCTCCCCCTGTTTTCTTTGAGAAGTTTTACAGTTTTGGGTCTTTTTTTAAGATTTTATTTGACAGAGAGAGGGAGAGAGCATGAGTGAGGGGAGGAACAGAGGGAGAGGGACAGAATTGAGGGAGAGGGAGAAGCAGATACCCCACCGACTGCAGAGCCTGATATGAGGCTGATCCCAGAACCCTGAGATCATGACCTGAGCCAAAGTCAGATGCTTAAGTCTTTAATGTTTTAGTCTTTAATCCATTTTGAGTTGATTTTTGTGTATGGTGTAATATAAGGGTCCAATTTCATTCTTTTGCCTATGGATATCCAGTTTTCCCAATACCATTTGTTGAAGAGGCCATTCTTTCCCCATGATGTATTTTTGGCACCCTTGTTGACGATCGGTTCACTGTGGATGTGTGGGTTTATTTCTGGGCTCTCTATATCTTTTTTTTTATTATTAAGATACATATACTCTTAATCCCCTTTATTTATTTATTCCATCCCTGCTTCCGCCGCCTGCCCCTGGCAACCGCCAGTTTTTTTCTCTGTATTTAGAAATCTGTTTTTTGTTTGTTTTTTTCCTTTTTTCTTTGTTTTTTTTCCTTAAATTTCACATATGAGTGAAATCACATGGTATTTGTCTTTCTTTGACTTCACTTACACTAGATCCATCCATGTTGCAAATGGCAAGATCTCATTCTTTTTTATGGCTGAGTAATATGCCATAGTGTATGTATCCCACATCTTCTTTATCCACTCATCAATTGATAAATACTTACTTTGTTTCTATATCTTGGCAATTATAAATAATGCTACGATAAACACAAGGGCTCATTATCTTTCCAAGTAAGTATTTTTGTTTTCTTTGGGTAAATACTCAGTAGTGGAATTACTGGATTATATGGTAATTATATTTTTAATTTTTTGAAGAATGCCCACACTGGTTTTTCCACAGTGGCTGTACCAATTTGCATCCCCACCAACAGTGCATGAGGGTTCCTTTTTCTCCATATTCTTGCCAAAACTGCTAATTTCTTGTGATTTTGATATTAGCAATTGTGACAGGTGTGAAGTGATATCTCATTGTGGTTTTAATTTGCATTTCCCTGATGATTAGTGATGCTGAGTACCTTCTCATGTTGGCCATCTGGATTTCTTCTTTAGAAAAATGTCTATTCAGGTCCTTTGCCCATTTTTTAATCAATTTTTTTTGGTGTCGAGTTGTGTAAGTTCTTTATATATTTTGGATATTAACCCCTTATCAGATATGTCATTTGCAAATGTCTTTTCCCATTCAGTAGGTAGCCTTTTTGTTCTGTTGATGGTTTCCTTTGCTGTGCAGCAGCTCTTATTCTGCTTGTGGTCCCAACAGTCTAATTTTGCTTTTGTTTCCCTTGCCCGAAGAGACATATCTAGAAAAATGTTTCTATGGCTGATGTCAAAGAAATTATTGCCTATGTTTTCTTCTAGGAATATTATGGTTTCAGGTCTCACATTTAAGTTTTTAATCCATTTTGAGTTTATTTTTGTGTATGGTGTTAGAAAGTGGTCCGGTTTCATTCTTTTGTATATAGCTGTCCGGTTTTCCCAGCACCATCTGGCGAAGCAACTTTTTCCCATTGTGTATCTTTTGTGTGTCTGTCTGTTTTTATGCCATTACCATATTGTCTTAATTTCTGTAGCTTTCTAATATATTTTGAAATCAGAAAGTGTAGGGCGCCTGGGTGGTTCAGTCAGTTAAGCATCTGCCTTCGGCTCAGGTCATGATCCCAGGGTCTTGGGATTGAGTCCCATATCGGGCTCCCTGCTCAGCAGGCAGCCTGCCTCTCCCCCTACACCTCCCCCCTGCTCCTGTGTGCTCTCTCTCTCAAATAAATAAATAAAATCTTAAAAAAAAAAAAAAGAAAGAAGGAAATGAGAAAGTGTGGTCCTCCAGCTTTGTTCTTTGTCAGGATTGCTTTGGCTGTTTGGGATCTTTTGTGGTTCCATGTGAACTGTAGGATTATTTTTCTATTTCTGTGAAAAATGTCATTGGGATGTTGTTGGTAATAGCACTGAATTCTATAGATCACTTTGGAGAGTATAGGCATTTTTTAAAAAGATTTATTTATTTATTTGGGGGGGAAGGGCAAAGGGAGAGGAAGAAGGAGAGAGAGAATCCTCATGCAGACTTCCCGCTGAGCACGGAGCCCAACGTGGGGCTCAGTCGCAGGACCCTGAGATCATGATCCGAGCTGAGATCAAGAGTTGGATGCCTAACGGACTTAACCACCCAGGTGCCCCTGGATAGCATAGACATTTTAGTAATACTAAGTCTTCCGAGCCAGGAGCATAAGCTATGTTTCTATTTATTTGTATCTTCTTTAATTACTTTTATCAAGATTTTGAAGTTTTCAGCATATCAGATTTTCGTCTTTTTCGTTAAGTTTATATCACCCAGTATTTTAAATGAGATTGTTTTCTTAACTTCTCTTTTAGATAGTTCATTGTTAATGTGAAAAAAATGCCAGTGATTTTTGTATGTTGATTTTCTATCCTGCCACTTTACTGAATTTGTTTATTAGTTCTAACAGTTTTTGTGTGCACACGTATCATCTTCAGGGTTTTCTACGTATAAGATCATGTCATTTGTGAACAGAGATAAGTTTACTTTTTCCTCTCTGATTTGGTGACTTTTATTTCTTTTTCTTGCCTAATAGCTCTGACTAGAACTTCCAGTATTACAATGGACAAAAGTGATGAGAGGGGCGCCTGGGTGGCGCAGTCGTTAAGCGACCGCCTTCGGCTCAGGGCGTGATCCCAGCGTTCTGGGATCGAGCCCCACATCAGGCTCCTCTGCTGGGAGCCTGCTTCTTCCTCTCCCACTCCCTCTGCCTGTGTTCCCTCTCTCGCTGGCTGTCTCTCTCTGTCAAATAAATAAATAAAATCTTAAAAAAAAAAAGCGATGAGAACAGGCTTGTTTGCCTTTCCTGATCTTAGAGAAAAAGCTTTCAGTTTTTGACCATTGAGTATAATATTAGCTGTGTGCTTTTTATATGCGGCTTTTGTTATGTTGAGGTGGTTATGTCTATAACTAGTTTATTGGGAGCTTTTCCTCATGAAACGTATTTTTGTGGGAGAACGAGGGCTGAGGCTTCCTATTCCACCATTTTACTAATGTCACCTCTCTTCCTTCTCTTACAAGGACACCAGTCCTACTGGATTAGGACGCCACCCTTATGGTCTTATTTGATTTTAATTACCACTTTAAATGCCCTATCTCCAAATATAACCACATTGAGGATTAGAATTTTAACAGATGAATTTTGGGGAGATAGGCACAATTTAGTCCATAAAAAAAAATCCATTCAATTTTTTATCCTCAAAGTAATAAAGTATTTTCTATAAATATTTGCAGGAACACGTTGATTGACAAGCACAATCATGAATCTTGTGTCCAAGTCCCCAGAATGATAAAATATGAGAGCTAGAAGGGACCTTAGAGATCACAGGTCAGTGCCTTTATTTTTCAGCTGATGAAACTTAAAGCCAGAATGGGAAAGGGACTTGGGTGATGGTCACACAGCTGGGACTTACTGGCACCCATACTGGAACCCAGAGCTCCTTGGGTGGTGCAGGGCTTATTTGCTTGCAATGCTCTTGGCTATTTCAAATCTGGTTTTATATCCAATATCATCCCTGTTATTTGCCACCCTGGATTTTACCAACGCCTTCATTTAATACCTGGGCAGACCGCAACCCAGCTTCTACAAACACTTTACTTAGAAATGCATTGTCTCGTTTAGTCCTCACTGTAGCCCTATGAGGGAGACCGTAACGTTTCCTCATTTTATAGATAAGGATGTCTGAGAGGTTAAGTCACTGGCTTCAGTTTCTCCAGCTAGTAAGCGACATGAGCTGAAGCGGACGGGGATTTGAGGGTTTGGGTGCTGATTAACTAAACAGCTCGTGGGTTTGCTCACTCTGAAAGCTGATTCGTCACCTTCTTTCTCCACTGTCACTGGAGGTTCAACAACAGGTGGCAAAAGAGGACAAGTACAGACCTTCATAGGGCATGGGAAAATGATTACTTTGTTCTGCTTCTTCTGTAAAAACAGGATTGCTGGGGAGAGCAGAGGCCTGCATGGCGGGGCCAGGGTACTGGAGGCAGATGGGCTAGAGAATATTTTATAACAAAATACTTTACAGTTATAAAGATTATAAAAATAACCTGTCCATGATTTTTTAAAAAGATTTTATTTATTTATTTGACAGAGAGAGAGAGAGCCAGCGAGAGAGAGAACACAAGCAGGGGGAGTGGGGGAGGGAGAAGAAGGCTTCTCACCGAGGAGGGAACCCGATGTGGGGCTTGATCCCAGGACCCTGGGATCATGACCTGAGCCAAAGGTAGACACTTAACGACTGAGCCACCCAGGCGCCCCTGTCCATGATTTTTTAAAAATAAATCTGGGGGTGCCCCTGGGTGGCTCAGTAAGTTAAGTGTCTGACTCCTGATCTCAGCTTAGGTCTTGATCTTGGGGTTGGGAATTCAAGCCCTGTGTTGGGCTCCACACTAGGCATGGAGCTTACATCATCATCATCATCATCATCATCATCATCATCAGCATCATCAAATAAAAATCTAAACAATATAGAAAAGTACAAAAGAAGAGCAAATTCTCTCATCTTCCTGACCCAATTGCATTCTTCAGACGCAATTATTGCTACTTTTGAGTATGTATTCAGAAATATATTTTAAGCAGCACATGTATAATATATGTAAATTATAGTGTAGGATAACACTATACTTATTGTTCTGCAATGTACTTTTTAATCTCTTAGGAGTATGTCTTTGACATGTTTTCATATTAATACATTCAGTTCCATCTCATTCTTCATAATGATGGCAAAATATTTCATTATAGGGATAGGTCTATCCCTGCGATTTATTTAACTATTCCTATAGTAGACTGAATCATGGTCCCCTCCCCCCAAATGTCTATATCTTAATCCCTGGAACCTGTAAGTGTTACATTATTTGAAAAAAAAATTCTTTGCAGATGTGACTGAGTTGAGGATCTTGAGATGGGGGTATTACCCTGGATGACCCGGGTGGGCCTAGCGTCCTCATGCAAGAAAGGCAGACAGAAATCTGACACCGGTGAAGGAGGAGGTGATGTGTGGACAGAGGCAGAGATTGGAGTGTGACAGCCACAGGACAGCATAGTCCAGCAGTCATTCAGAAGCTAGAAGACGCAAGGCCCAGGTTCTCTTCCAGAGCCTCCAGAGGAAGTGCAGGCCGGCCGACACCTGATTTCAGACCAGGGCTCTTGATTTCAGACTTCCGGCTAAGAGGCCTGTGAGAGAAGAAATGTGTGTTATTGTAAGCCCCTGGGTCTGTGGCCGTTTGTTACGGCAGCCACAGGAAACGGATACAGGTCTCTGACGGGTGGACATTTGGAGTGTTTCCACTATTATGAGCAGGAGTTATAATAAATAGCCCATACATGAAACTTTTTTTTTTTAAGATTTTATTTATTTATCTGACAGAGAGAGACAGCTAGCGAGAGAGGGAACACAAGCAGGGGGAGTGGGAGAGAAAGAAGCAGGCTCCCAGGAGAGGAGCCTGATGTGGGGCTCGATCCCAGAACGCCGGGATCACGCCCTGAGCTGGAGGCAGATGCTTAACGACTGCGCCACCCAGGCGCCCCCCCATACATGAAACTTATTACCCACTGTTCAATTATATTTGTAGGACAGATTCCAAGAAATGGAATATTGGAGGCAGAGGATACAGACATATAAGACTCCATCAGGCCTAAAGGAGAATATTTATACTTCCAAGTGATTCGTGTGCTACATGACAAAATGTGTGCCTTTGGCTTTATAGCTTCAAATGTGTGTATCCAAAACAATAAAGACTAAAACCAAATGACCTTCCCACGCAATTCAAGAATCAACCTAAAGAACAAAATAAACATGAAAAAATGAAACAAAATGAAGTAATACATAAAAAAGTAAAAATCAGTGAAATAGTGAATAATAGGAAAAAAAAAAGAGTATCTTAACGTAGCCAGTTTTTCACCAATACAATTAATTCGGTAAACAGACCTCTGGAAAGACTGAGAAAGGGAGAAAGCCTGCAAATAAATTCCAAAGTGAAAAGCAGGAAATCAGATAGGAGAGATTTAAACACAATGAAAGAATATAAAAATACTTTATACATAAAAATATAAAAAGCAAAAATTGAGAAGAAGTAGGAACCTCGTACACACTTATGAATCTCTTGAGAGAAAGTATCTCGAAGATTTCCTCCTATGCACGTTAAAAATCACAGGCCCAGATGGTTTTATGAATGTATTCCTTCAATCTCTCCAGGAGTATATAATTCTCATTTTATACAAATTGTTCCGGAGACTGGAAAAATAAGAAAGCCTGCTTGACTCATCTTCTGAGTCTAGCATAAACTCGATTCCAAATCTGTATCAGGAGAGCAGAAGAGGAAGCATTTCTAGGTGTGGGTAGATAGAATTGTGGTAGTTACAATACTTCCAGTTCTTCCCCCCAGCTTTAGGGGTATGTTATTAACCCGCATGAGGTTAGGTGGGGCCTCTTAGATTCTGACCAATGATTTATGAGCTCAAATGGTGTGTTATTTCTAGGCCAGTGCACTCGATAGGTGGTCTGAGACCCCCCTAGGGTCTTTCTGCTTTTGTCATGGCAACCGGCAATGTGTGAGATGACACTCGCCCCCTCAGCCTGGGTCTCTCAATGGCGACGATAAGCAGAATCACACCCTTGCAGACTTGTGATAGTCAGGTGGCATACGTATTTTGCTATTTTAAGCCACCATGATTTGGGGGATTGCTACTGCGGTGGGATCTAGTGCACCCTGGCCAGGACACTTGTCACTTACCGCTCACAGTCCCTTCCAATGGCCTTCCATCGTGCCCACCTGTACAGCAAAACCCGGACAACTAAATACAACCCTTTTCAGTCTCCTCTGCGACTAGAGTTCTTGATGTGATTAAGTTACACCAATTAGATGCACTTGGATGAAATCTAGAAGTGCAAAGCGTGGGGCAGGCCATCTTCCTAAAGCTCCTGCCCTTGCTTTGCTTCGCATGGTCATGGAGACATTACTGGCGCAGTACTGAGGACACTAGTCACTAGCTTTGAGTATTCAGAGGCAGCTTGGGAAGCATCAGGGTCTGGCGTTTACATTCTAGTGTCCAGTCACTAGCTGTGTGGTGATAAGAGGCTGTCGTGACGGAGGCAGCAGCGTCCCGCTCTGTGGATCACAGCCCCTGGTGAGGTCCGGCAGCCAGCTCTCCACTCCCCCTCCCCATCTATGGCAGTGGTAACAGCTCTCTGGTCTGTTCTGGAGACCCCACCTAGAGCTTGCTTCTCCATCCCTTCTAATGATTTTATGAGCACGCAAGTCCCTATATTTATTTATTTGTTTTCATTTTTTCTTTCTTTCTTTTTTTAAGTAGGCTCCACACCCAAGGGTGGGGCTTGAACTCACAACCCTGAGATCAAGAGTGGATTCTCTACCAACGGAGCCACTCAAGTGCCGCAGACAAGATCTGATTGACTGTTTTATTTATTTATCCGATTTCCTATATGTAGCCCTTTTTGCTTACATGATTTCTTACATGCAATTAAACCTCATCTAATTTAAGGCCTACCTCACTTTATAAATAAAGATGCAACAAGTCTGAATTAGATATTAGTCAACCAAATCTAACAGTATGTGTATGTGTGTGTGTATATGTGTGTATACATAATGCAAGGATGTTTCAACATTAGAAAATCTCTATATGCAACTGACTCTATCAATGGACTAAAGGAGAAAAATCACAAAATATCATAATACAAAAAAGCATTTAATCGAATTAAACAGCTCTTATGATAAAAACTCTCAAAAAACTAGAATAGATGGTAATTTTCTTGTTTTTTTTTTAACTAAAGCAATCATATTAAACTGCTATAAGAAAAAGATCTAAAACAATGGCTTAAAAAAACGTTTCTTTCTTTCTCAGTTACTCATCTCACTGTGAGCAGTCCGGGTCAGGAGGATGGATGGCTCTGTCCCATGTCATCATCAGGGGTTCCAAGTTTCTACCAAGTTATAGTTCTACCATCCCATAGGGATGTCATTGTCTTTGGCAGAAGCTAGGTGGCTGCCATGACCAGGTTCCAGCTGCTAGGAGGAAAGACATCATGAAGGAAACATGCCATTGTCTTAAGTACCAGACCCAGAATGATTGCTATTTCACATTGCAACGATGATAATTCAGACACACGGCCTCATCAAGCTGCAAGCAATCTAGGAAATAGGCCAAGCTCTAAATCAGTTGCCATGTGTACACAACCATTATGCACCACTCCAGAGCTGCTTGGCTATGCCTACCTTTGTCACTTGCAAGGGCAGCCCCTGGTGACAGCTCACGTCATTCCTGGGGCCTTAGAGACCTACAGATGGGAAGAGAAGACCCGAGTGAGTCATTGGGAGTCCTGACCTGGCACTTTTTGAAAGCATGCTTCGCAGTGCTGCGCCCATGATCCAAGAAGTCCCCACATGTCTACTGGCCACATTGGCCAGTTTCCCAGAAGCCACTGAGGGGACTGAGTGATGAATCCAAACATGAGGCGGGTAAGGCCTCCCGGCTGACCTCCGCCGCTGGGAGATAGGACATGGCAGGATACCAGCAGAAACAGAGCTCCCTTTTCCACCCTACCAGACTGTTCTGTGACTCGGTCATTTCGTACAGCCTCTCTGGAGGCGTCCTATAAAATCCGAGCAGCTGCTGTGGAGAAGCTGTGGCAGCCTGAGAACACATTCCTCCATCGCTCCCCGCCTTTCCTGCCTTACTTCCTTGACTTTTGCTTCCCTGGGTTGCTCATCTCCCCACTAGAGTGTTAGCGTGTAAGCTTTACCTTCGGTGTCGTTTTCCAGGAAAACCACGCTGAGACTCCATGGAAGAAGGGAAGGCTGGATTATGGTGAATAGCTAGGAGTCTCTTTATCCAAGGCCCATGGAAAGGAAGAACTTTCTTCTTCTTTTTTTTTTTTAATTGAAGTATGGTTAATACACGTTACATTAGTTTCAGGTGTGTAACACAGTGATTCCACAGCTCTCTACATTATGCTGTGCTCACCCCAAGTGTTGCTACCATCATAGGACCATTCACTATATATATTCCCTGTGCCATACCTTTCACCGCCATGACTTGCTCATTCCATAACCGGAAGTCTATACCTCCCTGTCCTCTTCATTCATTTTGCCAATCCCTTACCCTCCCCTCTGGCAACCACCAGTTTGTTCTCTGTATTTATGGGTCTGTTTCTGCTTTTTGTTTTGTTTTGTAGATTCCACGTATAAATAAAATCAGGTGGTATCTGTCTTTCTCTGTCTGACTTATCTCACTTAGCATAATACCCTCTAGGTTTATCCATGTTGCTGCAAATGACAAGATCTTATTCTTTTTTTATGGCTGAGTAATATTCCGTTGCATATATATTCCACATCTTCTTTATCCATTCATGTATCGGTGGACATTTGGGTTGCTTCTTTATCTTGGCGATTGTAAATAATGCTACAGTAAACAAAGGGGTGCTTTATTTTTTTGAATTAGTGTTTTTGTTCTCTTTGGGTAAATACTCAATAGTGAAATTACTGGATCATATGGTATTCCAATTTTTCATTTTTTGAGGAACCTCCATACTGTTTTCTGCAGTGGCTGAACCAATTTACATTCCCACCAACAGCGCACGAGGGTTCGTTTTTCTCCACATCCTTGACAACACTTGTTTCTCATGTTTTTCATTCTAGCCATTCCAACTGGTGTGAGGTGCTATCTCATTGTGGTTGTGACTTGCATGTCTCTGATGATGAGCGATGTTGAGCATCTTCTCACGTGCCTGTTGGCCATCAGGACGTTTTCCTTGGAGAAATGACCGTTCAGGTCCTTGTCCATTTTTTTAAATTGGATTATTTGGGTTTTTTGTTTTGAGCTGTGTAAGTTCTTTATATATTTTGGACATTGACCCCTTATCAGATATATCATTTACAAATATCTTCTCCCATTCAGTAGGTTGCCTTTTTATTTTGTTCACCGTTTGCTTCACCGTGCAAAAGCTTCTTATTTTGATGAAGTCCCGATAGTTTATTTTCACTTTTGTTTCTCTTGCATCAGGAAACATATCTAGAAAAATGTTGCTAATGGGATTCTGTTTTTTTAGGGCCTATTAAAACAACATTTATTGTCTTATTAGTGACTAACTGAAGAGACTTTTATAAGTGAAAAGTCTCTCTAGAAGAAGTTGATCAGGGGCTCAGTTGGTTGGGCATCTGCCTTTGGCTCAGGTTGTGATCTTGGGGTCCTAGAATTGAGCCCCACATCAGACTCCCTATTCAGCAAGGAGTCTACTTCTCCCTCTGCCCCTTCCGTACTTGTGCTCTCTCATGCGCTCTCCCTTTCTCTCTCTCTCAAATAAATAAATAAAATCTTAAAAGAAAAAAAAAAAAGAGGATGAGCAAACTACAAGTTCCCAGGCTGATCCCTCAGCTTTCCTAAGGCCATATGATCATGGCGCAGAGTTCAAAAGTAGCATGTATCTGGGGTGAGGAGGACAGAGTCATTCTGAAGTCCCCACCCTCATAGATCTCAGTCTCCAGGGGTGTGTCAGAGCTGGATGGATCTGGCTACGAGCCCGTGTTCTGCAGTGCCCTGTTCCCCAGAGGCTGACTGATTCTTCTGGCTGGTGGGCGATGGCTCCTAGGCAGACAGGTCTAAGTCTGGTTCCAAAGTGTTCTGGCTCTAGATGTCCAAGAGGCTACTACCTATCTTTTTTCTAGGAGTTTTATGGTTTCAGGTCTCATGTTTAGGTCTCTAATCCATTTTGAGGGTTTGTGTGTGTGTGTGTGTGTGTGTGTGTGTGTGTATGGTGTAAGAAAGTGGTCCAGTTTTCTCAGCACCATTTACTTAAGATACTGTCTTTTCCCCATAGTATGTTCTTGCCTCCTTTGTTGTAAACTAGTTGATCATGTAATTGTGGGTTTATTTCTGGCTTTCTATTCTGTCCCATTGATCCGTGTGTCTATTTTTTATGCCTGTACCATACTGTTTTGATTACTACAGCTTTGTAGTATATCTTGAAATCCAGAGTTGTGCTTTGTTCTTCTTTCTCAAGATTGCTTTGGCTATTTGAGGTCTTTTGTGGTTCCATACAAATTTTAGGATAGTTTATTATAGTTCTGTGAAAAATGCCGTTGGTATTTTGATAAGGATTGCATTGAATCTGTAGATTGCTTTGTATGGATAATTTTAGAATTAATTCTAAAATTTTGGAATTTAATTCTTTCAATTCATGAGCTTGTATATCTTTCCATTTGTTTGCACAATCTTCCATTTCTTTCATCAATGTTTTGTATTTCAAAGAAGAACTTTAGGTGCATTCCCTATAAGATCAGAAATAAGGCGAAGATGTCTGATAACACCACTACTATTCAACACAATACTGCTGGCTCTAGTCAGTGCAAAGAGGCATTAAAAAACCCTAAAAGGTAAAAGGATAATAATAGAAGAGACAAAGTTGTCAGTATTTGCAAATGATATGCTCAACTATATAGAAAACCCAACAGAATAAAAAATAAACCATTACAATACATGAGTTTAGCAAGGTCTCTAGGAAAAAGATCACCTTACAAGATTCAATAGCATTTATTCCTTATACCAACAATAACAGCCATGAGATATAATAGAAAACGTGATGCCTATCACAAGTACAAAAATTATAAAGTACCTAAGAAGGTAAGTACCTAAAGGGTACTTAAGACCTCTTTGGAGATAATTTGAAAACTTTAAAAAAGGAAATAGAAAACGATCTGAATAAATGGAGAGGCAGTGCACAGTATTGAACTGGATGATTTAATACTATAATGATGCTAGTTTCCTTCCAATTAGTCTATGTATCCAATGCAATCCAAGAAATATTCCACTCGGATTTTTTGGGATCCCTACCATCTTCCTCTAAAATGTCTAAGAAAGGACACATGTCTATGAATATATAGATTCATTTTGAAATACAGAAGAGCCAAGAAGGAAGACTCACCTTCCCAGATATCAATACATATTATAAAACCATAGTAATAAAAGCAGTATGGTAATTGTGGGTGAATAGACTAGCCCAATGGGACAGAACAGAGAACTCAGAAACAAACCTTTGTACATAGAAGAACTTGACAGATGATAAAGTTGGCACCACACCAACTATAAGTGAACTATAGATGGACTACGTTCCAATGGAAAGATAAAACCATCAAGTTAAAAGAAGAAAATGCAAGCGAGTATCTTTACGATGAGGGTGGGGTTGAAAGATTTCTTAAGGAAGACCACACCGACCACAAGGTAAAATAGTTAATGGTTTACATTACATTTAGATTAAGAATTTATTTTAAATAGGTGATGGGGATTCAGGTGTGCACTTGTGATGAGCACACTACATTGTACACCTGAAATTAATACGACACTGTATGTTAACTAACTGGAATTTAAACGAAAACTAAAAAAAAAAGAATTTATTTTAAATAAAATACAATAGGCAAGGTTGACACCTGGGACACAGATAGGGAAGTTTTACATCATTAAAAAGTGACACAAATAATATCTAGATTATAAAGTAAATCCAGTAGAAAAATTCACAAAGGGTATTTGTAGGGAACTCCTAAATGGCTAACATCGCTCAACTTCATTAGGTAACCAAGAAATGCAAAATAAAAAAGAAATACACTCTACAGCCACAGGGCTGGCAAACATTAGGGTAGAGAGTGAGACAGTACCAAGTGTGGGTCTCTGGAGAGCAGTATGCCAGTACTTAGACCTGGCATATATTCCACAACCCATCCAGCCTGCTCCTGGGCAAATAAATATGCCAGAGAAACTTGCTCACAGCCCATGAATGGGCAGATCCATGGGTGTTCATCTCGGCCTCCACGTGATAGGGGGGCCTTCGAGGCAGCCAGGCTCTTAGACGGAGGAACGGAACACGTACTATGGAATCGATGCCACCTCCGGAATCCTTTTCAGCATTCGGTGCTGTGAGCCAGACACGCATGTGCATCATGGGTGGATCTTAAATCAGAGAACTGACTGAAAGAAGCAGATGAAGATCTTCGGCATAGTATGGCTTCAGCATATTTTGATAAGTATACCAACAGGGTCAGGGTAAGAGTACTTACCACGACTGTTAAAGTGGGTACCTACAAGGAGGGAGAAGCATAGTGAACTGAATGGGAGAGAAGAAAACAGACCAGGGTGCCTGGGTGGCTCAGTTGGTTGAGCGACTGACTCTTGATTTTGGCTCAGGTCATGATCTCAGGGTCATGAGACTGAGCCCTGCGTCCGCTGGGCGTGGAGCCCGCTTAAGATTCTCTCTTCCTGGTTGCCTGGGTGGCTCAGGTGATTAAGTGTCTGCCTTCAGCTCAGGTCATGATCTCGGGGTCCTGGGATCGAGTCCCGCATCGGGCTCCTTGCTCAGCAGGGAGCCTGCTTCTCCCCCTGCCTTTCCCCCTGGCTTGCGCTCTCGCTCACTCTCTCTGTCTCAAATAAATAAATAAATAATCTTAATTAAAAAAAAAGATGCTCTCTTCCTCTCTCCCTCTCCCCCCCACTCATTCTCCCTCTCTCTCTCAAAATAAAAAGTTAAATTATATTAAAAAACCAGAAGACTAATGATGGGAGATGCTGTAGGTAGTATTGAGGAATATAATTAACTCAACCTTCTGCACCTGCTTTCTAAAAACAAATTTTTAGAATTCTGGCTGTCTGTGTGTGTGTGTGTGTGTGTGTGTACGGTATGCCCTGCATTGTTCCAGGGGCTCAACACACTTTAATTAATTGTTCATGTATCTATTGCTCTGCAAGTCTGTGAGGGTCTCATAGCAGCACCCGTGCTTTCTTCTCCATTACTCTCTTGGTATCTGTCACAAAACAGGGAATAAATCATTTTCTTGAATAAAAGCCCAGAACATTCTAGAAACCAGCTTATACGTTCCTCAAAAGCCTAGGAACATAGAACCAAAGATGTGATACCTACAAACAAGATTTTTTAATTCTACTGCATTGTTTTGTTTTGTTTTGTTTTAAAGATTTTATTTTATTAATTTGACAGAGACAGCCAGCGAGAGAGGGAACACAAGCAGGGGGAGTGGGAGAGGAAGAAGCAGGCTCCTAGCCGAGGAGCCTGATGTGGGGCTCGATCCCAGAACGCTGGGATCACGCCCTGAGCCGAAGGCAGATGCTTAACGACCGAGCCACCCAGGCGCCCCCCTATTACATTGTTTTTAAGACTCATGATTGAAAAGTAAATACTTGGTTTTTGTTTTGTTTTTTAAAAAGATTTTATTTATTTATTTGTGAGAGAGAGAGAGAGAGAGAGAACATGAGTGGGGGAGAGGGGCAGAGGGAGAAGCAGAGGTTTTTGTTTTGTTTTTTTAAAAGATTTTATTTATTTATTTGTGAGAGAGAGAGAGAGAGAACATAAGTGGGGGAGAGGGGCAGAGGGAGAAGCAGACTCCCCACTGAGCAAGGAGCCCAAAGCAGGACTTGATCCCAGGACCCCAGGATCATGACCTGAGCCAAAGGCAGACCCTCAACCAACTGAGCCACCCCGGTGCCCCTGCTTGTTTTTGTCCTTGTTTTCTGTCTCCCCTCACTGGCTCCTTGCCTTCTCTTGGTTCCCAGGGTTCTCTGGTTGTCCTCTTTCTCTGAGCGGGAAAGTCCATTGGCAATGGAATTAATGTGTAATCCTTCCTGGTTGGATAAATGAGAGGGCAGGAGCTTGCTATCGCAGCAATAATCCAGCAACAGCAGGCCAGTAAAATATGCCACTCCCTGCTTCAGGCTCTCCTCTGGCTCAGGGTAACATCTCTACCTGACACCCAAGTCCTTCCAGACCTGCTCAGCCATCCAGCCCCTTGCTCTTGCCACTTGAAGGAATAGGATCTTCTTTCCTGAAGGGTATGACCATGGTCACTCCTTTCAGTTTGTAAATTTCAATAACGAATTATTTTAAACAAAAGAGTTAAAATTAAAACGAAGTAAGGAAGTCACTTAAAATGCTTTCTTGTGCCTGCCTGTCTCCTGAGGTGGCAGTTTGCTGCAGACACGAGGTCCACAGGCCTTGGGTCTCCTCCTCCCTGCTCGGGTTAAGGAACAACTCCTCTCATCTCACTTTCCCAAACTGTTTGGCAGAGGACAACCACCATGCCAGTGTGAACAGGTCAGAAAGCGCTCTTGGCGTTAACCCCTGTGCTGGGAGTTTCCTCTCTGTTCCCCCAGATCCACTGTTTTCCCATCTCCACCCTGCTTCACGCCCTGGCAGGCTGACCTCTTGGGAAAGCATCACCTGGCGTCCTCGCGCTCCTCTTCTGGTTGGGTTCGGCCAGGGAAGAGACAAGCAGGAGGATTAGCCTGTTGAAATGTGAGATCTGTTCTCTCCCAGGACCCGGAATAATACAACCCTTGGCTAAATCCAGTTCTCTCCTGGGAGGCCATCCCATTTCTTTGTGGCAATTTCCTCTCTCGAGTCTCACTGCAATGCAGGTTTGGTTAAAGGCCAGCCTGGTTCCCCTAAATGCTCTCAGGAAATAGGAGAGGAAAGCTCCATGCAAAGTCTTCAAAATGGCCCTGTTTCCTCTGCTGGGATCAGCTTCGCTAAATAAGCAGGGACCCTAGGAAATGGGATTCCCCTTGGCGCTCTCCTCAGCGCGGGGCTACCTGCCTTTCATTGGTACATACATAGGAAGACCACTCAAAGAACGGCTGCCGGAACAAAGAACACACACTCCAAGGTGACTGGTGCTCTCTGTCTAGATGTAGGGGAGTCTGGGTATCAATTGCCATTCTCCCCAGCATTCCAGACATCCTGTTGATTGACCTTCACCAGTACTTGCCATTTCTCCAGTTTGACACCCTCTCCCTCGTTCTCTTTGCCTACGTCCCTGCTAGGCTGTAACCCTCTTCCCCACTTTCCTTTGGCCAACTTCTGCTTTTCCCAGCCGGGAGGTCTGCCTCCTACAGGCAGTCTTCCTTAACCTAAGTTAAGTCTAAGTTAAATCCCCTATTATAGCACCTTCCTGTGTCCTAATGACCTGTTTGCTGTTTCCACTGAGATGTGAGGACGTAAAAATTAGCTTGGGCTTTCAAAATCTGCCTGGCCATTCACACAGGAAATCAGTCCCAAAGTTAACAGTAAATATTCTTCTCAAGGACACTGTGGCTATCAAGTGCCTGAAGAGTACTGCTCTCTTACTCCTGGAGAAACTTCTCTCTAACATCACGGACTATCAGAAACTTACCTGTTTGGAATTGTGTTAGTAAGAACGCCACATACACTGCAAAAAGGAAACAAAAGTGAGGCCAGAGAGGCGTTAACTACAGCTACAGTGATATTCACATTGCAATATAGAAATGTACAAATCAGCAGACACGTCGTATGCCTTAAAGTCACACAATGGAATATGTCAATTATAATAAAAAATGTTTGAAAAAGGAAACATCCCCTTCTTGCCCAGAGGGGTCAAAGTCATTGACACAGAGAAGCAGCCTCCGTTTACAACCCAGGTGCAGAGCGTTGGATCAGGACACAACCTTGCACAGCTATTGTAACTTAATTGTTTCCAAGGAAACATATCCCTTGGTCCATTTCACAGTCCAGGACTTATTTTGATACCTTGATGCACAGCCCTGCTTTGCTTTGAGTTTTCAAAATCCCGCTTTATTGACATTCTCCTAAACGCTTCCCTTCCTCCCAATTCTGTAGTTCTCGCTTTTCTTTCGTTTGGTGGGACACCATCTGGGTCCTCTGGGGTGCACTTCCTCTGCAGTGTGTCAGTGAACCTGACTTCATCACACTGAGGTTTGTTCCTGGTGGTCTCGGGCTGATTCAGTTAAGACAGCAGTTCATCGTGGCACCTAATTAAAGCAGTATCTGTGAAATGGGTGAATGAGTGAGTGAGGGATGCATTCCCCTAGCGAGACTAGGGTGAGGCAGGAAGTGTGCCCATGGCCCAAGCCACCTTGGATGGTTTCGGTCAAGATCTTGGAATCAGAGCTGTGTCTGAATCCCAGCCTGCCATTTTACAAAAGCATGTGATGAAAATAAGTTTTCTCACTTCTATGACCTTCAGTTTCCTCATCTCCAAAGCGACAATGATGGTTTAGTGAGTATAATCATCTCTCTCCTACAAGGTTGTAATTGTCAAAAAAGATGGTCCAAGAATTGGAAATGGACAAAAGACATGACGGGTGTCCTTTCAGGGGAGTCCTGGCCATGGTATAGGGGAGCCTCTGAGACAGCTGATTCCATAGGGGTGTGTGCATTTGACTTGCACTTGCCTGGGCTTTTCCTTTTTTTTAAACAACTCTCTAAGGGTAGAAATTAAGTTGAGAAAACCAATGGTAACACTTCCTATTCATAGTAATGCAAATGATTCCTGTTCATAGGAATACCAGTGAATTTTGCCTGGTGGAGAATATAAATCTCTATAATTCCAATTCTTATTTGAACCAGTTTTTAAGTTTTTTAAAAAGATTTTATTTATTTGTTTGAGAGAGAGAGAGCATAAGCATTGGCAGGCAGAGGGAGAAGCAGACTCCCAGCTGAGCAGGGAGCCTGATGTGAGATTTGATCCCAGGACCCTGAGATCATGACCTGAGCCGAAGGCAGACACTTAACTCACTGAGCCACCCAGGCGCCCTTATTTGAACCAGTTTTAACATCTTACTGGTTTCCTATTAATTGATGAGTTGAATAAAACGTTTGACATGTTTATTTCACATTTGTACCTGAGTCATAAATTCACCTAAAAATTATAATTCAGGGGGCGCCTGGGTGGCTCAGTTGGTTAAGCGGCCGACTCTTGATTTTGGCTCAGGTCTTGATCTCAGGGTCCTGGGATCGAACCAGCATAGGGTTCTGCACTCAGTGGGGAGCCTGCTTCTCCCTCTCCCTCTGCCCCTCCCTCCATGTGCTCTCTCTCTTTCAAATATATAAATCTTAAAAAAAAAGAAATTATAATTTAGCATAATGAAGTGCAGTAATAGATGCAAAATGCTTACCTACTCTGTTGGAGACCCTTGAGAAATAGCTACGGTGATTACTTCCTTGGTAGACTGACGTAGGAGACAGAATGTGCCCGCAGACTGGCAAGGACCTACGGGTCAATACAGAGCCAAGGCTTATAGTCGAAGCCAGGGAAGAACTGAGGAAGGAGTTATTCTCTTGGGACACTTGTGGATGAATGGATATAACTTTCCCCTTCATCTTAGGTGTCTCTTGGTTTCAAGCACAGAACCCCACCTGGAATGAAGGGCAAGGCGGGGAGCTTATACCACAAAGCTTGGGTTCAACAGCCAGGCTACAAGAAGAGCAGGCATGTACAGGGATCTGAGGACATCTTTAGGCAAAGATGCCCTCCCTCCAACTCTCAACACTGTCTGTTTGTTGGCTCCATCCTCTATTCCTGCACGTTGACCTTGTCCACAGAGCCAGGGACCTGGCTGCCAGAGCTCCCAAGCCTCCCTCCCCAAGGCTCGTACCAGGAGATAAGGACAGTCTTTTCTCAATTGTAGTTCCGAAGTGTTCCAGGAACGACTCTAAGTGGCCTGGGTGAGCAAGCTGCCCATCTCAGAGCATTCTGTTGTGGCCAAGTGAGAAACAGATATTTGTCATTTGAACCACACGTCTGGAGTTGGAGAGGAGCAGATCTGGGAAGAAGAGGGACACTGCTCATCTGAGAAGTCAGAATGTTCCTTCCTCCTCCTCTCAGGATTGACTTGGTAACTGAAGTGTAACCTACACAGAACTGGTTAGACTGCATTGCAGGGGGTAAGCTGCGCGGGCTGGGGAAGCAAGAACATCAGGGTAGGGCCTAACACACAGAGCAGAGAGCAGCGCCGTGATTTCGCACAGACTATGTTGTATGAAGATCTGAGGAGTGAGTCAGAGAAGCGATGGGCTCATACGGATGGATTCATGATCCTGTGTATGCTAGCCAGCGTCCTGGCCTCCTTCCAAATCTCCATTAGCCTTCGCAGAAGGCCACTGGTGAGGGAGGGTGGCCTTCACCTCCCGCTCAGTTTCAGATAAGGAAACTGAGGCCCAGAGAGCTCATACAGCTCTGAAGTAGCAGAACCAAATTGGAGGCAAAGGAATGGACATTGGGTTTTATAAAGCATATATTATGATATAACTTGGACATGGCTCTGTTCTTAATTTCCTTCCTTTCTCTGGAGTACTCACTGTTCTGAGTGGAAAAACCATGCCACAGTGAAAGTCTATGGAAAGACAGTGGGGCTAACCTTTGTATAAGACCCAGGCAAGTGAGCTCCCTTACTGGGGACAGGAAGAAAGCCTCGAATAGGCAAACGGGTGTGATTAAGGAAGGGGGAAACGAAGGCCGAAATGTCTGATAGGGAGATAGCTCTCCTACAGAGATAGTCCTTGGACCACGAGACTCAGACCTTGAGCAAGAGCTGAGGTCACAGACCTAGATATTTGAATGAACGGAAGTTGTCTTAAAAGAGGCCCCTCATGAACTTTTCAGCACGACCTATGGTGAGGGACTCGAATGACCCTTTTAATACTCTATGTTCAGGGCTGGTTCTGTGACAGCAGTCAGATTCCTTTGAATCAGCTTTGAAAGTTCCCTTATAAAACAGAATGCCCGAGCTCTCATTTCACCAGGTGGTAGGCGTGCCCTGGAAATAGCGAAGTTACCAGGGTGGTGATTCTGTTCCTGAGATCTGGGCATAGTGGAAACAGCCGTATTTTCTGAACCCCAAAGCAAGGCATATGAATGACAAATGTTTTTTTTTTAATGATTCGTTGATATCTCTTTTTGAACAAGTCTAGGGCAGGAACAGATAATCACATCTATTGAAAAGAAAGAAAGAAGTCCGGGCTATGTCATCAGCATCGACACAGGGGAACCGAAGCGGGGAGAGGGGCTGGCAAGACAGGGAAGACTGATACTTCTACCAGCTGTCACAACCCAGGTGGCTGCTACAGCCCCAGGGTAGCCTGTCCCTGAAGTTAAAGTAATGCCATCCAGAGAGCAGAGGGGAGACAATTGATCAAGCCTGTAAATCCTAGAGCAGTGGTAACAGCAGAAGGGGACCGAGTGAAAACTAAAAATTAGCCCCCTTCTAGGAGATTATCATCCGCATCTGGCTGATTTCAATTTGAAAATTATATCCCTCATTTTTCCTCTTTTATGCATCTTCTGCAATCTTGTATTTTCTCAGGAATGCAAATTAACTAAATCAATGGTAATGATCCATTTATACTAAAGTGTGAATGACTACTCAAAGCCACTGGGTATACTCATTTGGAAAATTAAATATATTTATCCAATATAGTTGGAAAAAGAACTGAGATAGTTAGAAACTCTCCATTAATGGTGCAGATCTACCATAACCAAAAGGGGAAAAAAAAAAAACTCAATAAAGATAGAAAAACCAACAGACACCATTCAATAAAGAATAATCAGGAATAGGAGACTAGGGCCAGATAGGGAGGGAGTGGAATTCCCAATATGAACTGAAATGATTGGGAACCAATTGGAAAGAACAGCTATAAAACAGGAAATTCAAATTATTAAAGGACTGTATTTGGCATTTACCAATCAAAATTCTTGGAACATACCCAATGAAAGGGGCAAATAAGGGGATTGGAATTTGCTTATGGGTTTTGCAGGTGACAGAATGATTAGCTCAATCATCACGGTTCCAAATTAATGTAGTTGTAAAGTTCCCCTCCAAAGAGTAAATAAATCCCATGCTTGTGGGCAACTGTCCACTCAGATTAACTGGTAACACTTCTCTCCCGCCAGCAAGAAATCAACAGATTCAGCGTTCTGCGACATCTTGTGAATAGTTTTCATTTGACGGGGTGCAGCACCAGTGGTGAGACACGCTGATGGGGAGTATAACTTGATGGTGAGGACATGCCTCCTTTCTTCCTTTTCATTACCTGAGAATTGTAACTTTCTTTTTGCTACAATCTGCTGGGGAGCACTTGGTTTCTCTCTGCTCTCCCATGCCAGGTAACAATGACATGATTGTGGGTTCTTTTACTTGGAGCGTTTCTCAGCCTCTAAGTATGAGCCATTCTCTGCCTCTAAATATAAGCCAACTTACGTTATGAAGATCTGAAGGATTTTTTAAAAATATAAATTTCCACGAGCCTTACAATAGCACCACGTGGTAAGCACCGTCATCCACATCTTTCAGATGAGAACACTGAGGCTCCAAGAGAGAGCTGCCCTCATGATAAGGAAAAGGCAAAGCCGAACTCCCACTCAAGCCCACTGGACCCCAAATGCCCACTGTGTCACAGCTCTCCCACCTCCCATCCCATAACGCTTGTTTGATGAAATTTGTTGTAAGCAGACTCTTCGATATAGAGAGTAAAATTTGAAATTCTTCTTCTGTCTGACATCTGCCAATTCACTAACTCTTCTCCGTCTCCTTAAAAACGAATGATGTTCATAAATGCTCATAAGGAGACTATTAGAACTTAAACACTGTCTCTCGACATTGTCAAAGTCATACTTTTAGGGCTCTGCTATGCACATAAATCGGGCATGCTTTTATAGCCAGAAATAATTTACCGTATAATATCTGCTAGTAAATTCAAGCCTATGATGATCCTCAATGTGTCTTGTCAGGAAGTAAACCATTCATCTGTAAGAAGAGCGCGGTATGTATAACTGAAGGTGCCCACCTTTGCATCGAGATGCATCTCCATGAGAGATTTCCTTTCTTTTGTGTTCTATCCCACTGGGAGTGGGAAGCCCTGTGAAGAGAAGGTGGAAACCCTTTTATTTTGCGTTAGTTCACCCAAGATTCACAACCCCTTTGCTGGTTGGAATACAGTTCTCCCAAAAATGAGCTTTCTGCCTTTCCAGAGATATGGGTAAAGGTTTTATTTATTTTTTTTAATTTGTTTTGTTTTGTTTTTTAATTCCGCGCCCTCTGGAGCAGAGAAAGTGGGATCGCTTTGTTTACTGCTTTTTGGTCTTCTGCTTTAGGCATTTTTGTTTTCTTCAGCAGTTCCCAGCCTATAGAAATCGACTTGAATGTTACGTTTAATCTGGAAAGAAACACCAACATGTGGCAGCTTCTTTCTGGAATTCCCTCCCTCTCCTTAGTCTGAAAAGTGCAAAGGCGTGTTACGAATTTTCTGTAGAGCGATGTTGTCTCCTTTTAAACTCTGGGAAAAACCAATTCTCAGACCTATGGGTAAAAACCTTCAGGTCCACTAACCCCCTTCTTTCCTTGGAAATTTAAATTAAAAAAATTCTTCTGATCAGAGCATAAGTTGGCTCACATTTAGAGTTTGAGAAACACTGCAAGTAAAATAACCCCCAATCATGTCATTGTTGTCTCACATTGGAGAGCGGAGAGAAATCAAATGCTCCCCAGCAGATTGTTGCAAAGAGAAAGTTACAATTCTCTGTTAAATTTAAATGGTTTTCTTTGGACAGATGTTTTCCTTTATAGGAACATTAAACTGTTTTTTCTTTTTTTATGTCTCCAGAATATTTTGCCTGGTTCAGTAATCTGTCATGTGGTTATTTGGGCTGGGCTACTGGGGAATGGAGAGAAATGTGTGCACACCACTTAAAACAGCAATTGAAATGGAATACAGTCAAGAACATTCTACCATGAGACTGGTGATCCCAAATCCCCCACCAACTCATGGTGTGATCCTGGGGAAATCTCGTCTTCTTTCCAGGTTTCCTTTTCCTCGTCAGGAAAATGCTGAGATTGGATTCATCCTCTGTTTCCAGTCCTCCAGAGAGCATTTTGCCAGCTGGTGAGTCAGGAAGGAGACAGGTGACAGGTGGTCATTAGTAGTGACCTTGTGTTGTATGTGTCTCCATTGCCTACCTGCACGTCACTTCTTCCTTGGACAGGGATTCTCTATGGACTTTTTAAAAGTGGGCTCTATGTCCAGCATGGAGCCCAACATGGGGCTTGAACTCACGACCCTGAGATCAAGACCTGAGCTGAGATCAAGAGTCAGAAGCTCAAGCGACTGAACCACCCAGGCGCCCCTCTATGGATTTTTTTTAACCTGTGGTATTTGTTTGTGGCCTTTCAGGAGACTCAGTTTTGCTGCAGAACAAGTGAATAAGTAGATGATTCCTTCAGCAGTGACACAGCGGGCAGTTGTAGTACGCTTTCACTCTATAAAAAGCTTTCACATTCGGTGTCTCATTTAGCCTCAGATGCTCACTGTACCATAAGATGAGGGGATGTATAGAAAAGACACCTGTACTTCTACCCAAAAGGTCTGAGTAATATCATCTGAAGAACCTAAAAATTTGAGCAGGTGATCATAAGTATGCAGGTCGGCAGACATCATCCATCCATCCATCCAACCATCCATCCATCCAACCATCCATCCATCCATCCATCCATCCATCCATCCATCCATCCAACCAACCATCCAAGCATCCATCCAACCATCCATCCATCCAACCATCTATCCAACCATCCATCCATCCAACCATCCATCCATCCAACCATCTATCCAACCATCCATCCATCCAAGCATCCATCCAACCATCCAAGCATCCATCTATCCATCCATCCATCCATCCATCCATCCATCCATCCATCCATCCATCTAACCATCCAAGCATCCATCCAAGCATCCATCCAAGCATCCATCCATCCATCCATCCATCCATCCATCCAAGCATCCATCCAACCATCCAAGCATCCATCCAACCATCCATCCAACCATCTATCCATCCATCCATCCATCCATCCATCCATCCATCCATCCATCCATCAATCCATCCATCCAACCATCCATTCATCTATCTTGTTCCCAACATAGGAAGCCTACTCCCTAATATGAGGCAACACAGGGCATTTGACCTCACATTATCCTCTTCTTTTAAAATTTAGTTTTGTTTAAAATTTGACATTTAATAAAATGTATCTTTTTGGTGGACAGTCTATGAGTTTTGGCAAGTACATGGAGTCCTTATAACCACCACCATGATCAAGAGACAGAGCAGCCCTATTACCCCTCCTCCTCCCCAAAATTCTCTCCATCTATTTCTTCATAGTCAAACCCTTAACTCTTGGCAACCACTGATATGTTCTCTGTCCCTACAATTTCTTGCCTTTTCCAGAAGTCATATAAATGGAATCATATAGTGTGTGTTTGAGTCTGGCTTTTTTCACTTAGCAGAGCGCATTTGAGATTCACCCGTGCTGTTGCATGGATCAGCAGTTTGCTCTCTTCTATAGCTGGGTAGTTGTTCATTGTATGGATGTGTCCCTGTTATATTTTGTTTTTAGTTCATTCCCTAGTTGAGGGATATTTGGGTTGTTTCCAGGCTTTGGCCATTATGAATAAAGCTGTTTTAACCATTCACATACAGGTTTATTGTGTGAACATAGATTTTCATTACCTTTAGATAAATATGGTAAGTGTGCATTTACCTTGGAAAGACATTGCCGAAGAGCTTTCCAAGTTGGCCGTCCTATTCTGCAGTCTCACGAGCAACGTGTAAGAATTCCAGTTCCTTTTGAGTTTCCACCAGCACTTGGTATTGCTGATTTTTAGTGGTGTGTGTGTGTGTGCACGTGTGTGTAGACATGCTAATAGGTATGTAGATTGATTATAGTTTCGATTTGCATTTCCGTAGTGACTAATGACATGAGCATCTCTCATGGTGCTTATTTGCCATCTGTACTTCTAATTTGGTGAAGTGATTGTTTAAATCGTTTACATGGAAAAAATAAGGCTGCTTCTTTTCTTATTTCTGCATTTCAAGCGTTCTTTTTTTTTTTTTAAAGATTTTATTTATTTATTCAACAGAGAGAGATACAGCCGGCGAGAGAGGGAACACAAGCAGGGGGAGTGGGAGAGGAAGCAGCAGGCTCATAGCGGAGGAGCCCGATGTGGGACTCGATCCCAGAACGCCGGGATCACGCCCTGAGCCGAAGGCAGATGCTTAACCACTGTGCCACCCAGGCGCCCCTTCAAGAGTTCTTTACATACTCAGGACACAAGTCCTTTGTCAGATATATGATTTGCAAATATTCTCCCCACTCTATGGCTGATCTTTTCAGGTACTCTCTTATCATTACCTCTGCAGAGCAACATTTTGACAAAGTCTAATTCTTCTATTTTTAACGATGGACCGTGTGTCTGATGCGGTCTCTACGAACTACTTCCCTAAGGCGGCTTCACAGAAATTTCTCTGAGGTTTTCTTCCGACGCTTTAGGGGATTCATCTTCCACATTTCCATTTATGATCCATTTTGAGTTAATTTTTGTGTAAGGTGTGAGTCTAGGTCAAGGTTCGTGTGTGTGTGTGTGTGTGTGTGTGTGTGTGTGACATATGAGGGCCCAGTTGTTCCAGTATCACCTGTTGAAAACATCATCCAGGTAGGCCCAATGTAGTTGCAAGGGTCCTTATAAGAGGGACATAGGAAGGTCGGAGTCAGAGAAGGAGATGAAATGACAGAAGGAGGCTGGAGTGATGTCATTGCTGGAAGGGACCATGAGCCAAGGAATACAGGTGGCCCTAGAAGCTGGAAGAGGTAAGGAACGGATTCTCCCTGAGAGCTGTCAAGAACAACATGGCCCTGCTGGTAACTTGATTTTAGCCCTTTGGAACCCTGTTCGGACTCCTGACTGCCAGAACCACAAGATAACAAATCTGTGCTGTTTTAAGCCACTAAGTTTGTGGTAATCTTTCACAGCAGCAAAAGAAAAAGAAAATAGAGAAAGCTCCACTGAATTGCCCTTGCACTTCTGTCAAAATCAATTGGCTATATTTACATGGAACTATTTCTAGACTCTATTCTGTTTCATTTTTCTATGTGTCTATGCTTTTGCCAATACCACACTGATATATAATTTTTTAAGCTGTTCTGAATTCTCTTATTTTCCCTGCTTCATATCCCATATCTTCAGGATGTGAAAAGCTGGTCAGTGGTTGTGGGAAAGAAACCAGGAGATAAAAATCACAGAATGACCCATTTCACGGTAGCCATCCGTATTGGTTCTCTAGTGCTGAGTAACAAATCATCCCAAACCTAGTGGCCGAAAACAACAAATGTTTATTTCAACACCTGGGCGGCTCAGTCGGTTAAGCATCTGCCTTCAGCTCAAGTCATGATCCCAGGGTTCTGGGATTGAGTCCTGCATCGGGCTCCTTGTTCAGTAGAGAGCCTGCTTCTCCCTCTGCCTGCAGCTCCCCCTGCTTGTGCTCTCTCACTCTCTCTCTCTTGCTCTCAAATAAATAAATAAAAAATCTTAAAAAAAAAAAGTAAACAACACACATTTATTACCTCACGGTTTCTGAGGGGCAGGGATCTAGAAGCAGCTTGGCTGGGTGCTTCCAGAGCAGGGTCTGTCATGGAATTGGAGTGGAGCTGTCTGTCAGGGTTGTGGTCATTCCCCGGCTTGACCCAATGATGCTCTACTTTCAAGGTCCCTTGCATGGCTGTCAGCTGACCTCAGAAAATCTCCTTCCAAGGTGACTCACATGGTGGCTGGCATGTCTTAATTCCTCCTACGTGGGCTTCTCCTTAAGCTGCCTCAGTGTCCCTCTATCATGGCAGCTGCCTATCCTTGGAACGTGTGAAGAAAGGGGAGGGGGGGCTCACCTAAGACAGAAACCAGTGTCTTTTTCTAACCTGACCTTGGGCGTGACATCGCGTCACTTCGGCCATATTCTGCTCATTAGAAGTGGGCCACCGAGTCCATTCTATACTCATGGGGAGAGGAATTTAGCTCCAGCTCCTGAGGGGAGGCATATCACAGAAGGTTGTAGACATATCTTTGAAAGCACTACAGCCCACTCTCAGGCCACAAACTATTTCTATTCCTCTCATATGCAAAACACACTCACCCAGTCCTCGAGGGTCTCATCCCATCCCTGCACCAGTCAGAGGTCCAGAATCTTGTCATCCAAATGTGGCTCAGGAAGAAGGCTCCTCAAGGTCGGCTCCGTGAGTGTAGTTCTTGGGACTCCTGAAGTGGAAGAAACAGGTCATCTGCTCCCCTTCCCCAACATGCAGTGGGACACAGGCAGAGGGTAACTGCTCTAAATATTCCTGTTCCAAGAGGGAGCCAACAGAAGGCATGAAGGAATGCGTGGACAATTCTAAAACCTCGGGCAATTGCAGTCCAGTTGCAATTGACTAGGTCTCAAGGCTTGGGAATAATTCTCTGTGGTTCCTGGCTCCCCTCTCTGAACCCTTGGCTCTGCCCTCCCTGCAAACTTCTCTTTTCACACAGCTAACATAGTTTGCTCCATTTTCTTTACCCAAGTTCATAAAAATTTCTGCCACATTTCCTCCAAAAATCTAATAGTTTTACATCTTTAATTTTAGTTTCTTTTTTTAAGATTTTATTTTAAGTAACCAATACACCAAATGTGGGACTCAAACTCACAACCCAAGATCAAGAGTGGCACGTTCCAGCAACTGAGCCAGCCAGGCACGCCCTCCCGTTTCAGTTTTTGATCCATTGTGAGGCAATTTTTATACGAAGTGTGAGGTCTAGGTTTTTTAGTTTTGGGCATACAAATGTCCAGTTGTTCCAGCACTATCTGTTTGTTTGCTTGTTTTTAGAAATTATTTATTTTTCATTCACATTACATCTATTTTCTGTTTAAAAGCTTAAATAAGTTCCTGCTCCAAGGAAATTTAGGACATCAAGGGCTCCTCACATTGGGAAAGTTTCCCTTTAAGTTACCACAGGCACTCAAAACACTGCCATATGGACCCCTCTCTGCGTGGTGCAGAGACAGCACTATTTGTCGAAATGTGGCAGAAATAACCCTGATGCCAGTTCCCAGACTAGGCTCCAAGAAGCTTTGTGTGCTTCCTGTCTCTGGAAGCCTCATGCCATGAGAACAAGCCCACGCTCGGCTGTCGGAGCGCGAGGGACACTGTGGAGAAGAGAGCCCAGTTATCCCAACCAAGGCCAACCTGGACCATCCAACCAATACTCAAACAGGTGGGAAGACCCACTCAGGACGGGCAGAGTAAAAACGGACTCAGACTTTTGGGGAGTAATTTTGTAACATACGAGCCATATTTATAACATATATATGCAGTTTGACCCAGTCATTATAATGCTAGTCTTGTATTCTAAGGAAATCGTTTAATGGAAAAAGGTACATAAGTGACATTTTTTATAATAGCCAAAGTTTGAAACACCCTAGCGTTCATCAATAGTGAAATGAATGGGGGGGGGTACATAAACAATGTAAGACTCTGTTACAAATGATGGTACAGGGCCGCCTAGTACAATGCTACAAATGATGATATGGGGCTCAGTTGGTTAAGCGTCCCTCTCTTGATTTCAGCTCAGGTCCTGATCTCAGGGTCGTGAGATCAAGCCTACCCTTGGGCTCTGTGCTCAGCAGGGAGTCTGTTTCTCTCCCTCTCCCTCTGCCTCCCACCGCCCCCCCACCAATCCTGCTCTTTCTCTCTCCCTCTAATAAATAAATAAATAAATAAATCTTAAAAAAGAAAGAAACAAATGATGATATACTATACACTTCAGTCAACAAAACAAGTTAGAAATCATTATACATTTTATAGTATGAACTTGTTTTGGAATAAGATAATATACAAGTATGTTTTTCAATGCAAAAGTGTCTGGAAGGATATATATAAATTATTAACAGGGATTTTCTCTGGGAAGGTGTACCTTTGGGCATGTGAATCTTTAAAAATGAACATTTTATTTATTTATTTATTTATTTATTTATTTATTTATTGAGAGAGATAGTGCACATGTGAGAGCGGGGGAAGGGGGCAGAAGGACAGGGAGAGAGAGAATCTTTTTTTAAATTTTTAATATTTAGATTCAATTAATTAACGTATAATGTATTATTGCTTTCATAGGTAGAGGTCAGTAATTCATCAGTCTTACATAATACCCAGTGCTCGTTACATCATATGTCCTCCTTAATGTCCATCACCCACTTACCCACAATCCCCCTCCCTTCCAGCAATCCTCAGTTTGTTTCCTATGATTAAGAGTCTCTTATGATTTGTCTCCATCTCTGATTTCGTCTTATTTTATTTTTTCTATATATATATATATATATCCCATCTTCTCTACTTCTCTATCCATTCACTTGTCGATGAACATCTGGGCTCTTTCCATAACTTGGCTATTGTGGACATTGTTGCTATAAACATTGGAGTGCACGTGCCCCTTCGGATCACTACATTTGTATCTTTGGGGTAAATACCTAGTAGTGCAATTGCTGGGTCGTAGGGTAGCTCTATTTTCAACTTTTTGAGGAAACTCTATACTGTTTTCCAGAGCGGCTGCACCAGCTTGCATTCCCACTGACAGTGTAGGAGGGATCCCCTTTCTCTGCATCTTCGCCAACATTTGTCATTTCCTGACTTGTTAATTTTAGCCATTCTGACTGGTGTGAGGTGGTATCCCATTGTGGTTTGATTTGTATTTCCCACATGCTGAATGATGTTGAGCATTTTTTCATATGTCTGTTGGCCATTTGGATGTCTTCTTTGGAGAAATGTCTGTTCATGTCTTCTGCCCATTTCTTGATTGGATTATTTGTTCTTTGGGTGTTGAGTTTGGTAAGCTCTTTATAGATTATGGATACTAGCACTTTATCTGATAAGACCTTTGCAGATATCTTCTCCCATTCTGTTGGTCATCTTTTGCTTTTTTCGACTGTTTCCTTTGCTGTGCAAAAGCTTTTTATCCTGATGAAGTCCCAGTAGTTCATTTTTGCCTTTGTTTCCCTTGCTTTGGAGACATGTCTAGCAAGAAGTTACTGTGCCGAAGGTCGAAGAGGTTACTGTCTATGTTCTCCTCTAGGATTTTGGTGGATTCCTGTCTCACATTTAGGTCTTTCATCCATTTTGAGTCTATTTCTGTGTATAGTGTAAGGAAACGGTCCAGTTTCATTTTTCTGCATGTGGCTGTCCAATTTTCCCACCACCATTTGTTGAAGAGACTGCCTTTTTTCCATTTGATATTCTTTCCTTTGTCAAAGATCAGTTGGCCATAGAGTTGAGGGTTCATTTCTGGGCTATCTAGTCTGTTCTAGTGTTCTATGTGTCTGTTTTTGTGCCAAAACCATGCTGTCTTGATGATCACAGCTTTGTAATAGAGCTCAAAGTCCATGATTGTGATACCACCAGTTTTGGTTTTCTTTTTCAACATTCCTTTAGCTATTTGGGGTCTTTTCTGGTTCCATACACATTTTAGGATTATTTGTTCCCGCTCTGTGAAAAAAGTTGATGGTATTTTGGTGGATCGCATTGAATGTGTAGATTGCTCTAGGTAGCATAGACATTTAAACTGCATTTGTCGTTCCAATCCATGAGCATGGAATGTTTTCCCGTTTCTTTGTGGCTTCCTCAATTTCTTTCATAAGCGTTCTATAGTTCTGAGTACAGATCCTTTGCCTCTTTGGTTAGGTTTATTCCCAGGTATCTTATGGTTTTTGGTGTAATTGTAAATGGGATTGACTCCTTAACTTCTCTTTTTTTCTGTCTCATTGTTTGTGTATAGAAATGCATCTCATTTCTGTGCACTGATTTTATGTCCTGCCACTTTGCTAAACTCCTGTATGGGTTCTAGCAATTTTGGGGTGGGGTCTTTTGGGTTTTTCACATAAAGTATCACATCATCTTCAAAGAGTGAGAGCTCGACTTCTTCTTTGCTAATTCAGATGCCTTTTATTTCTTTTTGTTGTCTGATTGCTGAGGCTAGGACTTCTAGTACTACGCATCCTTGCCATGTTCCTGACCTTAGGGGAAAAGCTCTCAGTTTTTCCCCATTGAGAATGCTGTTTGCCGTGGGCTTTTCGTAGATGGCTTTTATGATATTGAGGAATGTTCTATTTCTACACTGTGAAGAGTTTTAATCAAGAAAGGATGCTGTACTTTGTCAGATGCCTTTTCTGCATCTATTGAAAAGAGCATATGGTTCTTGTCCTTTCTTTTATTTATGTGATAAAAGCATTGATCGATTTGTGGATGTCGGACCCCCCTTGAAGGCCAGGAATAAATTCCACTTGGTCGTGGTGAATAATCCTTTTAATGTGCTGTTGGATCCTATTGGCTAATATCTTGGTGAGAATTTTTGAGAGAGAGAATCTTAAGCAGGTCTATGCCCAGCATGAGTCCAACACAGGGCTCTATCTCATGACCCTGAAATCATGACTTGAGCTGAAATGAAGAGTCGGATGTTTTACTGACTGAGCCACCCAGGTGCCCAGTGAACATTTATTTTAATAAAATTAATCATCAAAACAATAACATAATTTCCATTTTGGAAAAATGTTTTAATATAATGTATATAATATATAAAAGGTAAATATAATATACATAATATTAATCATATGTAATATATAAAACTTAATATTTAAAATGTTAATATATGTTATATATTAATCCATATAATATAAAGATTAGCACAGTATAATATATATATAAGTATACCACACAAAGTTGCATAAGACCGTGTTTAATTTCCCTGGATGTAACCCTCAGGGTGTTCCTAATGGAGCTGCTTGTTCATAGGATGATGGACTGTCCATACCCTACTTGTAGTGTTTCCGTCCTCCCACCGGATGGTAAAGTTGCATGTACATATCACAGCAACAGTTTAGGCAGCAGGCTATCTTTGCAAGAACATTGGACGTGGAGTCGCGAGACCTTGGTTCAAGTTCAGGATTGGCTCTTCCTTTTTGAGTTTGTTTCTTCCTCAGTAAAATTGGGCTTCATTCACCAAACAATAAATACTTATGGCGTATTATTGTGTGGAAGCCCTATGGCTGAGTGCTAGGGGCCCCAGCACCGGCCCTGCTTCCCTCAGAGTGGTGATGACAGAATCAATCCCTAAATGAACACAAAACAGGAATGGAATTCCACATGCCAAGCTGTACCTCTAGTGGTTTGTTAAGTAGAAGAAATGAGACTGGATCTATCATGAAGTAAGTGGTATAATGTAGTGGCTGAGAGCTCTGGATCAGTAACCAAATTGCTGGCATTCAGATCCTAGCTCCGTCAGGATTTGGGGGATGCTGCTTAACATCTCTTTGAGCCAGTTTTTCTCCGTCTGTAAAATAGGGACAAGAATTGTACATACCTCATGTGGTTGTTGTAAAGATTAAATAAATTGCTCTTTTATTTATTTATGTTTTTGAAGATTATTTATTTGAGAGAGAGAGAGCACATGCATGCGTGAGCAGGGGGAGGGGCAGAGGCAGAGAGAGAGAGAGAATCCTCAAGCAGACTCCCTGCTCAGCTGCCCCAGTTGCTGTTTTAAAAACACTTGGAACAGGCCTACCTGGCACATAGTAAGTGCTCAATGAATATTAGCTATTGCTTTTATCATCTGGGATGGAGAACACATCAGACCACCTGTTTCTTTCTCTCTCTCTTTCTTTCTTTCTTTCTTTCTTTCTTTCCTTCTTTCTTTCCTAAGATTTATTTATTTATTTATTTTACAGAGGGAGAAAATGTACACAAGTTGGGGGAGGGGCAGAGGGAGAGAATCTTCAAGCAGACTCTCTGCTGAGCTCAGAGTCCAATATCATGGGGCTTGATCTCACCACCCATGAGATCATGACCCGAGCCAAAACCAAGAGTCGGATGCTTAACCGTCTTTTATTCTCAAAATTGTTTTTCTAACATAAAGACTTTCCTCTCCAAAGAGAATTTTGCAAGTGTCTTTTGCAAGTATCTTGCTACATTAGGGTGGGTCAGGAAAGCTTTCTGTAAGAAGTGACTTTTAATTCAAAACTCCATGGGTGAGAAGCCCAAACCACGCGAGGAGGGCAAGGAAGAGGGCTGCTGTGAGGGGAGAACATCTGCCTCCTCTCTCTCATGGTACCACCTTCTTCTTCCAGCATGTCTGCTCCACTTCTTGCTACTGACTTCCCTCCTTGGCCATTTCTGTTCCCACACAGTGGACTTGCTCTTGGCCCATCCTGCCTGCTATGGTCTGAATGTTTGTTTCTCCCAAATTTATATATTGAAAGCCTTACTTCTGTGTGATGGTATTAGGAGGTGGGGCCGTTGGGAGGAGCTCAAGTCCAGAAGGCAGAGCCCTCATGAATGGGCTTGTGCTCTTATAAAAGAGACCCCACAGTGTTCCCTAGCCTCTTCATGTGAAGATACAATAAATCTGGGGCCCTGCGGTCTTCTCACCAGGACCTGCCCTTGCCTGCACCCTGATCTCGGACTTCCAGCCCCCAGAACTGTGAGAAATAAACTTGTTGTTGATAAACCACGTGGCCGTGATACTTTGTTACAGCCGCCCGAAGGGACTAACACACTAGCCTTGACTGTTCCTTTCAGAGTAGCCCTTCCGCCCTTCCGCTGGACTATCTTGAGTCTCCGTTTTTAGTCTAAGGTGAGAATTTGGGGCCCAAGCTCATCTAGTCACAGGTCGGCTGGGTAGGGGGGAGTAGTGGTGGTAGAGGTTAGAGGATAGGAAATAAAATGACGGCACTTCTCCCCTTTGAACAGGGACTTAGGGTAGCAGTCTCCTGTAAAAAGTGGTGCCATTCTGGCACATCATGGCTGATATTTATAGTTCAGTATGTGCCCACCTTCTCAGTGTTCGTATCAGTGAAGGACTTCACGGACACTCGCATACTGGTCCGTGTATCAGGTGGCTTAGGCAAAGTGTGCTGTGGGGAAAATCTAAAATCTCAGTGATGGGTGCCTGGGTTGAACATCCGACTCTTGATTGAAAGCTCAGGTCATGATCTCAGGGTCGTGAGACTGAGCCCCTTGGGCTCCACGCTCAACTTGGAGTCTTCCTGAGATTCTCTCTCCCTCTGCCCCTCCCCTTACTCTAGTGCACGTCCTCGCTCTCTCTCTCTACAATAAATTTTAAAAAATCTTAAAAGAAGAAGTCTTGGGGCACCTGGGTGGCTTAGTCTGTTAAGTGTCTGCCTTCAGCTCAGGTCGTCGTCTTGGGGTCCTGGGATCAAGCCTGAAGACCGGCTCCCTGCTTAGCGGGGAGTCTGCTTCTTCCTCTCCCTCTGCTCCCCCCGCCCCCGCTTGTGCTCTCTGCTCTCTCTCTTGCGCTCTTTCTCAAATAAATAAATAAAATCTTAGAGAGAACAGAAGCAGGCAGAGCGGCAGGCAGAGGGAGAGAGAGAGAAGCAGCCTTTCCACTGTGCAAGGAGCCCAATGCGGGACTCCATCCTAGGACCCTGGGATCATGACCTGAGCTGAAGGCAGACCCTTAACCGACTGAGCCACTCACGCACCCCTAAATAAATAAAATCTTAAAAAAATATATAGGT
This sequence comes from Ursus maritimus, assembly GCF_017311325.1. Taxonomy (NCBI): domain Eukaryota; kingdom Metazoa; phylum Chordata; class Mammalia; order Carnivora; family Ursidae; genus Ursus; species Ursus maritimus. Next base: position 46,254,663 of record NW_024424453.1, on the reverse strand, counting down.
GGTTTATAACAAACATTTTGTGCATGTAACATGGTCAACGCTAACTGGCTTTGGCTTTGCTGAGTTCCACACGTCTTCTCACTCCAGGACCCAGACTGAGGGGGATCCTTTATCTGGGACATGCTGATTGCCTGGCAGAAGAAAAACAGAAAGATGGTTGAACCACATGATGGATCTTAAAGCTTATGCTTGGAAGTGGTATATACTACATCTGTTTGTATTCCACTGGCCAAAGCAGCCCCACAGCCAAGCCTGAGGTCAATGAGGAGGGAGGATACTCCCATAGGGAGAGGCGGTAAATATTTTGAACAAATAAACAGTCTCACATAGTTGATCACAGCCGGTAGTACCATTTGGTCCCATTTTGCAGATGAGAAAACTAAGGCTAAAAGAGGTAACTCCATGGAGGTCATAGATTCCAACTCAGCTTGGTCTGGCTTCAATGTCAGTCTTTTTCTATCATCGAATCTCCTTGGGGGATCTTTTCTCTTTTTACACTGTATAGGCACCTGGAATTGTAATTTATTCAGGACACAACCACTTCTAATCAGCCCCAGAAGTTTCTTCATGAAAATTTCTAGAGGTAAACCACCTTTGAAAACTCTCTGGAAGGAAATGAAGCTTCTATAGAAAGGGGTCAAGCTTGGGGAATTGCCCCCATGAGAGCGGACTCTATTCCATTTAGCAATTTTTTTTAACTGTTGAATTATTTATCTGCTTTATGGGTTTGTAGATCCTTTGGGCAGGGATTACCTATCAATCTAGCACCCTTTGTGTGTGCGTGTGTGTGTGTGTGTGTGTGTGTGTGTGTGTGTGTGTTTGTGGTTTCTGAGCTCCTCAAAGCTATTTTTCTAGGTAATTTTAGAAACTTCCAGATTGCACTGGATATTTATACTCACAAAAATTATTAGTGGGGTGGAGAGAGTGCAACTCATCTACTTTTACCAAAGAGCACCAATTTTAGATTTAGAGACCTAGCTGCAGCAGCTCAGTGTATCTTGGGGTGGGGGTGCAAGGAAGAAGCTCCAACCAGCAGAGACTACATACTTCACTGTGATCGTAAATCTCTGTTGATTTCCTTCACCTTTAGCGCACTCTTACCCGTCTTAGGGTCCCCGGCTCCCAGGGGCTTGGTGCTGTATGGTAACACCGCTCGCCAGACCTGACTCGCCAGATTTACGCGTCCACCAGTGTGAGGATTAGGGTGAGGCAAGCGAGGCGCCCACAGCAGTCAATGTAAGCAGGCGCTTGCAGGAACCTGAGTTCTCTTGCCCCACTTCAGTCGGGGCCCTGGTGTCCGTGATGCATGTACCGTAACTCGGCAGCGTGAACATGCCCGGGCGAGCTTACCTGTGAGCAGCGCCTGCCCTCCCTCCCCTCCCCGACCTGCAGGAGGACCTGGAGAACGTCGCCGCCCTGTTACTTTGCTCGGCCTGTGAGGCTCATTTCCAGGTTGCCGTGTACGTGTGTCTGGCCCAGGCTCGGTGCGGAAAGCAGGGAGAGGGACTGTGTGCGTGTGCCTGTGGCAGGCCGGGCGGCTCCATATCCGGGCGGCCCCGGTGGGTGGGGCCGCCCCTCCCCCCAGGTCCCGAGGTGGGCTGGGGGAGGGGAGCAGCGCGCGGAGATTCCCTCTCGCCCCTCCGGAGCCGAGAGGGGGCGGCAGAAGGAACGCGAGGGTGACAGGGCGTGCCCACCCTGCGGCGGGCCGCCCCGCAGCGCCCCCCGCCCCCGGGCCTGGGCGGCCGCTGGGACTCGAGAGAAGAGGAAGAGGAACCCGAGGAGGGTTCGCCGAACCGGCCACCCGCTCCGAACTTGCCGAGGAAACTAGTGCGGAGGGAGGGGCCGGGGCCGGGGCCGCGGCAGGAGGAGGGGCGGCCGCAGCTGCATCCAGCCCCGTTGGCTTCCTTCCCAGCTCTCCTTCGCCTCCTCCTCTTCCTCCTGTATGAGTCAGGCATTTCCCGGGGATTTGGAGCAGCCACGCGCGGCCCGGGCGCCGGGAGCTGTAGCAGCAGCCGCCGCGGCCGCCGCCGCCGCCGCGCCGGGAGCTCCAGCGCCGGGGCCGCTACCGCGGCGGGCACCCGCGTTCCCGGCGCGCACGGACCATGGAGAGGGCGGCCCAAGGCGCAGACGGCGGCGGGGGCAGCAACAGCAGCAGCCGCAGCAGCAGCCGCGCCACCTCGGCGGGCTCCTCGCCCTCCTGCTCCCTGGCCGGTCGGGGGGTCTCCAGCCGGTCGGCGGTAGCCGGGCTCGGCGGCGGGGGCAGCCGCAGCAGCCCGGGCTCGGTGGCCGCTAGTCCGTCCGGAGGAGGCGGCCGCAGGAGGGAGCCGGCGCTCGAGGGCGTGCTCAGCAAATACACCAACCTCCTCCAGGGCTGGCAGAACAGGTAACGCGCCCGCCGCCCGCGCCACCGCGCGCCCCTCCCCGCGCGCCGCTCTCGGTGTCTGTGTGTGTGCGTGCGCGACGGTGCCACCGGCCGAGCGGGTGCTGCCTCCGCGGGGGCCCTGCCTGCGACCCGGCTCCTCTCCAGGTGCGGTGTCCGGGATGGGGCGCGCCGTGACCCCACCCCAGCACCGCACCGCAGTGGCGGGGAGGGGGGCGAGAGCCCCGGTTTTCTTCTGTACCGGCACCTGCGGGGACTGGAGTGGCAGGAGGAGCGCGCTGGTCCCAGGGCCCTCTGCCTGCTAGCGGTCTCCCGCACTCCTGAAGAATGGCTGAGAAAGGGAGGCAGAGGGGGCGTGCTTTGTGCCTGGATGGAAAAGCTTTAATACAGCTGGTCCCGTCAGAACAATTCTCTCGGTAATATAGTTCCTTCACAACTTCAGTGTTTTAAAAACACTTCTACCACCACCACCACCACCACCAAAACCTACCACTTCTCAGCGCCTTCTGGAGCGCGTGCTACCTCCTGCCCCGTTGGTGGCTTGAGACCTCCAATCTCTGCAACAGAAGTTTAGTTGTTGTTGTAAATAACCTCTCCCCTTTGGAAATGGGACAGTTTGCTATTTAAATTGTTGTTATTCCCCCCCCCCCCCTTTAGGTGCTTTCTGAAGTTCTTTGCTTACTCACTTTACCCTCACAGTTGGGAAACCCAGTTATGGCCACGTGGAAGGATGGGGCTGTCCAGGGAAGGGGCTCCCAGCACACTTGCATTGGTGGTAATATGTGGGGCATAATAGAGAGGATAGTGAGGAAGACTTGGATGGAATAGAGGTGGTACTGCTATTTACAGGTTTTTTTTTTTTTTAACTTTGTTTTTCAAAAGTAAGCCAGAGGGAGATACAAATGCCCACACAAGAAGAATGGGGCTTTTTGGAGAGGCTGTTGATGAGATCTTTTGTCTTGCCCCTAATAGCCCTTGGATCTTAGGACTTGGGGTCTTTAAGGACGCTTGTGAAGTTTGAATCACACCCAGGGAGCTCTTGCTTCTCTCTGCTGGTTACACTAGATGACTTGGTGCTTTCTCCCTGCAGATGGATTGGAAATGTACAGATTGCTTCCCGTTGAAACTTTGATCAGACAGTTATTTACATGAAACTCAACTAGGAGGAAGACGACTTCCCAAGTATGGAAGCTGAGTTCTTTCTGTGTAGATATTACAGGCAGAGAACTTTCTGAGTCACCTGGGTTTCCTCGGAGATCTGCTACTATGTCAGTGGAAGTTACACTATAACTTTTGAATCCTTTTGTTTCTCAAAATAGGCCTGGTATCTGCTGTTGCCTCTTCCTTTCCCCCATCAGTTTTGAAAGCTGAAAAAGAACAGGTAGAGGGTGTAGGATGAGGGAGAGATGAGATGACGAAATCTGATTTCAGTTCTTGGTAATTGTGCCTTGTTGGTGACAGCATCTGGTTTGTGTGTTGTCCATTTTTAATGCTGTCTCTCTCTCTCTCTCTCTCTCTCTCTCTCTTTTTTTACAAGTAGCTTATGAGGCCAACAGAGATTTTACCCTGGATTACAGTTGTTTCCCTTGGGGACGGTATTTTACCTGCAATGCATATTAAAGGATTTGTTCTTTGCAGTGGATTTAGGAGGAATTGGAGTCACTCATGCTTTTGTATAATTTTAAATCCACTAGGGTATTTAGGTTATGCCACATTAAGAAGAGACAAAATTGATCATAGTAATAATAGTAATAGTAATAATACTGTCTACGTGATTGCAGGCTACATAGGTGAAATGCACTGCGTATGCCGGTGAGGTCTCATCTTTGTTCAGTTTGTTTACTGTGACCCATAGCTGCCAGTGTTTATTCCTAACCACGGTAGACTCACTATTTTCTCAGTCAACCACCGACTCCAAAAGCATTGTCTCTTTCTAATGGTTAATGTCTCAGTGTCCAGGTCGCTGTTCTCCGCATCCCCGTTCTCTGAGCTGTGGCCGGGGGTCCATTAGTGGTGTGGAGAGAATTTATGATGACTCAGTGATGGCACACTTTCCCTTCTCAAGGGGAGGTCTGGAACAGTGAAAAGGAAAGGAGAAGAGGAGAAAGACAATATATTCACTTGTTCATGAGTTTGTTTATTCAGAGACTATTGAGGACCTACTATGTGCCAGGCACTGTTCTCAGAGCTGGAGCTGTTCCAGTGTGCAAAACACACAGGCATCCTCGGCATGAAGTAGCGGGGGAGATGCAGAATTAAAAAGTAGAAGGAGTCCAGAGCTCGCTAGTCTGGGGGAATGCCTTGGTACAAATAGCGGGATGACCTGATTCAAAGTACCTTCACTTTTGGACCTCCTGGCATATTCTTTCGGCAGTACTTTTTAAGTTGCCCGCAGTCAGTGACAAATCTCCAGCCACCAAGTCCTTAGCGTGCGTTTCCAGGCGCCATGCCGTTGAGCGCGCCCTTCACCAGCTCCAGGGCGCGGTACCTCTCCCCCGAGAGCAGTTTTTACTCTGACGTCCTCTTGCATGACCTCGAGTTGCTATATAGCATATATCCTAACAGCATCGTATCCGGCTGCGGTTCACTGGTAGCACACGCGGCCGGCCACCACGCCCCGAGGAAGGCAGTTCGGGCCAGAAGATTAACTAGGTGACATAAAGAGTGGCCGCGAGAGGGGAGACTGCCCATCGTGGGACACCCTCAAGCCAGGAGAGTACATCCAGAACACTTGGCTCACACTCATTGGCCGAGGGAGTGTGAAACCGTCAGAGCATGGCAACATGTGTATGAAGGAGACGGTATAATTCATCATCCCAGCTAAGGAGACTATTTCGGGGGATAGTAGGTGTAGTTCTGTAGGCTGTGGAGGGGTAAATGCATCCCAGCAGATGAACAAGACAGCCTCGGAAGTGGCAGGTGCTGTGAAGATGAAAACAATACAGCCGACCCGTTGAACAACTAAGGGGTTCGGGGTACCGACCCCTACACAGTCATACATCTTCATATACTTTTCGACTTCTCCAGAACTTTACTACTCATAGCCTACTGTCAACCAAAAGCCTTACCCCTGACATAAATAGTTGATGGACACGTTTTGTCTGTTATATTACAATAAAGTAAGCTGGAGAAAAGAAAATGTTATTCAGAAAATCATAAGGAAGAGAAAATACACTTATGGTACTGCTGTATTTATCTAAAAAAAATCTGTGTATACGTGGACCGGCACAATTGCAACCCCTGTTGTTCAAGGGTCAACTCTATTAAAAAACTGATGAGAAATAAGTATTTGTGGAAATAATTTTGTGTGGATCTCGTGTCTTTACTGCTATTCACATTTTCGTCTAGAGGACTAGCTGTTCACTCATCTTTTGGTTTTCATATGGTGTGAACCAGGGGGCGAGTGAACCCCAAGAGCTAGGAGAGGCAGGCCATTGCCAGATCACATGGTGCCTTGGAGGCCAGGGGGAGAATTTAAGGCTGGGTTCTGGTGGTCCAGAAGGGCTTTAGGCAGAGAGGTGACACTGTCTGATGTGTGCTTTAGAAAGTTCATTCTGGGGGCACCTGCGTGGCTCAGCCTGTTAACCGTCTGCCTTCGGCTCAGATCGTGATTCCAGGGTCTTGGGATCGAGCCCCGCATCAGGCTCCCTACTTGGCAGGGGCCCTGCTTCTCTCTCTCCCTCTGTCTGCCGCTGCCCCTGCTTGTGCACTCTCTCTCTCTCTAAGAAATGAATAAAATCTTAAAACGTTCACTCTGGGTACTATGTGGAGATGAGATGTTCAAAGGGTCAGTCAGATTGGGAAGCAGAGAGACCAATGAGGAGCTCCTTGTGGGGGTCCAGGCAAGAGATGCTGGGGGCTTGCACCTGGGGGACAGGGGAGGTGGAGAAGAAGTGCAGGTCTGGGGTGGGGAGGATAGAAGTTGCTGGTGGGTTAGATGAGAAGGTGAGAGAAAGAGAGGGGCCAAGGAGAACTTTTGAGTTTGCAGCCCTGAGAGACTTGGGACGTTGAGGTGTCCTTTATAGAGATGAGGGTCATGGGGGGCATGTTTGTGGGGAGGAATGAGGGACAACCAGGAGTTCCCTTCGGGCTATGTTCAGTTTGAGATATCTATACCTAGTGAAAAACTGGCTATATGAACTCTCATTTGCTCTAAGGCTAATTTTTTTTAAAAGATTTTTTAAATTTGTCAGAGAGAGAGAGAGAGAGAGACAGAGCACAGGCAGAGGAAGAAGCAGGCTCCCTGCTGACCAAGGAGCCCGATGTGCGGCTGGATCCCAGGACCCTGGGATCATGACGAGAGCTGAAGGCAGACGCTTAACTGACTGAGCCACCCAGGCGTTCCCCTAAGGCTAATTTTAATCTCCAACCCAAATGGAACTATTGTGGGATTGCTCATAACATCAAGTGTTTGAGAAAATAATTTCTAATTGGATCTAGGAAGTGGTATTTAAATATTTGAGGGTCTTCACTGCCGTTCAGTTTTTATTATCTAGAGAAAAGAAGACATTGCAAATATGTAACCCACCTCCAATTATGTGCGTGTGTGTGTGTGTGTGCGTGTGTGTGTGTGTGTGTGTGCGTGTGTATGATTGGTGGCGTTGTAAGAACTTTGTAAAGTATTAAAAGGCAAGGAGTGCCCTGGGTGACTCAGTTGGTTAAGCATCTGACTCTTGATTTCGGCTCAGGTCATCATCTCAGGGTCATGAGATCGAGCCCCACATCGTCTGCACGCTCACCAGGGAGTCTGAGGTGCTCTCTCCCCCTCCCCTGCTTATATGCATACTCTCTCTCTAAAATGCATAAACAAATCTTAAAAAAAAAATGAAAAGACACATCTTGAAGAGAATAAGTAAGATAAGCATCAGCAAAAGTACACCTCAGGCCAGGAGTGGACATTTATTTAACATAAGAGGAGTGTGGACTCGGGGCCAAACCCCGACATCAGTATTTAGTACACGCGTCACCTTGGGCCAGTTCCTTAATTGCTCTGGGCTTCCGTTTTCTCATCTGTTAAATGGAGAAAAGATGTGACCCTTCTCATTAGTTCAGTGTGAAGATTACAGGAGGACACCGGGCTATAAGTGGCTGAGAACAGAGCATAGCAAGATCTGGAGAACTGAAGGCTATTATTGGATCTTCAGTTTGTCCCTCTTAAATGGATCCTTTCTGGTCCATAAAGTGCTTGGTTTATTTTCTGAATGCTGTGGTTACCTGGGACTCCATTAACATAATTATCCCAGAGTTCTTTGGCGAGGATAGGAGGATTTGGTTTTGAAGGGATCATTTTAAAACTTGGAACCCAGCAAACATTTGCATCTACGCGGCCAGTGACTTACTCCCCTCCTCCAGCCTCAGATCCCTGTCTCCCTTCCCTGCTCTATTTTCCCCCATAACCACCACCATCTGACACGCTCCGTATTTACTCTGGTCTCTGCACGAGATGTAAGCTCCCTGAGGTCAGAGAGTAATTTGTCTGTCTTATTCACTGCTATATCCCCAGTGTCTAGGACGGAGTCTGGCAAATAATAAGGGTTCAGAAGATACTATCGAATAACTAAGAGACTGAATGAATGACGGAGAAGAAGTTACACCAGGGTTTACTTGTGTTTTGGCCAGTGTCAGCTACTATGACTGTAATTCTTGGTTCTCGGCCTCCTTTTGTAGCCTTGTCACTGAGTTCCTAGGTCTGTCATTTGCCCTGCTCTCTGCCAACCTCAGTCTTTGTCTTCCGGGTCAGCAAGTCTGACTTATCTTGTGACATGCCCACCCTCACTAAGGGCCCAGCACTGCCCACCTAATGTGGGCCTTTAGTGGCCGGATACCCAGGGCCTCCTCTGCATCACTGACGTGCTTTGAGAATGCAGTGTTTAGCCTCTGGTCATGATTTTCCAGGGTTTTGGGGCTACTTGGCTCCTTTAGAAAAGTCGGGAAGAGGGCATATGTTAACTTTTAAAAACCACACTGAATTAAAATGAATGCTTTTTGAGTACTCTGCAAATTTTAGAGGCAGTTGGGGATACCAGGGTTGACAATCACGGCTCTGGGTTTTATGTTCTTGCCCACGTGTACTTCGAAAGTATTCACACATCTTGCTGTCTGGCTTGCCAGACTGTTGTGAGTCTGCATACTCAAATCCTTTAGGGACACTGGATTACTTCACGGACAGTGATAATAAAGGGGTGGTTGCCTAGGTTACAAAACAGCATATAATATGATTTATTCACTTATGGTTCACAGTATTTATTGAGCACCTGCCTGAGTTAACCAGTCCCTGTGGGATGTGCTCTTCCCCTCCCTTTGCAAAACGTATGCGTATTTGAGCATACCATTGGTTACCATGGTTTTCCTTTGTTGGTGGGATGGTGGGTGATATTATTTCTCCTCTTTTCTTTTTTCCATTATTTTTTTTTCCTGAGGTGAACTTGCATCCATTTCTGCTGTCTGAAAGTTATAGAGAGAGAGAAAAAAAAAAGCTTTTCACATATCTCTGAATAACTAGTTTTTGAGAGTAAATTTGAAGTCGAACATACGTTCAGAAAAGTACACAACTCGTAAGTGTACATAGTTCCATGGACTTTCATCAATGGAACACACTCAGATCCAGAACCAGCAGCCAGCCCCCTCCCCCACCCTTTACAGTCATTTCCCCTCGTAGGTCTTCCGCTGTTGACTTTCAGCCCCTTGCACGAGCTAGGTCTCTTTTTGAATTTCATATCGTAAAGTGTGTGATCTTCTGTGCCGGGCGTCTAGCTCTTGCCATTATGTTTGCGAGCCCCATCCATGTCGCTGTGTATAACTAGTCTGTGTCGCCTGCTGTTTGGAATTCCCCTGTGTGGATATAGGAAACTCACTGACATTCATCACAGATTGGCATTGGAGCTCTTCCCAGGTTTCGGTCCTCAGGAAAACGCTGCCACGTGTTTTGGAGAACATAGGTATGCATGTCTCTGGGTGTATACCTAGGAGTGAGATCTTGGGTGACGGTGTTGGCAAATGGCCAGCTAATTAGAGGCCGCCAGAGAGTTTTACCAAGTGGTAGTGTCTGTTAATATTCCCCCCAGACGTGCGTGACGGTTCTAGGGGCTCCACAGCCTCATCTACACTGGATGGTGTCTGTTCTTGTTGCAGCCGGTCTGATGGGTGTATGGTGACATCTGATTATGGTTTTAATTCCTTGATGACTAATGAAGTTTAGCGTCTTTTTGTCTGCCGGCTGGCCATTTGGGTTTCACATTATGTTAGGTGCTGTTTAAGCCCTTGATCATTTGTATACTGGGGTATTTGCCTTTTTCATATTGACTTGGGCAAGTTCTTTATATATTGTGGATACGAGTTTGTTGATGGGAATATGTGCACATGCACACGGGCACTGCATACATAGAGAGAGCAGATATCTTCGCTTGTGGTTTGCCAAGTCATCTCTTTAACCAGTGTCTTGATAAATACACATTTTAAATTTTAATATGGGCACATTTAAAATTTTTTTTCCTGGGGCGCCTGGGTGGCTCAGTCGGTGAAGCGTCTGCCTCCGGCTTGAGTCCTGCGTGATGTCAGGGTCCTGGGATCGAGCCCCGCATCAGGCTCCCTGCTCAGCAGGGAGTCTGCCTCTCCCTCTCTCTTTGCCCCTTCCCCCTCACTTGTGCACACAGTCTCTCTCTCTCTCTCTCAAATAAATAAATAAAATCTTAAAAAAAATAAAAATTTTTTCCTTTTATGATTAATTCTTTTTGAGTCCTGTTTAGGAAATCTTTGCCTACCCCACATTCATGAGGCTGTTCTCTGACGTTTTCTTTCAAGAAAAAAAAAACCTTTTATTAATTTGAATATTTCTTGGAAGTTCGAATTGCTATTGGAGGGATGTGGACAGCTGGCAAAAACAATACTGGGTTTATGGCTCCCAGTCTCAATTAGTTTCGCACGGCTGTTGTAACATGACAACAAACATGGAGGCTCCCACCAATAGACGTTTACTTTCTCACTGTTCCGGAGGCCAGAGGTCTGAAGTTAGTTCCACTGGGCCAAAATCAAGGTCTTGGCAGGCCCACGCCTTCACTGGATACGCTAAGGGAAAATGACTTTCTTGCTTCCTCCAGCTTCTGGTGGCTGCCGGCTTTCCTTGGCTCGTAAGGCCTCACTCCAGCTTCTGCCTCTTTCTTCGTGTTGCCCTCTCCTCTGTGTGTGTCAAGTCTCCCTCTTCCTTGCCCTTAGAAGGACTCCTGTGATTGCCTTCAGGGCTCACCCTGACCATCCAGGATCCTCTCCCCATCTTAAAATCCTTGGTTGAATCATAGGTGCCCTAAGCGCTGTCGGGTAACGTTCGCAGGTTCCGGGGATGAGGACGCGGACACCGTGGGGTAGGGTATGGCACTCACAGCCTCCACGGAGTCTCGGTTCTAAAGCTCTGTCTCCCTTCCCCACCCTGCACCGGTTGCCATGGTGACAGCCTTCTCTGTCCTGAAAGGGTTGCTGTCAAGGCTCTAAGTGGGCTGGTCAGGAAGGGTTGCTGGATTCATCCATCTCTGTCTACGAGACAGACCCCTTGGGCAAATGCAAGGTAGGCATTGTTGTGAGGGAGATTCTTTCTAATGCCAGGGAGCAAACCTAGTTTGCTTTCACGGGCAAATCAGACTTTCTTCGGGCTTTCTGTAAATACCATTGAGCAATCACTTTGGAAGTAAGGATACATGTAATAATCCGTGTTTTCCATTTTGTCATCTGAATGACTCATTAGCCTGAGGACTTTTTTTTTAAAGGTATAATTAAATACAATAAAATGCACAGGTCTCAGGTGTTCTGTCTGATGAATTTTGACAATTGTCTGCACCATGTAACCGCTGCTTCAGAAAGGACAGAACATTCTCTGATCCAACACCCCCCCCCCCATTTCCTTGTGCTCCTTGCCAGTCAGTTCTCCTTGCCCTGCGATCTGTTTCTGATTTTTATCACCATGAATTTTGGGTTCTGTTCTTGGGTTTCATATGGATGGACCCATATAGGATATCCTTTTCAGAGTCTGGTTTATTTCGGTCAGCCTGATGTTCTGAGATTTATCCATGTTGCTGCATCCATCAGTAGATTATAGTTTGGTTGTTGTCATTGTTGAGTAATTACGTTCTGTGGAATGTGTAGCACATTCCAGCATGTGTTAAGTGTTTATGCTGTAGTTTATCCATTCGCTCGTAGGTGGACATTTGGGTTGTTTTCAGTTTTTCGCTATTATCAATAAAACTGCTGTTTGTGTATAAGTCTTCGTGTGGGCACGTGCTTTTATTTCTCTTGGGTCAATTTCCTAGGGATGGGAATTGCAGGGTCACAGGATAGGAACATGGAGAGACTCCCAAAGTGTTTTCCAGAGTGGCTGAACCATTTCCCACTCCACCAGCACAGTATGAGTGAGCGGGTTGCTCCCTATCCCGGCCGACTTCCGAGAGGGGCAGTCTGTAGGAGCACAGGGTGATGAAGTGGTTAGACCTCCTTGCCATGCCAGCTTAGCCTCTTCTTTGCCAGGTGACCTTGGGCAAGTCACTTAACTCTTCGGGCCCTGGTTTGCTCATCTCTACAATGAGAGTAACCTTGTCGTGTCTTTGTGGGGCTGCTACAGGCGGCAGGTGTAACGCAGTCTGTGCTCAGCAGAAGTCTGTCTCCTGGGAGTCTTACCTTTAAGACCAATGGGTAACTTTGTGGAACCGAGGGGACAAGTTGGTGGTCGTTTTAGACCCCACCTTAGCAAATAGGCAGGTATTTCTAAGCCTTTTCTTCTCTGCGCGGGAACCTAGGTGACCAATTATTTGATTTGCCTCGTGGATAACTGTCTCCCTTTGCTGCTGAGCCTGGGGTTCCTCAGAGTCTGCTCTAGTGGACAGTTGTTTGAAAACCCTGGGAAAAAGAAGAGATGTAGCCTTTGTGTCCCGAAAGGAGGTTTGAAATGATTGTGCCGGAAATGTGGGAGGCTTTCTGCTGCTCTGCCTGGCTCCTGCCTGATGGGATTTGGGGCCCAGCCAAGACAGAATTAAAAAGAAAACCATCCAGAATGTGCTTTTTGATAACCCAGACTGGATCGAATCTGGTCACAGCCCAGAAAGAGAGTGCTTTATTTGTGCCTCGCGCAATGACATCAATAATTATGATAAAATTAGGAAACATTATAACACAGTGCTGTGGCAGGCCTATTCTTTGAAGGTCACAGAAGGCATTTGAGCCATGAATAACTTTTTCATGTTTTTGCTGTAGTTTTTGGAGGGCTATTTATGTTTTTATGTGGTTGTCTCTTTCTATAAATATTTTGACGAAAATATAACAAGTTGAAAGGCAACCAACATCAGTTTTTAACGACGCTTTTCCAGCACGTGTTAAGTGTTTATCTGCAAAGCCAGGTATGTGATCAGTGACCTCTGAGCAGAGGAGGGGTGTGGGACGGGACCCCCGAGGAGGCGGTAGGATTCACGTTCCCCCACGTGCGGGTAGACCTGGGGTTCCGCCTGAGCCACTTGTTCAGGGGAGTCGAATGGGTTTGGTGATGGAGACGAGTGACCGTCAGTCGGTCTGCCGTGGTCAGCCCGTCCGAGGCATGGTGGGCTGCTAACCGCACAACGAAAACCACTGCCGCAGTTTTCCCTGGCCTTTTGGTTGTGAAGTAGAATCTGGACAGAATTGGGAAACTTTCCAAGTCCTGAGTAGGCAGGCAGCCCCCAGATACACTCCTCTTTGCTTGTAATTAGGTCTGCTGGAATGTTCCTACCCTACCTATTTGTGGGGCACCTTTTGTGTGTATGCCAAATGCCAGGCGAGACGCTGAGGACGCAGGAATAAGAAGCACAGGCCGTATCTTGAGGAGCTGACAGCCTAAAAAGGGGGTGGGCGAACTCTTCCTTAGAGGGCCAGGTAGTTAATATTTCAGGCTTCGTGGGCTGTCCGGTCTCCATGGCAACTGTGCAACGCTGCCATGGTAAACACGTGGGTGCGTCTGTGTTCCAACAAAACTTTATTTACAAAAACAGGTGGTGGGCTGGGGTTAGCCTGTGGGCTGGAGTTTGACCATCCCTGCTCTAAAATGACACCCAGATCCCTTAAGCAAGTGGTGGAGGCAGTCTAGAGTGGTAAATACGGATTCTGTGGTCTGAAAGCCTGGGGCTTTGAATCCTGCCTCAGCTCTTTACTACCTGCTTGGATTTGCACAGGCTGTAACGACCTCTCCGTGCCTCTGTTTCTTTATCTGTGAAATGGGGGGGATATAGTGTCTGTGCCCTAGCATCGTTGCGATCGACTGAGAAGCTACGTGTGAAAGGATTAGGACAGCGACTGGCACTCATTAGATGCCAGCTGCTGTTACCATATGGGTGGTCAATCTCCCATAAGGGAAACACCTGGCAGTGAGAACATCAGCTCCACCTGGGATGGACGGGAGCGTGGTGGGGGGGGCGGCAGGTGAGCAAGACCTAGGATGTCGAGGAGAGGGGTTCATCACGCAGACAGGAGCCAGGGGAAGGCTTCCGTGGGGGATGGCTTTGTGAGAACAAAGGTTTGGAAGCAGGAAGGAGGAGATAGGATTGTGTGGCTGCAGTGCGAGTTGTAGGTGGGATGGGGCCAGAGGCGAGGCTGTAGAAGCCTCTGTGTGAAGGACCTCTTTCGTGGCCAAGACCACAGGTCAGAAGCTGTCAGTGTTACTAGAAAGGGAAGGAATACATTTGTGGGTGCAGGAAGCATCAGATTTTACATCTGTTATGCAGTTGAATCCTTCAAATGAGATGGGGTATTGCAGATCCGTCCATGCTCTCCTTCTATAGTCACGGAACCCCAGGTTCTAGCTAGATACATATTTGCACCCTTCATTTCCCTCACAGCTAGGGATGGCCATGTGATTATATTCTAGACATAAGCAGAGTTCTCACAAAGTAGTCTTTTGGAACCATCTTTGTACCCTTCTTTCTTTTTCCTTTGCTCTTGGAAGGTAGACCTATGGCTGCAACTGGAATATAGACATGGTGGTTGGAATTCTGGCAACCATCTTGAGGCGTGAGGTGACTGAGATGAAAGCCATCAAGACAGAAGAGACTTGGCCTCTGACGATTCTGTTGATCAGAGCCACCTCACAAACCTTGGGCCGCCAACCTCTGGAATTTTCCACAATAGGGAGAATAACCATTTTTTAAAAGCCACGATTCACAGCCAGATCTAAGCCTAACTGATGCAGGTAGAATCTCTATTCTCCAGATGAAGACTGAGGCACATAATGACGTAAGTTGTACAGCCACTAAGTCGTGGAGCCACAGTGTGTCTGACTCCAAAGTATATTTTCTTTCCACATCTCTGAAAGGAACTTGGAGATCTTCAGCCCCCTCATTTCATCGATGAGATCATGGAGGGCTTTGCCTCAGGGTAGACCTATACCGGCTCATTTCACTGCGAGATAATCATTATTCTGTCTTATCCCTCACCCTTGCTCTCCTGCTGTGGCCTTCCCGAAGAAGGGGCCTCGTGTTTTAATTAGTGGTTTCATTTCCCTCCCGCGGGCAGAATGCCTTTCTGGGACTGGTTGATGTCTGGTGGTCTTTTTCCTGGTCAGAAAGCATCACTGCCTTCACATTTCTCCTTAGTAATGACTTCGTTGGCTCGTCTTGTCCTTTCTTCACCTGGGCTTTTAGGGCTGGTGGAGGGGGCTCCTCGGCCCTTTGACTTTGTGTAACACCCGGCACATGAATCTTGATTTACACAGAAGCCTCCCAGTTCATTACGGTCGGAATGCGGACTTTGGCCGAAAGGGGTCACATGTTTTGAACACACTTTGCTTTTCAGATTCCTGGGTATCTGGGTCCCACCCTATTACTAATACCTTAAAAATGGGCCTCCCGACCCCCTTGGCTAACCACAGAGCGCAGAACTTTTCTGAGTGCATGTTCCAGCTGACTCATTCCGTGGCTCGGTCCCCAAAAAGTTGAACAGGGCAAAAGCCAGTTTGTGCTCGTAAGCACTGTGGAGAGAGCCCTGTTGCACATTTATTATATAGCAGTTCACATTTATGTCGCTCTTTGGACTAGCAAAATTCTTCGTGGTAATTTCTATTAGCCTGGCTGGCGTTCGCTTCTTTATGAGAAGTCTGCCGTTGCTATGTTGGCCCAAAGTGTGTTTTAACCCTCCTGGAGTCACTTCGTAAATTCAGAGTTTCCTGTAACTGAAGTTTTTCTGTCAAACATCCATTTTCACGATTCCTTCGGAGTCCGCTGAAACTCAGGAAAATAGTGTGAAATAATGGCCGAAACTCCAGAGTGTTTCCTCACGCTTGAATAAGAAGATAGGCCATTTTTATGGGGTAGACATAAAGATACTTCAGAAAATCTTCGTATTGAAGAAAGAGGAGATCAAGTTGAAGTCTGGATAGTGTTTTTGAACAAGAGCAAAACGTGACCTTGCTTGGAGGAGGCCAAGTTGTAGTTATTCATATCATGGAATTGTCCGAATTTCTGTTTATCTCAACACTTGCTTCCTTTTCCTTTCCAGCATTGGAACACTTATTGGTATTTTTAGTGTTTTTGTTTTGTTTGTTTCCGTCTTCATTTTTGCTTTGTTTTTGAGTTCGAAACTATAAAGTCCCTTCATGACATACAAAGCGTACATTTTGTACCAATTAAATAGAAGTCGTGATCTGATATTTTCTTTTCCTACAAATGATAATATTAGGCAATTGGAAAATGTGTATGATGTCTGTAGGTAATAGTACTGTATCCTTGTAAATTATTTGATTTCAGTATTGGTACACGGAAGTTCTTAGGGGCAAAGGGGCATTATGTTGGCAGCTTACTCTCAAGAAACGTGTACACGTATATATAGAGAAAATGATAAAACAGCCGTAGTAAAAAAGGTTAATAGTTCTTTAGTGATAAATAATTCTCTGTACTACTCTTGTAACTTTTCTATATATTGGAAATTACATGAAGAAGTTAACAAAAATTCCTTTAGTCTATTTAAAAAAAAGGCTCTGGGGCCTGAAGTATATACTTCCTGGCTGCATGTAGCATATCTCTAATGGTTAATAGGGCTAATGAATCCAGCCTGCCTTAATGCTAGTCTTCTAAAGCGGCCGCTGGGGCACCTACTCTGTAAGGGTTGTTTGAGACCAGTCTAGAAGATGCTCCGGGTACGGTAAAAATGATTCTTAGGCTACTCAGTGCGATGAGGCTGACTGAATTTGTTGGTGTCTGTGAGCAGGTGTCCATTAAACTAGGTAAAGCTGGCATATTTGCAAGCTTACCAAAAGACGATGAAAGCAGAAGCATGGGAGATTTGTGTTTTGATCCCTTCCCTGTTTCGTGGTCTTATCTCATCTGAATGTCAACCAGTTTTGTCATCTGTCAACCTGATGAAGTGGGAAGCATAGTGCTTGTTCCTCTTTATTCCAATATAGGAAAATGAGAATGAATTACCATTTGTATGCATTTTTAAACCTGCAACTTTTTCTGTAATTTTTTAATGTAGAATTGTGGTGACACTTGTTTTAAAATTGCCTGTAAAGACTTTGTTGAACACAGAGGACGCGGTGTCTTGGGGATTTTTGTGCGGTGACGGGCCAGTTTCTGCGAGCAGCCTCTGTGTGCCGTTGGTGGCCCCACGGCTGAAGACTTTGGGACTGGAAGTCAGTTCAAGTCTTTCCTCAGGGTCAATCTGGGAGACGTTTGTAGTTAAATGGTTATTCAGTTGCCTCTTGGGAGTCCAAGGTTCACGGGGTGGTCTTCTGATGGAGGAGGTCTGCCTTGTCAGTGTTTTGCTCTCTCTTTTTAAAATATCGGGGCCCCCTCTGTCACTTCTCTGTGCTCTGGTAGATCAGATGGGTGCTCTCCAGGGAGCCCCAGCAGCATGAGCTTTCCCACTGGCCAGGCGGGGTGGTGGCAATGTGCTTCCTGGGAGGCACTGCAGATGGGCTGCTCGGAAAGGACCAGATGTTCTTTTCTTGTTATATAGTCACAGGAGTGGCAAGAACTTCTAAACTTGACCCCGATAACCTTTTCATTCTAGCCTCTCTGAATTGCAATAAGAGAAAGCAAAGAGCAAAACAAGGAAAACTCAGGCTTTCCGAGGGTTGGGAAGGCCATGCAATTGGCCAAGTTGATGGGGTTTTATTCCCACTTCCATTCCTGGTTGGGCTAACTCTGCCACCCACGATCACTGCCTGGTAAGACGGTGTGCTGAGGACGGCAAAGGGTCTTGCCCTCATCAGTGAGCGGAGATGGAAGGAGCCACCAGTTCCTTGGACACACTAGTAAACCGCTCGAAGCCTAATTTCTTCATTCGTAAGATTAGGCTACGGAGAATACCTACCTTGTAGGGTCGCTGTGGGGGTTAAGTTAAATGAGTTAATATTTGTCAAGTGCAAGCGCCAGTGTGTGGCACATAGTAAGCACTATGCAAATTTTAAGAAATGAAATAAAAATGGAGCAGCATGAGCTCTCTGCATTCCTACCCAGAGCCGGAAGGAGTTTCCGTGCCCTGGCTTTGGATGTGCACGGTTAATTTGACTTGTCTTCTCTCATCTCACAGAGCACGTTATGTATGCCACAGAAGCGCAGCTCGCCTCTTCACGATGTGTGTCGTGAAATGTGGTTTTCTTGCTTATTAAAAAAATAGATATTTTCTCCCATTTCATAGGTTGCCTTTCCTCTGTGTTGATTGTGTCCTTTGACGCACAAAATTTTTAAAATTTGCAGTAGTCCCATTCATCTATTTTTGCTTTTGTTGCCTGTGCTTCTGGTGTGATATCCAAGAAATCACTGCCAAGTCCAAGGTCAGGAAGTTTTCTCCTGTGTTTTCTTCTAGGCGTGTTACTGTTTTATGTCTTAGTCCATTTTGTCCATGGTGTAAGTTAAGGGCCCAACTTCATTCTTGTGCATGTGGACACCCAGTTTTCCCAACACCATTTTCCTTTTCCTGTTGGTATTTTTGGCGTTCTTGTCAAAGATCATTCGACCATCCATGCAAACTGTACAACACATGGGCTCTCTATTCTGTTTCATTGGTCTACTTGTCTGTCTCTATGCTAGCGCCATATTGTTTTGATTACTGTAGCTTTGTTTTGAATGTTTTTTTTTTTTTTAAGATTTTATTTATTTGAGAGAGAGAGCGAGAGAGAGTGAGCATGAGCAGGAAGGAAGGGCAGAGGAGAGGGGAAGCAGACTCCCTGCCTAGCAGGGAGCGTGATGCAGGACTTAATCCCAGGACCCTGCGATCATGACCTGAGCCGAAGGCAGGCGCACAATCAACTGAGCCACCCAGGCGCCCCTTGAGTATGTTTTGAATTCAGGAAGTGTGAGTCCTTCAAATTTGCTCTTCTATTTCAAAATTGTTTTGGCTCTTCAGGGTCCTTTGGGATTCCCTATGAATTTGGGATGAATTTTTCTATTTCTGCAAAAAAATGCCACTGGGAATTTGATAGGGATTGACTCTGTAGATCGCTCTGGGAAGGACATCTTAACAATATTAAGTCTTCTGATCCAAAGACACTTGGAATGGCTTCCCATTTCTTTGTGTCTTCAATTTCTTTCAGAAATTGTAGTTTTTAGTGTACAAGTCTTTGGTTCTTTGGTTAAGTTTATTTCTAAGTATTTTATTCTTTTTGATGCTATTATAAAGAATAGTTTCTTTTTTAAGAAAATTATTATTTAAGTATGTGTGATATACAATGTTGTATTAGTTTCAGGTGCACAACATGGTGATTCAACACTTCTAAACATTATACAAAGCTCACCACAGTAAGTGTAGTCACCATCTGTCACCGTACAACGTTATTACAGTATTATTGGGTATATTCCTTATGCTGTACTTTTCATCTCCATGACTGACTTACTGGGAGTTTGTACCTCCTGATCCCCATAATCTGTTTCACCCACCCCCCTGCCCACCTCCCCTCTGGCAACCACAGTTTGTTCTCTCTATATATGAGTTTCTACTTATTTATTTATTTTTTTACAGATTTTATTTACTTATTTGACAGAGAGAGAGACAGCCAGCAAGAGAGGGAACACAAGCAGGGGGAGTGGGAGAGGAAGAAGCAGGCTCATAGAGGAAGAGCCTGATGTGGGACTCCATCCCACAACACCGGGATCACGCCCTGAGCCGAAGGCAGATGCTTAACCGCTGTGCCACCCAGGCGCCCCTCTACTTATTTTTTGTTTATTCATTTGTTTTTTTTTTGGATTCCACATATAAATGAAGTCATATGATATTTGTCTTTCTCTGTCAGATTTACTTCACTTAGCATAGTACCCTCTGGAACCATCTGTGTTGTTGCAAATGGGAAGATCTCCTTTTTTATGGTTGAGTAATATTCCTGTGTGTGTGTGTGTGTGTGTGTGTGTGTGTGTGTGTGCGCGCGCGCACACGTGCGCACATGTACCACATCTTCTTTATCTATCCATCTATTGATGGACGGTAACTTTGCTTCCATATCAAATAATGCTGCAATGAACATAGGCGTGCATATATCTTTCCAAATTAGTGTTTTTGTTTTTTTGGTAAATACCCAGTGAAACTACTGAATCGTATAGTGTCTCTAGTTTTAGTTTTTTAGGAAACTTCCATACTGTTTTCCACAGTGATTGCACCAGTATAAAAATTCCCACCAACAGTGCACAAGGGTTCCCTTTTCTCTACATCATCTCCAACACTTGTTATTTTTTGTCTTTTGATACTAGCCATTTCGACTCGTGTGAGGTGACATTTCCTTTTGGTTTTGATTTGCATATTCCTGATGATGAGTGATGTTGAGCATCTTTTCATGTGTCTGTTGGCCATCTGGATGTCTTCTTTGGAGAAATGTCTGTTCAGGTTTTCTGCCCATTTTTGAATCAAATTATTTGGGTCTTTTTTTTTTTTTTTGGTGTCAGGTTATGTAAGTTCTTTAGGTATTTTTGTATATTAACCCTTTATCAGATACATCATTTGTAAATATCTTCCATTCACTGGTTGCTTTTTTTACCTTGTTGATGGTGCCCTTTGCTGTGCAAAAGCTTTTTATTTTGGTGTAGTCCCAGTAGTTTATTTTTGCTTTTGTTTCTCTTGCCTGAGGAGACATATCCATAAATATGTTGCTAAGGCTAATGTCCAAGAGATTACTGCCTATATTTTGAAAAATTTTTTAAATATTTTATTTATTTATTTGAGAGAGACAGTGAGAGAAAGAGAGAGAGAGCGTGCATAAGCTGGGAGAGAGGCAGAGGGAGAGGGAGAAGCAAGCTTCCCCCTGAGCAACTCAATCCCAGGACCCTGGGATCATGACCTGAGCCGAAGGCAGATGCTTAACTGGCTGAGCCACCCAGGTGCCCCGTGGAATTGTTTTCTTAATTTCCTTTTGCAATTGTTCATTTCTAGTGTGTATAGAAATAAAACCGATTTTTGTGTGTTGATTTTGTATCCTGCAACTTTGCTAAATTCATTTACTCGTTCTAACAAATGTTTTCGCGTGGGATATTTAGGGGTTTCTATACATACGAACATGCCATTTGCAAACAGGTACTTGTACTTCTCCCTTTCAATGTGGATCTGTTTTATTTCTTTTTCTAGTGTGATTGCTCTGGCTGGGACTTCTAATACTCTGCTGAATAAAAAGCGAGAGTGGGCACGCTTGCCTTCCTCCTGACCCGAAAAGGCAAGGTTTCAGCCTTTCACCATGGGATAGGATGGTAGCTGTGGACTTGACATAAATGACCTTTATGATGCTACGGAGCTTCCTTCTAGTTCTAGTTTGTCAAGTGTTTTATTATACAAGGCTCTGCTGTTTGTTTTTATAAATAAGGTGTTACTGAAACACCCTCGTGCCTGTTTGCTTACATATTGTCTATGTCTGCTCTCACTGGACAATGACAAAGTTGAGTGTGGAGACAGGGACTTTGTGGCCAGCAGAGACTAAAGTGTTTACTATGTGGCCCTTTACTGAGCCCTGCTTTCAACTAGGACTGCGGTAGCTTACACTGACTGATTTTTGAATTTTGAAACAGCCTTGCTATCCTGGGATAAACCTTACTTGGTTATGGCATATTCTTCTTCTTTTTTTAATGTGGCTGGGTTCAATCTTCTAATATTTTGTTAAGGATTTTTGCATCTATG
Source organism: Ursus maritimus (assembly GCF_017311325.1). Lineage (NCBI taxonomy): Eukaryota > Metazoa > Chordata > Mammalia > Carnivora > Ursidae > Ursus > Ursus maritimus. The sequence continues at coordinate 46,233,191 of NW_024424453.1, read as the reverse complement.
TTTATGAGAGTTATCTGTTTGTAGTTTTCTTATACTGTCTTTGTCTGGTTTTGGTATCAGGGTAGTGCTGGCCTTAGAATGAGGTAGACAGTGTCCCTCCTGTTATATTTTATGGAAGGAATTGTGTAGAGTTGGTGTTATTTCTTCTATAAATATTTGGTAGAAATCACCAGGGAAACCATCTGGTCTGGAGCTTTCTTTTTGGAAAGGTTTGTAACTACAAAGTCAACTTCTTTATACCCAGCTGATCTGTTGCATCTTGGGCGTGTTTCGGTAATTCATGCTCTTTTGAGGAATTGGTCCATTTCTTATAAATTGTCAAATTTATAGTTGAGCTGCTCGACGTATTCCCTTATTACCCTTTTAATATATTTGAGGCCTCTAATGATATTCCCTCTTTCTTCTTCTGATATTGGTAGTATGTATCTTCTTTCTTTTCGTCTTTGTTTGTCTTACCAAGAGGTTTATCGATTTATTGATCTTACTAAGAATGAGCTTTTTTGTTTCATTGATGGTGTTTATTATTTTTTATTTTTAAATATTTTATTTTATTATTTATTTATTTTTAAAAAGATTTATTAATTTACTTATTTGAGAGAGAGAAAGTGTGAGGTGGGGGAGGCGCAGAGGGAAAGGTAGAAGAGAGAATGTCAGGCAGACTCCCCACTGAGCACAGAGCCGAGTGCAGGTTAGATCTCATGCCCCCGAGATCATGACCTGAGCCGAAATCAAGAGCTGGTCACTTAACTGACTGAACCACCCAGGTGCCTCTAAAGATTTTATTTTTAAGTAATCTCTACGCCCAGTGTGGGGCTTGAACCCAAAACCACAAGATAAAGAATCATATTCTCCACTGACTGAGCCAGCCAGGTGTCCCTATTTTTTTTCAATGTAATTGATGTTTTTTTTTAAGATTTTATTTATTTATTTAAGAGAGAGAGCATGCGCAAGCATGCTGGCTGGGGGAGGAACAGAGGGAGAGGGACAAGCGGACTCCGTGCTGAGTTGGAGCCTGATGTGGGGCTCGATCCCATGACCCTGACATCATGACCTGAGCTGAAATCAAGAGTCCAGTGCTTCACTGACTAAGCCACCCAGGTGCCCCTCAATGTAATTGATTTCTGCTCTAATATTTTTTATTCTTCTGTTTTTTATGTTTTGTTTCTCCTTTTCCTACTTTTTTTTAAAGGCCGAAGCTTAAATTATTGTTATTTTTTTTTATAATGTAAATATTACATTATAATGTAAACATATAGAATGCTATAGATTTCCCTCTAACCACTGCTTTCGTTGCCCTCACAAAGTTTGATATATTCATTTTTCATTTTGGTTCAAAATATTTTCTTTATTTCCAATGGCTCTTTCTTTTTGAGTCATGAATTATTTAGAAGTATGTTAATTTCCAAGTGTTTGAAGATTTTTCTGTTATCTTTCAGTTACTCCTTTCTCTTGTGGTCAGAGAACATATTTTCTATTATTTCATTTCTTTTAATTTTGTTACAGGTTGTTTTATGACTTACATTCCATGTATACATGGAGAGAAATATGTATTCTGTTGTCATTGGGGGAATTGTTTTCAAAATGTCAGTTAGATCCAGTTTGTTGACGTTCCGTTCTTCTATGTCCTGGCTGATTTTTTAAAAAAATTTATTTTATGATTTTGGAGCTGTGGTCGAGAAAGAAAGCACAGCCCTTGCTCACAGTAAGTTGTATGTATTCAGGTTTTCCCCTTTCCCGCACTGCCCTATTTTTATATTTAATGTTCCTGTGGAAGAAACTGTTAGACAATCCAAGCTCATCTCCCTTTTTCTGAGAGCGATTTACCTGTATCCCTTAAGACTTCCACTCTAGATTTGAATATGCAGAATCTTCCATAATATTCTGAGCTTATTGTGTGGCCAGGGTGGACCCTAGCTAGACTAAGTCTGTAGAAGGGCCAGCTAGAGGTTTTGGGTCTTTGTTTAGACCTGACCCCCCTGAGGAGCCTGAGCTGAACTGGGGTCTGATCTCTTTTCACGCAGGTAACACCTTGCTCTTTGTTCTTCTTACGCCCAGCCCAGGCTGTGAGCAATTTTACACGATGCATTCTCAATGGGGCAGTAAAAATTGGTTCCCAGGGTGGTAATAGTAAAAATATCTTACTCTTTTTATGTATAAAGGACAGAGATAGATACAGTATATAAATGTATCTATTAATTTCATTGGGGGTGCTCTCTGTAAGATATAAACATATATCTTATATTAATTTTATGTGGGTGCTGCTAGGGAAAAATGGTCAAAAAATGCTCCTTCAGGGACTGATAATGATAAAATGGTTGAGATACTGCCTTATGCTGAAGATGCCGAGAGAGGTGCTGAGCGGGAGGGTCCCACAGATTCGAACAGGTTCTAATTGAGAGGGAATGGAAGGTGGTGCCAGAGAATTTTACAAGAAAATATTTTTATCCAGAGATTTTCAGTGACTGGAACAAAAGGAAATAGGACCGAATCATATCATGGAGAAGTCAGGTTAAATGTGAGGCAGCTATAGCTGTCAGAGAGCTTCATTAAATCATAGAGGAAGGAGTTTAAAATAATGAGGATTTCCTTCTGCCTGGAGTCCTGTGGGAAAGGTCCTGTGAAAAGCAGGGGAGTTAGCCAGGTCTCCGCAGGTGCTGTCAGTCCATTGAGTGGTTGAGGAGGGAGCCTTCCAATTGGTATTTTCAAACCCATGGGGCGCCTGGGTGGTGCAGTTGGTTAAGCTTCCGACCCTTGGTTTTGGCTCAGGTCATGATCTCAGGGTCATGACATCGAGCCCCGTGTCAGGCTCCACGCTGAGTGCGGGGTCTGTTTGAGATTCTGTCTCCCTCTGCCCCTCCTGCTCGTGCTCTCTCTCTAAAATAAATAAATAAGTCTTAAAAACAAAACAAAAACAAGCCCAGGCACCATTTGGACAGTCGGCAACATTTGAGTACGACTTTATCATAGGTCATACTATTGAATCAGCGTGAAACTCCCAGGGACTGATAATTGTACTGTGGTTATATAAGAGAATGTTCTCATTCTTGGATAATACATAATGAAGTATTTAGGGATAAAAGGAGATGTCTACAACTCACTCACAAATGGTTCCAGAAAAACTACATAAGGAGAGAGGAAGAGGAGGGAGCTGGACAGGGGTGTGGATGGAGGGGAGGGGAGGAGGGGGGAGAAGGGGAGGGGAAGAGGGAGAGAGAGAGAGAGAGAGTGGGAGCTAGAGTGCATGATAAATCAGATGTGCCAGAACACCAGTAATGGTTGAATCTGGTGGAGGGACGTTCAGAAGTTCTTTGTAATATTCTTGCAACTCTTCTGCAAGTTTGAATCGTTTCAAAGTACAAAGGAAAACATAAAAAGGAAACAAGAAAACACATGCTCCTTTGAGAAATGCAAGTCACACCATGTCCCGTAACGTTACTAGAACTTGCCCAATCGTGGAGTAGCTTGACTGAGAGCAGGTGGTTGTATCGTAGGACCCAGGGGAGCGGATGTTAGACCTGAGTTCTGGCACGGCGCCTGGCACATAGTAGGCACTTGATAAATACTTGTTTGAATGAAGGAAATCAGAGCAGCCGTGACTTTGGAGTGGGCTTTTCCCATCGCACAGGGGCCTTGCACTTCACGGCTTTGGATGCGCTTCCCCGGACGCGCCTTTCTGCGCCTCCGGACTTCATGAAAATCACCAAATGGAAAAGTTTCGTTGCAGGGACCTTGCATCACAATTAGTGTAATGGAAGAAATTGAAGCCCTAATTTTAGACTTCTTGCTGGTAAAGGCACCCTGAGGGATGAGGCAGAACATTTATGACATTTCTCCTGTATTGGTTCCCATTTAAAAAGTACGAAATCCCCCCCCAGAAGTGTTTAGGTAGAAGCTAAATTTTTAGCTGGTAAAATATGGTAAAATATATATCACATGAAATTGATCATTTTAACCACAGTTCAGTGGCATTAAGTACATCCACGTGATTGTGAAACCAGCATCACTGTCTGTCTCCAGAACTTCTCATCCTCCCACACTGAAACTCTGTATCATTAGACAGCAATTTTGTAGGGGCGCCTGGGTGGCTCAGTCAGGTCATGATCCCTCTGCCTCTGCCTGCCACGCCCCCTGCTCCTGCTCTCTCTGTCAAATACGTAAGTAAAATCTTTAAAAAAAACCCAATAATTTTGTAATTTTTATTTGTTTAGCAAACCATCTATTCTATAGAATTATACCTGCTACCTTTGTTAATCGTAGGCTGCAAGACCCACATCTAAAATTGGTGGCACCCAAATTATGGAACTTAAATTTAATTAATCGTCTTGAAGGGAAACACATAGGAATTTAACATGTACATCCTCTGCCAGTTTACACAAATTAACTTTGCCTAAGGATTATAACTTATACACTATAATGTATACTGTTTAAAATAAAATTGAAGAATTCTAAGGATTTAATTTTTTTTTTTTTTAAGTAGGTTCCGTGCCCAACGCGGGGTTTGAACTCACAAGCCTGAGATTAAAAGTCATGTGCTCTATCGACTGAGCCAGCCGGGTGCCCCTTAAAAAAACCCTTAAAATTAACCTTATGGAGGCATAATTAACAGCAAACGTACCTATTTTCAGGGTATACTTTGATGACTTCGCTATCTTTTTCTAAATATAGAAACCATTGCCTTTTTAAACGTTATTCTCTATTTCAATAACTTATTTTTTCCTAGTTATAAAGGTGTTATTTCATGCTCCTCAGAGAAAACTTGGAAAATTCAGGAAAGACTAAAGAGAAAACAAGAGACAGTCATAATTGCCCAGCCCCCCACAAACATTATTAGTACTGTATTCTCTTTCTTTAAAAATAGGCTATTATGGATAAATGAGTCAAGAACTGTTTCCAAGGTAATAATTTCAAAATATCTTCATCTTAGATTACATTTTCCTAACAAACACTGTTACTTTAAAAAGTCAGGAAGTCTCACTGGCTTAGATTTCAAGTGTTCAACATAGTTTTTGGCTTGTCACAGGTGCTCTCTTGACAAGAACGGGATGGTCTCCGCTACACCACGGAGTCGTATCCACTCCACCACGTGGAAGGCTCGTCGGCGCACCGTAGGAAGTGTCTCCCAAAGGTCAAATACGATCTTTTGAGGGCCAGGGTCCTCAAAGACAGTCTCAGCAGTTACAGCCCCGAATCGCAGAGCCTCAGGAGCCGAGGAGCGTAGAAGGAGACAAATGGGCTGCGTTTGTCAACAAGACAAGGTTCAGGCTAGAGCTGCTTCCAAGCCATCGAAGCATATTCTGTCCTAAAGAACTGCTAGGAAACATCAGCCCACAGAGGGAAGTCTCAGATTTTTAATGCAGTCTAATCAAATTGAGCTAGCTACCTTTCCGAATTTACAAGTGCATCTTCTGTTCGCGTGGCATCATAGACCATGTGCTGTCTGCTGATAGATTAGAAGCCGGCCTGAGGGCTGGTTCTTTATTCACAACCTGGAAAATAAAATAAAACCAACTTTGGCTACTGGAAGCTACTATGAAACCGAGTTTCTTTGCCATGTGTTAGAGGAAATTAGCATCAGACTCAGAGATAAGATAACGTAAACACAATCTTTTAATACCCTGGGAACACAGGTTCAAGAAAAACTCTCTGCACATTTTGAAGGGTTTCTCCCTCCCTCAAAACAGCTAATAAATAAACCAGAACATCAAGTGAATCTCAGGACGTTGGCCAGATAATGAGAAGCCAGTGTGGGTTTTCTTTGCAGAACCGCAGGGTATCAAGACTGAATTTAGCCATTACTTTTTCTGGAGCTTTCCCAAAACTGTCTAAGGAGCAGAGATCCTGTTTCTAGTTCGGACCACCATAAACTCAGAGTATAACTGAATTAACCCTTTGGGGCTGTTTCCTCGCCTGTAAAATGAGGGTGGGGCAAGTTCATCTCGGGGCCCCAGAATAACCCCCCACGAAGGAAAGTGTTAGCCTCCCACTCCCTTTTACTGTTAAGCAGTTTTTATTTATTTTGGAAAACGCTTTCGGAAAAAGGACATAGGTAAAAAATCAGGATTATTCCGGAGTTGTGACCTGTGGCCACAAGGCTGTTCAAATTCAGGTCCTCTCAAAATGCAGAGAACGAAAGCTACCCATCAGTTACAAAAATAAAACTCTCCCTCCTGTGGTCTGATGTGGTCTGCTGTAAAACTGTTCTTCCAAACTTCCCGAGACAGAAAGGACCGTCTTAGCACGGTGCTGAATGTTTAAGAAATTACAGGCAAAAAAAGCTTCCATGAGCGATAAACAGCTCCAGATCCAGGGATCCTGTGAACAGGGAGCCTCAGCGGTCCCTTCCTGAACTTGTTTTGGGTTTTATTAACCTTCTGCTAAAAGGTAGTTTCTCCGTATAGCCAGGGATGCCAGAGATCCCACATAAAATTAGGCAAGTATCAGCCATCCTCGGCCTGCCGTTCAGATCCTCAGCTACACTCCCCCGCTCCGCAGCATGATGGACAATCAAATCAGAATGCTGCATTCAGTTCACATTCAAGATAACAAGAGCATTTGCATCCATTAGGATTACAAACAAGACTATAGGAATGAGACACGTGATAGGGGAAACCCGTTTAAATATTTTGTCGTCTGGCCGAATTCCTGATTCAGGTCCAACTGACCTGAATGAGAAAGCAAGGCTAGCTTGGCCACCATAAAACTACAAGCTGGTTGGCGTACTGCGGGCCCTCCCCAGCGGAAGACTACCCATTTCCCCGTAAGAACGGGAGTCACTCTTGCTCTTCCGTCTGTCTCCCCTTTCACCGGCTCAGCAGCCAAATGAGCATCTCTGAACATTCCCAGCTTCCTGTGCCCCGCTTCTCCCTCAAGGGCCATCAGCCGCAGGTCAGCTCTCGTTCCCACCCTCTGTGTTGCTCACCGCTTGGGGAGAATGAGCCGTTCTCTGTCTTTCTCGCACGCACCACCCTCTTTAATCCTGATTCTTCCTTTTGAAAGGAAAATACATTTCAAGGTCCAACAAACGCACCCACGTGGAGTCCGAACGCAACCTCCTTGTATGAGAAAGCTGCCTGAAAATCGGTGTAAACCATCTCTTAGTTCATAAATGCCCTGGGGCACCTCCCTCTGTTCGTGTTTAATCAAGAAGCCAGAGCTGTTTTCTGTTCTTCTTGGGGAACTCACCCCAAGAGGAAGACTTGTAAGCAGGTCCGTAATAAACCAAATTCTGAGGCTGTGCAAATCCACTCGTTGGCTTAGCCATCCGATACTGAACACCTGTGAAGTAAACACGAACCCCATGACTGCCTTCCCTGGCAAGACTGTGCCGTGAGCCACCAACTAGAAGGCGTGGGAAAACCCGAATTCCAGGGATCGGTACTAGCCAGGAAGTCTGGGAAGGCTCCGGGAGAAAAGTGACCTCTGAGAGGCCAGAAGACTGGCATTTCTGAACTTTACTCTGGTGGGCAGATGCTATTTTTCCAATTTAAAATATAATAAGGAGGCTGTAACGGTGGGGGGAAGTGCAGGGAATATATGGGAGCTCTGTAATTCTGCTTGATTTTGCTGGGAGACTAAACTGCTCTATATAATAGCCTTTTTCCCCTCCAAATGTTTTGTGCGTATTAATTTAATTTAATTTTTAAAGAAGATTTGAGATAGCACGAGCGAGAGAGCATGAGCAGGGGGGATGGGCAGAAGGAGGGGGAGAAGCAGGTTCCCCCCTGAACAGGGAGTCTGCCCCAGGGCTGGAACCCAGGACCCTGAGATCATGACCTGAGCTGAAGGCAGATGCCCAACCTGCTGAGCCACCCAGGCGCCCCATTTTCATTTAATTTTAATTCCCACTTTAAAATCTGCCTTATTAGCAAAAGTGACTTGAGGTAACCACCAAAATATAAAAATAGAGCCACACGAAATAAGCTAAAAATAGGTAGAGAAGATCGATAGGGAAAAATAAGGGTAGAAAATTAGGTTGCAGAGTTATGCAAACATTCTAACGCGTGCTTTGAGAAAAGTACCGCCCGTTAAAAAATGTACAGCCTCTGTAACGTAGTAGTATGTTGAAGGCCAACATAGAAAAGAAAATGTGGGAGCAGGGGAGCAAAGGGACGGCCTGGGAATACAGTGTAGTCCAGGTGCATAGTCATCTGATGGTCTGGACTAACTCAGAGGCCAGTTTTAGAACATCGACCTCGATTTACTGTGTATCTCTCACAAAGACCTCTGTAGATGCTGTTGCTTTAACTTAAACATTACAAAGATGTTGTAGGACATCATATTCAAGAATGTATACTCTGAAGTGTGCTTGGGGGAGGCCAGTGCAGCTAGGTAACTGTGGACTCGTGGATTTCAAGAGACAGGTGCGCTGGGCATAGGGTGGTCTTGCCTTCCTGAGCTCTTCAGTGGCTTGGGAGCAGTTCTCGCCTGGACCTTGACTTGTTGGCAAATGTAATTTGTTGGTGTCCCTTGCACACTCCTCCACTCCTGAGGAACTGCTCTTTTGGACCATAGGTACAGAAAGTGTTTTTCTAGGACCCCTGGCCCTTTAGAGATGGCGTTTAACCTTTGGGCGACACTTCCCATGGCGCTTTGATGAACTTTCCATGTGCTGTAGTGGATATTAACTTTGGTTTAGTAGAGGGATCAGCAAACCTTTTCTGTAAAGGGCCAGATAGTAAATAATTTCAACTCTGCTATTGTAGCAGGAAAGCTGCCACAGATAGTATGTAAACAAATCGACGTGGCTGTGTTCCAGTAAAACTTCTTTGCAAAAATAAGTGGTGGGCTGGATTTGGCTCAAGGACCATTGTTTGCTGACCCCTGGTTTAGTGGTTTTTTAGAAAACAAGACAGAAACACCCCTGGCTTCTGTGGGTGGTGGAGAAAAGAATCTAGTAGTTGGAACACAAATTATCTCGGTTGAGATTTAGCGTCCGTGGTGGGGAAGATGCTTCTGTATTATTTTCCAATAATTTTTCAGTTGATATAACAACAATAAAGGATTCTTTGGCGAAAAAATGGCCTCCGATCCCACCACTCTGAACACAAGTGTGTTTTCCTTTTTGTACATTGAGTCCTGACCCCGTATATGTACTTTCGCAAAGCCCTGTGCGTATAAACCAGTTGGTGTTATTAAAGATGGTAATGTACCCACGTATCTAACAGTTGTTAGCACTTTGGGGTCTAGTGAAAACTAAAAAGATTTAAACTA
>NW_024424453.1:46201249-46223975 GCF_017311325.1 Ursus maritimus | reverse complement strand
AGGAAAGACATTTTTAAGGACTGATTTGTGAGGAACACTTTTCTGTGTTTTTGACTTTTTCAATATTAGAGTTATAATTCATTTGTGGCGACCTGGACGAACTTAGGCTATTACACTGAGTGAAATAAGTCAGATGAAAAAGATAAATACTGTATGATTTTACCCATATGTGCAATCCAGAAAACAAAATGAATAAACAGAAACAAAAAATAGGGTGAGTTTTATAAATACAGAGAAAGAAACTGATGGTTGCCAGGCAAAGGGGGTTTGGGGGATGGGTAACACGGGTGAAGGGGAGTGGGAGATCCGGACTTCCAGTTAGGGAATGAGTAAGTCATGGGAATAAAAGGCACAGGGTAGGGAATCTACTGAATAATATTGACGTAGTGCTGTACGGCGACAGACAGTGGCTACACTTCTCTATGTAACATATAGAGAAGTTGAATTACTATATCGTACACTTGAAACTAATGTAACATTGTGTGTAACTTTATTCAAAAATAAACAAATAGAAGAATGCCATTGTTAGTGAGGGAAACAAGTGATTTGCTTAAAAGAACAATGAGAGTTATAATTCACTCTTAAACCCTGCGAAATAGCGATACCCAGAAGGCTTTGGGAAGCAATTAGGCCAGGGCTAAAGTCAATCAGGTAATTGGCTGTTCAGAGGCAAACCATGCGTTAGCTCTAAGTCAACGATGTGGTCCCCAGGGTTTCAGGCCAGTGGGAGAGTCACTGCACCCTTGCCCAGGGCCACAGAGGCTAGACCAGAGCAGAGTTTTAATTTTTTCCTTCCTCCTGTTTGGGGCACACACAGCAAACCACGAAACCAATCTTCAGTCTCATTCTATACAATGTGGCTCTCAAGATGTATTTTTCTGAACAGGAATTTCCAAATATGTGTATCCGAGAATGGCAAAGATTCTTTTTCACAACAGTGTTATCATTGCTCAAAATTTTTTGAAGCTTTTTTTCTGGAATTGTCTTCTGAAGAAGTTACAAGCCGAGGTGGAAGAGAAGTCGCCTGCTTCATAGTCTTACCTCATTTTTGACTAAAAATGGTATTAGCCAGCATGACTCCCTTGCCTTGGCCTCTGCCCGTGGCTCTGAGTTGCTTTTGGCTGTTTCCAGATCTTATAAGCATGGTCAGGGGAAATGGATTTGTCTCAGCTGAACTAAAGATTGGGGGTCATGACCATCAGCGAGAAGCCTCTGAGGCTATTTCTTTGAAGGGAGCAAAAATAATTATTTCTCTGTGTAAGTGGTAATAGTTAAAAACAAAAACAAAGTGTGCCTTCATACATCCTTGGGCTGTCCCAGACCGCCATGTCAACATGGCTTTTGAATGAGATCATCCTGACAGGAATGGCCTCCAAAATTGACCTGGTTTTTTCCAAATCCAGGGTCTAATGCAAAGGTCTTGGAAAGGCCCTCATTTATATGTGCTCTCTTGTCTCTGTTACCTGGACGTTAGAAAGACTGTTCTAGGTTTGCTTTCCTGAGATTGGGCATTTATTGATAGAAGCTGATGGGCTGTAATATGTTCTCCCTACTCTTGTTGTCTTCCAGTATTCTCCCTTTCATGTGGAAAGGGGGAGGCTCATGTCTGAGCTGGGGAGTGTTATTGTCTGGCAGGCTGTTGTGTAGGCTCGTAACTGTTTTTTTTTAATTTAAGATTTTATTTATTTATTTGACAGAGAGAGCATGCATAAGCAGGGGGAGCAGCAGGCAGAGGGAGAAGAAGGCTCCCCGTTGAGCAAGGAGCCCAATGTGGGACTCCATCCCGGACCCTGAGATCATGACCCGAACCAAAGACAGATGCTTAACTGACTGAGCCACCCAGGCGCCCTGAGTGTAGGCTCATAACTTAGCAAGTGGGATCAGAGCTGCTCAGAAGGCCTCGTGCCGGTTAGGATCTTAGTTGCAGGCAGAAGATTCCTTCGAAGCAGCCTACGCAGCAGGGGATTTGCTGGAGTTTGACTGTATTTCTGGGAAAACAAAGCTTCAACACTGCACGTTCAGCAACAGCACAGCCTCTCTCCAACCAATTCCCCACCAGAACATGGTTCTAACTCACTTCTGCCCGAGGACCTGTGACACCAAGGCAGAACACCAAACCACAGGCCACAGCTGCTGCAAGGAATGCCGCACCCAGCCTGTGGCTGCTGCCTCCTGGTGTTGCCTTTCCTGTCTTGCACGCGCGCATCCGCTTGAAGACTCTAGCTGCAAGGGAGTCCGCGTTAGCTTTCTAGCCCTGTAGACCTGGGAGGCGGTGGACTGGAATGCTGTTGGATGGTGCTGAATGAGCCACTTTGGTGTATTTGTGACCAAGGTGTGCACACACAGGTGACGGCGAAACCCCTGCTGGGGGGATTCTTGCAGTGATAAGAGCAGAGGGGAGAGGACTGAGTGTAAGAGACTCATGAAGGCTCTCGGGAGAAGTGACCGGAATTCAGTGCAGTGGTCAGTGCTGTTCCTGGAGGGTGGCTGCCCACTGTGTGACAGGTGGCATGCTGGGGCAGAGTGGCCGCTGTGCCATGCCCATACCCTTGGCATGGTCCTCAGTAAGACAGAAGAAGTGCTGGACTCATGATGCTTTGTGGCATTGGAGTTTTGAGGCTAGGACAATCCCTTTCAAATCCTGGCCTGTGTAACCTCAGTAAGTTATACTATTCTGAGTTTCAGTCTGTTGATCTGTAAAATGGGGATGTGCCTACGTTGTAGGGAGATTGAGGTGGTAATATCAGGTAGCATGTGACTGTCTACCATGCACCTCTGATATAGGGTAGTTATTCCCCAAATTACTATTGTTACATTCAACTTTGCCATCTTCCTCTTTCCCTCTTTGTCCAAGCAACTCTCAGCTGCCTTACACCCCAGTGGATATGGTGGCTTCTGGGCTTTTTCTTAGCAGTTAGCTTACCTTTCTCATCCCCCGTATGCCTCACTTTCCCTGCTGTCCCCTGAATGTTTTATCATGAAAAATTTCAAACATACAGGAAAGTGGAGAGAATTGGACTGTGACCACCACATGTCTGTCACCTGGACTCTACAATTAACATTCTATTCTACCTTCTTTACCACATATTTTTCCATCTATGCATATCCATCAACCCATTTTATTTCTTTATACATTTTGTGGCACACTGTCGACATCGGTACCCTTCCTCATAAACATCTCAGCATGCCTATTGGTAACAAACACCATTAAGTTATTTGCAGTGTTTTTCCTCTTGATGTAAAATTTCACAACGAAATGCATAAATCATAAACGTGCACTTGCTGAGTTTTGACAACTGCATATATCTGTCATCCAAACTCCTATCAAGGTATAGAGCATTGCACCTCCCCAGAAAGTTCCCTAGTGCCCCTGCCCTGCCCATCACAGGCAACCACCATCCTGATTTTTTCCCCCACTAAGGATGGGTTTTGCCTGTTCTAGCACGTTCTAGTATGTTCTAGCATGCTGTGTAAGAGAAATCACACAGCACGTGCTCATAGCGTCTGGCTTCTTTTAGTCAGCATAGCTTTTTGAGATTCATCCATATGATCGTGTGTCTTATCAGTCATTGATTTCTTTTCACTGCTGAAACGGTTAGCTTTAAATTTGTGCCTGGTCACCGTGAAGAAGGCAGACCCATTCACCTTCCTCATGGAGCTCGGACATTGTTTCTTCTTTATCCTTTCCTGCCTAATGTTATCAATGCACAAAGGCTCTTGTAGACACTTAGAGTTAAAGGGGCTTGGAGACCATTGAATTCAGTTCTTGTCCCAATCTTTGGCATCTTGGCCAGGGCGGCCATCCCTTCTGACCCGTCTGCTCCCTCTCGGGACTCACGTTAGTGGGAATTTACGCGCATGAGAAGTGAGAGGGCCAGTGCACAGGCACCCGAGGCATTTAATTATTTTAGGGCTAAAAGAAGGATAAATTCAGCCCTGTCCTAGTGATTTTTGTTGTTGGCTTTTTATTGTGCTGAGTTCACGCTGGAAATACAGGACCTGTTGGCTGGAACAGCTGGGGTTGGAAACAGCTTCTCTTTTCCTTTTTTGTTAATGAATTAGCCAGGACTCTGAAGCTGCTAAATTCTCTGATGTTTGAAAAAGGACTCTTTCTTTTGCCTTTTGTTCACAGTTCTTCCATCCCTCCCTCCCTTGCTCCTTCCTCCTCTTCCGTCTGTCTGTCTCTGTCTCTCTCTGTCTCTCTCTCATACACTCCATTGAACATATTTACGTATAGGGACTTGTCTGAAAGTTTAAGGTAGATCTTTGGTGAAGGTGAATGACATGCTTGAGGGGGAGAAGGTAGAGGGTTGAGGAAGTGACCACCGCTTGCTCATAGGGAGGCAGTGACCACTCCACGGGGGTCAGCTCTTAAATAATAGATTGTGCGGCAGCCAAGAGTTGGACACAGCAAGGCTCGTAGGCACTAGTTTCTTCCTTGTTTCTGCCCCGTGCAGACGATCTGGAACATGCCTGAACATTAGACGGATTGGGTCAATATTGCAAAAACCCCACCGTCAGGTCCCACGCTGGACCAGTTGAACCAGAATGTGGGCCCCTGCCCCCAGGCAGTTCTCAAGTCCAGCCACAGTTTAAAATCACTGCCTGAGTGCCTTCGGGACCCATCTTCACACACAGCATCACGGTAAATGCTAATAACCATCCAAGGCAGGCAGATTTTAGTACTATCTTCTTTTTGTGAAGCCGAGTGACGTTGAAGTGGACGCGCTCATGTGGGCCCATCTGATGGCAGATGCCACATTCTTCCCATTATTCTGTGTTCCCTCTGACCCTTTTATGTGAATGGATTTCACACAGTGGGATGGATCATTCCTTCTCCCAGTTCTTCACTCATTGGTCACTTGCCATGTGCCATACTGGGGCGGAAGTCCCCTGGGGCGTGTTGTTGGTGAGCCCTGCCTCCGAGCTGATGGGCTGGGAAGGAGCCCTAGTGGCCTGGTGAGGCTCTCACGGCGCAGGGCTCTGGGCGAGTCCAGACTTGTCTCCCAGGGCACGTGTGCAGGGGACTCTTTCTGGAGGACACACTGTCTGGTTAAGACCTGGAGGTGTGAGAGAGCAAGCATGGGCTCCCTGGACCAAGTGAAAGAAACCCCAGAGCTGAAAGCAAGAAGGAAAAGAAGAATCTGGAGCCAAGTACTGAGTCACCTGAATAGGTGTGCTTCACTGAAGAAAGCTATTTCTCAACCCACCCATTGTACATTAAAACATGATTTTTCATATTGTACCAGGATCCTTATTTGCATTTGCAAAATGAAATAAAATGCTTTGTCATAGGTTTTCATACGTTGCAAGTCTCATTGAATTTTCAAGGATTTTGTTAATTTTTTTTGTGTACTATGACTAGAAGAAGATGTAAATACATTTATGGCTTTAGAGCTAAGAAATCCTGAATAAACAGTGTTTATGTCCCACCACTCATGGAAGGCACAGGTGCTACAAGGAGTTCTGTAAGAAGAGCAGCACATCAAAGAGGTCTTGGGCAGAGATTCCAGAATCTTGTGAATTATTTCTATTTTTTTCCCCCCCGGTGTCAACGTTAACAGGATAGCGTAGTGTTAAAAGCATGTTTTTTTTTTTTCTCTCACAATATTCAATTTTTAAAAATTAGTGAAGTGTAATTGACATACAATGTTATATTAGTTTCAGGTGTACATATATTGATTTGACAATTCTATCTATATATCATTCAGGGCTCACCACGATTTGTGTAGTCACCGTAAAATGTTATTACAATGTTATTGACTGTATTCCCTATACTGCATTTGTCATTTCCATGACATTAGTTATTTTATAACTGGAAGTTTCTTAATCCCCTTCACCTATTTCACAAATTTCCCCCACCCCCACCCCCACTTCCTCTCTAGCAACCACTAGTTTGTTCTCTGTGTTTAAGAGTCCATCTGTTTTGGTGGTTGGAGGGGAGGAAGGTGGGGGGATGGGGAAACTAGGTGATGGACGTTAAGGAGGGCACGTGATGTGATGAGCACTGAGTACAAGACTGATGAATCACAGACCTGTACCTCTGAAACCAACAATCTATGTTAATTAATTGCATTTAAATTAAAAAGTGTTTAAAAAAAGAGGCTCTGTTTTATTTGTTTTGTTTTTAGATTCCACATGTAAGTGAAATCATGTGGTATTTGTCTTTCTCTGTTTAACTTATTTCACTTAGCATAAAACCCTCTAGGTCCATTCATATTGTCGCAAATGGCAAGATCTCATTATAAAAGTATGGGTTTTCAAATTAAATAAAAGCCCAGCTTTGTCACAGTCACTTACCCTACCTTCCTAAAATTAAGTTTCCTCACCAGTAAAATGTGAATAATAATACTTATACAATCTAAAAATCGTTTATTATTTTCATTTTTGTAATTTTATGTTGTCATAGAATGAATAGATGAATTTTTTTTATCTTTTAAAAATATTTGGTTTATACAAAAGAATATATGCAATTACGTACATCGTGTTGTAAACATGATAAGAAAGTGAACAGGCATGAGCTCATCACTCCCCCCGGGAGGGGTAACATAACCACCGGTAGCTAGTCTGCCTGTGTGTTCTCCAAATCAGTAGCCCTCCCCTTTCAGGTAATCCTTAATTTCTGAATTTTGAGTTCATCATTTCTTTGCCTTTTTAGAGATAATAATATAAATTATAATGAATGTTTAAAAAATATACATGATATCTCTAAATAGAATATGATTTAGTTTCATTTGTTTTCATTTTTATATATTTTAAAAAGTATGTTCTATATAGTCTTTTTAAAAATTAAAAATGATTTTTTAAAAGTTTTTATTTATTTATTTATCAGAGAGAGAGAGAGCACACAAGCAAGGGGAGGGACAGAGGGTAAGGGAGAAGCAGACTCCCCGCTGAGCAGGGAGCCCAACACAAGGCTCCATCCCAGGACCCTGAGATCATGACCTGAGCTGAAGGCAGACACTTAACCAACTGAGCCACCCAGGTCCCCTCGCCCCCAAGTCTTTTGCAGTTGTGGTGGGTTTTTTTGTTTGTTTGTTTGTTTTTTGTTTTTTCCTCATGAACGTTCCAAAGTTGATCCCTGTTGTTGTGCTGAACTATGGTGCATTAATTTCAAACGTATATAGCACTCCATTGTGTGACTGTGCCACTGATTATTTATCCTGGTTCTGAGCATTTAGACTGTTTAACTTTTTCGGCTGTGAGCAGTGCTACTACTCTGCACCTGCTTGGGCATGACTCTCAATGCATGTGTGCAAGAATTCTTGGTGATGCATATGGAGAAGTGGGATTTTGGGATTTTAGGGTAACTGGATGCTGAACTTTAATGCTAACTTGTTTTTGAAAGTGGGTGTACCAGTTTAATGTGTACCAGCAGAGTATAAGTGTTCCCACTGTTCTGCATCTTTTGGTGTTTGGGTATTGTTAGACCTCTTTATTTTGCCAAGCTAGTGGGTATAAATAGTATGTCATTGGTGTTTTAATTTGTGTATCCCTGACTATGGAAAAGAGGGGCTCTTCATATTTTTAAGGGTCATTTTCTCTTCCCCTTTTGTTCCAGCTTGTGTGTTTTTGCTCAGTTATTTATTAGGGCATTTCTCTTTTCCACGTTACTTTATAGGAGTTCTTTATATATTCTGAATACTTATCCTTTGTTGAATATATGTGTTACCGATATTTTTTCTTAGTTCATAGTTTGTCATTTTATTTTATTTGTGATGTTTTTGAAAAACAAACTCATTTATTTTTTATATTATCTTTATTATGCTTCCCACTCCTGACAGCTGCTCCATTCACTGACAGAAATAGCTGTCACTCCTGGCAGGCCCATCTCAGATGCTGGGAAACCAACACAAGCAAACCTAAGTAGGATTTCCCAACTGAGACCCACTTTCAAAAAATTTGCTAACTCTCAGATCGCTATTTCAACACACAGCACAACTGACAACTCGAATTTTTCACTTAGAGCATCTCCCAGCTCTGATTCAAACTGAGTCAGTCCACAGATAGGACCTCGGGTGAAGAAGTTCTTCATTTTAATGTGGCAAGATTTCAGTATTTTCTTTTATGATTAGAGAAAAAGGTAGTCTGTATTTTCTGCTGAAAGTTTTAGGATTTTATTTTACTCAGTTAAGTCTAATCTTTAATCTGGACTCTGGTGTCTGAATATGAAGTATCGTACCAATATTCTTTAATATTTCCTGTACAGCACAGTGTTTTCATGAGAATGGAGAAGAATGTAAGCATCCAGGTCCTCACGTAGTTCTGGGGACCAGCAAGGTACCCTCTAAAGGTTACTCGTGGCTATTTTAACCTTTAGTTTCCTGGGTTTTTTTTGTGTTTTTTTTTTTTTTCCCCAGTTGATTGGTGAGTTTCTTTTCTTTCTTTCTTTTTTTTTTTTTTTTTAAGGTTTTTATTTTTAAGTAATCTCTATACCCAGTGTGGGGCTCGAACCCACAACTGTGGGCCCAAGAGTCACACACTCTACTGACTGAGCCAGCCAGCTGCCCTGATTGGTGCTTTTCTTCACAAAATCATTAGTGTGTCCATTTTAGGAATGATAGTTGAGGCAGGTTTGCATTGATTAAGAAACCAATCTGGACCACTGCCCCCCCCCCCCAGTATTGTCAGAAGCTTCATCTGTAAGTTTAATCAAAGAGTAAATCATAATTAATGAGTTAATTGATATGAGCATTTATTTCCTTTTGGACCTGGTTGGTGATTCAGAATTTCTCTGGCATCTTACCAGAGACGTTCTCCCTCTGCCCTGAACAATCAGATAGCTTTTTATTACGATAAAAATGTGAAATTTGCTTATTTAGCTCTGTTATTGCCCTTAGATGTATTTCCACATACATGAAGCTAGGTGGTGGGGGGCTTCAGCTCTTATGCCGGAAGAACTTCCTTAAGTTAATTTCTGCTTGAATGTCTTAGGCCAGATTGTATAGGCTGCACGGAAACCTTGCTTTGGGGGGCCTTTTCCAATTTTTTAGCCACGCTTTAGTGGAAAGGAGAGGCAGAGAAATACTTCTTGCAAAATTAAAAGTGTTTAGCTACACTCCTGGGGCACGTTGGGAACACACAATGAAATCTGGAAAGTAAAACATGAAACTTTATAAAGTGAGCATAAAAAGCCCCATAAAAATCAGAGGGCGGCTGTCGGTTCTGTGGCTGAGGACGACTGCCCATTTATTGCTCAAGTGCGGTCGCGGAGGTTCACTCTGGGGCTGGTCGGCTCCTGCGCAGAAGGGAGGTGGACCTGCGCCCCTCTTCCTAACAGGGAGCGGTAAACCCAGTGCCTGCGATGTGAGCCTTCAGCTGGGTTATAACACTACCCTCCAGGCCGGAGGCTTTTCCGAGGGCTCAGCTACCTGCCGGAAGTGAGTTTGTAATCATCTGGACAGTTTCCAGGGAGGTGAAAAGATAGAAAGATTCTTTTTTTTTTCTTTCTTTTTTTTAAGGATTTTATTTATTTATTCGACAGAGAGAGAGACAGCCAGCGAGAGAGGAACACAAGCAGGGGGAGTGGGAGAGGAAGAAGCAGGCTCATAGCGGAGGAGCCTGATGTGGGGCTCGATCTCATAACCCCAGGATCACACCCTGAGCCGAAGGCAGATGCTTAACCGCTGTGCCACCCGGGCGCCCCAGGGAGCCTGATGTTTTGTTCAGGCTAGGCAGGAAGTAAAAACAAAAACAAACTAAAAACTTGAAAAAATTCCTAATTGAAAGGTTTCTCATCTTTTTTTGTTCGGAGTGAAATAAAAATTTTGAGTTTCTCATGCTCCGTTTAATTGTACTTAATAGCGTCTGTTGTTTCGGGAAATCCCTGATGGCAAGTGTGAATTGAGTGATACTTCTAAGTAATTCGGGTTTTATTTGTCACAGCAGGACCTGCAGACGTTTGAAAAATAACCGTATTTATGTTCATAACACATTATTCATATCGGTCCAAGGGGCACAAGCTCAAATGCTTTGCAGGACCCAGGCCCTCGCAGAAGCGAGGGTGTTCGACACACCGCGGGCTCGGTGGCCGAGGGCTGCTGACCCCGGCTCTGCGGGCTGAGCGTGTGAGCAGGTGGGACTGTGGACACCCGAATGCCTGGCACGTGACAGGCAGCTGCTTCTCAGCTCTGGCCTGCTGCCGCCGTGGGGTTGGTGAACGAGGGCCCAGTGCTGACATCCTGATAGTTCAAGAGGAACCAGAGATACGGATGTTTATAAGCTCTCGTTTTTTGTTTTTTGTTTTTTTTTAAAGAATGGCAAAACAAACAAAAAGGAAAGCCCTCCCCCCAAAAATACGCACCCCCAAATAAAAGCAAAAAGCAAAATCCTGTTCTGGCCAAGCCCATGGACTAATGGTCTTGAAGGCGGGATCCTGTGTCTTCTGCTGACGTCATTTGGAGGCTGTGGTCCAGATGGTGTCCCCTGAGCGTGTCTGTGGTGGCTCTGAGGCCCTTGGTTGCTGGTGCCTGTGGTTGGGGACAGTAGTGGGGACAGTAGTGTTGGACCAGAAGTCCTGGGGTGGGAATTTGAGATGACACCGCCTTGGCTGGTCAGGGAGGGAAATGTGGGGATTGTCCTCCTCCTGAAGTGACTCCTGAGTCTCCTCTGTCCATGGGGCTTGTTCCCTGTTTTCACGTAAAGCAACCAAATTGGCTGGCAGGAGGGGGTGGGGTGATGTCTCCAAGCGACAAGTCAGTGCTGCAAGTCGGATTTTTTTTTTTTTTAAATCACCATTTTGTTCCTTTATGTGTTTGTTGGTAAAGTGGTAGAGGTGGACCTGCCCTTTCTACTAAAACCCAAGTACTGGATCTTTCCTCAGTAAATACAGCAAATATGTTCTAGATGTTGGTGTTGTCTCTTAGTCTAATCCGGCTTGAGTGAAAAGGGCAGGGGGCAAATCTGGGAGTGAGGGCAGCTGTCGGGAAGCTGATAGTTTTTGTAAATCTTTCCACATATCTATATGTAAAAATAAGAATGCTTTAATAGGTTCGTTAATTTAAAATAAGGATTACCATTTGTAGAGTTATTTTCATAGATACCTAACACCTCAGATCATTCAGTCTTAGGAAAATAGGAAAGAAAATTGTTACCATACAGTCTTGCCAGTTTAGGAAGCAGTTTTTAAAATATTGTTTTATTTTTATTTTAGATAACATTTTTATTAATAATGTTTTAAAATATTTTGATTTTAATTATTTATTTTTATATTAAATACAAGCTGTTTAGCGTTGCTGATAGGAATGCAGAGTCACGTGACTTTCATGGAAGACAGATGGTTAATCTTTATTTACAACCTTAAGAAGGTTCGTGTTATTCGACCTGGTGATTCTATTTGATTCTGCTCTTTTTTTTTTTTTTTTTAAAGATTTTATTTATTTATTCGACAGAGATAGAGACAGCCAGCGAGAGAGGGAACACAAGCAGGGGGAGTGGGAGAGGAAGAAGCAGGCTCCCAGCGGAGGAGACTGATGTGGGGCTCGATCCCAGAACACCGGGATCACGCCCTGAGCCGAAGGCAGACGCTTTAACCACTGTGCCACCCAGGCGCCCTGATTCTGCTCTTAATATACTTAAGACAGCAATCAGAGAAGTGCAAGAGAAACAAGGCAGGAAGATATTCATGCCATGTTATTTATGATCACGGAACCGAGAGAATAGCCTAGATGGGGGAAGGTTAGGAAAGGTATGCTATGCCCACCCGATGAAATAGTATTCTGATATTAAATGATGTTTCTTCTTTTTAAAACAGATTTTGTTTATTTATTTGAGACAGACAGAGAGCGAGAACAAGCAGGGGGGAGAGGCAGAGGTAGAGGGAGAAGCAGACTCCCCAGGACCCTGAGATCATGGCCTGGGCTGAAAGCAGATGCTTAACCGGCTGAGTCACCCAGGTGTTGTTTCTGAAGAATATTTAATGACAGTGGAATTAATGCTCCTGATATAATGTTAAGTGAAAAAAAAGCTGGTTTTGGGTAAAATATCCATGTGTGTCTGACTCGGTGTGCATGTAACTAGACAGTAAGATTTTAAGGGACTATTCCAAAACAGTAACAGTGTTTTTCTTTGGGTGGTATAATTATTTTTCAGATTTTCCGCAATGAACATGCAATACTTTTGTAATCAGGAAAAATATTAAGTTTTTTTTTCCTTTTAAACTATTAAATAGACTTTATAAAAAACTGGGTGTTACGTGTTCCAGCAGTTCCATTCCTAGGTGTAAACTCCAGAGATTTGAAAACAGGGATTCAGGGGCGCCTGGGTGGCTTAGTCGTTAAGCGTCTGCCTTTGGCTCAGGGCGTGATCCCAGCGTTCCGGGATCGAGCCCCACATCAGGGTTCTCCGCTGGGAGCCTGCTTCTTCCTCTCCCACTCCCCCTGCTTGTGTTCCCTCTCTTGCTGGCTGTCTCTCTCTCAGTCAAATAAAAAAGAAAAAAGAAAAAAAAGAAAACAGGGATTCAGACCCTTGGATGCTGGTGTTCGTTGCACCATTAGTCACAAGAACCCCAAAGTGGAAAGAAACCCAGGTGTCCATCCACAGATGAATGGATGAACAGAATATGGTGTATCCGTACGATGCGGTATGGTTTACCACAAAAAGGAATAAAGTTCTGACACCGGCCACATCATGGGTGAATCTTGGAAACCCTCTGCTAAGTCAAAGAAGCCAGGCCCAAAAGACAAATATCATAATTGCAGTTAAATGAAATTCATAGAGACAGAAAGGGGACTAGAGGCTTCTGGGGCCTGGGAGCAGAGGGAATGAGGTTAGTGTGAATGGTTACAGAGTTTCTGTTTGAGATGATAAAAAAAGTTTTGGAAGTAGATAGTAATGACGGTTGCACAACATTGTGCATGTAACTAATTTCCCCTAATTGGACACCTAAAAACAGTTCAATGGTAAGTTCCGTTACATGTATGTAATCACAATAAAAAAAATTAAAGCCGAACAAAATTGGGTTAGCCAGCTGTGATGTGTATTTGCTCTTCGATACTGTGTGACACGGTGCACGTCTGGCATGGTGGTGGTGGCCGCTTTTTGGTTCACTTGTCTCCGTGTGTGCTTTTCTGTTTTACCGCACACAGAGGTCTACCCTGTAAGTGTGTGGTTTTGAAGATGTTGGACCTCACACTCAGATACTGATAGTGGAGCCAGGGGGCTTAAAGAGGCAGAGACCTCTCGGAGGGTTTAAAAGAAATTATAAAGGGAAATGTGTCACTTTTAATATTGGGCCATACATGGAGCTCTTGACTGGGAGAAGGAGGAAGAAAGAGAAGCCTTACTGATAAGCAGCAGCTGATAATAGTTCTGGAATATTCAGAAGTATTCTGGCAAATCAGATAGCACTTGAATAAATACAGCCAGCACTTTTTTGCTCTGGGAATTCATTTGGCAGCAAGAAGTGCTAGAGGAAGAGCTTTACTTACAGTCTCTGCTTCCTGATATTTAAGGAATTCATTTCACTTGAGATTCAGCGCTAGTCCGTTTCTTTCCCTTACAAAGGCCGGGCGGTGCCCCTCTGAGATGTGAAAGACGGTGGCTCAAACTTCTTAAAGTTAACTTCTCAGTGATCCACCCAAAAAATGATGATGGAAAGTAAGAAATCGGGGTCAGCAGGGATCTTGGCCACAGGCAAGCTGCCAGATCCCTTGCAGGGGAACCTGAGGTGGCTAGACTTGGTGCGTTTGAACTCTTGGGACGGTTCCAGATCATGGCTGGCTCCTTGCTGCTTCTGTGGGAATGTACACAGTTCTGAGAGGTTTGTTGGACTAACTCTCAGCTGCCCTAAAATCAGCTGAAGAAGTGACCACTTGCATATTCATCAAAGAGTCTTCTCTTTGCTCGATATGCCTTTCCTGAGATTGATTTATTTACCCACGATGACTTCCGGTTTCCTTTTATCTTCACTTTTGGAGTAAGAGGCGAATCTGTTTGTCTTCCTTGTTTTTCCCTTTCTGTGACAGCTGATCTTGATGCAATACAGTTTCCTGTGTTCATGTGGTTACTGAAGTATTAACTGTAAAATAGTTACCTTTTTCTCTTTTGAAGTTATTTTTCCTTAAATATTGATATTGCAAGTTTCTATCCTCTGCGTTTAGCTTGAGGAGAAAATAGTTTTTAGTATTTCACTCACCCGTTGAACAAACATTAATTGAATGCATGTCGTCCTCAACTCCGGGCACATCCAGCAGTGAGTGGCTCGTAGGCCCCGCCCTCATGGAGTTTATGTCCTGCTGGAGCAGGTGGACAAGTAAATTTCCAGAAAAGGGGGTTGTGGTATCAATAAGCACAGCATGTTGCAGGAACCCAGGGGAGATCCCTAATCCAGTGTTGGGGGGGTTAGGAAGACTTCCTGGAGGAAGTGACATCCACACTGAGTCTTGAAAGACAGTCGGAGTTGGCCACATCAGGGTTAATCACAGGGGGCCAGAGGTGAACGAGGGCATCATCTGCCCGGGAAAATATGAGAACTTCAGTGTGAGAACAGTGTAGCCCCTGAGGAAAGATGTGGGAAGAAGAAGAGTGGGTGTTGGAGGGTAAGTAGATATGACATTTCAAAGGCCTTTGTCACAAAGTCATGGAGCTCTCAGGAAAAAATTTAAGCAGGGAAGTAATTGGGTCAGATTTTAATTTTAGCAAGTTTATTCTAGTTGGCTTTAAATATAAATAAGTAGATCAATATATCTATTTGCAATATAATCACATACAGTACAATGGCCAGATCTCAGTCAATGGCCAGTTTGGTTGAAGAGTTTTGATCATTGTGTACGCTCACGTCACCACCACCCCCAAACCAGAGATAGAACATCTCCGTTACCAGGGCTCCTGGGTGGCTCAGTCGGTTGGGTGTCCGTCTCTTGGTTTTGGCCTGGGTCATGATGTTGGAGTTGTGGGATCGAATCTCTGCATCGGCTTCATGCTCAGCACAGAGATCCTTTTCCTCTCCCTCTGCCCCTCCCCCTGCTTGCATGCTCTGTCTTTATTTTTTTTATTTTTAAAGATTTTCTTAATTTATTTGACAGAGAGAGAGACAGCTGGCGAGAGAGGGAACACAGGCAGGGGGAGTGAGAGAGGAAGAAGCCGACTCCCAGCAGAAGAGCCTGATGTGGGGCTCGATCCCAGGACTCTGGGATCACGCCCTGAGCCGAAGGCAGATGCTTAACGACTGAGCCACCCAGGCACCCCTCTGTCTTTCTTTAAAATAAATAAATAAAATAAACAATCTTAAAAAAAAAAAAAAAAAAGAACATCTCCATTACCCCAGAAAGTTCTCTCATATCCCTTTCCATTCAACCATCCTTCCCCACCTCCTGAAGGCCACATTCTGACTTCTATCTCCAGTTAGGTCTTTCTTGGATCTCATGTAAAAAGTAAGTCGCAGAAGAGCAAGGTATTCTTTTAAAACATTTTAAACTGAGCAAAATTGTACTGTATATATTGTCTGAGGACCCATATCCAAACATAGTAGAAATGGGGGGAAATGCCAAAGCAGTGTGGTTTCTGGGAGTAGGGGGGAGGGGTGACTACAGGGGGTCTTGCACCTGGTTGATAATGCTTTGCGTTCTTGAGCGGGTCCTGAGTTCCTAAGTGTCTACTGTGTGTCTCTTTATGCCTTTTTGCATTGCTGAATGATTTTAAAAGCGCCGGAACAGAGCCTTGGGAACGCTAACATGTAAGGCAGTGAATTTTAAGTCTTTTGATTCTGACCTACAGAAAGAAATATTTTATATTCCACATGTACGCATATATACAAGTACAAACAAGACACAGAAACGGAAGTTTCATGAAAGATCTTTATCTTTTCTTAGAAGATACACCCTGGTAGTTTCTATTTTATTTCATTTCATTTAAAAATATACATTGGTGGTGACCTTATAAGTCAGTGGTTCTCAACCGGGAGTGACGCCAGTTGGATGATGTCTAGAGACATTTTTGATTGTCGTGACTGGCATCTGGTGAGTAGACGCCAGGGATGCTGCTAGACAGTCTAGACAGCCCAGGACGATCCCCCACAATGAAGAATTATGCAGCCCCAAATGTCAGTAATGCTAAGGTTGAGAAACCCTGCTCTAAGTTGATTTCCCGATGTCAGTTGAAGATGGATAGTTTGAAAGCAGGGATGTATGGTGGGGAAAAGATTGGGTAGGCAGATTCCAGGAAAACCAGGAGTGTCTGTGGTCATAGGAAGCTGAGGGATGATATTCCAGAGGAGTAAGGGAAGCATGGTCTGGAATATGTTTGTGGAGGTTGGCAGCTAAGACTTTGCTGGTGGCTATGGCTAGGGGGATTTCTCTGGGGGTGTGAGGAAGGAGCCCAAAGTTAGTAGAGTGGAGAGTGAAGATGGGAGAGATCTTGCTTGTCTGTGAAGAAAAGAACAACAGAGCAGGAGGTTTGAAGCAGGATTTTTTTTTCAAGATGGTAGAGCATTGGCATGTTAACATGATGATGGGAGGAGCTGGTAGAGAGGAAAGTGGGAGGGTGTAGGGGAGAATCAATGAGTGGAGCTGGTGCCTGGGGGTCAGGAGAGTCCTGAGCAGGGGTGCGTGTTGGGTTGAGGTAGGAGGAAGGAGGAAGGATACAGATACAGGTGAGTTTGGGGGGTAAGCAGGAAGTTGAAAGTATTCTTGCTTCATTCTCTGTGAAGTAGGAGGTGAGGCTGTTTTCTGAGGGTGTACTGGGGGGGGGAGATGGAGGTGATGGTCTCTGACTGAAGCTCAGGTAAAATGGAGGAGGGGGAGGTTTGAAATAGACTTTGAGGAGACTGGGGGAAGAGCTGAGCAGGATTGCTGGGGGTCACTGAGGGCCTCTTGAGGATGGAGACCATGAATCTGTTAAGACATAAGCTTTAGTGGATGTGTGGTTTTCTCCTTGGTGCTGAGCGTCCTGGAGAGAGAAACAGGGGAGGAGATGGGTAGAGGGATCTGGGGCTGAGATTTGGCTGGGTGGGTGTATATGAGAGTGCAGGGGAGTTGCACTTATTGGCCAGGGGGGCGACTGATGTAGGAGGGAGGAGAAAGGAGGTGAAGACAGAGGCCGGTCAGAGAAGTAGGAAATAAAAGGATTGGCAAAATGGAGCCATAAGGGAGCTGGGAGAGTGGGTGTAGGGGAGAAGCTGTGAGAGAGATCTGAGAGCAAAGGAGTTGATAGAGGATGAAAGGACAGTGGGGTGAGACGTGTGGGGGAACTGTCAGATGTGGAACAGTTCTGAGTGGTGATGGGAAAGTCCAGGATACTCTGAGAGGAAGGCAGTAACGCAGAGAAGGAGGTGACAGAATGAGGACAAGGAACTGACCAAGCAGTTGTGCTCGGTGAATTCTAAGGCCATTCAGCATGACAGCTCACTTGGTATCTCAAGGAAGACTGAGCCATTTGATAAGGTCTTCAAAGAATTCTCTAATGATTCATAGTTGTGCCCCGGGGTGGAGGACAGTTACTTTGGCTTGAAGAATAAGAAGAGGCTGCAGTGGGTTTCCACCGAACGTTCCAGTGTCAGCCAAGAGAGGAAGACAGGTTGGGGTGAGAGGTGGTTTTAAGGGGTACAGTAAAAAGGTGGTGTGGGAGGATGGGGCTGTGGGTGTCAAATCACAGGAAAGGATGGCTGGGGTCATGGGGGACGAAGCGTGGGGTGAGGCTCAGGTGAGGCTCAGGTGAGGCATGATCGGAGGCAGTGGCTCCCCTGGTGGTTGGGAGGTTCCAGTCTTCTTTCTGGAAGCAATTTGGAAAGTGTCCTGCTGGACCCAAAGTGATGGTGTCCAAGTTTCTGCCTCGGAGTGAGCTGGCCGTGCCTTCTCTTTTGTGAGTGATGACAGCCTCTAAAGAGGATGGACAATCCCTTTAGCCAGGCGGTGGCACGGAAAGGCTTTTTATGGCATCTCACTGTTATGTGGTCCTTTGACTTTCTAGAGGTCTGTCTACTGGAGGAATGAATGTTCTTGACTGCTTTCTTTCCTGGTTTCTAGAAAACAGAACGATAAGAAGACCCTGTGGGGTTCGTAAAGTGGCATGATAAGCTGTGTCTGGTTCTTTAAAGTCAGCAGTGAATAATCCTTTTCTGTTACGGAGCGTGGAATCGCACTAGGGAGTTTAAACACATTTCCCTTTAATGGCTTAAATGAAGTGTTGCTTTTTTCATGAAAATTTTATATATTTGACCTATTTAATTTTTTTTTCCTTCAGGAAATAAAAGATGGCATTTTCTCACTTCCCTTCCAAAAAAAAGAGATGCACTGGATTTTTTGGCAAAGTAATCTCTATGTGCACTGTGGAAATGGATGGTGTTGGGAAATGTGAAAAATGTAGTCTACCCCCTCCGTTTTTTTTTTAAACTATCAAATTGCTGAAAAGAAATGAATATTTTTATGGAACTGGATACGGTGAATGGCTTTTCTTTCAAGCGCTTTAGGATCAGAATGAAAAATGACATTTTGATTGTTTTTTTTCTGCTTTATTTCTAAGAATATGGAGATTTTTCCTTGGAAATAATTCTGGCATTTATCACGTTTAATTAACAGCAGTCTCCACTGAGGTATCGAAGAATGGTGGTGGAAAAGATTGAGTAGGAAATATACAGCAAGGGTTGGTTCAAATGAGTGCTCAACCCCAAGTGTTTTGGTGGCATGACAAGAAAATGGAAGAAGAAAGCTCAGTGGTATTTTGGAGCCGCTCTGGAATGGACATTGAAAGGCCAGCCTGAGATGTGAGAATGCAGGGAAGTTACATAAGGAAATGACAGTTTGGGGAGTTGAGATGGAAGAGTAGGAAATGAGGCATGGCCCACCCTCTGAGGGCAGGGGAATGAGAAAAGCTTCTTCTCACTGGAATTGTGACTTTACAAGAGAAAGTGAAAACACATCAGATCCTGATTGTAGAATTCTGTTATCACTTCAGTTGTGTTTCTAGAACCCTCGGTTAAAAGACAACCTATTCCTGGGGCGCCTGCGTGGCTCAGTCGTTAAGTGTCTGCCTTCGGCTCAGGGCGTGATCCCAGAGTCCTGGGATCGAGCCCCGCATCGGGCTCCTCCACTGGGAGCCTGCTTTTTCCTCTCTCACCCCCCCGCTTGTGTTCCCTCTCTTGCTGGCTGTCTCTCTCTCTGTCAAATGAATAAATAAATAAAATCTAAAAAAAAAAAAAGACAACCTATTCCTTTTACCTTTCTAAGTATGAGAACAGACTTTTTCATAAGAGTAGATTTTTTTTTCCCTTTCTTTTAGTTCCCAAAGCAGTATTTCCTAAGATGCGTTGCACCAGATGGTGTCTCAACAGGCCATTCAAAGGAAATAAGGCATTTGGTGTTCAAACACGTTTGAGAAGTACTGTGTTTTAAAAAAGGGAAACAGGTTTCTTTTTTTTTTTTTTAAAGATTTTATTTATTTATTCGACAGAGAGAGACAGCCAGCGAGAGAGGGAACACAAGCAGGGGGAGTGGGAGAGGAAGAAGCAGGCTCATAGCGGAGGAGCCTGATGTGGGGCTCGATCCCACACCGGGATCACGCCCTGAGCCGAAGGCAGACGCTTAACCGCTGTGCCACCCAGGCGCCCCTGGAAACAGGTTTCTTTACAGTATCTCAGAACCCTTAAAATCAAATAGGCATTTTTGGATTTCTGTGATAAGTAGGATGGACCTTTTAAATTGCTAAACAAACATTCAGTCCCTTGTTTCTTTCTGGAATTCTGACATTCCTCTCGGTGGCAATGTCCTTAATTAAAAATTCTCACCTGCCCAGGCTGTTTTGCCAGTAGACGTGACCCAGTGCTGGCCAGTAAGGTAAGAAGTCCAAGTCCCCGCAGAGTGGGGGCTTCCGGGAAGGGCACTGGTTTCTCAATAAACAGGATCTAAGGAGGCGGGCACACACCTTTTGCCAGTGCCCACCGTTCTCCTGCCCACGGGGGCTGTAGCCTACTTGTACCGTGAACACAAAAGCCACATGCTCAGATTTGCAGATCAGCGAGATTGAAGGAGTTCTCGATGGCCTCAGGAAGCTACTCTACCAGCCCTGAGCGCTTCGGCTTTGGACTTTGTTCTCGTAGATGCATAAAGCCCGATTTGGTGAAACCCTGATAGTTGAGTTTCTGTTCCTTGCAGCTGAGTGTAATCCTAATTCATCCAAGGGGAATGTGGTCAGCAGTAATGGAACCGATTTTCACCATGGAAACTTGTTTTGTTTTGGGGACACTGTAGGAGACCCTCTGGAAATGATGGCTGTAAAAAATATGAATAGAAAGATAGTCATATGTATTTAGTCCCTTTTCTGCAAGCCTACATTTTCTGATGTTCTTTGTGGAATTAGAGTTTTGAATTTTGGTCTTTTTTCTTCTGTTCTTACCTCTTCCTCTCATCTGAGAAGTTTTTGATTCTTAAAAAAAAAACACCTTATAATTTGTGTGCCCCTTACCAAAGCACTTTATATGTCAGATTTTTAAAAAACCGAGATGGTTTTATTAGCCTATTCTCAGGCCTTCTTTATACAGTGGAATAGTTCTCAAAATTTGTAGGTAAGTTGACTCAGATGTGCATTTCCTTTTTTTTTTTTTAAGATTTTATTTATTTATTTGACAGAGAGAGACACAGTGAGAGAGGGAACACAAGCAGGGCGAGGGGCAGAGGGAGCGGGTAAAGCAGGCTTCTTGCCCAGCAGGGAGCCCGGGACCCTGGGATCATGACCTGAGCCAAAGACAGGCGCTTAGGTGCTTAATGAATGAGCTACCCGGGCACCCCAGATGTACATTTATTTCTTTCACAATATCAGAGATGTTTAGTTTCTTTTGAATAATTTTATTTTTGACTGTGGCACTTACCACCTTTTCTGTCTTCCTTCTCAAAATTAATGTTATGTAAACCAACACCTAAATGTCTTAGGGAATCTCTTCGTGCAAATGATTTTTGTAAATTTGGAAATCTTTGAGCACCCTATGATAATCTATCTCGTCTTCTGTAAATTGGATTTTCCTAGGTTTTTTTTTTTTTTTTTAATAGTGTTACGCTCAATTCTCTGATAAAAGAAGTTTCAAATCTTGGTTTCTTAAAGGATGTTTAAATATATTTCAAATCTCTAGTAGAATATAAAATCAGAATGTTAAAGTTTAAGTGGACCTCCAGCACGTAAGTGTGACTGTTCCTCATTCTACAGCTGAAGGGACTGAGAACTTGCCTAATGCCTTGGCGTTGAGCAAACAGTGGCAAAGTGGGGCTCCACGCCATGAATCCAGGGAGTTGACCTGACAATCACAACGTAGGAAGTCACACAAATCATTTCACTGAGCTGACCTCAGTTTCCCCATTAATAAAATTGGAGTACGTTCTTGTTTGCCCAATTCATAGTAAAAATTTTACACTGTTTTCAGTTGCTTGGAATTGAATCCTTTTCCTAGTGTACCATATTTGTTGGAAAAGAAGGATATTTGGCTTCAGAAAAGTTTATGTTTTTAAAATTCAGGTTTACTGCAGTACGTAGAATTCAGTCTTTTCATGTGTAGAGTTAGATTGAGTTTTGACAAATATATGTGGTTTGTGAAAGCACTACCACAAATAAGAGAGAGCATTTCCACCATCCTAAAAAGTTAGAGAAGTTTATAGTTTTTGATTAATACGAGGTAATAATACTTTATGTGGTACAATTCCAATTACTCGCGTACAGATTGCCCATAGCAGTGTATTTTAAGTACAAGTTTTAAGGACCTAGTTTTTCCTCTCCTAGTTCCTTCTTTCATTGCCAGTCTGTGTTTCTTTAGGGAAGGCCAATTCATTGTTTTTTCTTATTGAGGTACAATTAACATGTATTAGTTTCAGGTAAACAACATTAACGATTCAATATTTGTATATATTGAGAAATAATCAACACAATAAATCTAGTTCACATCTGTCACTACACAGTCACAAGAAATCTTCTTTCTTGTGATGAGGAATTTTAAGATCTGCTCTTTTAGCAACTTTCTAATATACGATACAGTATTATTAATTATAATTACCATGCCGTACATTACATCATCATGACTTATTTATTTTATAACTGTACGTTTGTGACTTTTGACTCCCTTCACCCATCCCCCCCACCTCTGACAACCATCGGTCTGTTCTCTATAGGAGCTGGTTGTTTTTGCTTTTAGATTCCACATATAAGTGAGATCATACGGTTTTGTCTTTGGCTTATTTCACTTAGCATAATGATCTCAAGGTCAATCCATGTTGTTGCAGATAGCAAGATTTCATCCTCTTTTATGGCTGAGTAATAATATTCCAGTGTGTGTATATGTTTGTATGTGTGTGTGTGTATATACACACACATGCACATACACATCTCACATCTGCTTTATTTATTCATTCATTCATTCATCGATGGACACTTAGAATGGTTCTGTATCCTGGCATTGTAAATATGCTGCAGTAAACATGTGGGTACATATATCTTTTTGAGTTAGTGTTTTCATTTTCTATGAATAACTACCCAGAAGTGGAATTGCTGGATCATATGATAGTACCATTTTTAGTTTTTTGAAAATGTTTTCTGTAATGGCTTCACCAATTTACATTGCCACCAACAAGGATTCCTTTTTTTCCACATCCTTGCCAACACTTGTTCTTCCTTCCTTCCTTCCTTCCTTCCTTCCTTCCTTCCTTCCTTCCTTCCTTCCTTCCCCCCTCCCTCCCTCCTTCCCTCTCTCTCTCCCCCCTCCTTTTCTTTCTTTCTTTCTTTCTTTCTTTCTTTCTTTCTTTCTTTCTTTCTTTCT